>NW_012267222.1:8837628-8839672 GCF_000151885.1 Dipodomys ordii | reverse complement strand
GACCCAAAAAAAAAAAAAAGAAAAAAAATCAAACAAAAATGAAATATGGATTATTTAGCTGCATTTGTTATATGTGTGTGCATGTGTGCACATTAATATTGAGGTTTAAACTCAGGGCCTCTTGCTCCCAACTGGTGCTCTACCACTTGAGCCACACCTCTCCTTCTGGCTTTTTGCTGGTTAATTGGAGATAGAGTGTCTAGAAATTTATCTTCCCAGTCAGACGACTGGTTCTGAACCATAGACTCCATCCTCAGATCTCAGACACTGGAGTAGCTAGAATTATGTGAGCCACTGTTGCCCAGTGGATTACTTTGCTTTAAGGCATATTAACTACATGCTATCGGCCCATGTGCTGAGATACCTAATATATAAGGAATAACTCACAGCACTGGAGAGTAAGAAAAGTCCCATGTCAAAGAGGGGCATCAGCATACCACAGGAAGATGGCAGCCCCGTGTATAAGAAAAAGCAGTACAATACAGTCAGAGAATAATCTACTCACTGGACTGTGCCTAGCTATCTACAATTACTTCCTAGTTTGTGAGCCTATACTCCATACTATTAGATCCCACTGCCAAAGACTGCAAGCAGTAATGAGTAAACTCTAGAACTGTCTCATCCCCCTCAGGGTCCCCACACTTCCCCTGTAGAGCTTCTACCTATCTCTGCCCTTTATAATCCAGGCCAGAGTTCAACCACGAACTGTTTCCCTATTTCATCACCCACTTTATCTCACAGCAGTTTACACAGAAAACTATTTCACAATAAAAGAATAAAATAATCACAACAAATCAAAGATGTGACCTTCTGTTTTACAGGATGAAAACTTCCAATGCTATTCAAAGAAATTTTCTTAAATTATAAAAATCACTATTAAAACAAGTAAGCAAATTTTAAAATACAACACATTCAAATGGAGATGTGTTTTCTAGTATTCTCTAGTATTCTGATCCACATCTATTGTTCTTAATCCTACTATGGATATAATTTTAGAATTCCCACTCCCCAAAACAATTCACATTCCCTCACTCCCCTCAACTTTCTCAAAACTAGGGACTTTCAGCCAGGTGCTGGTGGTTCATACCTGTATTCCTAACTACACAGGAGGCTGAGATCTGAGGATCCAGGTTCAAAGTCAGCCCAGGCAGGAAAGTCCATGAGACTCTTATCTCCAATAAACCACTCAGAAAATCAAAAGTAACACTGTGGCTCAAGTGGTAGAGCACTAGTCTTGAGCTGAAGAGTTGAGGAACAACATTCAGGCCCTGAATTCAAGCCCCACGACTGAAGGGGGGGAAAAAAGTTGAGACTTTGAAGTTTTATTTATTTATTTTTTGGTCCGGTTGTGGGGCCTGAACTCTGGGCCTGGGCACTATCCCTCAGCTCTTCAGCTCAAGAGGAGCACCCTACCACTTAAGCCACAGCACCACTTCCGGCTTTTTCTGCTTATGTGGTGCTGAGGAATCGAACCCAGGGCCTCATGCATGCAAGGCAAGCACTCTACCACTGAGCCACCTTCTCAGCCGGAGACTTTGAAGTTTTAAAGTATAACAAATACAGTGCTTTTTTTACATAAGAAGCTAAATTATACTAAATGTATTGTATTCTATCTGGAGACAGGTCCCATTATATAGTCCAGGCAGGCCTGAAATTCACAACCCTTCTGGCCTCCACTTCCCAGGAGCTAGGATTACAGGTCCACACAGCCCAACTTAGCTTGCTAGATCTTAAGGTACAAAAGGAAAAAAAAATAGCTTGTTAATGAAAGTATAGCTGAAGGCTGGGAAGGTGGCTCAGTGGTAGAGTGCTTGCCTTGCATGTATGAGGCCCTGGGTTCGATTCTTCAGCACCACATAAGCAAAAATAAAAAAGGAGGGGGGGACCGAGCGCTGGTGGCTCAAGCCTGTAATCCTAGCTACTTAGGAGGCTGAGATCTGAGGATCATGGTTCAAAGCCAGCCCGGGCAGGAGAGACCGTGAGACTCCTATCTCCAATAAACCACCAGAAAACCGGAAGCGGCACTGTAGCTCAAGTGGTAGAG
>NW_012267222.1:8831085-8837438 GCF_000151885.1 Dipodomys ordii | reverse complement strand
AGCGCCCAGGCCCAGAGTTCAGGCCCCAGGACCAGACCCAAAAAAAAAAACAGAAGTGGCACTGTGGCTCAAGTGGCAGAGCACTTCCTTGAGTTGAAGAGCTAAGGGACAGTGCCCAGGCCCAGAGTTCAGGCGTGCGCGCGCGCACACACGCGCACACAAACACACACGCACGCACGTGCACACACACACACACACACACGTATAGCTGAGAGCTAGTGACTCACACCTGTAAGCCTCACTACTCAAGAAGTTTAAGATCTGAGGATTGTGATGCAAAGCCAGCCAGGGCAGGAAAGTTCACCAAAAAATGCCAAGATGGAGGTCTGTGGCTCAGATTGTAGACTGATAGCCTTGAGCACAAAAGGTCAGGTAGATAGATGTGACTGCTCAAAAACAGCAATAATTGTGAGAAAAATAGATTTTAGATTCCTGATACAATAAATAGTTCCATCCCCTCCGAATCTATTGGCTGCCACCATAGCCCTTAATAATTTTTCACCCACTAGTTACATTATAACAATTTCATCTTCAACTTAGTTCCATTTTGCTAAAAAATCATTAAAGAAAGGGGGAGGGGGGGAAGGCTGATGAGGCCACAGCCACAAGAAGGAAATAGCCCAGTATCATGGTAGACAAGGCCAGCAAGCAGACCCCTTTCTGCCAGGCACCGATGGCATGACTGAAATCCCAGCTACTCAGGAGGCTGAGATCTGAGGATCATGGTTCAAAGCCAGCCTAGGCAGGAAAGTCCCTGGAATCCTTATCTCAGTTAACTACCACAAATGCCAGAAGTAGAGCTGTGGCTCAAGTGGTAGAGCACAAGCCTGGAGCCAAAAATCTCAATGGTAGCACCCAGACCTTGACCTTGAATTCAAGCCTCAGCACTGGCACACACACCAAAAAAAAAAACCTGAATCACTGTCTCTACAGAGGTAAATTCTCTACATTATCATTTAGAACACTTATTTAAAAAAAAAAAAAAAAAACAGGAGCCTACCACAAGTGGCTCATGCCTATAATCCTAGCTACTCAGGAGGTTGAGAGCTGAAGATCATGGTTCGAAGCTAGCCTGGGTAAGGAAGTCGAGGAGGGGGCTGGGAAGGTACAGTCTTGCCTTGCATGCATGAGGCCCTGAGTTTGATTCCTCAGCACCACATAAGGCTGGAAGTGGCACTGTTGCTCAAGCGGTAGAGCACTAGCCTTGAGCTGAAGAGCTGAGGAACAACACCCAGGCCCAAAGTTCAAGCCCCACAACCGCAGAAAAAAAAAAAAAGACTTTAGCATTAACTACTCATATGGGAAAGGAAAAAGACTCCTGTAATTATTTAAGTTAACTACATTTATATCTATCTCAAGTTCATAATTTTTCTACCTATCTAGCACTATTGTAGCAAAAAAAAATCCTTTGATCGTAGTTTCATTTTGAGGTAATAGCTCTCTTCTGTCTGTTTTGTCTTGCCTTGGAAAGCAAAACAGTAACTAGAACATGTGCGGTGGAACTAAAAAGACCTTTCAAAATCAGGTTCTTCCTCATAGGACTGTTACAAGGACTAAATGCACGAACCACATAGTCAGTGCCAAGAACACAAGTGTTCAGGAAACGTTGCCAGGGTCAGTGGTTCTTCTCCACTCAGACCAGACAGATCCACCAGTCTCTCAGGGAAGAGGCAGGTAAGGGCAGAAATTTTCCACCTAGAGGTATGCCCCCTTTGTTCTCTTCTGGCTGAGGGAGGGGTCCTGCTTTGTTTTTCTCACTGCGCAGCACCGTCTGGCAGGACATCACACCCAGCACCCTCTTTAAAGGTCCTATGCTCACCACTTTTCTTTGCTGGCACAAATAGTTTCTACCAATTGCCTTGTGTTTTCCAGGGCAGCTGAGCTGTAAAATTCACTCCTTTACCTAAGGGCAAAACTGTAGAACTGGTTTTCTCTAATTCAGTGAACATAAAATTTCAGAACACCTCCTGGGAAAGGGGCGTAAGAAGCCAGCAGCCTCTGTCCTAGAACTGCTCAGTCCAGTAAATTAGGATGTACTATAATGACTGCAGACACGATCAGTGAGTAATCCAGACTACTCTCTAACACTTAGCATCCTGTGTCCAGCACAACAGAATTACGTGGTGGTAATAAATGCTGATTTCAAATTGCCCCTGGGTAGGGACCAGGTTTTGCCATCTAGAGTTTACTAAGTGAGCTACACAAAACTGCTCAGTATCTCAGATGTGATTCTTTATGACAAGGCTCCACCTCAGACTGACAAGGGTAAACCTTCAATAAACACTTGTTGACTTCAGTCAACAAGGACTGATCTAGAGTTTGACTCCTTCACTTAGCCAAAGACAGACTAAGCACCTTGATTTGACTCTTGCTTTTCACCCAGCAGCCTATCATTAGGAAAACTACGATTTTATAGCTCTATAATACGCAATACGTATTTTTAAAACCAAGGTTTATGACTTAAAACAAAGCCAAGCCAAATAAGGCAGAGATAACAGGCTTTCTACTTTGCCCGATACCTTCCTACCTTGATTTCCCTATAGCAACTGCCTACAGTATAGCTTATTCAACTTCACTTCAAATCCAACACATATACTACCAACTTTAATCACCTATGCCCTGGGCACCCTCTGTACCCCATTACATCACTTTCCCAGACCCAAACTTTCTCATTCAACCAACAACTCTTCACATCTCAGTTCCATGCTTTTCTTTCCCTTTATTTCTGCTTTCTAACAGATCTGACATGACTGGTATAAGAAAAAAAAAGGCTCAATGGTAGAACTCTTAGCAATCAATGGTCGATTCCCAGAAGCACCAAAAGAAAATAAAAGCCAGACACTGGTGGCTCATGCTTGTAATCCTAGCTACTCAGGAGGCTGAGATCTGAGGATCACAGTTCAAAGCCAGCACAAGCAGTAAAGTTTGTCTGTGAGATTCCTATCAACAATTAACCACCAAAAAAGCCAGAAGTTGGGGCTGGGAAGGTGGTTCAGTGGTAGAGCACTTGCCTTGCATGCAGGAGGCCCTGGGTTCGATTCCTCAGCACCACATAAGCAGGGGAAAAAAAGCCGGAAGTGGCGCTGTGGCTCAAGTGGTAAAGCGCTAGCCTTGAGCTGAAGAACTGAGGGACAGCGCCCAGGCCCAGAGTTCAGGCCCATGACCGGACCCCCAAAAAAGCCAGAAGTGGTGCTGTGGCTCAAAGTGGTAGAGCACTAGCCTTGAGCAAAAGAGCTCAGACAGCGCCTAGGCCCTGAGTTCAAGCCCCATGACTGACTCCCCCACCCCCTACCCCAAAATAAGAGAGGAGAAAGAAAAAAGACTTTAACAAGAAATTAATGCAATGCCCTAAGTACATAATAAACATAAAATGTCCAGGTGCTAGAAGCTCCCAGTACCTACTTCTGAGCACCCCTGGCCTGTACATGTTTATGAAGCTGTACTGATTCGGAGGGTTGTGCCAGTGACTTGGGAGATTCAGCTCAACAGCAGTTCAGTGGTGGCACAGCAGCAGCAAAAGAAAAACAAAATGTTGTTAGTGAGGGGATAGAGGTGGGAGCTGGAGGGGCTGAAAAGGTAAAAAGAAACTAGTAAAAACAGAGGCAAGAAAATAAATTTGCTTTGTTTCTACTATGGTTAAAAAAAAAATAGGGGCAGGGCACTGGTGGCTCACGCCTGTAATCCTAGCTACTCAGGAGGCTGAGATCTGAGGATCATGGTTCAAAGCCAGCCCGGGCAGGAGAGACCGTGAGACTCCTATCTCCAATAAACCACCAGAAAACCGGAAGGGGCGCTGTAGCTCAAGTGGTAGAGCGCTCGCCTTGAGCTGAAGAGCTGAGGGCCAGCGCCCAGGCCCAGAGTTCAAGCCCCACGACCGACAAAAAAAAATAGGGTCTGAAGTGGCACTGTGGCTCAAGTGATAAGAGCCCTAGCCTTGAGCTGAAGAGCCCAGGGACAGCGCCAGGGTCAGAGTTCAAGCCCTATGACCAACAAAACAAAAAAAATGGTCATTGGGCATTCTGGAAGGATCAAGAAAGCACAACTGAGAACTCCGATTCACAGGTGTGCTTAAATGGCTGTTTTTGGAGCAGAAGGAAAAATAGAAGATTAGTGAAAGATGTTCATTCCTTTTTTCTTTTTTTTGTTTGGTCGGTCATGGGCCTGAACTTGGCCTGAGCACTGTCCCTCAGCTCTTCAGCTCAAGGCAAGTGCTCTACCACTTGAGCCACAGCACCACTTCCCTCTCTCTGCTTATGTGTTGCTGAGGAATCGAACGCAGGGCCTCATGCATGCAAGGCAAGCACTCTACCACTGAGCCACCTCCCCAGCCCCAAGATGTTCATTCTTTTTGCTAATCAGTACTCAGACTGGCATCTAAGAATAGTCTGAGTACCCTTTCATCAGGAAACATTGATCAAACCAAACTCTTGTAAAATATAGTCAGACTCCAACTTTGATTTTGGATAAGATTAAAGAGGTTTAAATTAAGATTGGGCAAGGTGGTACACTCCTATAATCCCAGCTTTTTGGGAGACAGAGATAGACAATCTTACTGTCTCTTTGAGACCCAGTCTCAAAAACAAGTCAGGCACAAATGGTTTATGCCAGTAATTACAGATACCTGGAAGGCTGACATGGGGAGGACTTCAATTTGAAGACTACTCTAGCAGAAAACACTGCCTCAGCAAGAAGATATGATGACATGTCATGCAGGTATAGTCAGAAGTAAAAAAAATCCAAAAAGATCACTGTCTACACATGCACCATAACAGGAAACAAGAGTCTATCTGAAAAATAACCAGCACAAAAGTTGGGCAGGCACTGGTGGCTCACATCTGTAACTTAGCTACTCAGAAGGCTGAGATCTGAAGATCACAGTTTAAAACCAGCCCGAGCAGGAAAGTCCATGAGAAACTCATCTCCAATTAACTACCAGAAAACAAGAGCTGTAGCTCAAAGTTGTAGAGCAAAAGCCTTAAGCAAAAGAGCCTAGGGAAAGATCCCAGGTCGAGTTCAAGCCCCATGACCAACAAAAAAATAAATAAAGGGGCTGGGAAGGTGGTTCAGTGGTAGAGCACTTGCCTTGCATGCCTGAGGCCCTGGGTTCGATTCCTCAGCACCACATAAGAAAAAAGAAAAAGCCAGAAGTGGCGCTATGGCTCAAGTGGTAGAACGCTAGCCTTGAGCTGAAGAGCTGAGGGACAGCGCCCAGGCCCAGAGTTCAGGCCCCACGATGGACCCAAAATAAAATAAAATAAATAGCCAGCACAAAAAAAGGACTAAAGCCGGGCCCCCGGTGGCTCACACCTGTAATCCTAGCTACCCAGGAGGCCAAGATCTTAGGCTATCAGTTCAAAGGCAGCCCTGGCAGGAAATTCCGTCAGACTCTATCTCCAATAACCCACTAAGAAAACCAGAAGTGGCGCTGTGGCTCAAGTGGTAGAGCCCTCGCCTTGAACTGAGGAGCTGAGGGACAGCGTCCAGGCCCAGAGTTCAAGCCCCATGACCAACAAAAAAAAAGGGCTGGGGAGGCCTTGAATAAGTGGCTTAGCAACTGATACCTTGTATCTCTTTAAAAAAAAAAATGAATCCACAAGGACTAGAAGATATATAGCTCAAGTGGTAAAACCCTGGGCACCTGGGCTACCTGGATCCCCAGAACCACAAAAAGAAGGGGAAAGGGAAAGAGAAACATTAAAAATTAGCTAGATGGGGCTGGGACGGTGGCTCAGTGTTAAGAGTGCTTGCCTTGCATGTATGAGGCCCTGGGTTCAATTCCTCATACCACATAAGCAGAAAAAGCCGGAAGTGGTGCTGTGGCTCTAAGTGGAAGAGCACTTGCCTTGAGCTGAAGAGCTCAGGGACAGGGCCCAGGCTCAGAATTCAGGCCCCACGACAGATTTTAAAAAAATAAAAAAAATTAACTAGAACTTCTAGGTGCCAGTGGCTCACACCAGTACTCTTAGCTACTCAGGAGGCTGAGAGCTAAGGATCACAGTTTGAAGCCAGGCTGGGCAGGAAAGACCATGAGAGACTCTTACCTTCAATTAATCACCAAAAAGCCAGAAATAGAGCTGAGTCAAGTGGTAGAGCTCTAGCCTTAAGCAAAAAAAGAAAAAAAAAAGCGCTGGGACCCAGGCCCTGAGTTCAAGCCCCATTACTGGTGGGAAAAGAAAAAAAAAACACTAAAAGACACAACTAGTCCTTCCTACTGGTTCAATTTTTTACTTGATTTGGTTTTTTTGTTTGGTTTTGGTTTTTTTGGGGTCCAGTCGTGGGGCCTGAACTCTGGGCCTGGGCGCTGTCCCTCAGCTCTTCAGCTCAAGGCTAGCGCTCTACCACTTGAGCCACAG
>NW_012267222.1:8822704-8828070 GCF_000151885.1 Dipodomys ordii | reverse complement strand
AGTGGCGCTGTGGCTCAAGTGGTAGAGCGCTAGCCTTGAGCTGAAGAGCTGAGGGACAGTGCCCAGGCCCAGAGTTCAGGCCCCACAACCGGACCCAAAAAGAAAAAAATATTAATATACTAAATACACACAAAGTGGCTCAGATTGTCTAACTTGAAAGGACCCTTTAAAATGTCCAAGATACTCAGAGGATAGTCTTTGGAGAGACAATTAGACATTCTGGCTAACCATACCATCACAATGTTCTTAGTTTAACCCTCTTCTCAGTTGCTATTGACAGGGACAAAACGAAATTCAAGACATTTATCCATAACTTACAATCATAGTGTAATCACATGATTATTCCATTAGTGCTTCAACTCCTAGAAACGGGATGAGACAAGCCAAATGCACTCACTTTACTAGTACAGAAACCTCCTCACTATAAAAACCTCACCACAGTAAGAGTGTAGCAAATATAGCACAGACATTGTCTCATCACAAGACATTGAAAGATGATACCCATTTTACTGAGAATACATTAAGATATAAAAGTTGCATGATGTGATGACATATAGAGGGTTTTATGCATATAGACACAAACTGATTAAAGGATGGTATACTTAGGGGAAAAGTCCAAAGGTTTAACTCTTTTGAACAACTAATGAACTGTTTAACAAAATACCAGGAAGTAGAAACGTGGGGGGAGTACACGTGGGTACACAATCATGAGTACACGATTGGAGGAAGGAGTGAACAAATGCAGTCATTATAGTCCATGTTTATTATGTAAAAATTGAACTATATAATTTGAGAGTAGGGATGGGAGGGGGGAAATGGAGATGGAAAAAATGATGGACCAGGTGACACTAATCGAGATGCAGTGTACTCATAACTTAATAGAATTGTTAACTTTTTGTACAACTATTTAATAAAAAAAATTAAGTTATATGTGTGCCAGGTGCTAGAGACTCACACCTGTAATCCTAGATATTCAGGAGGCTGAGATCTAAGCATCATGGTGCAAAGCCAGCCAGGGAAGGACAGTTCATGAAACTCTTATCTCCAGTAACCATCAAAAAGCCAGAAGTAGGGGCTAGGAAGGTGGCTCAGTGGTAGAGTGCTTGCCTTGCATGCATGAGGCCCTGGGTTCAATTCCTCAGCACCACATAAGCAGAAAAAGCTGGAAGTGACACTGTGACTGCTCAAGTGGTAGAGCGCTACCCTTGAGCTGAAGAGCTACAGGACAACACCCAGGCCCAGAGTTCAGGCCCCATGACCAACAAAAAAAAAAAAGCCAGAAGTAGGGCTGGGAATATGGCTTAATGGTAGTGCTTGCCTAGCATGCATGAAGCCCTGGGTTCGATTCCTTAGTACTACATAAACAGAAAAGGCCAGAAATGGTGTTGTGGCTCAAATGGTAGTGTGTTAGCCCTGAGCAAAAGAAACTCAGGGACAGTGCCTAGGCCCTGAGTTCAAGCCCCAGGACTGGCCAAAAAAAAAGAAAGAAAAAGAAAAGCCAAAAGTGGAACTGTGACTTAAGTGCTGGATCACTAGCTTGATTCAAAAAGCTCAAGGAGGGCTTAGAAGATAGCTCAGTGGTAGAGTGCTTGCCTGGCACACATGAGACTCTGGATTCGATTCCTAAGCACCACATAAACAGAAAAAGCCAGAAGTGGTGGCTCAAGTGGTAGAGCACCCACTTTAAGCTGGAGAGCTGAGGGACAGTGCCTAAGCCCAACGACAAAAAAAAAATCTCAAGGAAAGTGCCTACACCCCAAGTTCAACCCTAGGGACCAGCATACAGGCACAGACATACACACACACACAATTTTTATGATGTGCCCATTCAGCTAGTGAGAACCAGAGAAGGGCCTCCTCCTTCAATCTGGTCTACACCCAAGCCTAGCTACTTTCACCATATTGTCTCTCACTATTTACTGTCTTCTGTTTGTCTGCAAGACCAACAAAGAATCAAATGTTACTAAGAAGCATACCATGTACCTTCCTTAATGACATTTGTATATACAAAGTACATCAGTTACCAGTTAGGACACATTTCTGCAACCACTGCTGCCAAAAGCTTTCATTCCAAAAGTCACTCCATGTGCCTTATCATTCCCATTTCAAAAAGACATGAGAAATTCATAATTGTTCTATATACAGTAGTATCTACTTCTCACAACCAATTCATGTTCTGAAGTCAAAAGTAAGCTAATAAAATGGAATTTGTAATCTGCTCAAAACCTAATTTGGAAATGCCTGATCTAAGTTAACAATTCCAATCCATCAGAACCTCCGTGACACCAGAGTAGCTGTCTATACCTCAGTTTCTGTGTTCATAAATAAAATCGTTTATGTTCAAGTACCAACACCAGAAAAATCACAGCTACTTCACCACCTCTGCAATGTACATACCAGACTAATCCCTTCCTACTTGATTTTCAAAAGGACTCATTACCCTGTTATTACACCATCCCATTTTCATCTACAAAGAAATACAATTGCTAACAATTACACTCAAGAGTCCCAAAATCCAAGTTTCACTACTAAGCTAACAATCTACAAGCCTGATTCAGCATCTAGAAAATTAAAGAAATCCTCCAAGCCTCAGAGTTTTTTGTAAATCAAAATAGCTTAACCTCTTTTTATATAAAAGGTTTTGATCAACTTAAAGTCACTAATGCCAAAGATTCACAAATTTACTCATCACCAGTTAAGGAAAAGGAGCACCAATCTCTTAAGGGAATTCCTAAAATAGTAAATAAAACATTTTCTGACATAAAAGACTTGTCAAAATAGTTTTGGAAAAAGAATTTCCAAATGAAAAAAGTTCATCACTGAAGAACACTAAATACAATCACACTCTAAAAACAGACTAGGGGGTGGAGATTCCTATTTTAAAAAATGTTCAAGCAAAACAATTGGCTTTTGTGAAGGTATCAGTAAGGCCCTGAGACTTCCTGCTTTACCTAATGAGGCCAGACAGTTTCTCCAACTAATGTAAACGTAGCAAAAGGGACAATCTGAAAGTGAGCAAATGCCTAAGCAATTAACATGTATCTTGGTAATTTTGCAATACTTTGGCAACAATGTAATCAACTAAAAAAATCAGAAAACATTTAAATTGCTGAGCTCCCCAAGTGAGATATGGCATTTGAAATGTAATTTTTTCACAAATGACACTTTATAAAAGTATCTTAATCAACTGTCTACAATTTTGTGTGCCCTTGTGTTGGTTCTTGGGCTTGAACTCAGAGCCTGGGCACTGTCTCTGAGCTTTTCTGATCAAGGCTCATGCCACAGCTCCACTTTTCACTTTTGGGTGCTTAACTGAAGAGTCTCAGGACTTTCCAGCCTCTGCAGGCTTTAAACCCATGATCCTCAGATCTCAGCCTCTTGAGTAGATAGGATTACAGGTGTGAACCACAGGGTCCTGGCAACTGTATACAATTAAGTGCCAATTCTAACTACTCTTCCACAATTTTCAAACTGTTTACAAGGTGTAGTTTGGTTTGCATATATATATATATATATATATATCACTAATAAGAGGGTAAATACTTCAAAAAAAAGAGAATGATTTCTTGTATCTCCTTTTACTAAAATGCTTAGTGGCTAAAAAGGTGGTGTTGTTTGCTTTTACCACATGAACCCTCTGTGATCATAAATCTATCCTAAAACGGTTCATCTTAAACCCAAACAAAACAAATTCCAACTTCAAAAAGTTGCAGCCTCGGAGAAAATGAACTCAACCATGTTAAAGACAAGATACTAATTTAAAGTTCAGAATCCAGTATTCCCAAAAGATCTAGATAAAAGAATCAACAGCCTCTAATGTTTTACAAAGTTAAAATTAGCAAGGGACCAAAATGTTTGTTTACTAAAACTGTATATAGGAAGCCACCTATTTCGGAGGATTGTCTTGAAGGTTGGTTTGTTCAGTATCTCTAAGAAAATAAAAGTTAAACCTAGGAAACTATGGTCTCAGAAGTAACTGACTTTAAAACACAATCCCTTCCCCTACAGGATAGAAAGAAAGAAAGAAAGAAAGAAAGAGAGAGAGAAAGGAAGGAAGGAGAAAGGAAGGAGAAAGGAAGGAAGGAGAAAGGAAGGAAGGAAGGAAGGAAAAGGGCCTCGTGAAGTCGTTATTAATAACCTCAGTAATAATTCCAAGTGAGCAAGAACAGTGTTATTTTAATTGAACAATGAAGGGACTAATTTTTCAAAGTTATGATGAGGGTAAAGCCTTCTCTGGTCATTTGAGTGTGGGTTCCCTGGCTAGGTTCGGTTTTTGTTGTGGGGTGGGGGAGGGGAAGGAAGGAGTAAAGGGGGGGTGGGGAGGCGGTGAACTATAGTGGAGAAAAGTTACGAGCGAGTATTCCTCGCGGGCCGTGGGAGTGGTACTGACAAGTCAAACAAACGACCTGTGTGTTTACCAAGCACGTTCGTGAGGAAGAAAACTACCTAGCATTGTGCACCTACATGTTTTTCCCACTCCAGAGGGGTGAAATCCTCTGAGTGAGGAGTCACCGCAACACAAGGGAGGCTCAAAAAGAATCCACCAGAAAGAAAAAAAAAAGGGGGGGGGGGAAGGAACACAAGCTCTCCCGCAAACAAAAGGCCACGAAGCACACGGGAGCCCCAAAAGCGACCTGAAACTTCCCCGATCGCCGCTCCTGCACACCGAAGGCTGGCAAAGTTCCCCCCGCGGCGGCGCTGGCCCGGGGACCGGGGCCACGGCCGGCTTCTACACCCATGTATTGTTCCTCCTCCAACAGGCGCTGCCACAAACGCTCCAGAAGTCCAAGAAATCCGGGGTGGCAGAGAATCACACTTCGTGACCACACTCGAGACGACTCCGGGCTCCGCCAACCCACCAAGATTCTTCTTATTTTTCTATTCTAATTCCTCTTTAATTTGAAAATAAAAAGCAACCCGAATGGCAACACCAGACCTCCGGGGACTCCCCGGAGGGCCGAGCACCGACACGGAGCCGCCTCTAGGCCTGGCCCCGGGCCTGCAGCCCCGGCGCTCGCCTGGCGTCGACCCCGCTCCCCACCCCCTCCCTCCTCTATAACAATAGGGGCCTTGCCGCTGACTCCCAAACATGTACCCGGAGCAGCGAGTGAGGAGCCTCGGCCAGGGCCCCGGCGGCTTTTCCAGAACCCTTCTCGCCCCCCCAGCCGCTCTCAAACGCCAATACGAAGGGAGAATCTGCTCGCTAGGGGTCCAGAGCATCGTTTGGGACCGGTGGGGTGCGGATACTCACGGGCGGAGCGGTAGGATGAAGATGGATTTCAGCCCCCCGATCTTCTCTCTCCAGCGCTCTCGCTCCCCCTTACCTTTCACTCCGACAACATGGCGGCCCACTGGGGACAGGGCTG
>NW_012267222.1:8821719-8822269 GCF_000151885.1 Dipodomys ordii | reverse complement strand
CCGCCCCGGGCCCAGGGCGTCTGCACCTGCCTTCCCCCACCACACCCCCAGGTTATCACAGCCTCCCTGATTTTTAATCTTCCTGCCTCCGTTTCCCCATTTGCAAAATAAAAACGGATGCACATTTCTTGGGGCGGAATTTCCCGGAGGATGAAGGGAATCCCACACAAGTAATGAAACTTGGGATGCGCATTCTGTACACTGCCCGGACTGGTGAGCGGGTTGTCAGATCGGCAACAAAGTAACACGGTGACGCCCCTGGTTCTTTACTGTTACCTTGCGCTGGGTTCCCTTCACATAGTAACAGTAACGCGTCCCAGGAGGTTACTTTCACACAGTAAATGTTACATTCTGTGTGCCCGAGGGGTGGCTCAGAGGTACATCACCTGCCTAACAAGGACCCAAGTTCAAACCCTGTACCATCTAAAATTAAAAAATAAAAAGGAGGGCTGGGAAGGTGGCTCAGTGGTAGAGCGCTTGCCTTGCATGCCTGAGGCCCTGGGTTCGATTCCTCAGACCACATAAGCAGAAAAAGCTGGAAGTGACACTG
>NW_012267222.1:8816451-8821073 GCF_000151885.1 Dipodomys ordii | reverse complement strand
GCAAAAAAGAAAAAAGCCGGAAGTGGCGCTGTGGCTCAAGTGGTAGAGCGCTAGCCTTGAGCTGAAGAGCTGAGGGACAGCACCCAGGCCCAGAGTTCATGCCCCATGACCAGACCCCCCTCTCCTCCCCCAAAAACGTATTTCAAAGAATATTCAAGGGTGGAGAAACAGAGGCTGTTGACCTGCACGAAGGCAGGTGGCCCGGTGGCTGGGGAGGGGACAGGGCATCCCAGTGGGTATTGAGGAGGGGCCTGGTTCTCGCAGAGTACAGGCCCAGAGTACAGGCCCCACAACCGGACCACCCCCTCCTCAAAAAAAAAATGTAATCAAGCTGACCTAGGGAGAAGATTAAAGTGTATTTGTAAAGTATATTTTAAACCTAATCAACAGGAACCTAATCCATACTGTTATAATCTAATCAAAGAAAAACTTACAGAAAATTTTAGTGGAGGCATTCAAATAGAGCACTTGCTTAAGTTCCCCAGTACCAATTGTGTGTGTGTGTGTGTGTGTGTGTGTGTGTGTGTGTGTGTATTTTTTGGGGGGTCGGTCATGGGGCCTGAACTCTGGGCCTGGGCACTGTCCCTCAGCTCTTCAGCTCAAGGTTAGCACTCTACCATTTGAGCCACAGGACAATTTCCGGCTTTTTCTATTTATGTGGTGTTAAGGAATTGAACCCAGGGCCTCATGCATGCAAGGCAAACACTCTACCACTGAGCCACCTTCCCAGCCACATACACACACACACACACACACACATGTATGTATGTATGTATTTTAAATACAACAAAGTTGGCCTTCACTCACTTTAGAAAGCCCTGATAAAAGAATTTCAAATAGGGGCTGGGAATGTGGCTCAGTGGTTGAGTGCTTGCTTTGCATTCGTGAGGCCCTGAGTTCAATTCCTCAGCACCACATAAGCAGAAAAAGCCAGAAGTGGTGTTGTAGCTGAAGTGGTAGAGTGCTAGCCCTGAGCTATTTCAAATGGTACCTTTCCCTTCATAAGCTAGTGGTGCTCCCCTCTGATCTGAGATCAATCATTCAGCAGGTTGGCCATGCTGACAATTGAGAACAAATACCCTACAATTCCAGAGACTTCCATTCTCTCCTAGAATAATGACTAGCCAGTAAAAATTACTATAAGCAACATTTGGATCCTCTAAATTCCTGGAAGGATGTTTTCTTACTAATATCATTCAACTATATTACACTTACATTCTAGTTATATTTCTGAGAGCTCTCTTAGATGGTAATTTCCTTCATTATTTCAGTCTTTGGTCAACTAATTGTCATCCTGTTAGCATTTCTACTGTGATTTTATTTCTTTGAAGACTAGAGTTATTAGAGTGTTGTTTTTTTTTTTATGTAGGAAAGTGGAAATGATGAAGGGTGGGTGTTTTGCTTTCTACTCTTGGTGAGCAGATAATTCTGAGCAACCTTCCCACTGAGAGAAAACTGGGGGAAACACAAACATATACACACATATTCACACACATATACACATACCTGCTTGGCACTATTAGATAACTAATAAGGTTGTGAAGAATAACTGAACCTGGTTCTGAGAAAAAAAAGTAACTGAGGGATGTAAGCATATTTAGCAGGCCAAGCATTTCCTGAGAGATGAGCCAAGAGAATGCAAAGAGTTAACACTAACACTGCTGTTCAGAAGCTACTAAAGCAGAGGGCCCCTGATAAAGCATTCACAATAAAGGTAATGGTGACAGAGTTGGCAAGCCCTTAACCGGCTTTGTGTGGACACTTTGTGTGGATTGCAACTTGACTTTAACCCAGCTCAAACTCTGAAATTGTATTAACATAATCCCAGAGTACCAAGGCTTCCAGATAGTCAGCCCAAAACAGCTCTCTGGAAAAGGACTATCATTCTAGACTTATAATTATTTTCATGGAGAAATATGGCATAGCGCTGCTGGCTCATGCCTGTAATCCTAGCTAGTCAAGAGGCTAAGATCTGAGAATCACAGCTTGAAGCCAGCCTAGTCGGAATGAGATTCTTATCTTCAACTGATCCTCCCCCCCCCAAAAAAAAAAGCAGAGCTATGGCTCAAGTAGTAGAGCACCAGCCTTGAGTGAAAAAAGCTAACCAAGAGCTATAGGTGCTGAGTTCATGCCCCAATAGTGGCACCAAAAAAAAATTATATATATATATATATATATATACAAAAATACCATATAATTATTTTTTTTGGGGGGGTCCGGTCGTGGAGCCTGAACTCTGGGCCTGGGTGCTGTCCCTCAGCTCTTTTAGCTCAAGGCTAGCGCTCTACCACTTGAGCCACAGCGCCACTTCCGGCTTTTTTCTTTTTGCTTATGTGGTGCTGAGGAATCGAACCCAGGGCCTCACGCATGGAAGGCAAGCACTCTACCACTGAGCCACCTTCCCAGCCCCTACCATATAATTAATATGAAAAACATCACAGCAAAAACAGTAAAGGAAAAGGAGTCACAGAACTGCAAATATTAGAGTGACTGAAATGTTTATTATTGTCAAGAACATAACTGAAAGGTTGAAACCCAATGGATTGGGTTTGGTTGAAGATTCAACACTGATGAAAAGGGAATTTGTAAATTTAGAGATTAGTCAGAGAAAATATCCAGAATGAAAGATAAAGAGTCTAATGGAAGATGAGTCAGAGAGGAGAAAATGAGTCATAACAGAGATAAACCAGAGGCAAGGAAAGAATGAGGGGGAAAGGGGAAGGTCCACTGTAAAGGCTGGGACATGGGGAACAGCTGAGGAGATTTGTTGTCTTTTCAACCAACCACAGAGCATCCAAAAGCCAAATAAAGGCAGTAAAGAATGCCCTGGTGGGCCTGGGAAGGTGGCTCAGTGGCAGAGTGCTTGCCTTGCATGCATGAGGCCCTGGGTTCGATTTCTCAGCACCACATAAACAGAAAAGGCCAGAAGTGGCACTGTGGTAGAGCTCTAATCTTCAGCTGAAGAGTTGAGGACAGGGTCCAGGCCCAGAGTTCAGTCCCCATGACTGACAAAAAAAAGAATGCCCTTGTGAGCCGTCATGCCTGTAATTCTAGCTACTCAGGAGGCTAAGTTCTGAGGATCATGGTTCAAAGCCAGCCCAGACAAGGAAAAAGTCCATGAGACTCTTACCTCCAATTAACCACCAGAAAACTAGAGGCAGAACTGTGGCTCAAATGGTAGAGCTGTTGCGCTTGCTTGTGTTGAGCTGAAGAGCTCAGGGACAGCACCCAGACCCAGAGTTCAAGCCCCATGACAAATAGGAAAAAAAATGCCCTGGTGAGTAGAGAGGAAGCAAACCCTATATATGCAAGTAATGAGAAAATAAAGTATATTGTTGACAAGAGAAGAAAAGTTAGTGGCCAAGGAAAGGAGAGGCCAGTGGCTAGCTCAGTGGTACAGCATTTATTGAACAGACCCAAAGCCCTGGGATTAATCCCTAGCAGAAGTGGGGGGGGGGGAGGGAAGAAGGGGGAAGAGGAGAGAGGAGAAGAAATGAGCAAAAGGAGGAAAATACAGGGGAGAGGAGAGAAGGGAAGCAAAGGGGAAAGGAAAAGTTCATAGGAAAGGAAAGAGTTCAAAGATGGAAGGGGAGACAAAGGGAATTAACTTATGACTGGGGATGTGCCACAGTGACACAACTAACCACCAAAAAAAAAAAAAAAAACAGCCAGAAGTGGACCTGTGGCTCAAGTGGTAGAGCACTAGCCTTGAGCCAAAAAGCTCGGAGTTAGTGCCTAGGCCCTGAGTTCAATCCCCAGGCCTGGCACTAAATAAATAAAAAATAAATAAATTAGAATAAACAAACTCTTGCAGCTATGTTGTCAAAATACAAATAGCCAGTTCCTGACTTAATATAAAATGATGTGATACCTGGGATTACTTGAAAATAACTGAATTGGGGTCATAGCAGAGAGTCCAAATGAGTGGGACTGTCTATGAATCAGTAATTTTGTTGGAGTTGAATTTTCAATATATGTGAGTTTTGTTATATCAAGAATAAATGGCCAAGAACTACTTTTTCATTTTGTTTTATCAGTTGTGGAGCTTGAACTCAGGGCCTGGGCACTGTCCTTGAGCTTTTTTGCTCAAGGCTAGCACCCTAGCACTTTGAGCCACGCTCCAGTTTTCTGGTGGTTAATTGGAGGTAAGAATCTCATGGACTTTCCTGCCCAGTCTGGCTTGGAACTGGGATCCTCAAATCTCAGCCTCCTGGGTAGCTAGAATAAAAGATGTGACCCTCTAGCACCCAGCCTAATTTGTTTTTGTTTTTGTTTGTTGTTTTTTTCTTTTTCTGGTACTAGACCTTGAGCTCAGGTCCTGGGCACTATCCTTGTGCCTCTCTGTGCTCAAGGCTAGCACTCTACCACTTGAGCCATAGCACCACTTCCAGTTTTTTCTGTTTATGTGGTACTGAGGAATCAAACCAGGCCTTGAAGCATGCTAGGCAAGCACTCTATTGCTAAGCCACATTCCCAGCTCTGCAGTCTAAATTTTTAAAAAGTTGTTTTAATGTAGAAAATTTTGAATATGGGGCTGGGAAGGTGGCTCAGTGGTAGAGCGCTTGCCTTGCATGCCTGAGGCCCTGGGTTCGATTCCTCAGTACCACATAAGCAAAAAGAAA
>NW_012267222.1:8785728-8815031 GCF_000151885.1 Dipodomys ordii | reverse complement strand
TCCGGTCCTGGAGCCTGAACTCTGGGCCTGGGCACTGTCCCTCAGCTCTAGGTTAGTTCTCTACCACTTGAGCCACAGTGCCACTTCCGGCTTTTTCTTTTTGCTTATGTGGTGCTGAGGAATCAAACCCAGGGCCTCAGGCATGCAAGGCAAGCGCTCTACCACTGAGCCACCTTCCCAGCCCCATTCATCTTTTTTCTGTCTGCATAGATTTTCCTATTGGACTTCCATGTGATCAGAATCATGCAGTGGGTAGTCTTCTGCATCTAGTTTCTTCTACCTTGAATAATTTTATTTGTGTGTATGCCAATCTTGGGGCTTGAACGCGGGGCCTGGGTGCTCTCACTGAACACTGAACTTTATTTCCTCAAGACAAGCACTTTGCCATTTGAGCCACAGTTCTACTTCTGGCTTTTTGGTGGCTAGAGATAAAAAATGTCACAGACTTTTCCTGCCTGGGCTGGCTTTTTCTTTTTGTTTTTTTTTTTTTTTGCAGTCACAGGGCCTGAACTCTGAGCCTGGGCGCTGTCCCTCAGCTCTTCAACTCAAGGCCAGAGCTCTACCACCTGAACCACAGTGCTACTTCCAGTTTTCTGAGTGATTTATTGGAGATAAGAGTCTTCAGGACTTTCCTGCCTGGGCTGGCTTTGAACTGTGATCCTCAGATCTCAGCCTCCTGAGTAGCTAGGATTACAAGTATAAGCCACTGACACTCAGCTCACATAATATTTTTGCTTATGTGGTGCTGAGGAATCGAACCCAGGGCCTCAGGCATGCAAGGCAAGCGCTCTACCACTGAGCCACCTTCCCAGCCCCTCACATAATATTTTTAGGTTCCAACATTATTCCTTTTAATCACCTAGCAATATGCCATTGTACAGGTTACCTCCATTTGTTTATCTCTTCATACATAGTTGAATATTTAGATTGTTTCTTCCTTTGGGGTATTATGAATAATATTGTTATAAGCATTCATGGATGAGTCTCTGCATCAAGCTGTGTTTTCATTTCTCCTGGGCCTATAACTAGGAGTGGAACTCCAGGTTTGGTTAAATAGTAACGTGGTATTTAATCATTTGAGGAACAGCAAGACTGCTTTCTAAAGTGAGTGAACCATTTTGCACTCTACCTGCAACAGATCCAGGCTCAGATTTCTCCACATACAGCATTTTTGGTGGCTTCATTTTTAGTAAATGTTCTATAAACTTGAGAAGAATACGTGTTCTCTATCAGTTGAGTGCTTGGTTCTATGTAAGTCCATTATGGAAAGTTGGTTAATCATGTTAATCAATTTTTTTAACTTTGCTGTGTTTTATTTTGTGTTTTGGTTAGGTTGTTTTGTTTTGTTATGAAAATAGCAAAATAGTGCAATTCCCAGACTGGAGCACAGTGGCTTATGCTGTAATTCTAGCTACTCACAAGGCAGAGATCAGAAGATTGCAATCTGAAGTCAAGCCAGGCCAAATAGTTACTAAGACTGTCATTTCCACCAACAAATGGGGTGTAGTGGTTTACCTATAATCCCAGCTATATGGAAAGGCAGAGATTAGAGGATTATGGTTTAAGGCCAAACCTGGGAAAAAGTAGAAAAGAGTGGTAATCTTGATGAAAAAGGGGCAACACCCAGGCCTGAGTTTAAGCCCTACAATGAATGAAAGAAAGAAACAAAGAAAGAGAGAAAGAGAGAGAGAAAGAAAGAGAGAGAGGCTGGGAGCTGGCTCAGTGGTAGCGCACTTGCCTTGTATGCATGAGGCCCTGGGTTTGATTCCTCAGCACCACATAAGCAGAAAAACAAATACAAAAAGAAAGAAAGAAAGAAAGAAAGGCAGTAAGAGAAAAGAGTTCAAGGCTCACGCTCAACAAAAAATAAATCTCAAGGACTTTCCTTCCCAGGCTGGTTTTGAACCTTGGTCCTCAGATTTCAGCCTCCTAAGTAAGTAGGATTCCAGGCAGGAGCCATCAGCTTCTCTGCTTAGAATTTTTTGTACTTTTAAGGTATTTTTTAGAGCTGGTGCCCTTCTTCTACCAGTTTTCAGATAAGAAGAGAGAGATGAAAGGGAGCCACTAAACTACAAAGCTCATTGGTCCTGGATACTTGAGACAAGACCTGGTGGCAGCTCATTGGTGGAGTTGCTAGGGCTGAGCCCGCTTCCTCTCTGGAGAATCTCCTGTCAATCATCACAGTCTGGATGAATGTTGAAGATAAACTTTGTTACAGAACTCATGCATAGCTGGAAGGAGAAATCTCTTTGTATTTATCTCAGATAAGCCTGAGCCCCCTGCCTCCATTACTTCCCAATTCTGGTTTTATCTGTCAAGAATGAGTCTATCCTGGCACAACTTTCCCATCCACCAGGGCAGACTGATTGCTCAGTGCTCTCACCATGCCCTACAGACACATTTGCATATGATGGGCACTTGTGAATTAAATGAAAGATGCCTTTTCTAAGCTTTGATCTAAGATTGGGGCTTGAACTCAGGACCCTGAACACTTGCTTATCTTTCCCTCTGCTATGTGGACCATATCTCTATTATCAGCTTTTTGCTAGTTAATTGGAGGTTTTTGTTTTGTTGTGTTTTGTTTTAATCTTGGGGGCTGGGAAGGTGGCTCAGTGGTAGAGCGCTTGCCTTGCATGCATGAGGCCCTGGGTTCAATTCCTCAGCACCACATAAACAGAAAAAGCTAGAAGTGACACTGTAGCTCAAGTGGTAGAGCACTAGCCTTGAGCTGAATTGCTGAGGGACAGTGTCCAGGCCCAGAGTTCAGGTCCCATAACTGACACACACACACACACACACACACAAAATCCTAGGGATTTTCCTGCCCAGGCTGGTAGTTTCAAACTTCTATTCTCAGATCTCAGCCTCCTGACTAGCCAGGAGGTTATAAGTTTGAGCCACCAGCTCATCCCAAGCTTTTTAAAGATTCAATACCACTAAAGGACTTGAAGTTCCACCAATGCAGACATGAATATCAGGAAAAGCATGTGCTTATAACTAGCCAAACTGCCTTGGTCAGGACCAACTAAGGCGTCTGAGGCTCTCTCTGACTCAGCTTTCCTCACCAACCCTATCTGTCCCCCAAGCAGTAGCCAGGGACCCCTGGAATCAATGGAAAAAGCCAATGCAACTCTGGTATGATTTCAGGGATACTCCTGTTGTTAGTATTATGCCTACCTTTGGTCCTCAGCTCCACCCAGAACTGAGCTCCTCCCAGGCTGGGAGTACCCACCATACTGCTGGCCCCTCCCTCTCTCCACCTAGACCCACCTGAACTCCCATCTACCTCACTTCCTACCCCCAGACCCTGCTGCTACCTAGATAGTGGAGGTTGCCATGTGCTTCCGCTCCGGGGGAAATATGGCTCCTCTAATAAACCTTGTAATCATCTTTCTCCAGTGCCTGCCTGCCTCTGTGTGTCCCCCTGGGACAGATGTGATGATTCCTTTCACCTGTAATCCCAGCACTCCGGAGTCTAAGGCAGGAAGATCAATAGTTCATAGCTAGCCTAGTATACATTGTGAGACCCTGCCTCACAATAAACTAAGAAAGGACTAGAGATGTTGCTCAAGTGGTAGAGTAATGGTCCTGGAGCTGGATTTTTTTTTCCAGAATACAAGACATTTGTGATCTTAAATCTTAGAATTGTCCAGGCATCAGTGGCTCACACGTTTAATCCTAGCTACCATCTGAGGATCATGGTTTAGGTTTAAAGTCAGCTCAGGCAGAAAACTCTTTTTTTGGTGTGGGGGGGGAGGGTGTCCAGTCGTGGGGCCTGAACTCTAGGCCTGGGCGCTGTCCCTCAGCCCTTCAGCTCAAGGCTAACGCTCTACCACTTGAGCCACAACGCCACTTCCGGCTTTTTTCTTTTTGCTTATGTGGTGCTGAGGAATCGAACCCAGGACCTCATGCATGCAAGGCAAGCGCTCTACCACTGAGCCACCTTCCCAGCCCCAAGCACAAGACCCTTATCCCTAATTATTCACCAAAAAGCCAAAAGTAGAGCTTTGGCTCAATTGAGAAAAACCCTAAGAGACAGCACCTAGGCTCCAAGTTAAGGCCCCACTACTGGCACACACACACACACACACACACACACACAATCTTAGGGCTGGTTTTCACCAATATCCCATTCGCTATTACTTCACTGATGGTGTCCTTTAGCTCAGCCATTACATTTCTCATAGATAATATTTCTACTTGACTCTTGTTTGTCATTTTTTTTGGGGGGTCCAGTCGTGGAGCCTGAACTCTGGGCCAGGGTGCTGTCCCTCAGCTCTTCAGCTCAAGGCTAGTGCTCTACCACCTGAGCCGCAGCACCACTTCCGGCTTTTTTCTTTTTGCTTATGTGGTGCTGAGGAATTGAATCCAGGGCCTCATGCATGCAAGGCAAGTGCTCTACCACTGAGCCACCCTCCCAGCCCTCTTGTTTGTCTTTCACAGTGCTCATACTTTTCTCCTGTCTATTGTATTTTTTCCTCATTATTTTAAATTTAGAGGCTTTTTTTAAAAATCCTTCTTCTCTACAGTGCTGGAGGTGGAATCCAGACCTCTCTACATGCAGGGCAAGCACTGTACTGTACCACTGAGCTATAGCTCCAGTGTGCCCTTTGTTTTGAAGACTTTGGTTTCTGACAATAGAATAAGCAGTGTGTTGTTTTTCTTTTGAATAGTTAAGAGTCATCTGATGAGTCCTTAATTAGACAGCAGATCTTCTTTTCCAGGGGTGGTTGACTCCTCTGCCGGAAAGGTTGAATGGGGAAGGGGAATGGGGGGGGAGGCCATCACCCTCCCCCCAGCCTCAGAGGGCATTTTTGGTTTTACCTCTGAACCTTGGAGAAACACGCTGTAACTGCAGATGATGGCTGAGGTGTAGTGGGATGGGAGAGCCACCATCCAATGCTGGTCAGTCACTATCAGCTTCCTATTACCATACTGTGACCACTGTGGACCCTGCTCCCGCAGGACTGGACCACGACCCCCAGACTTCTACAGTAGGCGGCCAGAGGATGACTGAACCAAGACAGTGAGAAGAGACGTGCAGAGCTTGAACTGCTTCGTGCTCATTTCTTTTTTCCTAGTCTTGCAGGCCACCCAGCCTCAGACACCAATGCGTTCGTGTGTACGCATGCGCAGAGTTGCACACATTCGCCCAGTCTTATTCCATGGTTTCCTTTCTCTAGATTCCTTATCTTCTGGGTGTATTTCCAGAATTTTCAGGAAGTGATACCATGTACCCTTTTTAAGCAGGAAGTAGAACCTTGTTGTTCATCTTGATTCTGAGCTAGATAAAAGTTAAAGGCTGGGAAGGTGGCTCAGTGGTAGAGTGCTTGCCTTGCAGCCTTAGGTCCTGGGTTCAATTCCTCAGCACCAACAAGAAAAAAGAAAAAAGCTGGAAGTGGCAGTGTGGCTCAAGTGGTAGAGTGCTAGCCTTGAGCTGAAGAGCTGAGGGACAGTGCCCAGGCCCAGAGTTCAAGCCCCATGACCAGACCCCCCCCTCCCAAAAAAAGTTAAGTTTCTTTTAAAATTACACTTAGGCTCGGGATGTGGCTTAGTAGTTCAGTGCTTGATTAGCATTCCTGAGGACCTAGGCTCAATCCTCAACACTGAAAAAAAAAATTATATATAGCATTCCTTATGTCTCACTCCTAGGTATATACCCAAGAGAGTTCTTACATATTTCTACATACAAACACATATAAATATCCATAGCAATATTATTTGTGGAAACAATGAATGTATTCATTAAGTGAAGACAGGCAATTCATGCATCTGGAATTAATTATGCTATCTCTCTCTATCTCTCTATCTACCTGTTTTTCAGTACTGAGGATCAAACTAGGGCCTTGTACCTGTTAGGCAAGCAGTCTACCATTGACCTACACTCCCAACTATAATGTTTTAAATTTGAGATGTCTACTCAATATTAAAACAGATCCAAACAGAGCTGCTGAAAAATGTCAGAGACAAAAATATAAATTTTGAAGTTGCTGATATACAAGTGACATTTAAATGATGAAATTGGACAAGGTTTGGAAGCAAAGTAAATAGAGAAGAGGATGAAGACTGAGCAGGGGCAGTGACCTACAAATGCACCAAGAAGTAGTGGAAACCAGAATAAAGTATATTGGGACCTAGGAAGCTAAGCATTGGTGCCTCATCCCCGTAATCCTCTACTCAGGAGGCTGAGATATGAGGATGGCCGTTCAAAGCCAGCACAAGCAGACAAATCCAAGAGAATTGTGTTTGTTTGTTTGTTTTTTGTTTTTGTCTGTCACAGGGCTTGAACTCTGGGCCTGGGAGCTGTCCCTGTGCTTTTCAGCTCAAGGCAAGCACTCTACCGCTTGAGACACAGCACCACTTCTGTTTTTTTAGTGGTTTATTGGAGATAAGAGTTTCATGGACTTTCCTCCCCCAGCTGGCTTTGAACTGTGATCCTCAGATCTCAGCCTCCTGAGTAGCTAGGAACCCAGCTTCCAAGAGAGTCTTATCTCCAACTAACCAGCAAAATGCTGGAAGTTGAGGTGTGACTCAAGTGGTAGAACACCAGCTTTGAGCAAAAGTTCAAGCTCTAGTACTGGTGCGCGCGCACGCACACACACACACACACACACAAGAAAAATAAGAGTTGGGGCTGGGAAGGTGGCTCAGTGGTAGAGCGTTTACCTTGCATGCATGAGGCCCTGGGTTCAATTCCACAGCACCACATAAGCAAAAAGAAAAAAAAGCCAGAAGTGGCACTGTGGCTCAAGTGGTAGAGTGCTAGCCTTGAGCTGAAGAGCTGAGGGACAGCGCCCAGGCCCAGAGTTCAGGCCCCACAACCGGACCCCCAAAAAAAGAAAAACAAGAGTTGGGGGCATGGCTCAAGTGATGGAGTACTTGCCTAAAAGGGCAAGGTCTGGGCATCAAAATCTAGTACTGTCCCCCCTAAAACTTCAGTACTGCCCCACCCCAAGTCTATCAAGAATGAAGAGTAGGGGCTGGGAAGGTGGCTCAGTACTAGAGCACTTGCCTTGCATGCATGAGACCCTGGGTTCGATTCCTCAGCACCACATAAGCAGAAGAAAAAAAAAGCTGGAAGTGGTGCTGTGGCTCAAGTGGTAGAGCGCTAGCCTTGATCTGAAGAGCTGAGGGACAGTGCCCAGGCCCAGAGTTCAGGCCCCACGACCGACCCCCCCCCCAAAAAAAATAAAAAAGAATGGAGAGTGTACCATCCAGGTGCTGGTGGCTCAGGCCTGTAATCCTAGATACTCTGGAGGCTAAGATCTGAGTATAATGTGGTTTGAAGCTGGCGGGGGCAGGAAAGTTCATGAGACTCTTACCTCCAATAAACTACTCAGAAAAGGCTGGAAGTGGTGCTGTGGCTCAAGTGGTAGAAAACTAGCTTTGAGCCAAGGAAGCTCAGGGACTATATCCAGGCTCTGAGTTCAAGCCCTAGGACAGGCACCTACCTACCTACCTACCTACCTACACACACACACACACACACACACACACAAAAGGAAGAGTGAGAAGATGTATCAAATAACACAGAGATCAAATTAGCCACTAAATTTAACAAAGCAGAGCTAACTGGTGACCTTGCCCAGAGCCAGCTAATGGAATGCTGGCTTTCCATTTTAAGCAGAGCAGGCTTAAAAGAGAATGAGAGAAGTAATTAGAGTGCAAAGACTCAGCTCTTTGGCAAAGATTGGCTTCAAAGGAGCTATAAGTGGCACACAGATAGTCCAAAGAGAAGTTTCTTTTAAAATAATGGAAAGTGAATATAAACAGATGAAATGGCCCAGTAGAGAGCAACAGGACAGGAAGAACTAATGAAGCCGAGTTCTTAAGTTTACTGGCTTAGAGGAGAGATTTTCTTTTGATAGAAACAAAGAAAGCTAGTAGAGGATAGATAGGTGAGTGTAGAATCTGACTTTCCCACTGTTTGCTTGACAATTTCTCTCTCTCTCTCTCTCTCTCTCTCTCTCTCCCTCTCTCTCTTTCTTTTTTTCTGCCAGTCCTGGGGCTTGAACTCAAGGCCTGGGCTCTGTCTCTAAGCTTCTTTGTGCTCAATGCTAGCTCTCTACCACGTGAGTCCCAGCAACATTTCCAGCTTTTTTCTGAATAGTTTATTGAAGGTAAGAGTTTTGTAGACGTTCCTGCCCTGGCTGGCTTCAAACTATGATCTTCAGATCTCAGCTTCCTGAGTAGTAGGATTGCAGGCATGAGGCACTGGTGCCTAGCTTGAATTATTTTTTAAATCAACATCACATGGAATGATTCTGTCCATGTAACTATAATTATTTATTTTTCCCACTTCACGTATGCAGTGTATTTCATGTCAATTGAACTTGCATATTAATTATGCTCCAGTTTAAGCCTCTAATACAGATGGCTCAGACCAGCTCCAGCCCACCCAGCTACCAACTGCTTATTTGACTCTTGTCCCCAGATATTCTAGATATTGACAACCCAGTATGTCTAGACCTTCACAAATCATCTTCTTCCTCCTTCAAGCCTAGTTTATTTTCAGGTCTATGAGTGGCACCACTCTCCACCCAGGTACCAAGGCAACCAATTACCCAAAAATCTCAGGCAATTGTATTTCTTTTATGTCCTTCCTTCCTTCCTTCAATTCACCTCTGGGTGTGTAATGAGAATGAAATGAGAGAACGCATTCAAACTTTTTAGAAAGTTCTGGTCCATGTCAATGTCTCCAGAGAGTAGTGTGGGCCCTGGTATGCAGGATGAATGAATGGGTAATCGAAAGAGGGATTGTAGTGGTCTTGATGAACACAGGAAAAAGGAGCCAATGGGAAGAGCTTCAAGAGAAAGAATACAGAAAAGAAGGTGGCATTTTACTGGACACTGATAGCTGATGCTTTGTTATCCTAGCTACTCAGGAGGCTGAGATCGGGAGCTCATCGTTCAAAGCCAGCCTGGGCAAGACAGTCTGTGAGACTTTTATCTCCAATTAGCTAGAGTGGAGCTCTGGCTCAAGTCAAAGAAAATAGCCTTGAGTAAAAAAAAGCTAAGCAATGTATTTCAAGCCTTGAGTTCAAGCTTCAGTACTAGTACCAAGAAGAAGAAGAAGAAGAAGAAGAAGAAGAAGAAGAAGAAGAAGAAGAAGAAGAAGAAGAAGAAGAAGAAGAAGAAGAAGAAGAAGAAACAGCAAAGTTGGATCAGGTACCAGTAGCTCATGTCCATAATCCTAGGTAGTAAGGAGGTTGAGACCTGGAGGATAAAAGTTCAAAGCCAGGGGCTGGGAAAGTGGCTCAGTCGTACAGTGCTTGCCTTGCATACATGAGGCCCTGGGTTCAATTCCTCAGCACCACATAAGCAGAAAAAGCTGGAAGGGTGCTGTGGCTCAAAGTGGTAGAGCGCTAGCCTTGAACTGAAGAGCTGAGGGACAGTGCCCAGGCCCAGAGTTCAGGCCCCATGACCGGCAAAAAAAAAAAAAAGTTCAAAGCCAGCATAAGCAGTCCAAGAGATTCCATCTTCAATTAACCAAACTAAAATGCTGAACTGGAGACCTGGCTTAAGTGGCAAAGTGCCAGTAATGAACAAAAAGGCTGAGGGAAAAGGCAAGGCCCTGGATTCATGCCTGAGTACAGACATGAAAAAAACCAAACAAACAAAACTACAGATGGAGTAGGATGAAAATTTACCTTCAGTACCCCCACATTCAATAAATGATGGATTTCAAGAAAACTAAAACTCATTAATCCAAATTATTTCTTGATTGTCAATATATCCAACTATATCAATTCACGTATTGAAT
This sequence comes from Dipodomys ordii, assembly GCF_000151885.1. NCBI lineage: Eukaryota > Metazoa > Chordata > Mammalia > Rodentia > Heteromyidae > Dipodomys > Dipodomys ordii. Next base: position 8,805,268 of record NW_012267222.1, on the reverse strand, counting down.
AGCAACTGACAGTATCCATTTCAAATAAGAACATTTAGTATTAGGACTAGGAGGGGCTGGGAAGGTGGCTCAGTGGTAGAGCGTTTGCTTTGCATGCATGAGGCCCTGGATTCAATTCCTCAGCACTACATAAGCAAAAAAGAAAAAAGCCGGAAGTGGCGCTGTGGCTCAAGTGGTAGAGCACTAGCCTTGAGCTGAAGAGCTGAGGGACAGCGCCCAGGCCCAGAATTCAGGACCCACGACCGGACCGCCCCCCCCAAAAAAAAAATTAGGACTAGGAGTGTAGCTTAGTAGTAGAGTGCTTGCTTCTACTACTGGGTTTGATTCTTCAGTACCACAGAAAAAGCCAGAAGTGGCACTATGGCTTAAGTGGTAGAGAGTGTTAGCCTTGAGCCAAAGAAGCCCAGAGACAGTGCCCAGGCCCTGAGTTCAAGCATCAGGATTGGCAAACACAAACAAACACCCTCCCCCCCCAAAAAAAACAAACATTTAGAATTAGCTAGGCTAATCAGGAGACTGAGATCTGAGGATTATGGTTCAAAGCCAACCTGGGCTGAGAAGGCTATGAGACTCATCTCCAATAACTATGGAAGTGGAGCTGTAACTCAACTGGTAGAGCACTAGCCTTGAAAAAAAGAAGCTCAAGGACAGCACGTAGGCCCTGAGTTCAAGTCCCAGGACCTATACACACACACACACACACACACACACACACACATGGATTGATTAAGTTTTGGGAAACAAGTCTTTTTTTTTTGGTTGGTTGTGGGGCTTGAACTCTGGCCCTGGGCACTATCTTTCAGCTCTTCAGCTCAAGGTGAGTGCTCTACCACTTGAGCCACAGTGCCACTTCTAAACCAGATCTTTTAGGCAGAAAAAAAATCACTATATCTTGATTACTTCATCATATCACAAAAGATTCTTCCTATATTTTGTCTGCATTGCAAAGTCTGGGGCTGGGGAAGGGCTTGAGCAATGCTAGGGTAACAGCGAGTGTGAAAATTAGCAGGGTCTGGTGGTGTATTCCTAGTAAACGTGAAGAACATGAACTGCAGAAATGCATACCACCAAAACTAAGCTGAAATCTGATTCCTTAACATGTATCTCCATGTCCATGTGGGAAGAGAGAAAGCAGGAGTTGTTATTGAAACGTGATAGTTATGATTCAGGAATCTATAGCTCATTCGAACAAGCTGGTGTATGTGATACTGGAGACTCTCCATATTGGGCAAAAACTAGAACAAATTTTGATACAATTATGGCAGAACATTCATACAAAATGTAAATATTGACACACAATGCAATCACACATTGTTTAAGGAATGAAAGACAAAACTAATTTAAGCCAGGGGCCTATGTTCACATCTGTAAACCTAGCTACTCAGGAGAATGAGATCTGGAGGACTAAGGCTCTAAAGCAGCCCAGCAAGAAAAGTCTGAGAGATTCCATGTCCAATTAAACAGCAAAATGCTAGACTGGATATTTGACTTAAGTGGTAGAGTACCAGCTATCAGCAAGAGGGCTGAGCTGGAGGCCCTAAGTTCAAGATCTGACACAAACAAACAGGCTGTCACCTGTAATCCTAGATTCTCAGAAGGCTGAGATCTGAGGATCAGGGCTCAAAGCCAGCTGGATCAGGAAAGCCCAGGAGACTCTTATTACCAATTAATTAACTACCAAAAACCAGAAGGTGAGCTGTCATTCAAGTGGTATAATGCCAGCTTTGAGTAAGAAAGCTCAGGAATAACTTAGGACCTGAGTTCATAGCCCCAACATAGTATACACACACACACATATAAATAATGAATTATATATATAATTGTTATATATTTTTATTTAATATTATTGTCAAAGTGATGTACAGAGGGGTTACAGTAACATGAAGTAGTGAGTATATTTCTTGTTGAAATTGTTACCCCCCTCCCTCATTTTTCTCCCACTTTCCCTCTCCCTTATATAACATTTTAAAAAAAAGATTTATAGTTGGATATCAGTAGCTTACAACTGTAATTCTAGCTACTCAGGAGACTGAGATCTGAGGATTGTGATTCAAGCCAGCTGGGGCAGGAAAGTCCCTGAGACTTATCTCTAAGCACCAAAAAAGCCAAAAGCATAGTAGTGGCCCAACTGCAAAGTACTAGCCTTGAGCAAGAAAGCTCAGAGACAGTGCCTAGTCCCTGAGGTCAATCCCCAGGACCAGTATAAAAATATAAACAAATGAATAAATATTGGTAATAGAGGAGCATGGTGACACATGCATCGAATCCCTGCACTTGGGAGCCAGACGTAGGAGAAGCTGGTGCCCAAGAGCAGTTCGCTATCTATTGAAATCTTGTCTCAGAAAAAAAGATGAAAGAAAACTTCAGTGTAATTCTGTGTGTGTGTGTGTGTGTGTGTGTGTGTGTGTGTAAGAAGGGGAGAGAAGTATTATTGAATACCAGGACCTTGAACATGCTTTATAAGAGTTCTATCAAACCGAGTTATCTGCCCAGCTCTGGATTTTGTTGCTTTTAATTTGTTAAGCAAAAATGACAGGGAGCCATTGTTTTGGACGGACCTCCTGTACTAGGCCCCAGAAGACCAGACCAAAGCAGAATGGAGTGACTCATACTAAAGGATGCAAAATCAAACTGAAGTTTTAAGGAAGCAGACAGATCCCAAAATGAACCAGTTGTTCCAGAAAACAGGAGATTCCAGTCCTCCTGAGTCAGGGTAATAAGGAAGTCCCCTGGGCTTTAACCCCGACCAAAAATGGCAATCTATATGTTAACTTGTCAGCTCTTTTTCATCTTTGGTACTGATTCCATCACCCCGTGTGGTTAAATAAAAACCAATTCAGACCATAACAAAAATCAGTTACAATTTTGCCATTTGACAAACGCAGAGAAGCTCTGCCAACGCTCCATGAGTGGCTTCCCATTGCCCTGGGGACATAGGTCAGAAATCTCAGCCAGGGCTTAGCTTCCTTTGTACCCTGGCCTCAATCCCTGCCTCCCTTCTCCCCCTACCCCCAGCTCCTCTAGGATCAGATTCTACCAAGCTCTCCAAAGGCCCCCAAGGTCCAGATCCTGTTTCCTAACCTGGACTTGTCATCTTCCCTCCCTCAGAAGGCTCTTAGGCTCTCCCTCATTCACAAACCTTTGTAACACACCACATGCATGAGTCCTGCTAAGCCTCTGCGCTCCTTATTGGCTCTGCCCCCACAAGCCCACCACACCAAATTTAGGAGATACTTGGATAACCACCAAGGGTCAAAATTGGTTCACTCTTGTAATACCAGCTACTCAGGAGGCTGAGATCTAGGGATCATGGTTCAAAGCCAGTCCAGGTGGGAAAGTCCATGAGACTCTTATCCCCAGTTAACCACCGGAAAACCAGAAATAGAGCTATGGTTCAAAGTGGTAGAGCACTAGCTTTGAGCAAAAGAGCACAGGGACAGATCCAGGCCCTGAGCTGAGGCCTTTTGACCAACAAAAAAAGAGACAAAAAGGAAGAAAAAAATAGGCTAGAGGTTTGTAGCTAGGTAGTAGAGCATTTACTTGTTTAGCATGCACAAGCCCTTAGTTCCATCCCCAACACTAAAAAAGAAGAAAGAAAGAAATAAAGAAAGAAAGGAAGGAAGGAAGGAAAGAAGAAAGGAAGGAAGGAAGGAAGAAAGAAAGAAAGAAAGAAAGAGCCAGGTGCCGGTGGCTCAAACCTGCAATCCTAGCTACTTAGGAGGCTGAGATCTGAGGATCACTGTTCAAAGCCAGCCTGAGCAGGAAAGTCCATGAGACTCTTATCCCCACTTACCCACTCAGAAAACCAGAAGTGGCTCTGTGGCTCAAATGGTAGAGTGCTCACCTTGAGCTGAAGAGCTGAGGGACAGTGCCCGGGCCCAGAGTTCAAGCACCATGACCGATTAAAAAAAGAAAAAGAAAGAGAAGGAAGGAAGAAATGGAGGGAGGAAAAGAGAGAAAGAGAAAGAAAGGAAGGAAGAGAGAAAGAAAGAAGAGAGAGAGAAAGAAAGGAGAAAAGAAAAGAAACCAGACCTCAGTAATTTAGGCAATCTGTGTTTTCTTCCCTAAGGCTTTGTTCTTTATTCATCTGAAGTAATTATATGTTCAATATAAATACTTCAGACAAAATTGCAAAGCCATACATAGACGTTCCTTCTTGTTACACATCTGTTGTTACACAATTCAAAATTATTTGTACTTTATCAAGTATTATGGAATGTACACCTAGCTTTACTGTATTTCCTTAATTTTTTAATTTTTTTTTGCCAGTCCTAACCAAGGGCTTCATGCATACTAGGCAAGCACTCTACCACTAAGCCACATTCCCAGCCCTGCTGTATTTTGTTTGTTTATTTATTGTCGGTCTGTGGGGCTTGAACTCTGGGCCTCCGTGCTGTCCCTCAGCTTTCCAGCTCAAGGCTAGCGCTCTATCACTTGAGCCACAGCGCCACTTCCGGTTTTCTGGTGGTTTATTGGAGATGAGAGTCTCATGGACTTTGCTGCCCAGGTTGGCTTTGAATCGTGATCCCCAGATGTCAGCCTCCTGAGTAGCTAGGATTACAGACATGAGCCATCGGCGCCCAGCTGCATTTCTTTTAAATGCTGCATAGTAGTTCACAACAGAATTATTGACCTCAGTCTTCACAATGTAATTGTTTCCTCTTGCGTCCTCTTTGGAGGATGAGACGTAAGACAAAGTTCCCTAGGTAGCCAGATTGGATTTGAACTCATGCTTCTTCAACCTCCACCTCCTAACTCCTGGATTACAGATATGTGCTTTACCACTGTCTTTTATTCATCCCTTTTCTGGAGAATATTTTGTTTATAATTTTCTTTTTACTGTCTCAGATAATGCTTCAATAAATAAATATTTTTGTGGAAATACCTCTTCCCTCCTATGAAAATATTTTTCAAGCCAGGTGCTGATGGCTCATGCCTGTAATCCTAGCTACTCAGGAGGCTGAGATCTGAGGATCATGGTTCAAAGCCAGTCTGGGCAGGAAAGTCTGGGAGACTCTTATCTCCACTAAACCACTCAGAAAACCAGAAGTGGCACTGTGGCTCAAGTGGTAGAGTGCTAGCCTTGAGCTGAAGAGCTGAGGGACAGTGCCCAGGCCCAGAGTTCAGGTCCCATGACTGACAAATTAAAAAAAGAAAATCTTTTTCTTTAAAGTTTTTCTTTGTTCTATTGTTTTAATTCTTTTTTTTTTGAAAGTTGGAGTTTACTTTGTTTACCTATTTAGCTATCCATTTAGTCATGTAACGATGAAGGCTTGTAGTTTTGTCCAGGCTGGTCCACACTCTGGGGTGAATCTGTCTCACCTTCCCAAGAAGCTGGGATTGTACCACCATATCCAGCAGCTGCTTTGTGTTTTGGGGTATGAAGGTCAACTCAAGGGCATATTGTGTGCCAAGCATGAAGTCTACCACTGAAACTTACTTCAGCCCCAAGATCATTCTAAAACTGTACTCTCTCTCTCTCCCTCTCTCTGTTTTTCTGTGTGTGTGTGTTTGTGTGTGTGTGTGTGTATGTGTATGTATACATACTAAGGCCTGCATTCAGGGCCTTGGTGTTGTCCCTTAGCTTTTTTGTTCAAGACTGGTACACTTGAGCCACAGCTCCACTTCAGGCTGGACTGGCTTTGAACTTTGATCCTCAGATCTCAGGTTCCTGACAGGCTAATTACAAGCATGAGCCACCAGTACTCTGCTAGCATTTTTCTTTTAACTTAGATTTAGACTCATATCATGTGAGTTTTTTTTTCTTCCTCTTTTCCAAATTCATTGAATTTTTACACTGTGGCAGGTTTTGCATTCATTTAAGAAACCTGCTTCAACATTCTCCTCCCCCACTATAAATGTATGCCTGTAACTCTGTGCAGATATAATTTGCCTATAATTCTTTGCAGAATATTGATAGTTGTACATTTGCATCAGTACAGGACCTGGACTTCTTCCAGACACGGTCCCTACCTGATTCCTCCTCCAGCCCTTCTTTGAGAGAGGCCCTTGTCTTACAGCTCTGACTTCCCAGCTTTGGATGTCAACACATACCAGGCCATTCTCACAAAACAATTATTTTCCTTATAATCCTGAAAAAGGAAAATCACTGCTAGCTGTGGGAAAGTACCTGCCCGTGTGCCCTCCAGCAAGCTTCGACTAATCCATTAAAATCCGCCCTTTGTTCTGCATGCTTGCTTCTTCCTGTATCCATCACCCTCACCTGGCAATTAGAGGATGGGAAGGCCTATGTAGCTCAGTCACCTGCACTTCATTCCCACCACAGTGGATGCTGTGCACCACGCCTCCCCGCCCCCCCATGCCAATGCCCAGTGAATCATACTGGGAACTCGGGTCCCATGTAGTAGGCCCAGTGCACAGAAGGTGCTCCATAAATGTTTATTGAATAAACAGACACAAACAGGTGAATTGAGTGGTTTTTTAACTAATGTTGTCTTTATCTACAGGTATATATTTGTGCGTGCATATGTGTGTGTGTGTGTGTGTGTGTGTGTGTGTGTGTGTATGTGTGTGTGTGTCGATGTATATGTGGGTACTGGGGCTTGAACTCAGGGCCTGAGTACTCTCCTTTAGCTTTTTTTGATCAAGACTGGCCCTCTACCACTTCCAGCATTTTTTGCTGGTTAATTGGAGATAATAGTCTCATGGGATTTCCTGCCCAGGCTTGTGATTACAGGCCTGAGCTACTGGTGCCCGGCTACATTTTAAAGTTCATAAGAAATAAATTTGTTTTTACATACCTACTTTATATCATCTGCTTTCTCTTTGTCGGCTAGTCTTTTTCCTTCCTTTCTCCTTCCTTCGTTCCTTCCTTCCTTGCATTTTTTTTTTTTTGCCAGTCCTGGGGTTTGAACTGTGTTCCTGGGCTTTGTCCCTGAGCCTTTTTGTGCTCAAGGCTAGCACTCTACTACTTGAGCCAGAGAGCTATTTCTAGCTTTTTCTGAGTAGCTTATTAGAGATAAAGGTCTCATGGACTTTCTCCTGCCTGGGCTGGCTTCGAACCACAACCCTCTCAGATCTCAGCCTTCTGAGTATATAGGATTGTAGGTAAAAGCCACCAGCACCTGACTTGTCTGCAGATCTTAAGATATTTATCATCTGGAACAGAGAATGGTGGTGCTCAGTTATAGTCCCAGCTACCTGTGAGGTTGAGGGGCAGGTATCTCACTTTAGTACAGGAGTTTGAGACCAGTGTGGGCTTTAACAAGTCTCTCTCTCTCTCTCTCCCTCCCCTCCCCTGGGCAACAGCAATTTGTTGTACAAGAAGGTTTTTAGTCATTTGACATACCCATTTATGTATGCAATGAATGCTGATTAGAGTCATCCCCTTATTCTTCTCCCTCATCCCCTTTCCAAGATTCTGTGTCATTAAAAAAAAAATACTGGGCTGGGAATGTGGCTTAGTGGTAGAGTGCTTGCCTAGCATGCATGAAGCCCTGGGTTCAATTTCTCATTACCAAGTAAACAGAAAAACCAGGAGTGGCGCTGTGGCTCAAGTGGTAGAGTGCTGGCTTTTAGCAAAAAGAAGCTCAGGGACAGTGCCCAGGCCCTGAGTTCAAGCCCCAGGACTGGCAAAAAAATACTAATACTTTATAGAAAAAGGTCGTCAACTCCCACATTAGTGTAATTTCTCAATCTTGGGAAGAACTCTATGAATGCTAACTATTTATTATAATAAGAGATAAGCATTTTTATCTCTATGTTAGAGATGGTGAAATTGAACTTTAGAGACAGGAAATGAGGAGGCTGCTCCTATTCCTGCAGGCTCATTCTGGGATGTCTCAGCCTCTGAGGCCTCCTTAACTATGTGTTGCCAGTGGACTCCTTGGATATTGTATTAGAAGAGACCCCTGGCCTCAGCTTTGGAGAAAGAGGCACAAACTCGGTGTGTGTGTGTGTGTTTGTGTGTGTGTTTGTGTGTGTGTGTGTGTGCATGTGCACATGCGCATGTATGCCATGGACACCACCACTTGTACCACCACTCCACTTTTGGCTTTTTGCTGGTTAATTTAAGAGTTTCATGGACTTTCACAGCTTCAAATTGTGATCCTCAGATCTCAGCCTCTTCAGCAGCAAGAATTACAAGTGTGAGCCACCAGCACCCATCTCACAGATTCATTGACTTGTGGACTTACTCATTCAATCTGGAAACTCAGAGACTCTAGCAACTCAGCATCATCCATCCATCCTTCATACACTCACGAAGCAATTATGCTGTGATTCCGGCACATCTCCTGAAATTCATGAGTTGGGGGCTTGGTACCCAAGTTCAGCTGTGTTAAAAGGTAGAATCAGGCAAGTCTCCTAGCACTTAGGAAACTGAGGAAGCAGGATTGCTAGTTTGAGGCCACACTAGGCTACACAGCGAGGCCCTATCTAAGAGAAAGGAAAGGGTTATATGTGTAGCCACTTAGAAGGCTGAGATCCAGAAGATTAAAGTTTAAAGCTAGCTCAAGCCGAAAAGAGCTGGGAGCAGGTAGCTGACACCTATAATCCTAGCTGCCCAGGAGGTTGAGATCTGAGGATTGCAGTACCAAGCCAGTCCAGGAAGGAAAGTCCATGAGATTCTTCCCTCCAATTAAGCACCAAAAAAAGCCAGAAGTGGAGCTGTGGCTCCAGTGGTAGAGTACTAGCCTTGGGGGCAAAACAAAGCTCAGGGACAGCATCCAGGCTCTGATTTCAAGCCCCAAAACAAGCACTCCCCCTAAAAAAAAAATCCTTAAGATTCCATCTCTAAAATACCTAGCAAAAATCCTGGTTGGAGTTGTAGCCAAGTCAAACAAGTGAGCTGAACAAGCCTGAGGCCCTGAATTCAAACCCTGGCAGTAAAAAGAAAAAAAAGAAGTGAGAATTTGGGCTCCTGCCTTCATGAATGCATTAACCACCCATGGGAAAAAGATTTATTAGGTCAGTGCAGAAGTGGCTTTATTCAACAGGGCCTCTGCATGCTGCTCCATCAGGTGGTACCCAGCAGCAGTTGAGGATGAAATTAGCAGGTCCTCATCAATGTTGAGTGGATGTCCACCCTGTGCTCTAGACTTTACAGACTCCAGAACAGCAAGCCAAACAAACTTCTGCTCTTGATACACTGTCTAACCTCAGGTATTTCATTATAGTCGCATAAAACATACAAAGACAGTGTATTTTGTCTTGGGTGTTGTTCTAAAGACTAAGAACTCAGTAATGGACAACACTAAGTCCCTGGCCTCATGAAACAGACCAGGAAGCTCACCGGGGCCTGGGATCTTGACAATCAGCACAGAAGCCCTAGTCATGGCTCATCTGTCCTCTTCTCTCTGCCTAGAATTGGATCTGGTAGGAAAACCTTTCTTTATTCCTGTTTCACTGCCTGGGTTTATGGGATGCACTGTAGATTTTGACTTTGATATTTTGACCTTATGTAAACCCTAAATACTCACTCCAGGGCTTAACTAAACTTGCAATCTAAAACTACAGTTTTCTAGATATTATCTTTGCTATAATTGTGTGTGTGCGTGCATGCACACATGCATGCACCAGTCCTGGGGTTTGAACTCAGGGCCTGGGCTCTGTCCATGAACTACTCTTTCTCAAGGCTATCACTCTACCACTTGAGCCACAGCACCACTTCTGGCTTTTTCTGTTTATGTACTAGTGAGGAAATGAACCCAGGGCCTCATGCATGCTATGCAAGCACTCTACCACTAAGCCACATTCCCAGTCCTTTGCTGTAATTTTCAAAAATTCTTATTTGAGTTGGGAACCAGGGGCTGGCACCTGTAATCTTAGCTACTCAGGAGGCTGAGATATGAGGATCACAGTTCAAAGTCAGCCCAAGCAGGCTATGAGACTCTTTTTATTTTTACTTATTTATTTTTTTGCCAGTCCTGGGGCTTGAACTCAGGGCCTGGGCTCTGCACCTGAGCCTCTCTGTGCTCAAGGCTAGCATTCTACCACTTGAGCCACAATGCCACTCCCAGCTTTTTCTGTGGTACGGAAGAATTGAACCCAGGGCTTCATGCATATGGGCAAGCACTCCACCACTAAGCCATACACCTAGCCCCTAGGCTGTGAGACTATCTCCAATACTCTACTGAAAAAGCCACAGATGGAGCAGTGGCTTAAGCAGTAGAGCACTAGCCTTGAGCAAAAAAAGCTAAGGGACATGATCCAGGCCCTGCGTGCATATGTGTGTGTGTGTGTGTGTGTGTGTGTGTGTGTGTGTGTGTGTCCATGAGTATGTGGGTACTGGAGCTCAGGATTGGCAATACATACAAAAAATATTATTTGGATTCCAAAGGCCAAAAATTCTGAACCTTTGTTATATACTGCGACATTCTCCATTTCCTCCAAAAAAGTTTGCTTAGATTGATAACTATAAGAGCAAAGGGAGCCAGTTATCGGTGGCTCAGGACTGTAATCCTAGCTACTCAGGAGGCTGAGATCTGAGGATCACGGTTCAAAGCCAGCCAGGCAGGAAAGCCCTTGAGACTCTTATCTCCAATAAACTAATAGAAAACTGGAAGTGGAGCTGTGGCTCAAGCAGTAGAGCGCTTGCCTTGAGCTGAAGAGTGCAAGGACAGTGACCAGGCCCAGAATTCAAGCCCCACAACTGACCAAAAAAAAAAAAAAAAAAAGCAATAAAGGCTGGAAATGTGGCTTAGTGGGAGAGTGCTTGCCTAGCATGCATGAAGCTATGGGTTCAATTCCTCAGTACCACATGAACAGAAAAGGCTGGAAGTGGCACTGTGGCTTAAGTGGTAGAGTGCTAGCCTTGAACAAAAGAAGCTCAGGTGCAGAGCCCAGGCCTTGAGTTCAAACCCCAGGACTGGGGGAAAAAAAGAGCAATAGGTTCAAAGATGACAGTGCTGCTTGCTGGGTCCTCCTCCTGTGTGTGTGTGTGTATGTGTGTGTGTATGTGTGTGTGTTTGTATGCCCTCACACTTGATAGGAAGGTGTTCTGCTGCTGAACCACACATCTAGCCCAGAAGAACTTCTTTAAACACACACGCACACACACATCCACCTTTACCCATTGGCTACAGCATCATCACATTACCACAAGGAAGTCTGGGAAATGGGGCTTGGTGCTCAGCTGTCTACTGGGGATTCTATTCTCCACGAAAGCAAGGAGAATGGGTAATGGAAGACTATCCACAGGCTCCTTTGAGCCAGAGTAGCAGATGAGTGGATGGAAATTTTTCTTTTTTGTTTCAGAATTGGTCTCAAAGTGAGACAAAGAAGAGTAAATGCTCAGTTGTCAAAAGGACCTCAAAGATGGAGCAGCCTGCAGGGAAGGCCAGCCTCCAGTCTTGAGACCTTGATCACCAGGAAGGCCCTAGGGCTTGTTTAATGCTCTGCAGTTGCAGTCTTGACATTCTTCAGATTATTGGTACTGTCTGGAGGGGAAATCCAATGGGATAAGGAAGCTTGTGCAAGAACCAAGGAGATAAGTGTGGGAGGGTTCCTGTGGCCCAGGACCTGGCCTAGAGGAGGGATATGGCGGGAGGGAAGAAGGGCGTTCATTATCCTACCTAGAAAACACGTAGACAGGGGAGGTGTGGCTGAGAAAGTGGCAGAGCTCCAGCCTTGTGCAAACCAAATCAGAGCACAAGGCCCTTAGTTCAAGCCCTGGTATTGAGAAAAGAAAGAGAGAAGGAAGGAAGGAAGGAGAGAGAGAGAGAGGAGAAAGGAAGGAAGGAAAGAAAGAAGGAAAGAAAAGAGGTTCACTGATAGGAAACCACCACATGGTTCAGGAAGAAAAAAGTTTCTTGCTGAAAGCGCAAACTGCCAGCGCACAGGAGATGGAGGAAAGTCGAGAAAGAAGAGAAGAAAAAGAGGGGGAGAGGGGAAGAAGGGGGAAGGGGTGGGGACTTGTGGTTGAGAGCCATTAGACAGAGAAAGGCAGGGAGGAGGCGTAGCCACAGCGGGTGCTGGAGTGATCTCAGAGACTCAGGAACCTCTCACTGTCCCAAGGAGGCCTGATGGGGCGGTTCAGGAAGTGACCTCAGAGGAAGCCGTGACCTCAGAGTCTAGGGTTCTTTGCCGACTCACAGTCAGGTGATTGACAGGTGGCTACTGGTTTCAGGCAGGTGATTTCTGGTAAGGCTACTGCTGTCTTTCACAAAGAGGAAGGGGGAAGGGGGCTGTTCTCCAGGGCAGACTTCACATGGAGGGTTTATTGAGAGAGAGGAGAGCAACTGCCAGCCCACTTAAGATGGAGGTCTGCAGAGCAAGAGAGTTGATGGCAGGAGGAGAGAGAGGAAATAGGAGAGTGGGGAAGGGGTGTGGCCACAGCGGATGCAGAGGTGACCTCAGAAGAGGAGGAAATGACCTCAGAGCCCGGGAGACCTTCCACTGCCTGGGTTACAGGTGTTGGGTGGGGACTTCTAGGGACAGAACTAAGGGTAGGGACCGTTTCTCCCCACCTGACTGGAGGGAAGAAAGAGAGGGAGGGAGGGAGGGAAGGAGAAAGGGAAGGAGAGAGAGAAAAAAAAACAACTCTAGCTAGAGGCCTGGTTAGTTCAACAGCTCACTGGCATCATCTAGAAAGCATGCTTCAGGCTGGGAATGTAGCTCCATAAACAGTCGTTCTGAGCATGAGCAAAGCACTGGATTCAAACCCCACAGCACAGAACCAAAATGCACCCTGTTCTTTCACCAGTTCTGCTGGCCTTCCTTAGGCTACAGGCTAACTCCCTCCTAGAGCAAAAGAGAGCTACCCTATCCCTCCCCCTACAGTGCTCCTCTTCCATAATTGCTGAACTTTCCTCCAGCTTCCCACAAAGGAGACTCCTCTGGGGCAGTCAGTCAGGGTACACAATATCATGCATTGGAATGACCAGCCAAGAAGGCAATGTTGTTTCTTTCTTTTTTTACTTTTCCCTCCTTCCCTTCCTCTCCCCCTCCCCCTTTTCTTTCTTCTGGAGCTTGAACTCAGGACCCCATGGGTCCTGTTCTTTAGATTTTTCACTCAAGGCTGGCACTCTACCACTTAAGCCATAGCTCCACTTCCAACATTTTGGTAATTGGAGTAAGAATCATAAGGACTTTTCTGCTCTTTCTGGCTTTGAACTAGATCCTCAGATCTCAGCCTCCTAGATAGCTAGGTTTATAGACACAAGCTACCAGCACCTGGCTGACTTTTAATTTTACTATCGTAAAATATACATGACCTAAAAATAACCATTTGGGCCACATTGAAGTGTACAGCTCCAGATATGAAGTGTATTCACATATGCACAGCCTTCAGACCTCCAGCTCCAGAACTTTTCTTGTATTCTTTGATGGGATCTCCATGCTTCAGAGGGAGGCTAAGAAATCAATGTTGAGGGCTGGGAAGGTGGCTCAGTGGTAGAGCACTTGCCTTGCATGCCTGAGGCCCTGGGTTCGATTCCTCAGCACCACATAAGCAAAAAGAAAAAATCCGGAAGTGGCGCTGTGGCTCAAGTGGTAGAGCAGTAGCCTTGAGCTGAAGAGCTGAGGGACAGCGCCCAGGCCCAGAGTTCAGGCCCCACGACCGGACCAAAAAAAGAAATATGTGTGTATGTTGAAATCCACTGCTCATTGTTTCCTTCTATTCAAATGATTTTTTTCTTTTTCTTTCTTTCCTTTTTTTTTTTTGGTGCTGCATTGAAGCTGGAACTCAGGGCCTGGGCACTGTCCTTAAGCTTTTTGTGCTCAAGACTAGTGCTCAGCCACTTGAGCCACAACTCTACTTTTGAGTAGAGTTGAAGAGTCTCAATAGACTTTCTTATCTAGGCTGGCTTTGAACCACGATCCTCAGATCTCAGCCTCCTGTGTAGCTAGAATTATAGGTGTGAGCCACCAGCACCTGGATCTTGCTTTTGTTGTTGTTGGTGGTGGTTGTGGAGCTTGAACTCAGGACCTGGGCACTGTCCCTGAGCTTTTTTTCACTCAAGGCTAGCACTCTACCTCTTTGAGCCGCAGCATCACTTCTGGTTTTCTGGTGGCTAATTGGAGATAAGAGTCTCACAGACTTTGCTGCCCAGTCTGGCTTTAAACAGTGATTCTTGGATCTCAGTTTCTGAGTAGCTAGGATTACAGGAAAGGGCCACCAGCACCCAAATTCTTGTTTCATTTTAATGTTATTATAATATGGTTTTCAAGCTTGTTGTTTGTATATTGGACTGTTTGAGCCATCATTAGGTTCTAAAGCATGCTTTATTGTTCTATTTTAAAACACAAAAAACAGCTGGGTGTCAGTGTGGATCACAGTTCAAAGCCAGCCTGGGTAGGAAAGTCCATGAGACTCTTATCTCCAACAAACTGCTCAGAAAAATGCAGAAGTGGCACTGTGGCTCAAGTGGTAGAGCATTAGCCTTGAGCACAGAGAGGCTCAGGGACAGCGCCCAAGCACTGAGTTCCAGGCCACGCCAACCAAAACCAAAAAACAAAAGCAAAAAACAAACAAAAAAAGTATCTCTTAGATAATACTAAGAACTGACTCGGAGAGAAAAGACAGAAGAAAAGAAAAAGAAAGATAACTAAGATATGGAGCCCAGAATGAGAACATCCAGGAACTGAGTAGAGTGAATGATCGGGCATAGTGAAGCAAGCCTGTCATTCCAGACAGCATCAAGAGGCCGAGGCAGAGCAAGATGAGTTTGAGGTTAGCCTGAGCTACCCAGCAAGATCCTCTCTCAAAAGTAAATAAAATGGGGCAAAATAAAAGGCAAATGGCAAAGAGACAGAATTTAAGGGATTAAGGTCTGACCATTTTTCCAGAATAAAAGCAACCTTTAGACTAAAAGCACCCAATAAATGTGAGTCAGAAAACACAGCAAAGTACCATGGGTGGTGACCTCTACGAAGTCAGGATGCTGAAAGCAGGTGCCAACCTTAGCTGCCACACATCCATCTCTACTAGGAGATGGGATCTGTGTATTTTATGCAAGTTGGAACCATCTTTAAATGATCTAAGCAGGCTTAGAGTTTCTGAGAAGCCAGTAAGTTGGATATCAGGACAGACTGCGTGATTGACTAGTTCTTTGAATTACCACATAGGACAGGAATGAATGCAGAGATCAGCTCCTGGCTACCATGAACTCATGACAGGCCTGATGTGGTAACAAGCAGTAGCCCTTGAAGCAATCTGATAAGGCTAGGCTAACACTATTCCTACTTCACAAAGATAAAAGTCTGAGCATGGCACCAGTGGCTCATGCCTGTACTCCCAGCTACTCAGGAATCTGAGATCTGGAGTGCCAGCCCAGGCAGAAAAGTTTGCAAGACTCCATCTCCAAAATAAATGGCAAATAGCTGGCCTGGAGGCATAGGTCAGTGGTAGAATGCCAGCCATGAGCAAGAATCAAGCAAGCACCATGCCCTGAGTTAAGCTCCCATACCAGAAAAAAAGAAATAAAGAAAAAGCTTGGATTCCTAGATACTCAGTAGTTGACGTCTGTAGGATTAAGTGAGAGGCCAGACTGGTCAGAAGAGTTTGCTGGATTTCATCTCCAAAATAACCAGCAAAAGCAGAGCTGGAGGTATAACTCAATGAGTGGCTTGTCAGCTGAGCAAATGTGAGACCCTGAATTCAAACTCCAGTACCACCACCAACAAAGGAGGAGGAGGAGGAGGAGGACAAGGACGAGGAGGAGGAGGAAGAAAAGATCACTCTGCCTGGCAGTGGTAGAGTGCTTGCCTAGCATGCATGAAGCCCTGGGTTCAATTCCTCAGTACCACATACACAGAAAGAACCAGAAGAGGTGCGGTGATTCAAGTGGTAGAGTGCTAGCCTTGAGCAAAAGACTCAGGACAGTGCCCAGGCCCTAAGTTCGAGCCTCAGGACTGGCAAAAAAGGAGGAGGAGGAGGGGGGAGGTGGAGGGGGAGGAGTATCTTGTAATAAGAACTACCCTGAGTATTAAATGAGGTAATACAACAAACACACTTGCAAGGTGTCTGACACTTAATTCTCAAGTGTTAGTGTTAATTAGTAGTTATCTTATAAACAACATCTGTTTTGCTGGTACTGTGAGGCTTAAGCTCAAGGCCTGGGCACTGTCCTATACCTTTTTGGCTCAAAGTTCATGTTCTACCACTTGAGCCACAGCTTTACTTCCTGCTTTTGGGTGGTTATTTGGAGATAAGAGTCTTTTCTGTCCAAGCCAGTTTCAAACCTCAATCCTTAGCCTCCCGATTAGCTAGGATTACAGATTACATGCATGAGCTACCAGTGCCTGGCTTGGTAAATGTTCTGTTTTGTTTTTGTTTTGTTGGTCATGGGGCTTGAACTCTGGGCCTGGGCACTGTCCCTGAGCTCTTCAGCTCAAGGTGAACGCTCTACCACTTGAGCCATAGTACCACTTCTGGTTTTCTGAAGGTTAATTGAAGATAAGAGTCTCATGGACTTTCCTGGCCAGGCTGGCTTTGAACCATGATCCTCAAATCTCAGCCTCCTGAGTAGTAGCTAGGATTACAGGTGTGAGCCACCAGCACCTGGCTTGGTATAGGTCTAAGGTTAAAAAAAAAATCTAGCCGGGCACTGGTGGCTCAAGCCTGTAATCCTAGCTACTCAGGAGGCTGAGATTTGAGGATCAAGGTTCAAAGCCAGCCCAGGCAGGAAAGACCATGAGACTCCTATCTTCAATAAACCACCAGAAAACCAGAAGTGAGCTGAATTGCTGAGGGACAGTGCCCAAGCCCAGAGTTCAAGCCCCATGACCGACCAAAAAAAAAAAAAATCCAAGCTAGGCACCAGTGGTTTATACCTGTAATCCTAGCTACTCAAGAGACTGAGATCTGAGGATCATGGTTCAAAGCTAGCTCAAACAGGAAAGTCCCTCAGACTCTTATCTCCAATTAACCACCAGAAAACCAGAAATGAAGGTGTGGTTCAAAATCATAGAGTGCTAGGCTTGAATAAAAGAGCTCAGGGACAGTGCCCAGGTCCTGAGTTCAAGCCCCCCCCCCAAAAAAAAATCCCTGGGTGGGCTGGGAAGGTGGCTTAGTAGTAGAGTGTTTGCCTAGCATGCACAAAGCCCTGGTTTGATTCCTCAATATCACATACACAGAAAGAGCCAGAAGTGGCACTGTGGCTGACGTGGTAGGGTGCTAGCCTTGAGCTGATAAGCTGAAGGACAGCGCCCAGGCCCAGAGTTCAAGCCCCACGACCGACCAAAAAAAAAAAATCTCTGGGCAAAATGAAAACAAAATTCCAGCCGGACGCCGGTGGCTCATGCCTGTAATCCTAGCTACTCAGGAGGCTGAGATCTGAGGATCACAGTTCCAGGCAGGAAAGTCTGTGAGAATCTTTATTTTGGGGGGTGGGGTGGGGTGGGGGTCTGGTTGTGGGGCCTGAACTCTGGGCCTGGGCACTGTCCCTCAGCTCTTCAGCTCAAGGCTAGCACTCTACCACTTGACTCACAGCGCCACTTCTGGCTTTTTTTCTTTTTGCTTATGTGGTGCTGGGGAATCAAACCCAGGGCCTCATGCATGCAAGGCAAGCGCTCTGCCACTGAGCCACCTTCCCAGCCCTGCTCTGTGAGAATCTTTTTTTTTTTTTTTGGGTCCGGTTGTGGGGCCTGAACTCTGGGCCTGGGTGCTGTCCCTCGGCTCTTCAGCTCAAGGCTAGCACTCTACCACTTGAGCCACAGCACCACTTCCGGCTCTTTTCTTTTTTGCTTATATGGTGCTGAGGAATCGAACCCAGGGCCTCAGGCTTGCAAGGCAAGCGCTCTACCACTGAGCCACCTTTCCAGCCCCTCTGTGAGAATCTTATCTCCAATAAACCACTAGAAAACCAGAAGTGGCGCTGTGGCTCAAGCAGTAGAGTGCTGGCCTTGAGCTGAAGAGTGCAGAGACAGCACCCAAGCCCAGAGTTCAAGCCCCACGACTGACAAAAAAAGAAAAAAAGAAAAAAGAAAACAAAGTTCCTCCTATACCATTAGTTGTCACAGTAGGTCAGGTTCTAGTTAGTTTCCATTTGGTACATTCAATAGTTAAAACCCAGTAGTCCATGCCAATTTGCATGGATCTAAGTCAACAGGGCATGTGGGAGCTACAGCAACCATGAGTAGATGCTGTGGGAGTGGGAAGGTGACCCTGCGTGAATCCAGGAAAGCATTAGATAAGGAACAGTTCCATAGTCAGAACTGTGATGCATTGGTGTGGTACCACTTAGAGTGCCCCAAGAGAGAAATGTCTACAAGAGCATCCAAGATTCCAAGATAATCTTCTGGGGATGAAATGCTCAAAATGGTAATGAATTCTTTGAACACACGAAATGTTTTGCAAACACTGCATAAGTCTCAGTATTTATGGCTCTGACAGGAAAGTGTGCAGTTACACATCAAGAATTCCTTCCATGGGCCGGGCGCGAGTGGCTCAGGCCTGTCATCCTAGCTACTCTGGAGGCTGAGATCTGGGGATCGCTGTTTAAAGCCAGCCTGGGCAGGAAAGTCCTTGAGACTCTTACCTCCAATAAACCACTAGAAAACCGGAAGGGGCGCTGTGGCTCAAGTGGTAGAGCACTTGCCTTGAGCGCAGGGACAGCGCCCAAGCCCAGAGTTCAAGCCCCACAACCGACAAAAAAAAAAAAAAAAGCATTCCTTCCATAGGGCTGGGAAGGTGGCTCAGCGGTAGAGCGCTTGCCTCACATGCATGAGGCCCTGGGTTCAATTCCTCAGCACCACATAAGCAGAAAAAGCTGGAAGTGGTGCTGTGGCTCAAGTGGTAGAGCACTAGCCTTGAGCTGAAGAGTTGAAAAACAGCGTCCAGAGTTCAAGCCCCACAACTGACAAAAAAAAGAGAGAGAGAGAGAGAGAGAGAAAGAAAAGAAAAGAATTCCTTCCAGCTGGGTGTCCCCTAGCTCATACCTATAAGCCTAGCTACTTAAGAGGCTGAGGTGTGAAGATCATGGTTCAAAACCATCCTGAGACTTTCTTATCTCCAATTAACACTAGAAAACCAAAAGTGGAGCTGTGTCTCAAAGTGATAGAATACTAGGTGTTTTTTTTTTTTTTGGTCCTTCATGGGGCTTGAACTCTGGGGACTGTCTCTCAGCTCTTCAGCTCAAGGTTAGCACTCTACCACTTGAGCCACAACACCACTTCTGGCTTTTTTCTTTTTGCTTATGTGGTGCTGAGGAATCAAACCCAGGGCCTCATGCATGCAAGGCAAGCGCTCTACCACTAAGCCACCTTCCCAGCCCAGCCTTTTCTGTTTATGTGGTGCTGAGGAACCAAACCCAGGGACACACACATGCAAGGCCATAGTGCTAGCCTTGAGCAAAAGAGCTCAGGAACAAAGCCCAGGCCCTGAGTTCAAGCCCCATGACCGAAAAGAAAAAAGAATTCCTTCCAAAGCTGGGTGCTAGTGGTTCATACCTATAATCCTGGCTACTTAGGTGTCTGAGATCTGAGAATCCAGGTTCAAAGCCAACCCTGGCAGGAGAGTCTGTAAGACTCATTTCCAATTAACCACCAGAAATCAGGAAGTTGCTGTGGCTCAAAATGATAGAGCACTAACCTTGAGTAGAAGAGCTAAGGGGTAGAACCTAGACCCATGTTTCAAGCA
>NW_012267222.1:8726800-8784817 GCF_000151885.1 Dipodomys ordii | reverse complement strand
GCGACCAGACCCCCCTCCCCACCTAAAAAAAGAACAATACTAAGGCCTGAATTCAAGCCCCAGTACTGGCCCAAAACAAACAAAACAACAGCAGTGCAAAAAGAATTTCTCATTAAATACAGGCAACAGCAATGGTAAATGTGCAATCAGAAGTCTGAGACAGGAGAATCATTGTGAGTTCAAGTTCAACCTGGGCTACACAGTAAGACCTTGTCTGAAAAAAAAAAAATAGAAAGCACAATTTGCAAAACACTGGTAGCTCATACATATAATCCTAGTTGAATCTTAAACCAGCCAGGGAACAGCCAAAACAAATCTCCTAATTCTACTGAGTTCTCCCCGGAACTCAGGAGATGGTGAATGAGTCAACTATGGCTTGGGAGGGTGGAGGAGGGAGCTAGGATGCAGAGAACCATTGCAATTCTATTATGAATAGCATTATCTCTACAGATTTCTCTCCTCCATATGCCACCAACACATCCTTTCCTGCCTTCCTTCCTGCCTTCCTTCCTTCCTTTCTTTCAATGATTTTTTTCTCTTTTTCTTTTCTGTGTATGTGGTACTGAGGAATCGAACCCAGGGCCTCATGCATGCTAGGCAAGCACTATTCTTTTTTTTTTGGTTGGTTGGTTGTGGGGCTAGAACTCTGGGCTTGGGCGCTGTCCCTCTGCTCTTCAGCTCAAGGCGAGCGCACAACCGTTTGAGCCACAGCGCCACGTCTGGTTTCCGAGTGGTTTATTGGAGATCATAGTCTCATGGACTTTCCTGCCCGAGGTGGCTTTGAACTGTGATCCTCAGATCTCAGCCTCCTGAGTATCTAGGATTACAGGTGTGAGTCACTGGCGCCCAGCCACTTTTTTTTTTTTAATTTCAGTTCCTATGTTATTCTAGGTCTAGATTCTGTATATGAGAGAACATGTACTGTTTGTCTTTCTCAGTCTGCCATATTTCACTTCACATGCTGGGTTCCACTTCTGCCCATGTCTCTGCAAACAACATTTCATTCTTCCTTCCAAAGCCTGATCTTTCAACTACCCTAAGGTCAAAGCCACCACCAAGACTGAAAGAACAGACAGAGAGGGTCACACTGCAGCCCATGTTGGTCATGGGGCTTGAACTCAGCTCTTCAGCTCAAGGCTAGCCCTCTACCACTTGAGCCACAGTGCCACTTCTGGTTTTCTGGTTTCAGGCACTTTCCTGCCAGGCTGGCTTTGATCTCAGCCTCCTGAGTAGCTAGGATTACAGGTATGAGCCACCAGGCCGGCCAGGCCGGGATCATCTTTGACATAAAGTAACAAGTCTTCAGGGCATGAATGTGCAGAATAGGATTTTTGTTTTGTGAGTGGTAATGAGACCTGCAGACTGGATCCACGGGTAAAATACATTTGCTAGGCTTTGCCTGAGAATTCACACTATTATGGTCATGTGTGAGCACAGGTGGCTGAGAGTAACTCCCAAAGGCCCAAGGGAGACTGGGTCTTGATTGTAACAAGCTTGGCTTTATGAGTGAGAGAGTAAACATTATAAAGGGAGGATAATGTTCTTATCAGCAGTGAAAAGTTACCGAAGGCACCCGGCCCAGCAGGATCCTTGTGTATCTTGGTAGATATCAGGTAATACCAAGGTTCTGTGGTCCTTGTTGTACTGAATTGCTTTTAATTCCTTCAAGGCAATCTCTCTCTCTCTCTCCCTCCCTTCCCCCCATCTATCTTTCGGTTTCTTTCTCTCTTCCTTCCTTTCTCTGTCTTTCTCCCTCCTTCCCCCCCTTTCTCTCCTCTCTCTCTCTCCCTCCCCCCCCCTCTCTCTCCCTCCATCCCTCCCTTACCCCTCATGCCAGTCCTGGACTCAAGCATCTGGCTAATTAAAACCATTTCATTTATTTATTTATTTTTGTCAGTCGTGGGGCCTGAACTCTAGGCCTGGGCACTGTCCCTGAGGTTTTCAGCTCAAGGCTAGCACTCTACTGCTTGAACGACAGCACCACTTCTGGCTTTTTCTGCTTATGTGTTGCTGAGGAATCAAACCCAGGGCCTCACTGAGCCACCTTCCTAGCCCCTAAGAGAGTCTTATCGCCAATGAACCACAAGAAGCTGGAAGTGGCTGGGCACAATTGATTCATGCCCACAGATCCTAGCTACTCAGGAGGCTGAGATCTGAGGATGATGGTTCAAAGTCAGTCTGGGCAGGAAAGTCCATGTGACTTATTTCCAATTAACTATCAAAAAAAAAAAAAAGCCAGAAATGGAGGTGTGGCTCAAGGGGTAGGGGTCCTTGAGCAAAAAAGCTAGGAAAAGGGACTGGGGAGGTGGCTCAGTGATAGAGTGCTTGCCTCACATGCATGAGGCCCTGGGTTCCTCAGCACCACAGAAGCAGACAAAAGCCGGAAGTGGCGCTGTGGCTCAAGTGGTAGAGTGCTAGCCTTGAGCTGAAGAGCTCAGGGACAGCACCCAGGCCCAGAGTTCAAGCCCCATGATGGAACCCCACCCCCCAAAAAAGCTAGGAAAAAGCACCCTGAATTTAAACTCCAATACTGACACCAAATAAATAAATAAAATACATTCTGTTTTTTTTTGTTGTTTTGTTTTGTTTTGCCAGTTGTGGGGCTTGAGTTCTTGCCCTGGGTGCTGTCCCTGAGATCTTTTTTTTTGTTTGTTTGTTTGTTTTGGGTCCGGTCGTGGGGCCTGAACTCTGGGCCTGGGCACTGTCCCTCAGCTCTTCAGCTCAAGGCTAGCACTCTAGCACTTGAGCCACAGTGCCACTTCGAGCTTTTTGCTTATGTGGTGCTAAGGAATCGAACCTAGGGCCTCGTGCATGCAAGGCAAGCACTCTACCACTGAGCCACCTTTCCAGCCCCTGTCCCTGAGATCTTTAGTGGTGATCACTCTACCACTTGAGCCACAGCACCACTTCCAGTTTCCTAGTGGTTCATAGGTGATAAGAATTTCACAGACTCTGGGAAGGTGGCTTAAGGCCAGGAGAAATAGCTTCAGGCACAGATGGATCCAGGAGCTTTACTGGTATCATCAGAAGCAAATTTCAAGAAGCTGCTTTCTTTTGCACTGTCTCCATTCTCAAACAGACTGTGTCAAATATTTTTCACCACAGCTACAGCCCTAGGCCAAGCTCTGTATTCGTGTGTGTGTGTGTGTATGTGTAGGTCCTGGGACTTGAGTTCAGGTCCTGGGCATTGTCCCTGAATTTTTGTGCTCAAGGCTAGTGCTCTACTACTTGAGCTCAGCTCCACTTCAGAGTTTTTCTTTTTTATTTATTTATTTATTTTTGGTTGGTCGTGGAGCCTGAACTCTGGGCCTGGGCGCTGTCTCTCAGCTCTTCAGCTCAAGGCTAGCGCTCTACCACTTGAGCCACAGCGCCACTTCCGGCTTTTTTCTTTTTGCTTATGTGGTACTGAGGAATCGAGCCCAGGGCCTCAGGCATGCAAGGCAAGTGCTCTACCACTAGCCACCTTCCCAGCCCTTCTTCAGAGTTTTTAGTAGGTAATTGGAGATAAGAGTCAGCCTTTCCTGCCCTGGCTGGCTTCAAACAATGATCCTCAAATCTCAGCCTCCAAGTAGCAAGGGTTATAGGCATGAGCCAATGGCCCTCAGCTCCAAAGCATCTTCTCTGCCTCCAAGAAGGTAACAGTCTCTATTTCCTTTTTTCCTCTGCCACTTTCCCCCGCTCCACAGCTATCTTTCCCAACAGCCACAAGCCCAAGGCTGACTTACTTCGGTCCAGATCGGCGGGACCCAGCCCCGCCCCGCCGCGAGCCGTCAATCACACTGTTGCTAAGGGGCTGCTTTGTTCTGATTGGTTGAGCTCGAGAGTCACGTGCTCCAGAGCCGCTGGACGTGTGGGCTGAGTGGGGGAAGCCAGATCTCCTAGAAAGGCTGGGGTTCTCCTGTTACTAGAAGGGCGAAGTCATGCTGGCAGCGAGAATAACAAATGTGCGTTTGTGTGGTGTTTGCACACCAGCTGACAGATATTTAAAAAGCAAAAAACCAAACTGCCAGAAGCCAATCAGATTGAACTGGCTGTGGGAGCCCCAGGAGGATTTTCTTCATCAACAGTTCTTCATTTAACAACTTCATATTGTTATCACTCATTTCCAGGCTTTATCCAAAGGGAATCTGCTACTCTCTTGAATCAGAATGTGATAATATACTAAATGATGAGCCTTGTCTCGAGCTGTGCCTGGCATTCACTCAACAATATTTATTAGGCTTTTACTAGCATTAGAGAGTTGCTGCAGCAGATGACAGCTGCGAAGTCCACAGCAGTCACTCTCCCTCTTGGGGCTTTTATTGAAAGGGGAGGAGAGGAAGAGAGATAATAAGGCGCCCTCACTGTAATCCTAGCTACTCAGGATGCTGAGATCTGAGGATTGTGGTTTGAAGCCAGCAGGGGCAGAAAAGTCCCTGTGAGACTCTTATATCTGACTAAGCACTCAAAAACAGGAAGTGGCACTGTAGTTCAAGTGGTACAGCCCTAGCCTTGAGCACAAAGAGGTTCAGGGGCAACACCCAGGCCCTGAGTTCAAGTACCATGACCAACAACAGAAAGTTCAACTTAAATAGACACAAGCACTTCCTAAGACTCAACACCCTGAGACTCTGCTTTACTTTGTAGTTTCTTGTACCACTGGAATTGTCCAATCGTATTAAATCAGTTATAAAAGTAATGGCATAATGAGCTGGGCACCTGTGGTTCATACCTGTAATCCTAGCTAGTCAGGAGGCTGAGACCTGGAGGATCAGTTGGAAGCCAGCTGGGGCAGAAAAGTTTCTAATTAGCTAACAAAATATTGGTAGAGCTCCAGTCATGAATAAGAAAGACTAGCAAGAGCATTATGCCCTGAATTCGACACACACACACACACGCACACACCAAGCCTTAGTTAAAAATTAAAAATAAAAATATGACAAGTTAAAGCCAGGTGCCAGTGGCTCACACCTGTAATCCTCAGGAGGCTGAATTGTGAGGATCATGATTCAAAGCCAGTCTGGGCAAGAATTATCCACGAGACTCTTCCAACTAGCCAGCAAAATGTTGAAGTAGAGCTGTAGCTCAGGTAATAGAGTGCCAGCCTTGAGCAAAAAGCTAAAAGAGAGTGCTCTGGCCCCAAGTGCCACCAGCACACACATACACACACACACACACACACACACACATTTTTAATGAAAGCCAGGCACCTGTGGCTCAGGCCTGTACTCCTAGCTACTCAGGAGGTTGCCATCTGAGAATTAAGGTTCAAAGCAAGTCCAGGCAGGAAAGTCTGTGACTCTTTTTTTTTTTTTTTTGTCGGTCGTGGGGCTTGAACTCTGGGCTTGGGTGCTGTCCCTTAGCTCTTCAGCTCAAGGCGAGCGCTCTACCACTTGAGCTACAGCGCCACTTCCGGTTTTCTGGTGGTTTATTGGAGATAGGAGTCTCACAGTCTCTCCTGCCCGGGCTGGCTTTGAACCGCGATCCTCAGATCTCAGCCTCCTGAGTAGCTAGGATTACAGGCGTGAGCCACCAGCGCCCGGCTTGAGACTCTTTTTTTTTTTTGGGGGGGGGGGGTCTGGTCGTGGGCCTGAACTCTGGGCCTGGGTGCTGTCCCTCAGCTCTTCAGCTCAAGGCTAGCGCTCTACCACTTGAGCCACAGCGCCACTTCCGGCTTTTTTTTTTCTGCTTATGTGGTGCTGAGGAATCGAACCCAGGGCCTCATGCATGCAAGGCAAGCGCTCTACCACTGAGCCACCTTCCCAGCCCTAAGTCTGTGACTCTTATCTCCAGTTAACTGAAAGCTGGAAGTGGCACTGTGGTTCAAAGTGGTAGGGCATTAGCTTTGAGTGAAAAAGCTCAGGAACAGGGCCCAGGCCCTGAGTTCAAGACCCAGGACGCTTACAAATATCAAATAAGTAAACAAGAAATTGAAAGTCAGATAGGGGTCTATTACAGAAATGTGCCACAGGGTGTGAGGATGTGGCAGAGTCCAAGGAAGGCCCTTACTGAGGAGTAATCTCAAAAACAAGATTTCTCAGGGCCTCCTACTCTCCCTGATAGCCAAATCAAGACACGTGTAGTGAACGGCAGAGAAAGGAGATTTTTTACATGACGATCATGGGAAGACAGCACTTCAGAACATCTTCAGTCTTCCTCCCCAAAGAGACATCTGCTATAAGCAGGCAGAATTGGGGACACAGGGGTGAGGGGTCTGTATGGGCCCACCGCTGTCACAGGCGAGGCCCACCGATCAGTCACACTCTCAGGCCTTGTACTGGGAAGGAGGCTGGAGAAGCTATCACTGAAGGAAGAAGCATCCCGGTCTGGATAAACACATCTTTGGGGTCTGGCGGGTACCTCCAGACTTCCAAGATGGCTGCAAAGACAGAATGGCTCGTGGCAAAGGGCAAGGGAGCCGGACCCTTCCGGGGCGCACGGAGGCTGGCATTTTCCTGGGAACCGGGACCTGGGCCCCGCCCTGCGTGGGGGGGGGGGCTGGGGCAGGGCCAGGCTCTGGGAACAAAGGAAGTGCGGCGCGCCCGCCCAGGCCGCAGCGGAGCGGACTCCTAGAGGCCGGAACCCCAAGGCTCCAGAACAAAGAGGGTCGGTGGGGCCCGGATCCCGTGAGCGGAGGGGCGGGGCTACGCCTGGCCGACCCACCAATCAGGGCCACGAATCCAGTGGTACCGGATGAAGGGCGGGGCCGGGGAGCGGAGTGGGCGGGGCCTGCGAGGACAGGCGGGAGGGTAGGGCGGGGCCCTACCCTAGACACTCTTAGGGACTCTGGGGTTGGTGGGGGCTGAGGCAGGGGTTTGGGGGTACAGAGGCGGGGCCAGAGCTCCAGGAGGGTGAGGCAGGGGGGCGGAGGAACCTGGAGTGTCTCTGCCTGGGGACACAGGAGTTTAGAGGGGGGTAAGGAGAGGGAGGGGCTGGTGGGGAACCACTGACACTGCAGGTTGTCTATGGGGGGCGGGGACACAGGGTCGGGGACAGAGGGTCGGAGGTGGGAGAGGCGGGAGGGGTGCAGGGCCTGGCCTCGGGCTGGATTCCCAATGCCCAATGTGTCCCCTGCCGCCACAGTTCCCCGCAGGTCCGCATCTCTGTCCTGCCAGGAGTCCCTTCCCCGTGGGTGCGAGGCCCACTTGTCACAGGGTGGCTGGATTTGGGCTGAGAGAATGGAAAACCCCCTTCGCTAGCACCTGCTTTGAACTTAACAG
Organism: Dipodomys ordii; assembly: GCF_000151885.1. NCBI lineage: Eukaryota > Metazoa > Chordata > Mammalia > Rodentia > Heteromyidae > Dipodomys > Dipodomys ordii. The sequence goes on along the minus strand of NW_012267222.1, from coordinate 8,777,618 downwards.
GAGAACCAGCTGCTCAGGAGGCTGAAATCTGAGGATCAAGGTTTGAAGCAAGTCTGAGCAGAGCTGTCAGTCTTGGGGCTTGAACTCTAGGCCTGGGTGCTGTCCCTCAGCTCTTCAGCTTAAGGCGAGTGCTCTACCTCTTGAGCCATAGCGCCACTTCCAGTTTTCTAGTGGTTTATTGGAGATCAGAGTCTCAAGGACTTATCTGCCCAGGCTGGCTTTGAACCATGATCCTTAGATCTCAGCCTCCTGAGTAGCTAAGATCACAGGCATGAGCCACCGGTACCGGGCTCCAAGACATTCTTTTTTTTTTTTTGGTCGGTCGTGGGGCTTGAACTCTGGGCCTGGGCGCTGTCCCTCAGCTCTTCAGCTCAAGGCCAGCGCTCTACCACTTGAGCTACAGCGCCACTTCCGGTTTTCCTGGAGATAGGAGTCTCACGGTCTCTCCTGCCCGGGCTGGCTTTGAACCTGGCTTTGAACCACGATCCTCAGATCTCAGCCTCCTGAGTAGCTAGGATTACAGGCGTGAGCCACCAGCACCCGGCTCCGAGACATTCTTTTTTTGTTTTGTTTTGTTTTTGTTGGTCATGGGGCCTGAGCTCTGGGCCTGGGTGCTGTCCCTCGGCTCTTCAGCTCAAGGCTAGCACTCTACCACTTGAGCCACAGCGCCACTTCCGGCTTTTTCTGCTTATGTGGTGCTGAGGAATCGAACCCAGGGCCTCATGCATGCGAAGCGAGCAGTCTACCACTGAGCCACCTTCCTAGCCCCTCCAAGACATTCTTATCACCAATTAGCATCAAAAAGCTGGAAGTGGAGCTGTGGCTAAAGTGGTAGAGTTCTAGTCTTGAATGGGCCACACCTGTAATCCTAGCTACTTCAAGAGGCTAAAGTTTAAAGGGCACAGTTTGAAACCAGCCTGGGCAGGAAAGGTCAGGAGACTCATCAACAAAAGGGGCCGAACCTCAGCTCAAAATGGTAGCGAGATGAATGAATAAACAATATCCCTGAGTGGTTAATTGGATTTTCCTGCCTTGGCAGCTTTGAACCCCATCTTTAGATCTCAGCCTCCTGAGTAGCTAGGATTACAGAGGTGGGTCACCAGTTCCCAGCTTCCTTAGCTTTTTTCACTCAAGGCTGGATCTCTACCCTAGAACCATAGCTCCACTTCTGGCTTCTTGCTGGTTAACTGGCTGTAGGGTCTCATGGACTTTCCTGCCTGGGCTGACTTTGAATTTTTTTGTTTTTTGTTTTGTGGTCCTGAGGCTTGGACTCAGGCCCTGGGCTCTGTGAATGATCCTATCTGTGTGCAAGGCTAGCAGTCTACCATTTGAGCCACAGCGCCACTCGGCTTTTTCTGATTAGTTTATTGGAGATAAGTCTCACGGACTTTCCTGCCCAGGCTGGCTTTGCACTGTGATCCTCAGATCTCAGCGTCCTCAATAGGCAGGATTACAAATGTGGGCCACCAGCTTCCCGCTGACTTTGAACTTGGATTCTTAGGTCTTAGCCTTTTCAGTAGCTAGGATTACAAACATGAGCCACCCACCCCTGCCTGGCAAGTTTTGACTTTGGTGCTTGGTGCCAATGGTTCACCCTTATAACTCTAGCTAGTCAGTAGGGCTGAGGGTTGAAGGTTTTGTTTTGTTTTTGTCAGTCATGAGGCTTGAACTCGGCCTGGGCACTGTCCCTCATCTCTTCAGCTCAAGGCTAAAGCTCTACCACTTGAACCACACAGTCACTTCCGGTGTCCTGGTGGTTTATTGGAGAGAAGAGTCTCACAGACTTTACTGCCCAGGCTGGCTTTGAACTGTGATCCTTAGGTCTCAGCCTCCTGAGTAGCTAGGATTACAGGCATGAGCCACTGGCGTCCTGCAGGGTTGAAGTTTTGAGGCCAACCTGGCAGAAAAGTTTGGTAGACTACAGCTGTCCTTCCCCTTCTCACCCCCACCAATAAAAAAATAAATAAATCCAGCTGGTGCTGGGTGCTGATAGCTCACACCTGTAATCCTAGCTACTCAGGAGGCTGAAATCTGAGGATCAGTGTTCAGAGCTATCCTGAGCATGAAAGTCCATGAGAAAACTGGAAGTGGCACTGTGGCTCAAAGTGATAGAATACTAGCCTTGAGGAAAAAACAAACAATAAAACCAGCTCAAGGATAGTGCTCAAGCCCTGAGTTCAAGCCCCACAACCACTACCACCACCACCACCAAAAGTCCAGCTAGAGGTGTGACTGACTGGGTTACTGGCCCTGTGGCTTGGTTCACCTCTGATGTCATTCTTTGCTGGTTTCTCTGTTCTCCTGTCCAACTCAAAATGAAAGACCCTAGGACTCTTCAGCTCTCTCAGTCCACACCTGCTCCCTTGGTGACTAGACCCACCATTAAGATCAACACCAAGAATTATAGACTGTCTTCAGTCCAGAACTTTCCTCAGATCAAACTGCCATCTTCCCATCTCCACTCACCTAGGCATCTCAAACTGCATATCCACACCCAAATGCCAGAATCCTCGAACCTGCACGTGTTGTTCTCATCCCGTGGCAACGCCATTCTTCCACTTGCTCAGGCCCTAAACTATGGTCCTCTGTTCTTCCCTTTCAATATCCCCCAGATCCAAATCCAGCAGCAAGTCCTGTTAGTCCCTCTCAAAAACATATGTATTGCCAGTCCTGGGGCTTGCACTCAGGGCTTGGGCATTGACCCTGAGCCTTTTTGTATTCAAGGCTAGTGCACTATCACTTGAGCCACAGTGCCACTCCTGGCTTTTTCTGCGTAATTTATTGGAGATGAGAGTCTCACAGATGTTCTTGCTCAGGTTGGCTTTAGACTGCAGTCCTCAGATCTCAGCCTCCTGAGTAGCTAGGATTACAGGCGTGAGCCACCAGCACCCAGCTCCAAAAACATATGGGAATCCAGCCACTTCCACCTCCTCCATGTGAGCCACGAGCATCTCTCATCTACATTACATAGAGGCCATCCGACCTTGACCATCTTCAGTCTCTTTTCCACGCAGGAACCAGGGCTGTTCCTCCAGCTTCTCATTCCATGCAGGACACTCAGGGGCAGCCACCTGTCTGATGAATTATTCTGCCTTCATCTCCCATGCTTTGAACATCGTAGGCTTCCTTTGCATCTCTTCCATGTTTAGGCATGCTCCAACCTCAGAGCCTTTGCACCTGCTGTCTCTTTTGTTTGGCTCCAACCTAACTTCTTGGGGCTGGGAGTATGGCTCAGTGGTAAAGTCCTTGTCTAGCTTGCACAAGGCCCTGAGAACCATCTCCAGCACTTAAAACAGCAAAAATAACAAGAGAAAGCCAAACAAACAAAATCTCTCTCTCTCTTTCCCTCTCTCACACACACACCCAAACAAATGAAAAACAAAAACAAAACAGAAAAGTCTGTCTACCTAACTTCTTCAAGATTTATATCAAAAATCTTTCTTAGTAAGAACTTCCCTAACTGACTTGACCTACAGTTTAGACTGAACAAGGTTCTGGGTAATTCCCAGCACTGCATATAATCACAACATAATAGTAATACTAGAATGGAATTTGTCACCATTCCCATTTGCTACATGACGCTTATTGGATATATCATATTTTGCTTGCTTATGTGGTGTGTGTCCTCTTCCTGCATGAATAAACTATTGACTATTTTGTACCAGTGTTGGGGCTTGAATTTAGAGCCAGTACGTTGTCCCTTAGCTTTTTCCTTCAATACTGGTGCTCTACCACTTAAGCCAAAGCTCCACTTACAGCTTTTTGGTAGTTAATTGGAGATAAGGATCTCAGACTTTTCTACCAGCTTCAAACTGTGATCCTCAGGTCTTAGCCTTCTGAGCAGTGAGTCACTGGCTACCAGCTTATATTGTCTGTTTTCTTTGTTTTTTGTTTTCCCTTGGTCAGTCATGGCATTTGAACTCTGTGCCTGGGCACTGTTCTGAGCCCTTCAGCTCAAGGCAAGCACTTGAGCTTCAGCGCCACTTCTGTTTTTTTTTTTTTGTTGTTGTTTTCCTGGTGGTTTATTGAAGGTAAGTCTCTTGGACTTTCCTGCCCATGCTGGCTTTGAACCACTATCCTCAGATCTCAGCCTCTTGAGTAGCTAGGATTACAGGCATGAGCCTCTGGCACCTGCTATATGGTGTATGTTTTATTCACTGCTGAATCCTCAGTTCCCAGCATATATTAGGTATATAGTAAACATCTGAAGGATGACTTCACCTGCATGGTGTGGCTGGAGCTGAGGATCTTTAAGAAAGTACCCCAGGCTTAGTCTGAGTAGAATGTCAACAGAAAGGCCTCTGATCATTCATTGTACCCAGTCTTCTGGTGTCATCCAGGGCATCGGTCGCAGATGCCAGATGGGAGGGATCCCCCGTGGTCACAGAGGAAGGACTGGAAGCCAGGTGTTGGCTGGGCTGTCTGCAGTTGCACTTGTCTGGACCTGCTGGCTTCAGGGCAAACTGAAAAGCATGCTGGGGCGGGGGCAGGGATGGGGCAATGTACACCTGCCAGCCATCCTCACCTACTGGAGCAGAGTGTGAGAGGAGGGAAAGACAGGACCCCTAATCGGCCTCCCTTCCTCTATGTGTGTGTGTGTGTGTGTGTGTGTTTGCCTATGAGCATGTGCGCGTGCGTGCGTGTGCACGCACACACACACTGGTAATGGGGCTTGAACTCAGGGCCTGACCACTATCCCTTAGCTTTTTTTGGGGTCAGTTGTGGGGCTTGAACTCTGGGCCTGGGCACTGTCCCTCAGCTCTTCAGCTCAAGGTGAGTGCTCTACCACTTGAGCCACAGCACCACTTCTGGTTTTCTGGTAGTATATTGGAGATTAGAGTCGCAAGGACTTTCCTGCCCAGGCTGGCTTTGAAGCACAATCCTCAGATCTCAGCCTTTTGAGTAGCTAGGATTACAGGTGTGAGCCACCAACACCCTGCTCCCTTGGCTTTTTTACTCAAGGATATTGCTCTACCACTTGAGCCACAGCTTTACTTCAGCTTTTTGCTGGTTCATCGAGATAGTTTAACAGGTTTTCCTGTTTAAGCTGGCTTCCAACTGACCCTCAGATCCCAGCCTCCTGCATAGTTAGGATTACAGATGTGTGTCACTGGCACCCAGCTACAGGACTTTAAAAAAAGGGGTGGGGTGGGGCTGGGAAGGTGGATCAGAGGCCCTGGGTTCGATTCCTCAGCACCACATAAGCAAAAAGAAAAAAGTCGGAAGTGGCGCTGTGGCTCAAGTGGTAGAGCACTAGCCTTGAGCTGAAGAGCTGAGGGACAGCGCCCAGGCCCAGAGTTTAGGCCCCATGACCAGACCCCAAACAACAACAACAACAACAAAAAAAGGGGTGAGGGAGGGCTGGGAAGGTGGCTCAGTGGTAGAGTGCTTGCCTTGCATAAATGAGGCCCTGAGTTCGACTCCTCAGCACCACATAAACAGAAAAAGCCTGAAGTGGTGCTGTGGCTCAAGTGGTAGAGCACTCGCCTTGAGCTAAAGAGCTGAGGGACAGTTCAGGCTCCACGACTGACCAAAATACACACACACACACACACACACACACACACACATCACACTGTGGCTGATTTCTATTCTAGTATTTCAAAGACTACTTTGGGCACTTTGAAAACTTAGCAGTGATTAGAAGGTAATTTGTCCTTCCTGGATGATTCCAACACACACAGGCTGCTGGGAGGTGGCGGGGGAATGCCAGGAACTGGGGTGCGGCCACCTGTGCACTTTCTGGGCCGACCAGCTCCACCGGTTCCAAAGTGGTGAGCTGGGGAATAAGAGTGGGTCTACCTGATTGCCACAGGACCTGCGGGCACCGGCCGCCATCACACATCCTCCTCCCCCGCCCAACGCGGGACAGGCCTCCTGCAAGCAGCCCAGCTTCAAGCAAGCAGCTTTTGTGCAAAATCCTTCAAAAGCGCTCCCCCCCCCCCCCAGTGCTCTTGTACTGGGCTAAGGTAGCCTGGTCCAAAGTTCAAGGCTCCATAATCTAGGAAGCACTCCTTCCTTGGGGGAAGAGGAATAATGCCCCTCCCACAAAAAAATATCTGCATTCCTATTCCCCAGACCTGTGACTGGGCAACCAGAAGTAAGAGATGGTGTGATGGGGAGATCATCCTGCGTTATTTAGGTGGATGGATCTAATGATGTGATGCCTTAAATGCAAAAAATCAGCCAGGCACCAGTGGCTCACACCAGTAATCCTAACTACTCAGGAGGCTGAGATGTGAGGATCACAGTTCAAAGCCAGCTGGGAAAGAAAAGTTCATGAGTTATGTATTTATAATTCCTGAGGCTTGAACTCAGGGCTTGGGTGCTGTCCCAGAGCTTCTTTTTGCTCAGACTAACACTCTACCATAGCATTGCTTCTGGTTTTCTAGGGGTTAACTGGAGATCAGTCTCACATGCTTTCCTGCTCAGGCTGGCTTTGAAAAGTGATCCTCCAAACTTGGCTTCCTGAGGCTCTTAGGTCCAATTGACTACCAAAAATCTTGAAGCAGAGCTGTGGCTGAAGTGGTAGAATGCCAGCCTTGAGCACATGAAAGCTCGAGGAGAGCATGAGGCCCTGAGTTCAAGCCCCAGAACTGGTACCAAAAACAAAACAAAACAAAACAGGATATTGGTGAAGTGATGGAAGAATGGTCAGAGCTGGGGTGTTGCTGGCTGGAAAGGTGAGGAAGAGCTCATGAGCTGGAGATGTGAGTGAAGTAGATTGTGCAGGCATCTCAATTTTAGCCCAATGAGACCCACGAAGGGCAAAACTCCAACAAATATGCTCTGTTTTAGGTTTGAGACATTAAAGTCAATCCACGATGTTCAAAAAGGAAGGGAGGCAGCTGGGTGCCGGTGGCTCACGCCTGTCATCCTAGCTACTCAGGAAGCAGAGATCTGAGGATCCTGGTTCAAAGCCAGTGCAGGCAGGAAAGTTTGTGAGACTCTTATCTCCAATTAACCATCAGAAAACTGGAAGTGGTGCTGTGGCTCAAGTGGTAGAGCGCTCGCCTTGCGCTGAAGAGCTGAGGGACAGCACCCAGGCTGAGTTCAAGGCCCACAACCGACAAAATAAAAAAAAAAAAAGGGAGGCAAGCAAAAAAAGAAAGAAAAATAATGACATTAAGGTTGTGGTAATTTGTTATGACAGCAACAGGAAATGAATCCATTCCCCACTGAAACTTCCTCCAACTAATTTTACTTTTGCCCCAGATACCATGTGCTCTCCCTCTGCTGTTCCCCAACATCCTCAGCCTCTTGGGTCTCCTGAGCTGCAATAATGCCTGTGTCTACCATAGTGATGACCCTCCCCCAAAAGAATATAAAATGTGAAGTTAGAAACTCAAAATTATTGATTATTAAGAACAGGGTGAAGCTTGAAAGGCAGGATCTCCCTGTAGAAAAAAAAAAACAATTCCAGGCTAGCCATTAAAAGGAAAAATCCCAGGGGCTGGGAAGGTGGCTCAGTGGTAGAGCGCTTGCCTTGCATGCATGAGGCCCTGGGTTCCATTCCTCAGTACCACATAAGCAAAAAGAAAAAAGTCAGAAGTGGTGCTGTGGTTCAAGTGGTAGCCTTGAGCTGAAGGGCTGAGGGACAGCGCCCAGGCCCAGAGTTCAGGCCCCACAACCGGACCCCTCCCCCCAAAAAAGGAAAAATCCCAAAGATAAAGGCTTGAAGTAAATTAGTGAGTTAAATACCGGGTTATTGGAATTCGGTCAATAACAGTGAAACTCGGAAAGAGTCAGAAAACCTGGAAGGTGGTTTGATTTGGGGTGTGATAATTAAGAAGTTTGAGATTGCTTTGCTTATTGAGAGTGTAATTGCTATTTCACTAACTTGCTTCTTTGCTGGGAAGATTTGGGATAAGAACTCTGCCTTGATGACTTATTGCCTTGGTTATTGGAATGACTGGACTTGTAACTGTCATCTGTAATCATTAACTGCTAGCCCTGCATCTGTACCTTGCTTGTCAACTATGAAACTACCACTGAACACTTGCAAGTGCCTTCCCCCCCCCCCATCCATGGATCTTGCCTTTACATACCCTGAGCTAGTTGACTTTACTGCTGTTCTTCACTGTCTTGGTATAGTGAGGGGCAGTCGCTGGACCTAATAAAGATTCCTAGCTCTACTGACTGATTGCTGGTGACTCCTTTTGCTGATCGTGGGCTGGAGTCCCACTGGCCCCAGGAAGTTGAGATACTTTACCATCCCCTCATTTGTGCCCACCTCCTGTTACCCTCTGCCCACACACTCAGCAGGCTACCCATGGGCCAGGAGCCCTTGGAAAGCAATGTCTGACTTACTCTTCTCTGGACCCCAAGACTCAAGGTTGATGGAGTGGCACAGGGCACCAGGTTGGGTTTGTGTGTGTGTGTATGGAGAGTTCTTATGTAAGAAGTCACCAGGGAAGAGCAGGTGACAGCACCCATTAGGGAGATTTCTTTCTTGTGGGTTGTGGGACTTGAACTCTGGGCCTGGGCGCTGTCCCTCAGCTCTTCAGCTCAAGGTGAGCGCTCTACCGCTTGAGCCACAGTGCCACTTCTGGTTTTCTGGTGGTTTATTGGAGATAAGAGTCTCATGAACTTTCCTGCCCGGGCTGGCTTTGAACCAAGATCCTCAGATCTCTGCTTCTTGAACAGCTAGGATTACAGGCATGAGCTACCAGTGCCCAGCTCATTAGGGAGATTTCTAAGATTCAGGTAAGTCCAAGTACTGATACCTAGGCTGTACCCCCAGCAAAGGATCCAGCATGTAGGACGCAAAAATTCAGCCATGTGCAGGGTACTGGCTGCCCACTCTGGCCAGGCTAGGAATTCCATTGTCACAAAGGGGAAGAGCCAAGAAGCGAAGGAGGCCTGGGAACACTGACAGGACACACACTGAATCAGAAAAACCCAAGGCTTTCTAGAGTAGGAAGTGTATCTTTTTTTGTTTCTTCTCTTGTGGCAGTACTGGGATTTGGATTCAGGGTTTTGCACTCAAGTTTGCTTGCTTGGCTGACACTTGATTTTTTTTCTTTTATTTTTGGGTCTGGTCGTGGGGGGCCTGAACTCTGGGCCTGGGCGCTGTCCCTCAGCTCTTCAGCTCAAGGCTAGCACTCTACCACTTGAGCCACAGCGCCACTTCTGGCGTTTTTTCTTTTTGCTTATGTGGTGCTGAGGAATCGAACCCAGGGCTTCATGCATGCAAGCAAGCACCCTACCACTGAGCCACTTTCCCAGCCCCACACTTGACCATTTGAGTCATGGCCTCTGCCATTTTTTTGTGTGTGCACAGGTACTGAGGCTTGAAGTCAAACCCTGGGCGCTGTCCCTGAGCTCTGTTGCTTAAGGCAAGTGCTCTACCACTTGAGCAACAGCTCTACTTCCAGCTTTTTGGTGGTTAAATGAAGAGTCTTACGGATTTTCCTGCCCAGGCTGGCTTTGATCCTCAGATCTCAGCCTCCTGATAGCAAGGATTACAAGCATGGGACCAGTGGCACCCAGATCTGTGGTCTTTTTTGAGGAGAGGGGTAGTGGAGTCCACAGCCAAGTGGAGGTACAGAGGCCAGGGCAATCCAGTCATCGCTTCCTGGACTCTGGACTCCGCCCATTCTCATACAAGGTCTTGACCCTTTGGAGGGCTTCCTGACCCAGAGGGCAGCACAGGCAGACAGAGAAGAAAACACCATCTTTAATCAGCCCACCCCCATGGAAACGAGGGGAGCCTGCAAGGTCCCCGTGAGAAGGACACCGGGATCTCTTGCAAAAACCAGCTTACAAAAACAAAAGGCTTCAGAGCACCAGTGGCTAAACCCTTGGAGGAGAAAGAGGCCTGGGGAAGTGAGGTCAGCAGACCAAAAGTGGAGTCACTGCCCAGCCCAGCTCAGGGAAGACTGGAGGAGAGCATCTGTGGTCATCGTAGCTGGCCTCTCTGTGTGTAATCCATGGTCCATGGCCTAGGCTTCCTTCCCAGTCCTCAAGCCTCCGGGCCTCCTTCCTAACCCAGGCCCTTTCACAAACAGGGATACAGGCCTGATCCGCTGTCTGTGACTCACCAGCCAGTGCGCAAGACACAGGGACCTCAGAGTGTCTGTGGAGGGAGGTGGGGAGGCCGGCCCTCCTGGACCATTCCCTCTCAGAACACCTGGGCTTGCTGGGGACACTGGAGGGGTCACAAACACTGGAAGGCCACACACGCCAGCATCCAGGCAGGGACAGTCCTCCTCCTCTGGGACTCACAGTAAGTGAGGGGTGAATGGAACCATCAGGGGTGACTAGGGAGGAAAATGGAATTATGGGAGTAGGAGACCTGGCCCCAGGGACCTGGAAGGGGGGGTGAGTTGTGGGCCTGTCTTCCTGGCTCAGATTGGCCAGGGTTGACAGAGGCTGTGTCTCAAAAGGCTTCCTTGTGGATCAGGCCAAGTTCCAGGCTTTGGGCTGTGTCCATCCGGTCCCCAATAAGGGGACGAACGGGTGTATTGCTTTGAGCGTGGTGGTGGCAGTGTGTGAGCATGGACGTGTCCCGGCTGGAAGAGGGCTTGGAAATGGGATGGAGAGAGCTGGCGCTGGGCGTGGCCGCTGCGTCAGGGAGTGTACCCGGCTCCAGGCCCGCCTCCACCAAAGCCGTGCTGTGTGATCTCCAGCAAGTCTCTTCACGTCTCTGGGTCTTAGTTCCCATATCTACAGAGCGGGAGTTAGAATCCCAGCCTAGCTGAGGGCACAGAGAGTCAAATGAGAAAGCTAACAGAGTCCATCTGCTAAGGGATCACTTTAGTTCCTGGAGGTGGGGAAACTGAGGCCCAGAGAAGGCAAGGGGCTTTGTCAGATGTCACCCAGGGTGGGTTGTGATGGAAGTGTGATTGGAACCCAGGACTCCTGCTCCTAGTTCACAGTATGTTTGCCCAGGGCTGATGAATGAGTGGTGGGATGGGGGTGAGTCTGTCTTGTCTGTCTGTCTTGCTGTTTCTCTCTCTGGACCAGAGAGCAAGATGCTGGGTGAAAGGGAGAGGCTGAAAAAGGGAGGAAGGCCCTGGCCCACGCCAAGATTGAGATTTAAAAAAAAAATACAAACCCCCCCATCCCCCTCCCTGCCCCTGAAGTCCTGCAGTCCCACTGCCCAGGGCCAAGAGCGAGTCCAATCCAAGCGCAAGTCCACTCCTTGGGCTGCAGTCTGCCCGCGCGCCGGCAGGGGGCGCGCCTGCGCATCGCCGCCGGGCTGGCGGCGGCCGCGGGGTACCCCAGCCCGCGCCGCCGGGGTGCTGGGTGCGGGGCCGGAGCTACCCGGACCTGCGGGACACAAGAGGCGGGTTAGGGGGTTCGGATAAGTGCCGTCCGGCTGCACCCCCGCCCCCCGGCCCCACCCAGCCGGGACCCACGTGTACAGAGGCTGCAGTTGTAAATGCGACGTCTTCTGGGGCGCCTGGTATCCGTAGGAGTCAAAGCCACCGATGAAGTCAACTGCGGGGGGGGGGAGGTGAGTTAGGAGAGGGGGGGCTGCGTCCTGAGGGAGCGGGGGATGGGCGCAATGGGGTGGGCTGGGGGGGGATCCCATCCCCAGGACAGGATGGAGGGCTGGCAATGCCCACCCCAGCCATCCACCCTCCCGCCAAGCCCTGTCCGAGGTGCTGACATGCAGGCCGTGTTGGGGGGCAGGGGGGTCCTCACACCCCGAGAGGCTGTACTCACAGCTGTCCTCCTCCTCCAGGAAGACCTTGCTCACGTAGCAGGCGAACACGAAGCCGAAGAGCTGGGTGCAGAGATGACACATCAGTTTTGTTTTGTTTCTCCTTCACAAAACATTGTCTAGCCAAATGGGGTGGGGAGGAGGCTTAACGTTCAACACACTCCAGAGTCAAATATAGCTGGATGCTGGTGGCTCACGTCTGTAACCCTAGGTACTCAGGAGGCTCAGATCTGAGGATCATGATTCTAAGCCAGACCCAGCAGACTTATTTCCAATTAAACACTCAAAAACCATTAGTAGAACTGTGGCTCAAAGTGCAGGGTGCTAGCCTTGAGTGAAAACAGCTCAGGCCCAGCACCCAGGCCCCAAGTTCAAGCCCTATGACTGACAAAAGGAAAACAAAACAGAAAAAGGCTTAGAGAGAAAGTGCCTTACCCAAGGGCCCAGGGGGTGTTCTAGGTATTTAAACTGGATAGACTCATGGCCTGATGTTCATTGTCTTCGTGAACTTCTCTTCCCCACACAGACAAGAGTGGGTGAAGGGAGGTAACATGAGATAAGGAAATAGATCCAGGCAGAGGTACAGACAGCTGGAAGACTTACGGCCAGATCTTTTTTTTAAATTTTTTTTTAAAGGTTGATACTGGGGTTTACACTCAGGGCCTGGGCTCTGTCTCTCAACTTTTGCACTCAAGGCTGCTCCCTTTCCATCTTTTTGGTGATCAGAGATAAGAGTGTCACAGACTTTCCTGCCTAGGCTAGCTTCAAACTGTGACCCTCAGATCTCAGCCTCCTAGGGAGCTAGGATTACAGGTCTGAGCCACTGGTGCTCAGCTCTTACCCTCTTAACTAGGGATAAAGAAAGGGGCTAGGGTAGGTAGTTGGAGAGCAGATCTTACCGCCAGGAAGATCTGCAGAGCACTGCTAAGGGCTTCTATGTAGGGATAGTCAAGCAGGCAGCCAGAGACGGAGATGACGTGGTGGTCCTCCAGGGTAAGGCGGGAGTTCAAAACAGGCGTCACCAGACAGCCGGGCCCATTCTCCATCCACCAGGAGCGGTGCAGGGATGTATTGAAGGTCATGATGAAGTCCCTGTCCTGGGAGCAGAGGGCCTGGGATACTGAGCAAGGCAGGGGAAGGACCAGGAGATCCCTTCCCAGACCCTACTTCACATCTGGACAGGCTGCAGCTGCAGCCTCCCCTCTGGCTTGCTTTGTGAAGGGAACAGAGGAAGACTAAACCTGCATGTTCACATTTGGCCAGCAGGTGGCACTGGGTGGCCGTGTTTCTATCACTGAGATGGAAAGGGGCTGGAGCTGAACACACAAGAGCCTTTGAATTTCACAGAGGGGACAATGAGGGAAGTCTCAATTCTCCAGCCATGGGTGATATTCAGCAGAGACCCCTTCCCAACCAACTTGGTCTCCTCTGTTCTCCTTAGGTGTGAGCCTGGGCACCCCCTCCCTCTGAAGGTCTGTGGTCTCAGGAGAAGTGGATGGTCTAGGTCCTCAGCCTCTCATCCAGAGTGAGCAGCCCAGGAATTGGCATCTGGGCTCTCCTCAGACAGACGGAGATTTGCTAATGGACTGGGGGCATGGTTCACGTGGTAGAGTGTCTGCCTAGCCACAGGAGGCAAGCTGATCAGGTGAAGCACTTGGATGTGTGATAGTTTTGTCTCTGTGGTGACCGCAGGTAGTAGCATTCCTGCCTCCACTGTTTAGAGGAGGAAACTGAAGCTCAGAAGACACGATTTTTATTTTTATTTTTTGGTCTTTTTGCCCAGGTTGACACTGCTGGGAAAAGTTAAGAGCTAGGATTGGAACTGAGCAGGGTCAAATCACAAAGCCAAGGCTCCTGTTCACATATTTGGCCTCCTTTATTTCTAAGAATAGAAGTCCTATCTCTGGGCTTGCTCTTCTTCGAGCCAGACAATCTCCCATTTCAAGAGCTCTTTGTGTGACCTGGGCCACTCAGCTTCCCTTGAACCCACACAAGTCTCTCTCCCAAGGGAGCATTTTCCCCAACTGGCTTCAAACACCCAACTACGATTCACAGGGTCTAAGAGCAGCTTTCCTGGCCAGCACAAGCTGCTGCTTTTTCACTGAGCTTGGGATTCACCGGGCTCCCCAGCTGCCTCTTCACACGGACCACTCCTCATCTGTTCCGTTATTGTTTATGAGAAGGGTAGGGGTTGGAAATAGAAGTGGAGGCCACAGATTATTCGGGTGTATAGAGGGAGGGGGAAATCTCTTAAAAGAGATGATCTTCCAAGAACTAGAGGCTCTTCGGTCAGGATGGGAAAGGTCTGGGTGCACCCTTGGGTGCACCCTAAGGCACAGCCAGGCCTGAGGCTTACCTGGGACAGCTGTCCAACCTCCAGGTAGAAACAGATGATGAACGCATTCCAGCCAACCCAGAGCACCAGCCAGGCTGCGTACTGGGGAAAGCAGAGGGGAGTTCAGGGTGGGGGCTGGGGGTGGGGTGAGGAGGGGATGAGTCAATGGAGATAGAGCTCAAGGGCAGTAGGGCTCAGCAGGGAAAAGAAGGAGGACACCTCAGAGAGCATGTTCAGGGGTACAAGTGCTAGCCACATCCTGTAGGGCAGACATTGATGTCCAGACATCACTAATCTAAGGCCGAGAGATCGAAGCATCAGGAGATCACACAGCTAGGGAGAAGGAAGACTGGCCCTGGAATCCAGGTATTCTTCACTCTGCTGAGAACAACATCCACTGGACTAACTGGCAATCTCTAGTACATACTGGAGTCACTCTGGGAATAGCGGTGGAACCTGGAGTCCCAGCAACTCTAGAGGCTGAGGCAGGAGGATCACTTGAGTATCAGAGGCCGTGGTCAGCCAGGACAGTACTGGGAGACCATGTCTTGTTTAGAAGTAAAGGCAGATTCCTGAATGATACCTCCAAACTGGTGGATTCTTTGTTGTTGTTGGTTGTGGGGCTTGAACTCTGGGCCTGAGCACTGTCCCTCAGCTCTTCAGCTCAAGGCCAGCACTCTATCACTTGAGCCACAGTGCCACTTCTAGTTTTCTGGTGATGGATTAGAGATAAGAGTTTCACAGACTTTCCTGCCCATGCTGGCTTTGAACTGTGATCCTCAGATTCGCCTCCTGAGTAGCTAGGATTACAGGTGTGAGCTACTGGTACCCAGCTGGGATCATTATTATCATTGTTATTATTTTTTGAGACGGTGTCTCACTAAGGCTGACCTCAAACTCAATCCTATGTCAGCCTCCTGAGTACTGGGATTATAGCCACGCCTGCTGGCTCTGCTTTTCCTGGCTGTGTGACCTCAGGAAGGCTGTAGCTCCTCAGCTGGAAAACTCAGATGGAGCAGATGGAGGACCGGTCTCCTCCCAGACTCTCCCTCCCCGAGCTATGGCAACGATGAGACAAGAGCTCCTTTCTGAAAGTCTGAGGCTGTGCCACCACACAAATCTTGTTTATGTTTGTAATATTTCCCTAAGAAATTCTTTTTTGTTTTTGAAAAATGTACTCTTTACTGACTTATGTAATGTGACCCCTCTGTGTACCCCCTTTATAATAACAATAAAGAATATTTTATTTTATCGGTCATGGGGCTTGAACTCTGGGCCTGGGCGCTGTCCCTCAGCTCTTAAGCTCAAGGCAAGCGCTCTACCACTTGAGCCACAGCACCACTTCTGGTTTTCTGGTGGTTTATTGGACATAAGAGTCTCATGGTGAGGGCTGGGAAGGTGGCTCAGTGGTAGAGCGCTTGCCTTGCATGCATGAGGCCCTGGGTTCGATTCCTCAGCACCACATAAGCAAAAAGAAAAAAGCCGGAAATGGCGCTGTGGCTCAAGTGGTACAGCGCTAGCCTTGAGCTGAAGAGCTGAGGGACAGTGCCTAGGCCCAGAGTTCAGGCTCCACGATCGGACCCCCCCAAAAAAAAACTTAAAAAAGGGGGTAGGGGGGAGGCTGGGAAGGGATGTGAAGGGTAAACCAAAGGAGGAGGCTGCAATGCTTCGTAAGAAATGTATGCATTATCCTGACCATGTAATTGTAACCCCTCTGTACAGTATGTTCACAAATAAAATTAAATTAAAAAAAAAAAGAGTCTCATGGTGTTTCCTGAACAGGCTGGCTTTGAACCGTGATCCTCAGATCTCAGCCTCCTGAGTAGCTAGGATTACAGGCGTGAGCCACTGGCACCCGGCAAGAATATTTAAAAATTTTCTCTTTTGAGTTTTTTTTTTTTCCCTCAGGAAAATTCTTTACGGAAAACACCAGCTAGTTCTCTGAAATCGGGCACTGGTGGTCCCAGCTGGGCTGCAGGAGTGGGGAGAAATTCTGTGGGCAGGGCAGGGGTGAAGAGAAAGGCAGCTTGGGATTGGGTAGAAAAGCCATACCAGGATGAGGTACCGGGAGCGGTACTGCACGGTGCCGAAGATGCCCAGGATGACCGCCATGATGTGCAGGAAGTTGGCCAGGATGGGGGCCCACTGGTAGCCCAGGAAGTCAAAGATCTGCCTCTGCAGTGCAGCCACCTGTGGAGAGACCGGCTGAGTCGCCTGCACCTCCCTGACCCTGGGGAGCAGGTGACCCAGTTTCCATGGTGATGACACCCAAGACTCTCAGTACCAAGGGGATGCTGGGAGGTAGAACAAGTCAATGGGCGAGGGTCAGGGGGGCCCCCAAGTTAGACTGGTCATTACTTTGAGGAAAAGCAGGAGCCAAGGTTCAGAATATCTTCCCTCTTGCTCAGGGGACCCTCCTCACAAGCCACTGGAGCGCCTATCCCTTCCCCTCCTTCAGAAGCTGGGAGACTCAGGGTGTAGCCTGACCCCGCCAGCAGGTGAACTCCAGCCAGAATCACTGTTCCAAGGATCCCTGGCTGGAGGCCGTCCTGGTCCATGGGATCTCTGGGCCATAGAGAAAGGATGGTTTTCATTCCCCTTCCCTAGATCAACGCAAAAGGAGTCTCCTGCGCTTCTGCTTCCTGCTTCTGGGCCCAGAGGTGGTACGTTGCACACTAATGTTGTGCTGGATCCATCACCTGCTCTGCTCAAATGGGACTTCGGAAAATGAACACAAGTCGGGTGTGAATGGTGCAGCTGCACTGGAGTTTACCCACTGCTGTCATCCTAACAGAGACCACTGCGTGAAGAGGCCAGAGCTGACCGTCAGACACACATGGAAGAGAACCAACGATTGAGCCAGTCAATCATCAGACATGTGATTGAGGCCAGCCTACATCATTCTTGGGCTTGCCAACCCACCAGCTGACCCAGATCAGAGCCATTTCACTCACCCACAAAATCCTGAGCTATTTTAAGTCACAATTTGGGGTGATTTGTTATGCAGCAAAAGCTAACTGATACATGTAGGGCTCAATCACCACTCTCTTCCCAGCAGGTCTCTGTTTAATCTCATATCTGATCAGCTTAAGAATTAAGGTGCAGAGGATAACTATTGTGTTTAACTGTCTGCTATCTCTTTCTCAAATGAATCTGTCTGCTTTGGAGAGCCACCTCCCACCACATGTGCTTGTGGCTTTAAGAAAGGCTGATTCTATTCCTAATTTTAGGACAGAGCAGCTTAACCTAGGCATAGCCAAATAATCAATGACCGAGAGATGGAGCCAGGTGATCACACTGGTAATCCTAGCTACTCAGGAAGCTGAGATCTGAGAACTGCAGTCTGAAGTCAGCCCAGGCAGAAATGTCTGTGAGACTCTTATCTCCATTTAGCCAGAAGTGGAGGTGTGGCTCAAGTGGGAGCAAAAAAGCAAAAGGGGTATGCCCTGTCCCTGAGTTCAAGCCTTAGTACCAGCACAAATAATGGGAGACAAAGAGATGGTGCTGGGTGCCAGTGGCTCATGTCTGTAATCCTAGCTCCTTGGGAAGCTGAAATTTGGAGGACCATAATTCAATGCTACCCCCAGTAGAAGTCCATCAGACCCCAATTGAGAAATAAGCAGCAAAATGCTAGGCTGGAATTATAGCTCAAGTGGTAGAGGGCCAGCCAAGCCATCAAGATAAGCAAGTGCAAGGATTGAGTTTAAACTCTAGTAATGGGGGTGGAGGGAGAGACATAGAGACAGGGTCAGGAATGCGCATGTGCCTGTAGCTGCTCCTGAGGACCAGTGGGCGTCTGTGGGGGCAACAGAGACACAGCTGCTCTGTCTCTGCCAGGATACCGAATGGAGCTGTGTGGCGACCTCTGTTTGCCCCCTTGGGAGACAGGGCTGTCTCAGGAGGAGAATGGTTGCAGGTCTAGGATCTAGCCATTCCTAAAACATTCTCCCTCCCTCCATTTTTTTTTTTGTACTGATACTGAGGCTTGAATTTACATCCTTGCACTCTCTTTTTTGCTCAAGGCTTGTGCTCTACCACTTGAGCCACAGACCCACTTCCGGCTTTTTGGTGGCTAACTGGAGATCAGAGTCTCGCAGACTTTTGTGTCCAGGCTGGCTTCGAACCTCAGCACTCAGATCTCAGCTTTCTGAGTAGCTAGGATGACAGGCATCCATCACCAGCACAGATCCCCCTCCCTGTACCTCTGAAATCTGTGCCTTGCAACCAAATAAAGCAGAGGGGAGAGAGGGGCTGGCTGGGGAAAGGGGGGGGAAGAGGCCTGGTCAAGTGAGGAGTGCTCAGAAGCCTTTTCCTGGCAAGGAGGCGGGAGGAGGAGGACTGGATGCCACCACGCAGATGGCGAAGCTTGGGCAGAGACCAAGGAAGCTGCAGGCTTGAGCAAGGGAGAGAGCGGAGTCTGGCAGCGCCTGGTCCAACCCTGGCCTCTTCCCATCTGGCTTGCCGCTGGTTGGTGGCTCTACTGACAGGGCTCTTTCCGAGTTCATCTCTTTCTGGCTGTTCCTTGGCAGAGACCAGGACTGGGATTTATCTCATCTTGAGACTCAAGAGGCTCGAAGTGACGTGTCCAAGGTTGCCCAGCAGGATGGTGGCAGAATAGGCCTTTCTCTGCCACCTGTGTGTCATCAACGCCCCAGTGTATCTAGAGACACAGGTTGGGTGGAGCGTCTGTCTCTGCTCAGCAGCTTTGGCAGGTCACCATGACCGTGGTGTCTCAGGCTCCTGACCCACGCATAGCAACCAGGGCACCAGGTATCCACAGATAGCCAACCCTGTGTGTGTGTGTGTGTGTGTGCGTGTGCTGGGACTTAGCTCAGGGCCTTGCTCTCTTGTGGATTACAGGAATGAGCCACCAGCACCTGGCAGATAATCCAGCTTTGACTTCCCATGGTCTGTGACCTGTGGACAATCCGCTGCCCCAGGGTTTGCCCAGGGCACAATGCCACAGTGTCTCTGTCATGTTCCCCTCTGCTCTCTCATTTTCCTCCCTTCACCCGGACTCTACCTAGCTTGGTGGTTTGGGTGCACCAGGTGCTTACATGCCATCTGGTACCTGGTCCTAGGGAAGAAAGTCCTCATCAGAGGATGGGGGACGGGCAGGCTGTGGCAGAGCTGTCCTCGAGCATGGTGTGGCTGAGGAGACGCCCTGCCCAAATACATCCAAGTGATCTTACCCCATCCCCACCTGACCCACGAGATCAAAGCCCCTCTGTTCCTGCCACCTCACTAAGAACATCAACATCGGGGGACAGCTTTAAAAATAATAAAGCAGCACTGCTGCTTTGGAGTTACCCAGACTCGGGTTCCAAGTCTAGCTGTGTTGTATAATTCAGGGCAAGTTCACTTTCCCACTCTGAATAGATAATCCCTCCCCAGAGAAGGTGTTGTGAGGACATGGAGATATCACAAACCGACAGACAATTAGACGTGAAAAACAGTGGCTAATTAATAGAGGACCTCACAATCTAAGCTTCTTAGTTTGGCACTACGGTCTGAGAGGATCCGGCTCAATCCATCATTACCTCAGTCCCTGCCTCCAAGAGTCTTACACAACAGCTCAAATCCCCTCTTCCGCTCCTTTCTTTTTGTTCTATCTACCTCCTTGGTCTAAGTGCAGCTCCACTCCCTCCATGGTGTGTGCTTGGGTCCTTCAAGACCCACCAGGAGCTCCTGTCCCTGAACATGGCCACTGGCTGGCCCTGACCCTCACAGCCATCCGCCCGTCTCCCCATTCACGCCCAACCTTTCCTTCCTTCCTGACATCTATTCACCATCCACCTGACACGTGACACCCTCTGACCTCCAAATCTCATTGTTTACATATTCACAGAATGGTTCGTCTATATGGGGTTCTGTACTGGCCCTGGGAGTAAGTTGGGGTCCCTTTTGGGGTCACCATCCTAGTAGGGGTGGTAGATGGGAGATCCATAACACTCAGTGTATTCAGCACCATAAACAGGACCAGGTGATACAGACTTAAAGATACCTTCCCTATTTTTATTTTTTTGTTGGTCGTGAAACTTGAACTCAGAGCCTGGGCACTGTCCCTGCCTGAGTTTTTTTTGTTCAAGGATAGCACTCTATTACTTAGAGCCACAACGCCACTTCCAACTTCCTTGGTGGTTAGTTGGAGATAAAAGTCTCACAGATTTTCCTGCTTGGGCTGGCTTCAAACAGTGATCCTCAGATCTCAGCCTCCCAAAGAGTTAGGTGATGCATACCTATAATCCTAGCACTTGGGAAGTAGAAAAGGAGAATGAAAAGCCTGAGCTATTCCAGGCACTAGCGGCTCATGCTTGTAATCCTAGCTAGATCCTGGATTTCAAGAGGCTGAAATGTAAAGATCAAAGTTGGAGTCCAGCCTGAACAGACAAATCTGAGAGACTCTCAAGTGGCAGCTGGGAATGAAAAAGCCAAGTGAGAGAATGAGGCCCTGAGTTCAAGCCCCAGTGTACGTACACACACACACACACACACACACACACACACACACACACACACACACACAGCCTGAGCTACACAGATCCTGTCTCAAACACTACAACAAACAAACAGAACTCTGTCTTTTTTAACAACTGAGATGCAATGCTTTATCATCTCAATGGCACAGTTATTGAGCATTGTTTGCAGTGTTGGAAAACCCAGGGTCTCTTGCAGGTGAGGTGAGCGCTCCTCCAGTGAGCTACACCCAGGCCTTCATGTTACTGTTTCAGTGGAAAACCACGTGGACTGCTCAGAGCTCTGCCTGTGCCGGGTGACAGCGCTGGTTGGCAGCGCTAGGCCGTCCCCTTGCCCACCGGGGTGCAGCAGCTCAGAAGCAGGCCTGGTGACTGTCAGCCCCGAGCAGGCGGCTCGGGGCAAGGGCTCCTGGGAGGGGAAGAATCCTGCCGAAACCACGGCAGCCTGCTCCTTTGCACGGATTGTGGCTTTGGGGATATTTGTATCTGCGGGTCGGGTCGGCAAGCCGGGTGGCACAGACTTCTGGAACATCTATGTGGGCCAGGAACAGAGTTCTGGGAGCAACTCATGTAGCCTCCTCTTGTAGTTCCGGGTAGGGCAAGGCAGGCTACCAGCCCTGCCCAGGGCTTTCCCTAAAATACAGGGAGGATGGGGGCCCCTGACGCCAGTTCTGGGGGGACAGATGAGGTCACATGACTGGAACCTCAGCACCCTGCCTTCCTTCGCCTGCCAAGGTCTACAGGAAAGCGCCTCATTCCGGCCCCTCTGCTCCGCTCCTTTCCTATACCTTACAAGCCAGCAGCACCCCCAGCCGCCTGCCCTGCCTGGCCCTCTCCCCTCATGCTCCTCAGGCCTGAGCTTGGGGTGGTGCCTGCCGCCCCCCCTCATGCTGCATCCAGGCCACATAACCCCGTGGCCCTGAGCTTCAGCACCTGTGGCTCCTTGGCTCCTTCCACGGCTGACCACATCAGCCACTGGGATCCAGTGTTGCCCCAGCTCTAAAAACACACTTGCCCTGGGCCCACAGCGCCTCCTCCGCGCTCTCCACACCTGGCCAGACCCCGTGGGCTCACAAGTGCTGCACAGCGGCGCTGGAGTCGCTCTGGGACACCATGGGTGCGCTGCAGAGCGCTATTGACCTCTGAGGCTCCATCCTTGCTCCCTTCCCTCTTCTTCCTGTCCTGTCCACTCCTGAACGCTCACTTTCTCACTGAAAAACCAGCCCGCCTTGCTCATGTAGCTAGCTCTAGACTGTAAAAGGCGCCCCTCTGCCACCACCATGCCCACTTTCTGCTCAGCCAAGGAAACCTGTGGCCTCAGTGTCACCAAATCCAGCAGACACATTCTATGCTCAGCGTCTTGGTCTTTCTTTCTTTCTTTTGGGTGGGTCATGGGGCTTGAACTCTGGGCCAGGGTGTTGTCCCTCAGCTCTTCAGCTCAAGGCTAGTGTTCTCCCACTTGAGCCACAGTGCCACTTCCGGTTTCCTGGTGGTTCATTGGAGATAAGAGTCTCATTGGGACTTTTCTGCCTGGGCTGGCTTTGAACCGTGATCCTCAGATCTCAGCCTCCTGAGTAGCTAGGATGACAGGCGTGAGCCACCGGCGCCTGGCTTTCCTGGTCCTTCTTGACTGCAGATGCCTCCTCCCGCCCGTGGCGCCCTTCTCTGGCTTTTATCCAGAGAGCCTGGATTGGAACCCTGGTGCCACTGGACACGGTACAAACTTGGACAAGTCACTAAATCCCCCAGGCCTCAGTTTCTTTGCCAACATAATGGGTGTGATTTGACCATAGGGCTGGGCATAACAAGAATCAGAATTGTTTAAAATTGTATTCCTCAGCAGAATTCCCTACCTCCCCCAGCTCCTGCCTTTACTTTTTCTGATCTTTAGCTAAAGTCCATACCTTCCTACAGCCTGGATGGCAAAGCTCCCCAGGGGCAGAGATTCCTGCTTCTCACCCACTGAGCTCTTCCCAGTATGTGGAGCACAGGTTCTAAAATCTTTTTTTTTGCCGGTCATGGGGCCTGAACTCTGGGTCTGGGCGCTGTTCCTCAGCTCTTCAGCTCAAGGCTAGTGCTCTGCCACTGGAGCCACAGCGCCACTTCCGGCTTTTTCTGTTTATGTGGTGCTGAAGAATCGAACCCAGGGCCTCATGCTTGCAAGGCATGCACTCTACCCCTGAGCTACCTTCCCAGCCCCACAGGTTCTAAAATCTATACCTCGTTCCCTCCTCTCCAGCCACCACCCTGGCTCTGGTGCCAGCTCATCTTCTTACAGTCCGGGCCCTGAATAGCCAAGAGCTCAGGCCCATACCTCACCCCACTTCCTGCTTGCAGGAAATGCAGGTCCCCTAAAAGCTGGGAATGGCCCACCCAGGGCAGCCCTTTTACAATTCACAATTCACTGGTGGCTCAGGGTGGACTTTTCCAGCTCTGCTGCAGTGCTGGGAAAGGAACCCAAGGCCTTGAGCATCCAGGCACTGAGCTATGCATACCCAGTTGTTTTGTGATTGCTGAGACAAGAACTTCTGACGCTTGTAATCCTAGCTACTCAGGAGATCTGAGGATTGAGGTTTGAAGTCAGGCAGGACAGGAGAGTCTGTGAGATTCTTATCTCCAATTAAATGTCATCAAAAGCTGAAGTGGAGCTGTGGCTCCAGTGGTAGAGTGCTAGCCTTGAGCAAAATAGCTCAGGGTAGCACTCAAACTCTGAGTTCAAGCCCCAGAATCAGCACAAATACACACAAAGAACTCACTAAGTGGCCCTGGCTTGGCAATCCAGCCTGAGTGCTTGCAATGCACAGGCGTGTACCATTACACCTAGTATGTACGCACAGTGAACATGCCCAAGTGTGGCCTTTTACCAGCGTTCTGAGCTCTTATATTATCCACCCATGTGACCAGCTTCAGGGTTAGAACTTCAACCTCATCTCCCTCCTCCCAGTGGCCAGGTATCATGAACTTCTGCACAAATGTCCCATGGGGCCACTTTTCTCCACCCATGTTTCCCCTCACCTGGCAATACCAACTCCCCTCCCCTAGCCTACTCTGACTAGCCGCCCCCCCTCCCGGTGTAGCCTGAAGCCCCAGACTCCTCTGCTGCCCCTCCCCCGCTCAGCTCCCAGCCCCCACCCCTGATTATTTATTTATCGGGTAGTTGCCAGCGGAGGGGGATGCAGTTGCCATGGGAACCTTCAGCCCCGAGTCAGGGCTGCCTCTGTTCTCAGTAGGATGTGCTTGTCTAGACGCCAACCCCAGGAGCCTAACCCCAGGTGGGGGGTGAGGATGAATTATGCAGATGGGACCCACCTCAGCCCCAGGAAGCTGGTGAGGGGCGAGGGCAGCAAGGGGCCGGGCTCAAGGCCACGGAGCCCATCAGAAGCCTCTGGCACCCAAGCCCTCAACAGCCAATTCTGCAAGTCAACTACTTCCTGGGCCAATTTTCTAGCTCTGTCTCTGTAAGTCTTAGACACAGTCTAAGTCTGGTCATCTGGGGAAAGACAGAGAGGTGCCCAGAAGTTTCTGGAGGGAGGCTTAGTCCACCCCAGGTCTGGGTCTTAATGATTTTGGTTGGCTGCGGCAGGGGTGGGGGGGTGGGGGGGTGGAGGGGAGAGAGGCTCACATGGGGCCCCACACAACCTCTGGGTCTTGGTTTCCTTATTGTTTCCAGTATCCTCAAGATTTATACAGTCCACAAACAGCTCTAAATCAGCCCATGTTTGGCACCTGTCTTACAGTATCCTAAAGATTTATGCAGTCCACATACTCAGCCCATGTTTGGCACCTGATTGGTGCTCAGGACATGGCCACAGCCTTCACTGTACCCTCAAACTCAAGTCCCTCGCCCGGCCACTTTCCTAGTAGATTTCTGAGGCAGCTGAAAAAATGAATCTCAACTGAGCCCCTCATGCGTGAAATGAGGGGCTGGGCTGGAGCCGGCAGCAGGCTGGTGGAAGAAGCCCTGGGGATCTGCTGGCCCAGCCCTCATTAGGGACAGGCACAGTGACAGCAGGGAGGGACAGCCCTTTCATAACCCACTCCAATAAGGGAAGGGCCCCTCAGGCCTAAGCTGGTCCACACCTGGGGCTGGAGCCATGTCTGCACCAGCTGAAAGAAGCAGTGAAACAGAGCCTCATGGGAAGAGGCACAGAGGGGTGTGTGTGTGTGTGCGTGCGCGCGTGTGTGTTTTGTGTGTGTGTGTGTGTGTGGTGGAGGGTAGTGGGGGGGAATGTGTCTTTGGCAGGGGAAGTGGAAGATGGCTGGAAGGGACTCAATCCATTGAACAGAGACTTCTTGGCTCCTCCTCTATGCCAGGCCCTGGGCTAGATACCAAGCGTGGGGCCTGACTTAGCGCAAGCTCAGAGCAGATGAAGCTGGCCTCATGGGTCTCGTGACAGCGGGGCCTCCTCTATCCAGCAATGCCTGCCTCTCCCCCCCCCCGCACCCCTCTCTCTCTTCCAGAGCCTCTGTGTCCCAGGATAGTGCCCAATGGCCAGAGTGATCACTGTCAAACAAAGAAAGCTGAAGAATAATCCAACTCTATTGTTAAGGAAGGAAGGAAAAAAAGACTCCAAAGGTGTAGGAACTAACTGCAAAATCAAGAGCCAGAGAAAGATGACATTGTTACGAGAAATTACCCTCCAGGAGAGACTCCTACATATACACACTCTGTAATTTTTTTTTTTTTTGTCGGTTATGGGGCCTGAACTCTGGGCCTGGGCGCTGTCCCTCAGCTCTTCTGCTCAAGGCGAGCGCTCTACCACTTGAGCTACAGCGCCACTTCCGGTTTTTTTTTCTGGTAGTTTATTGGAGATAGGAGTCTCACAAGTCTCTCCTGCCCGGGCTGGCTTTGAACCGTGATCCTCAGATCTCAGCCTCCTGAGTAGCTAGGATTACAGGCTTGAGCCACCAGCACCGGGCACACACTTCTGTAATTTTAAAGATTGTTATTACTATTATGAATTTTTTATTTTTGCTGGTCCTGAGGCTTGAACTCAGGGCCTGGGCGCTGTCCTTGAGCCTCTTTGTGCTCAATGCTAGTGTTTTAACACTTAAGCTACAGCACCATGTCCGTTCTTTGAGTGGTTAAATGGAGATAAGAGTCTCAGTCTCAGGGGACTTTTCTGCCTGGGCCAGCTTTGAATCGAGATCCTCAGATCTCAACTTCCTGAGCAGCGAGGATTACAGGCATGAACCACTGGTGCTCAGCTAATTTCTGTAATTTTTTTTTGGGGGGTCAGTCATGTGGCTGAACTCTAGGCCTGGGCTCTGTCCCTCAGCTCTTCAGCTCAAGACTAGTGCTCTACCACTTGAGCCACAGTGCCACTTCTGGCTTTTTCTGCTTATGTGGTGCTAAGGAATTAAACCCAGGGCCTCATGCATGTGAGGCAAGCACTCTACCACTGAGCCACCTTCCCAGCCCCTAATTTCTGTAATTTTACAACAAAGTTGAGCTGGGGACACAGCTAAGGGGTAGACTGCCTGATTAGCACGTGTAAGGTCCTAAATTCAAACCTCAGTACCACCAAAAAAAAAAAAAAAGATGAAGAAGAGGAAGAGAAGGAAGAACAGGAGGAGAAGAAGGGGGAGAAAGCCAGGTGCAGCGGCTCAAACCTGTAAATGTATGCTATTTGGAGGTAGAGATGGAAGGCAGAGATCAAGACTAAGTTTTAAGGCCAGTCCAGAAACAAAAGCTTGTGAAATTCTATCTCAAGCAATAGTTGAGTGCTGTCAAACCAGCAATGAAGGAACACAAAAACTGGAAGATTCAAGCCCATGCTAATCTAGGCACACAAAACAAAAATCTCGCTAAAAAATAACACAAAGCTGGGCATTGGTGACTTATGCCTGTAATCCTAGATACTCAGGAGGCTGAGATCTGAGGATCACAGTTCAAAGCCAGCCTGGGCAGGAAAGTCTGTAGAAGTAGAGCTGTGGTTCAAGTGATAAAGCACTAGCCTTGAGCAACAGAAGCTCAGGGAAGCCTGGCACCCATGGCTCATGCCTATAATCTTAGCTACTCAGGAGGCTGAGATCTAAGGATGACAGTTCAAAGCAAGTCCAAAATCTTATCTCCAAGTAACTACACACACACACACTGACACAGTGCTAGGTTTGAGTGAAAGGATCTCAGGGACAGTGCTTAGGCCCTGAGTTCAACCTCAGGAGCTCACAAAAATAAAATTTAAAAAAGGTATTAGTAGATTGGCAGACCGGCTGTAGTGGCAGAATGCCCATTTAGCAAGTGGGAATCCCTGAGCTCATATGCCAGTACTACCAAAAAAGAAAAGCGAATTAAGTAACAGCGTTTTCAAATGTGGCTCATTACTTTGTTGAGTGACAGAACACTAGAACTGGGCTTGGTGGCACACCCCTATAATCCCAGGAGGCCAAGGCAGGGAGATCAAGAGTTTAAAGCCAAATGGAACTACATAGATCCCACCTTGAAACAACAACTGGGCATGGAAGTGTACATCTATAATCCCAGCTATAGGGAGGCATGGATAGAAGGATTACATGTCTAATCCTAGCTACACGAAGAGCATAAAAAGGAGGACTGCAGTCCAAAGCCAGTCCCAGGCAAAACTCAAGATCCTACCTGACAATCAAAGCAAAAAGGACTGGAGGTGTAGCTCAAGTGGTAGAGAGCTAGAGAGCTGGTTAGCTAATATGAGGCTTTGAGTTTAAACCACAATATCACAAAATAAACAACAAAGAAAACCACTAGAGCATCAGTAGGCCTCTCTAGTGACCCCAGGCAAGACTCTCCCTTGGGACCTGTCTTTTCTTTTCTTTCTTTCTCTTCTTTCCTTCTCTTCCTTTTCTTTTTGGTCATGGGGCTTGAACCTTGGGCCTGGGCACTGTCCCTTAGCTCTTCAGCTCAAGGCTGAAGTGCTCTACCACTTGAGCCACAGCACCACATCTGGCTCTATCTGTGATTAACTGAAGAGTCTCATAGACCTTCTTGCCTTGGCTGGCTTTGAACCGTGATCCTCAGATCTCAGCTTCCTGAGTAGCTAAGATTATAGCCGTGAGCCACTGGTGCCTGGAGGATCTGTTTTCCTCTGCACAATGGAGAGCTCTTAGCTCTACTTCCACTTGTCTGCAGCGTGTGGTATTGGTGAGGCCTTTTTAAGTGGGCAGGGGCTGGGGGAGGGAGCCCTAAGAGCTCTGCTGAGGGTTTGGCGGTCCTGCTTCCCCAGGGGGCTAGCCCTGCCTGTTTCCCAGGTTGTACCTGCTCCTCACAGCCCTGGCACAGTGGCTCTGATCTGTGGCAGTCAACAAGTCTGAAGTTGCCTGGTCAGGAGGGAGCAGAGCCGGGATGGGGAACCCGGTTTCTTTTCTTTTTCTTTTTGTCTGTCATGGGGCTTGAACCCTGGGCCTGGGCACTTGACCCTCAGTTCTTCAGCTCAAGGCGAGTGCTCTACCACTTGAGCCACAGCGCCACTTCCAGTTTTCTGGTGGTTTATGGGAGAGAAGAGTCTCATGGACTTTCCTGCCTGGGCGGGCTTTGAACGGCGATCCTCAGATCTGCCTCCTGAGTAGCTAGGATTACAGGTGTGAGCTATTGGCACCCGCTGGATCCTGGTTTCTTTACCCACTTGTGTCCCCTGCTAGAGAAGTGGAAGGGACAGTGCAGGGGTAGAGCCTCTCAGGATGGCTCCAGCTCCCAGAGGACAGCCATACATGCTGGGGCTAACATTTACTTATTTATTTCTCCCAGCCAGATGCAGTTCTAAGCACTTGGCATCAATTCACGCATCTACTCTACAGATGTTTCTGAGTCCTTTGTGATTTAGGTCCTGGGAACTCCCTGTGAGAACCATGGACCCAGCCCAGAGAGTATGCAGGAGGAAGATGCATCCTTCCCATGGCAAATGACATAAACCAACACTCCCGAGGCTGACAACTCTTTCCTTACTGAGAAACTGTGGCATCTATTTCCACACTCCCATATCTCAATCCTACTGCTGTGTACACATGTGGAAACGGAGGCCCAGAGAGCAAGGGGACACAGAAGCACTAAGACTCCAACACCAGTCTGTTTGGGCCAAGCCCCGGAACTCTCTCTGAGTCTGTTAGCATGGTCTGGAGTTTGGGGATCTAACCTCTGCAGCCCTCCTGAGGCAGGGGGTGTGGGGTGGTATCTTCTACTCCAGCCAAGCAACCTCCCTCTCCCTCAGGACAAATCCTTGAGCCCTCAAGCCCCAGACCACCATCTGTCTGTCCTCACGCCCTCCTGCTGTGGCCCAGCCCGCTGCTGCAGTGAGGCCTGGGGGGAGCCAGGGAGCAGCTGGTCACCACCTTCCGCATAATTAGCCCTCAGAGACCGGCTTGGAGCTGCAAGGAAGTCCAGGGCTGTCTCAGCAGGCTGATCTGGCCAGCGCTGGTCCTGTCAGGAGGCAGGGGCCTGGCCTTCATCTCCATGGCAACCCCATCCCTTCATCTCAGTGACCACTGACCCGTCCACATCCCCTCCCCAGCAGGGGGCTCCGCAGACCCTTTCAGGGCAGAACTGTCTCCCTACACCTCGGTGCTGGCAGCTCCATTAGAACACGGGTGCCTGGGAGTGATCCAATTAACATATATCTACATTAATTTGCATAAAGTCTGGGCCCAGCGGCCCAGGGTGGGGCCAACCAGGGGGAAGTCTAGCAAAAATCAGAAGTCCTTTCATCCCCCTGGACCTGTTTCCTCATTAGCCATCTGGTCCAACTTCACAATGGTCACAAGAGGAGGCAGGGGAAAAGGGTCTTGAGGCCAGTGACTGATTCAGTTTCCTCCTCTGGAGATGGAGACAGGACTCTTTACTTCCAAGCCCAGGCCTCACCAGTCTCCCCTACGATCTCTCTCCCACCTCTGGAGCTCCTTGCTTTCTGCCTGTGAGCAGGTCCCTCTCACTGGCCCAGGAAGACCCTCAGCGAAGTCAGCGCAAGGATCTGAGCCCACGCCTCCTGGCCTTTTTCCTCTTTCATTTCTGGGTTCTGGGCACACATGACCTCCTAAGGGCTTTGTCCCTGAGCTGATGTGTCCCTAGACAAGCAGGAGGCATGTGACTGGGCTCTGGCCCCAGCACCCCCTACTGTGGACAGCCAAGGAGGTGGTATAAGAGGGAGTTCTGGAGTCACACCATTCTGGTCTAGGTTTGTGCCCTGCCACTTAATAGCTGTGTAAGCTTGGATTCATAAGCCCCAGCCTTCCCATCTGTGAGATGGGGGATAAGGACTCTCTGCCCCCTTTCCTGGAGTGGCAAGATTTAAAGGGGGATAAGCGCTGGCTGTCATTGACATGGTAAAGAGGAAAACCCTAGAACCAGCTGGAGGGCTGAGATAGGAAGAGATGTTTTAGATTGGCTTTGAGCTGAATACAATAGTAACTAGAAAGACCGGGCTGTCCTTCAGAAGGGGACAGAGTAAATTGTGGTGAGTGCACTTGCAGGTACACACGCAGACATTCCAGGGGGCTGTGGAAAGAAGGCGGAGCGACACCGTCTGAAAAGGCAGGCTGTACTGTGAGGAGTGGGAAGAAGAAAAATTAGAGGAGGAGAAGGAAAAAGATGAAGGAGTCAATGAGGGAGGGAGGGAAGGAAAGAAGGAGGGAGGTAGAAAGGAAAGAGCGAAGGAAAAGAAAAGTTATCAAACTGTCAAGTTGCCCAACCCAGTGGCTCATGCCTATAATTCTAGCTACTCAGGAGGCTGAGATTTGAGAATTGCAGTTTGAAGCCAGTCTGGGCAGGGATATCCATGAGATTCTTATCACCAATTAGCCAAAAGTGGCACTGTGGCTCAAAGAGCTAACCTTGAGCAAAAGAGCTCAGGGTCAGCCCGTAGCCAGAGTTCAAGCCCCATGACCCACCCACCCACCAACCAACAAATAAACAAACAAAAAACCTGTTAAGTCATTAACTCTGGGGAGAAGAATTTAGAAGGGTTGACCAGATATATTTCTGTAAGGTTTGTACCTCAAGGAGTAATATTTTACAAGACAACAAAATAAAGGCATTAGAAATGGCTGCTAGGGGAGCAGTGAGCTGGTCCTGTCTGCTTGGGTCTAACTGGTTTCTTGGAGTGAATCATTTTTAGGGACAAACCCCATAAAGGTCTGGGCAAGGTGGGAACTGTCGCTGGATAGTCTGGGATGGTCCTGGATGGAGGCAGTAAGGGAAGGAAGGAAGGAAGGAAGGAAGGAAGGAAGGAAGGAAGGAAGGAAGGAAGGAAGGAAGGAAGGAAGAAAGAAAGGGTGGGAGGTAGGGATAGAGCTAGACCTCAGGCCCTGGGCTTCATCTGTTGGCCTTGAGAAGGAGGGAAGGTGAGAGCAGACAGCCCTGGGAACTAGTGCTCAGGAGAAGGCTGAGCTGGGTAGATGTGATACGGAAACACTGAGGCCTTTCCTGGCAAGCTGAGAGCAGACCCCAGAATCCTCCATGCCCGGGTCCTACTCTCCCAGTACACTCTGAGTGTTCTGCCCTTTGCGCTGAAGATAGCTGCAGGGAACATAGTCAAAGCAGGGAAAAAGCACGAATAAGGGCCTCCCAGGAGATGCGGCTGCAGACAAATGAACATTCGGACAATTAAAATGATGATTAACCAGATTCTCCAACTAAATATAGGGAGTACCAGTATATAATTAAGCAAAAAGGAAAAAAACCAACAAACAAACAAAAACTACTTGTGGCAGAAAGCACCTGAATGGAGTGGGCACTTTGGCAGAGAATTCATTACAGCAGAGTTCAGAATTTCAGAAGGCGGGTGGGAGGGTGGGAAAGCCCAGACTGAAAACAATCAGGTTATTCCTTTCCTTTCCATAGGCGGAAAAATTGAGACTTAACGAGGTGTAAACACTTGCTGAAATTCACATCGAGTAACCGATGGAAGCTAGATCTAAGCAAAACCCACCTCAGCCATCATGGGTGACACCCACTGATCCATTCATATTGCTAAGACACCAGTATTTTCAAACTGGTCGACAGATTCAATGCAATCTCTACCAAAATTCCAACCATCTGAGCCAGATCCTGGTGACTCCTATCTGTAACCCTAGCTATTCAGAAGGCTAAGATCTGAGGACAGCAGTTCAAAGCCAGCTAGGGAAGGGAAAGTCCATGAGACTCTTACCTCCAAATAACCAGCAAAGGCTGAAGTAGAACAGTGGCTCAACTGCTACAATACGAGCCTTGAGAGAAAAAGCTAAGGGACAGCATCCATGCCCCAAGTCAAGCCCCAGGAGTGGCAAACACACACACAAAAGAAATTGCAACCACCTCCTTTTTGTTGGTCTTATGATTTGGATTCAGGCACTTGAAACACACCCTGGCAATCTCTTTTTCTTTTTGCATAAATGGATATGCTTGTCTTAAAATTTATATAGAAGATCTGGGCGTTGGTGGCTCACTCCCGTAATCCTAGCTACTCAGGAGGCTGAGATCTGAGGATCGGGGCTCAAAGCCAGCCCAGGAAGCAAAGTTTGTGAGACTCTTATCTCCAATTGACCACCAGAAAAACTGGAAGTGGCACTGTGGCTCAAGTGGTAGAGCACTCACCTTGAGCTGAAGAGCTGAGGGACAGTGCCCAGGCCCAGAGTTCAAGCCCCACGACCGACAAAAACAAAACAAAACACAAAATTTATATGGAAGGAATTCAAGGAAGGAGCACAAGTAGTAAATAATTCTGGAAAAGAAGAAAGTTGGGCCAGGTACTGGTGGCTCATGTGTGTAATCCTAGCTACTCAGGAAACTGATATCTGAGGACTGAAGTTTTAAGCCAGCCCAGGCAGGAAAACCTATGAGATTCTTATAATCAATTAACCACCAGAAAACTGGAAGTGATGCTGTGGCTCAAAGTGGTAGAGCACTTGAGTGAAAAAGCTCAGGGATAGCATGTAGGCCCTAAGTTCCAGCCCTACCACTGACAAGAGAAAGAGAGAGAGAGAGGGAAGAAAGTTAGTTGGAGGATATGCTTTCTGACTTCAAGACAATGAGAAAGAGCATAGTATGGGTATAATGTTAGACACAGATCCACAATTGGTTTTCAAGAAGGATGCCAAGCACAGTTTTCTTAACCAAGTAGTATCAAGACAACTGAGTATCCATATGCAAAAGAATGAAGCTAGGTCCCACTTTCTACAAAAAGTTTCTCGAAATAGAGCAAAAACCTAAATCTAAGAGTAATAACTGGCATTCACACTTGTAATTCCAACACTTGGGAGGCAGAGGCAGGAAGATCATGAATGCAAGGCTATCCCAGGACACATAACAGAGACTTGGTCTCAGAAAAAAACAACAGACAAGAGAGGCAGGGCCTGTCAGCCCAGCTGCTTAGGCTAGCACTCTACCACTGGAGCCACAGCCACAGCTCTGTTGGGGCTGGAAATGTGGCTTTGCGGTAGAGTGCTCACCTAGCATGCATAAAGCCCTGGGTTCAATTCCTCAATACCACATACACAGAAAAAGCTGGAAGTGGCTCTGTAGCTCAAGTGGTAGAGAGCTAGCTTTGCGCAAAAGAAGCTCAGGGACAGTGCCCAGGCCCTAAGTTCAAGCGCCAGGACTGGGGGAGGGGGGAGTCTTTTAGACTCTCCTGCCCAAGCTGGCTTTGAACCATGATCCTCAGATTTCAGTCTCCTAAATTGCTAGCATTATAGGCTTGAACCATGGGCACCCAGCTAGAAATCTAAATTTTTAACGAATCCTCTCAGCAACTCTAATGCAGGCTGGAGTTTGTGAACTTTGGCCTTAGACTGCATCGGGAACACTGAGACGCCACGGCAGGTTTTGAGCAGAGGGCGCAGGGTCAGTGGTGCATTGTATTAAAACCACAGATGCTGAGGGTGGGTCCAGGGCAGCCTGATAAGGGGTGGTGGCAGGCTGCCTGCCAGGACCTTCACCTCCAGCTGGACAGCCTGTTTCAGGCTTCAGAACAATGTAGCTTCCCGGTGAGGGAGGGGCCCTGGCCGTGAGGATGTCAGAGGTCATGATGGGCACAGGGCCTGTTGTCACAGTAACCACCTGTCGCTTGGAAATGGGGGGAGGGTCCCACAGAGAGGTCACTGATGGGGAGCTGGTTGTCAAGGCAACCTCCAGTCAGGTGGGGCAGGGAAAAGAGAAGGCTGATTGTCCCAGGGAGCCCATTAACCCTAAAGCCCCAAATGCCTCCTCTGACTCCATCAAATCCATTCCCTCACCTGTAACTTTGGGCCCCACGTGGCACACTGCTCTCTTCTCCACCAGGAAGCCACACCCATCGGGTCCCAGCAGAGACCTGGAGGGCTGTCTTCATGGTCACAGCTCTAGGAACCACCGTGACTC
Source organism: Dipodomys ordii (assembly GCF_000151885.1). Classification (NCBI taxonomy): domain Eukaryota; kingdom Metazoa; phylum Chordata; class Mammalia; order Rodentia; family Heteromyidae; genus Dipodomys; species Dipodomys ordii. Next base: position 8,743,836 of record NW_012267222.1, on the reverse strand, counting down.
CCGTCAAGAGGCCAGAACCTCCCATCTGCCAGGCCCTCTCCTCTCTTTTGGCAAGGCGGCTTGGGAGGCAGCGACCTGTCTGGGGTGGGTAACTCACACCAGTGGCAGGGCTAATCACTGCTCTCAGCTGGCCCAGGGCAAGAGGAAGAGGAGCAGGGGGTGGGTCAGGGAGGACCGGGGAGAACCACAAAAGGGGTGACACTGATCAGGATGCAGTAGTCATAAACTGCTTTGTTGAATGGTAACTGCACTGTACTACTACTCAATGGTAATGAAAATATAAGTTAAAAAAAAAAAGAAGCCGGGCACCGGCGGCTCACGCCTATCATCTTAGCTACTCGGGAGGCTGAAATTGAGGATTGTGGTTCAAAACCAGCCTGAGCAGGAAAGTCAGTGAGACTCTTATGTCCAAATAACCACACACAGAGATACAAAAATCCAGAAGTGGAGGTGTGGCTCAAGTGGTAGAGGGCTAGCTTTGAGCAAAAAAACTCAATAACAGTGCCCAGGTCCCGAGTTCAAGCCCTAGGACTGTCACCAAAAAAAAAAGTAACAGGGCTGGGATGTAGCTCAGTGGCAAAGCACTTGCCTAGCAAGTGCAATGTCCTGGGTTCGATCCCCAGTACCAAAAAAGAAAAGACAAAAAAAATACAGTTAAAAAAAAACCCAAACAACCAAACAAAAAAAGTAACAGGAGACATAGTATGTTTAACTACTGAGCAGTCTTCCAGAGACCCTTCAACAAAGCAGTTCCGGACAAGTAGGGCCCATTTTTTGTCTTGCCTGGCTTGAACCCACAATCCTCCCTTTCTCTTCTTCTTAGTATCTGGGATGACAGGCTAGAGCCACCATGCCTGGACCTCAGCTCTGGGTCTTTGCCCTGCTCTTTGGAGGAGGAGGTATGTCAACTCCTGGTGGCTATTTCTAGCTTGTAGAACACCTTGTGGGAAAGAGCAATGGTTCTGTGGTCAGAAATGTTCCTAAGCGGGGCTGGGAATGTGGCTTAGTGGTAGAGTGCTTGTCTAGCATGCATGAAACCCTGGGTTTGATTCCTCGGTACCACACACACAGAAAAAACTGGAAATGGCGCTGTGGCTCAAGTGGTAGAGCGCTAGCCTTGAGCAAAAGAAGCTCAGGGACAGGGTCCAGGCCCTGAGTTCAAGCCCCAGAACTGCAGGCTCATGCCTGGAATCCTAGCTATGCAGGAGACTGAGATCTAAGGATCACGGTTCAAAGCCAGCCTACTGAGCAAAGTCCCTGGGACTCTTATCTCCAATTAGCCACCAGAAAATCGGAAATGGTGTTGTGGCTCAAGTGGTAGAGCACTTGCCTTGAGCTGAAGAGGAAGAGCTCAGGGACAGTGCTCAGGCCCAAAGTTCAAGCCCCATGACCGAAAGGGGTAAAATGTTCCTATTGACTGCTGATACTGATCACTGTCATTTTTTGCTTGTTTTGAGATAGGGTCTCACTATATGGTCCCAGCTGGCCTTAAAAATCATGTTCTTCCTGACTCAGCATCTGGAGTGCTGAGATTACAAGTGTATACCATCATTCTTGGCTTGGTACCATTCCTATTAATCATCTAGGCAATGGAGTCCTTGCCTGGTAAATAGCTTCCTCTGGGTAATGCATACTTCCTACCATCCTTCTTGCTAGCGAACAGGAGCTATGTTCTCTTTCCTAGATCTTTTTTCTTTTTTGGTTGTTGGTTGTGGGGCTTGAACTCAGGGCCTGGACGCTGTCCCTGAGCCTCTTTGTGCTCAAGGATAGCATTCTACCACTTGAGCCACAGTGCCACTTCTGACTTTTGAGTAGTTATTTGGAGATAAGTCTTGTGGGGACTTTTCTTCCCGGGGTTGGCTTTGAACTGCGATCCTCAGATCTCAGCCTCCAGAGTAGCTAGGATTATAAGCGTGAGCCACTGGTGCCCGGCTTGTTTCCTAGTTTTCCTACAATGGCTCCCCTGGTCCTTGGCAGGGCATGACCAGGTCTTCTCTAATTCAGCATGTGGAGCTCAGCATGCAAGGCACAGTCCTCTTCCCCAGCTTACTCCAGTGCTTCTAGAGTGAGGTCCTTACTCACTGCCAAGGGTGCTCCTACCCTTGTGGGTGAGCTGGAACAGAGTGGCTGCTGGGGCTACAGGGAATCCCAGGGCTGCCCCAAGCCCCAGCCACCCTCCCCCCCTCCCACCCAGAGCTGAAAATAGGAGTGGCTCTAATTATACTCTAATTGCTTTCTTCCAGGCAGTTTCTCTGGAGCCAAGGAGTTCAGAGTTCATGAATAAATGAAGAAGGAGGAAGCAGGAAGGGATGTTTATTGATCCACAGATCTCTACGTTCCAGTCTGCCCCACAAATGCTTGGTTGGGTCTGTAGCGCTGTGCAGTTCTGATCGCGTGCAAACCAGCACCCAGTCCCAGCACCCCCCCCCCCCCGGAACAGATGGTGGTGCAGCATAGGAGCCAGGTCACAAGAAGCTCCTAAGTTGGCCTGGGGTCTCAGTCCCACTGCTATGGCTGACTTGCATTGTGCTCCTCTTTCCAAGGCTTCAGTATTCCCAGCTAGACAGTATCGGGGTAAAACCAATGAAGTGACAGCACCCCCCAGAAATGTCAGTTCTTCGCGTGCCAGCAGAGGAATCACGCGGCTAGCAGAGACCTGGGCCAGGTGAGCACTGCCCCCACCTGGCCCCTCCATCTAGTTCCTCATTCTCCAAGGAAGCAATAGGAGAGACAAGCAAGTGTGAGCAAGACCTCCGTGCAGGTGGGCACCTGGAGGGCAGATGCCGCTCTGCCACTCACATACCAAGACTTGGACACGACACTTAAGCGTCCAGAGCCTCTAGCTGCTCCATCTCTCAAACGGGAATGAAAAGCTGTGTTGTGAAGGTTCCTCCAGGGCACGTAAGGGCCTTGCTGTAATTTCTAACCATGCCAACAGCCCTGCAAGGTACAGACTGCTCCTGACTGATAAATGAGACGCCTCAAGTGCAGGACTGGGGCCTTACACCTAGCATAAGAAAGCTTATGGTTCAATCACCAACACAGGGGCAAGGGTCGGGGTGGGAGAGCTATGGTTTGGAAATAAAGTATTCCCCCAAAAGGTTTATTGATAGCTTGATCCCCCATCAGAAGGTATTATTTTGGTAGATTTGTCTATTTATTTTTGGGGTGCTCATCCTGAGACTTGAACTCAGGACCTGAGTGCTGTCCCTGAGCTTTTGTGCTCAAGGACAGTGCTCTATCACTTAAGCCGTAACTCCATTTCTGTTTTTTTCTGGCAGTTAACTGGATATAGGAGTCTCACAGACTTTCCTGCCCAAGCTGGCTTTGAAAGCTAATCCTCAGAACTCAGCCTCCTGAGTAGTTAGGATTAAAGGCGTAAGTCATCAGCATCTGGCCATCTGGCTTTTAGAAGGTTCTTAAAACTTTGGGAAGTAGATTTGTTTTTTTTGGGGGGGGGTCCATCATGGGGCTTGAACTCAGGGCCTGGGTGCTATCCCTGAGCTCTGCACTCAAGGTTAGCGCTCTACCACTTTGAGCCACAGTGCCACTTCCAGTTTTCTGGTGGTTAATTGGAGATAAGAGTCTCATGGACTTTCCTGCCTGGGATGGCTTCACACCGCAATCCTCAGATCTCAGCTTCCTGCACAGCTACGATACAGGCATGAGCCACCGGTGCACAGCTCGACGGTGGTTCTAGCTGGAGGAAGTAGGCGACGTGCGGCATGTCTTGGAGGCTATTATGTTCTCCCAGTCCCTTCCCCTCTCCTTCTCCTCCACGTGCTCCATTACCCTGATGTTCTGTCTCACCAGACCCAAAACACAGTCAAGGGACCATGGGCTGAACCCCCTAAACTGTGACTCCAAATAAGTCTTTCGTCTCTTAAATCGCTTTCCCTCAGGCATTTTGTGAGCAGCAATGTAAAAGCACACTAACATGGAAAACTGGTCACAGAAGTGGGGTTATTGTGGTCACACTATATGACCACGTGGTGCAGAACCTTTGGAACTGGTTTGAGGGAGGGATTTGGAGGAATTTGGAGCTCCAATTAGAGACTCTACGATGCGGTTAGCAGAGCTTATTGGGCATCTGGAGCAGGAGCTCAGGAAGAGGGAATGCTCATTTGAGAACCAGCAGTGATTGAGGATTGAACTGAAGGCAAAGCTTTCCTGTTATTTTCATGCTCTACATTTTGTCCGTGTCCTGAGACTTTGTGGGAGGCTGACTTTCAAGGCGATGAGCTAATTTATCTGGTAGTTGGACATTTCAATGCTATGTTTCAGGCGGTGTCATGGTTATTGCTGGCTGCTTTCAATCAGTTTTACAGTGACAAGCAGGAGAAAAAGCAGAATAGATAAGACTAGAAAAACTTCCTTTTAAGCCGGGCGCTGGTGGCTCACGCCTGTAATCCTAGCTACTCAGGAGGCTGAGATCTGAGGATCGCGGTTCAAAGCCAGCCCGGGCAGGAGAGACCGTGAGACTCCTATCTCCAATAAACCACCAGAAAACCGGAAGTGGCGCTGTAGCTCAAGTGGTAGAGCGCTTGCCTTGAGCTGAAGAGCTGAGGGACAGCGCCAAGGCCCAGAGTTCAAGCCCCACGACCGACAAAAAAAAAAAAAAAGAAAAACTTCCTTTTAGTTTAAAAAAAAAAAAAGGGTGGAGCTGGGAATGTGGCTTAGTGGTAGAGTGCTTGCCTAGCATTCATGAAGTCCTGGGCTCGATTCTTCAGTACCACGTACAAAGAATAAGCTGAAAGTGGTGGTGTGGCTCAAGTGGTAGAGTGTCAGCATTGAGCAAAAGCAGCTCAGGGACAGTTCCCAGGACCCTTGAGTTTAAGCCCAGGACTGGCAAAAAAAAAAGGGGGGGGGATATAAAGTTGGGGATTAGGGAGGTATACACTGGGCACTGGTGGCTCACGCCTGTAATCTAGCTACTCAGGAGGCTGAGATCTGAGGATAACAGTTCAAAGGCATCCAGGCAGGCAAGAAAGTCTGACTTTTTTTTTTTGCCAGTCCTGGGGCTTGAACTCAGGATCTGGGCATCATCCCTGAGCCTCTTTTGCTCAAGGTTAGCACTCTACTACTTGAGCCACAGCTCTACTTCTGGTCTTTTCTGTTTATATGGTACTGAGGAATTGAACCCAGGGCTTCATGCATACTAGGCAAGCATTCGACCACTAAGCCACATTTCCAGCCTATCTGTGAGACTCTTATCTCCAATTAACCACCAGAAAACTAGAAGTGGCACTGTTGCTCCAAATGGTAGAGCACTAGCCTTGAGCAAAAGAGCTCAGAGACAGAGATAGTGCCCAAAAGCCCTGACATCAGACCCCACAACAGCAACAACAAAAAACAAAACAAAAAGTAGGTGGGCCTAACCTGAGTAAATTTATCACTGTGGAATGGGGGGATGCCCTTGGGAGCTACATCTTGTCCGTCTGTCTCTTTCTCCAGTCTTCTCCCCTACTACTTCCTGTCCACCATGAGGTAAAAGTCTCTTCCACTACATGCTCCCATAGTCACCAGGAAGACAAATGACTGTGGATGGAATCTTCTGAAATTGTGAGCTAAAATAAATCCTTTGTCCCTATGATGCTTTTCTCAGGCATTTGGTCATAGAGACATAAAGTTAACAAACACAAAGGTAGAGAGAGATCAAGTGACCTGCTTAGTATCAGGAATTAAGTGGCCTACTCTGTTTGACCCTCTTGTGTACCCAGGAGCAGAGCCCCTAGCCAGACTCGGGCTTCCCCAGGAGTATGAGATACTTCAGTGAACATCCACAAAAACCTGTCACCACATCTGGACATGCTGCTTGTGCCTTAAAGACACTGAAGTACTGCACCCTTCAGATACTATCTTGTGGCTCTCAGGCTGGCTGGTACACTGAGGTATATTACAGGATTAAGAAGACCTGACCTACCTTCCTGGCCCACCTGGTCTCTTCACATCTAACTACAGAGGCTTCAGAAACAATCCAGGGGTCCAGGAGCAGAAGAAAGCTACTTGTCAGCTGAGTATGGCGGTGGTGCGCTTGTCTCCATGGTAACGGCGCAGTGTAAAGGCATCCTGGCATCATTAGGAAGCGCGCTGAGTAGTATAAACAGAGGCTGCAGTAGATTACACGCCTATTATGAGCAGTCTCGGGCTCTGAGCACTGGTAATTATGCCTAATTGTGCATTTAATTGTGTAATTGAAAACTCACATCTCTGGTTCAGGCTGGGGCTGTAGAACCTACCCCCCTCCCAAAAGAAAAGAGGCTTAGGAGCCAACCCTTACTCTAAAGATTTTAGGGCTGCCTTTCCTCTTCAGGCCAGGGGTGGCCAGAATGAGCTAAGGGGTAAGCTGCTTGAATACTCCTTTTTCCCTGCTTCCTGGGCCTAGAACTGGGCCAGGTTGTGATTTGGGGTGAGGAATGGGGCAGAAAGGAGCAGGCTATGGCAGAGACCATGCAATGTCCAGGCTTTCCATTATTCAGAGCAGACAATATTCGTGCTACAGACACTGTCCTCTCAAGTCCTTGGAACCAGCACCTGGTAGTTCCAGGGACCTGGGTGATTATTAGGCTGATTACACGTCTAAAAAATGTCATCCAACCTACACAAATCCTTCATCACTTCCCAACAGGAAACTCACCACCTGGCTGTTGGTCCTACCTGGGCTGAACCTTGGTAGAGTTTGAAAACAGAGATTGAATTCTACACCATCCTCCAATTTCCCATTTCACAGACTGAGAAAAATAAAGCCCAAAGAGGGCCCAGGGCCAGCTCAAAGTTGCACAGCCATAGAGTCTAGTTCTGATTTGCAGCTACAGCATCTTTCACACCTTAAGGCAACTCTGCATCTAGAATCATGCCTGAAACTTTGTGGGCGCTTTATAAACATTTCTGTATGTAACTGTGGGTAGGGGTTATCTGCTAGCATTTCATAATTTTCAGCCCAAGAGCTCAAAATCTCAGCCATCATGGCTAGGGGTTAGAACAGGGCCAGAACTCTTATTCCCCACCCGCAAGCCGTGCTGAATCTCTGTGGTCTGAGGTTTACTTTCACAGCCAAGTATGCCACAAAGGCATTTGAGGTGGAGACAGTGGAGATGGTCATAGAGTAGGCAGACAGGAGAAAGAAGGGTCTCCTGAATCCCTGACAATTTGACATCCAAGTGTGAAGCCTACAACAGGCCACTAAGGGCAGGAAACTCCTCCTCTGCTCAGGTCCTCTGCTCAGCAAGGTGGTGATTCCAACTTCTACTGGGACCTCAGGTTGCATGTGTACGTGTGTGTGTGTGTGTGTGTGTGTGTGTGCATACACTGGTTCTAGGGCTTGAATTCAGGGCCTTCCCCTTAGCTTTTTCTGCTCAGTGATAGCATTCTTCCACTTGAATCACATCTCCACCTCCAAATTTTTGGTGATGAACTGGAGATAAGAGTCTCACAGACTGTGCTGCCCAAGTTGGCTTCAAACTAAGATTTTCAGATCTCAGCTCCAGAGTAGCTGGGATTACAGGCCTGAGCCACACTATCTTCTGGCCTCAGGCTGTACTATCATTCATCCCATTTTACAGAGTGAGAGGCAGCAAGACCAAGACCACATGGGTTAAGCAAATGGCTGCTCCATCCTGGCCTTCCCTGGCTGAGGAGGGCATGCACCATTCCAGCGTTGCAGAATTTAGCTTTGCAGAACTGGCTGCCTTGTACACAAGCCTTCTGAGCTCCTGCTCTTCATATCCAATCTGCAAGGAGCTTCCCCGGCCACTCTGGGGGCAGATTAGCACTATTCTCATTTATAGACGTGCACACAGAAGCTTGGAGAGGTCAAGGTCTTGTCCAAGCCCATCCACTACAAAAAGGTAGAGCTGGTACTCAAAGCCCCCCTCCATGCTCTGCATCTGCTAGCTGCTTTGACAGGTAGGCCAAGGAGATCCATTCAAACCTGCAATCACAGTTCACAGCTCTTCCAAAGCCTTGGGGTTCATTCCTTCACCCTGTTAGCAGAGGCTCGAGTCCCTGGCAGGTTACTTTGCTGCTTGAGCCTCTCCCTCAGACTCCAAATCATCACAGCACCTCTCCAGGTCAGGGAAAGCCAAGGCCATAGCCAAGACACAGAACTAGGCTTTCTGACCCAAAGCCAGGTCCAACCCATGGTTTGGAACTAGTTTTCAAAAAGGTATCTCTGACCCAGGCACTTGTGGCTCAAGCCTGTAATCCTAACTATTCAGGGCTGAGATCTGAGAATTGTGGTTCAAAGCCAGCCTGGGAAGAAAGTCTGTGAAACTCATCTCCTAGTAACCAGCAAAAAAGCTGAAGGTGGAGCTGTGGCTTAACTGGTACAATGCCAGCCATGAATGAAAAAGCCAAGCAAGGCCGGGAGCTGGTGGCTCATGCCTAGCTACTCAGGCTGAGATCTGAGGATCGTGGCTCAAAGCCATCCTGGGCAGGAAAGTCCATGAGACTCCTATCTCCAATTAGCCACTAAAAAACCAGAAGTGGCGCTGTGGCTCAAGTGGTAGAGTGCTAACCTTGAGCTGAAGAGCTGAGAGACAGCGCCTAGGCCCAGAGTTCAAGCCCCACAACCAGCAAAAAGCAAAAGCAAAACAAAACCCCCAAAACAAAAAGCCAAGGAAAGAACCAAGGCCCTGAGTTCAAGCCCTCTAGTACTAGCACACACGTGTACACATGCACACACACACACACACAAAAGAACCTATGCAAAATAACCTGTTCTAGTTAGAGCTGACTACTTCTGCCTGGTCAGTTTGCAACAACTGTTGTCAAACCCCTTTCAGTCTATGACACAGCTGATGCCCAGAACAGATCTTCTGCTGCCTTGTGTAACAAACTTCATCCTTCTGAGCTTCAGTGTGTTCATCGGGAAATAGGGACAAATCTACCTTCAGGAGAATACGGGTTGCTAAGTTGTCCGTGCGGGTTAGTTTCTTCCCTGGGTGGCTTTTTCTTCAGCCTGCACTGCTCCCTTTAGCCCAACACAGAGCCGGGCATGAGAAGAGCTGGGGAGAGGCTGCATGGGAACAGTAGTTCCAAAGACCCAGCTTCTAGTAACACCTGATGGCTGAGGTGATTTTCATTTCTGTTTCAGTATCCTCACAACCCTGGGGCAGGGTTCACACACACACACACACACACACCAGCAGCACTGGTGTTTGAACTCAAAGCTAGGAAGGTACTCTACCAAGGAGCCACACCCCCGAATCATAATTCTGTACCTACTATTTATGTGGCCATGCTGACCACAGATCAACCAGATAGTACTGAGAGCCACAGTATGTAAAGTGCCTAGTAAACCAGGCATGGTGGTACATGCCCATAATCCCAGCACTCTGGAGGCCGAGGCAGGATGATCTCTAATATGACCCCAGCCTGGGCTGCACAGCAAATTCACAGCCAATCTGTGAACTACATAGAGAGATGCTATTTAAAAACAACAACAATAATAAAAAGAGCCAGGTACTGGTGGCTCACTCCTGTAATCCTGGCTACACACAGGAGGCTGAGATGTGAGGATTGTGGGGCTGAGCAGGAAAATCCATGAGGCTCTTATTTCCAATAAACCATCAAAAAAGCCAGAAAAAGGGTTATGGCTCAAGTGGTAGAGCACACTAGCTTTGAACACAAAAAGCTCAGGGACAGTGTGGGCCCTGAGTTCAAACTCCAGGATTGATACAAAAAAAAACAACCAACCAAAAGAAAACAAACAAACAAACCACAACCTAGCAATATTAAACCAAAGGACATTATCTCCAACCAGGCCCCATATTTATTTCTCCTATAAGGAGACGGAGACTTGGAGCATTCATGGGAAGGACTTTGATCATTAAGACCTCTAATTTAGCTGGGTGCTGGTGGTGCCTGTAATCCTAACTACTCAGGAGGCTGAGATCTGAGGGTTGTGGTTCAAAGCCAGCCTGAGCAGATAAATCCACAACCAACTAATTAAGCAAAAAGCCAGAAATGGACATGTGGCTCAAGAGGTAGAGCACTGGCCTTGAGTGAAAAAGTTAAGAGAAGGGTGAGAGGTCGAGTTCAAGCCCTATCTTGGTGTGTGTGTGTGTGTGTGTGTACACCTGTAGACACATTCACACTTTAATCTGGGCGGAGATGGAGCTGACCAGTCTGGCACACTATGTAGAGAACCCAGCAGTGTATCAGATGATTCACTTCACCGATTCCCCACAATGCTGTGGGGCAGAAGCGACTGTTTGGACTTCACAGTAAGGAGATAAGAGGTTCAGAGAGGGTGAGGGACTTTCTTGGGAGTCACAAAGCAAGGCACTGAATCTGGGCTTCTGACCCCTGTTGCATATCTCAGAGCAGGTGCCATTTTCCTCTGTTTAAATACAAAACACACACACACATCCCTGCAAAGGAGCCCGTCCTGACTGCCCCCCACCCCTTCATTCCACTTCACCCCTGAGTCTCACTGTCTACTACCTGAGAGCTTCAGGCCATTCATCTGCAGGGCCCCAAGCTGCACAAGGGGGAAATGAGAAGCAGAAGAAGCCAGTGTGGCCAGCCCCGGACCCTGAAGCCAGCCCCACATTCCTCAGCCCCAGCCAGAGCCAACCCTCCAGAGCAGCCCTGTAGATGCACAGGCCCCTCCCTGCCAGAGCTGCCCCCTCAGTCTACACCATCACTATTGCTAATAACAACATCAATCAGTTGACCGTGTTTCACACCATTACTCGCAGCTCAGCTGGAAGCTGCAGATCTCCCCCCCTCACCCACCCACCACCTTCCAGAAGGCCAAGAGCTTTCTAGAAGGGAAAAAAACAATGCCACTAAGGTTTCTGCAGGTGCTGATGATGAACCAAGCACGTAGCTATAAGGACTTTCTACACTGCTGCGGGGCGGGGATCATGCTTTGTCCTATGCAGGAAGAAGCTGGTGCTCAGAGTGAGTTCATGAGTCCAAGATCACACGGAGCAGGGGGGAAGGGAGAACCACCACAGGAGACCACCAAGGCAAAGATCTATTAGTGAGCGCTCACTGGGTCACAGGAAACTGAGGCTGACCCATCTGAGGTCACACACTGGTCACCCCAGAGCAGCTGAGCGGTCAGGCACCAGTGGCTCACACCTACTTAGCTACTCAGGAGGCTGAGATCTGAGAATCATAGTTCAAAGCCAGCCCAGTCCAGAAAGGCAGTGAGACCCTTATCTCCAAGGAACCACCAAAACGTGGAAGTATTGCTGTGTGGTTCAAATGGTAAAGTGATAGCAAAAAGCTAAGGAATAATGCCCGGGCCCTGAGTCAAGCCATAGTACTGACACACATACACATATATAAATAGGCAGGTGCTTCTGCCATGACTAGTTTGGTGACCTTGAGCAAACCCCCTCATCTCTGGGAGCTTCAACTTCCTTCTCTGAAAAGAGGGGTGATAAAGTGTCCATCCCACTGTATGCAACTGCAACAAGCAAGATGAAGATGGTAAAATGGCCAGCGCTTACTGATCATTTAACATGTGCCAGGCACTTTGCCAAGCACTTTACATATGCAAGCTCATTTGGTTAAATGAGGTAATGCATATAAAATGCTTAGCACAGGCCTCCAGAAACAGGAGTGATGATCATGATGATGATGATGAAGAAACTGATGACAAATCCCTGGGGCAAATGTTCCTGGTTAGTCCCCTTCCCTTCAGGAAGATATAAGTGTGACTACAGCTAGAGGATTTCAGGGAGGAGGAGGAGGACTAGGAAGAAAGCGCATAGATTAGACAGGGAAGGGAAGGAAAAAAACAAGAATTAGGGAGTGAAAAGAGTTAATAATGTCAAGATGAGGAAGTGGAGTCAGGTACAGGTGGCTCACACCTGGAACCCTAGCTATTTAGGAGGCTGAGATCTGAGGATTGCGGTTCAAAGCCAGCCTGGGCAGGAAAGTCCGTGAGACTCTTTTTTTTTTTTTTTAATTAAAACTTCCTTTTAACTACCACCAAGATTTTAGTTTTGTTTGTTTGTTTGGTCGGTCAGTCATGGGGCCTGAACTCTGGGTCTGGGCACTGTCCCTCAGCTCTTCAGCTCAAGGCTAGTGCTCTACCACTTGAGCCACAGCGCCACTTCTGGCTTTTTCTGCTTATGTGGTGCTGAGGAATTGAACCCAGGGCCTCATGCATGCAAGGCAAGCACTCTACCACTGAGCCACCTTCCCAACCCCTATGAGACTCTTATCTCCAATTAACCATCAGAAAACCGGAAGTGGCGTTGTGGCTGAAGTGGTAGAGCACTGGTCTTGAGCTGAAGAGCTGAGGGACAGTGCCCAGACCCTGAGTTCAAGCCCCACAATTGACCAAAAAAAAAAAAAAAATGAGGAAGTGGAAGTGTGGCTTTTAGCCAGGTGCCAATGGCTCACGCCTGTAATCCTAGCTATTTGGGAGGCTGAGATCTCAGATTGCGGTTTGAAGCCAGCCTAGGCAGAAAAGTCTGTGAGAGTCTTATTTCCAATAAACTACTCAGAAAAAGCTGAAAATGGGCTGGGAATGTGGCTTAGTGGTAGAGTGCTTGCCTAGCATGCACGAAACCCTGGGTTTGATTCCTCAGTACTATATCAACAGCAAAAGCCAGAAGTGGCACTGTGGCTCAAGCAGTAAAGTGTTAGCCTTGAGAAAACAACATTCAGGGATAATGCCCAAGCCCTGAGTTCAAGCTCCAGGACTGGCAAAAAGAAAATAAAACAGAAAAAGCTGAAAGTGGTGTTGTGGCGCACGTGGTAGAGCACTAGCCTTGAGCACAAAAAGGCTCAGGGACAACGCCCAGGCCCTCACTTCAAGACCCAGGACAGGCAAAAAAAAAAAAAAAAAAAGCCAAGTTCAAGCCAGGTGCTGGTGGCTCATGCATGTAATCCTAGCTATTCAGGAGGCTGAGATCTGAGGATGGATGTTTGAAGCCAGCCCAGGCAGGAAAGTCTGAGACTCTTAGCTACATTTAAACACACACACACACACACACACACACACAGCCAAGTGAGAGCATGAAGCTTTGAGTTCAAGGCCCAGTTCCAACACTAATAATAACAGTATCAAAATGATACACCAAATAGGAACAGGAAAGCAAAGGACATACAAGTTCTATAGAACAGACCAAGAAGCAATACAAGTTTCACACCAGCCCAGACAGGACCCCAGGAAGCCGGATCAAAGGCTCTTCCCACTTAACAAATAGAAAAATCAAGGCTTACAGTGAGGTACAGACTTGCTCAACTTTACAGGATGTCAGTGGTAGTGCAGGGCTTGAATCCAGGTTTCCTGCTTCTCAGCTCAGTGCCCAACTATGAGCTGCTTCCCACAAGATACAGAGGGGGGGGGCACCTAAATATGCCTGGGCCCCAAGTCTGGGAAAGAAACCCGGAGTATGGTTCTATTATTCCCCCCAGTCCTGGGGCACTGTCCCTAAGCTTCTTTTGCTCAAGGCTAGTACTCTACACTTGAGCCACAACACCATTTCCGGCTCTTTCTGTGTATGTGGTACTGAGGAATTGAACCCAGCGCTTCATGCATGCTAGGCAAGCACTCTGCCGCTAAGCCACCTTCCCAGCTGTATGGTTCTTTTTGAGTGTGTATATGCCAGTACTGGAGCTCGAACCCAGGGCCTTGCTTTTAGCTCAAGGCTGGCACTCTACAATTTGAACCATAGCTCTGCTTCTATTTTTTTTTTTTGCTTGTTAATTGAAAAATAAGAGTCTCTCAGACTTGTCTGACTGAGCTGGCTTCAAAACCTGATTCTCAGATCTCAGCCTCCTGAGTATCTAGGATACAGGTGTGAGCCACCAGTGCCTGTCTGATCTGGATTATTGAGAGATAATACTGAAAAGCTACCGTCTGCATACAGAGTGCTCACTGTACCTGGCAAGGAGAAATAATTACATGCATTTAACCCTCCCAATAACCCCAAGAATAACTCCTGTTATTATTTAACAGTTGGCAGTTAGAAGGTCAGCAACTAACCCATCCATGATCAAACCCCAGAAAGTAATGGGAGAGGGACCTAGAACCCAGATCCATCGTGACAAACTCCAGAGCCTTAGCTCCTGCCTTACATAGGTCATGTCAATGACGCAGTTCCTATCTTTTCTCCAGACTCCCAACTCTCAGGCTCTACCATTTCACTCAAAGCAAAACTAGTCCAATACAGAAAAGGGTTTGAAACTGGCCTGCTTCACTGTAATGCTTAAAACCCCATTTGTAAGAAAAACGGCAGTTTCTCTTCTTAAGTTTTTCAGCTGAAAAATATTCAATCATCTCTTTCATCCCTCAGTTCTTTGGTGGAGAAAACAGAGCCCTCCCTCTCTCCCCTCAGGCTGGTGAATTTAGCATCCCAGAGGCATTCACTCCATGGGAGCTGCCAAGCAGCCTAGGCTCCAGGGGGCTAGTGACAGCTGGAGAGACCCTCTTTGCAATCAACTCCTGGCAGCGGAGCCAGGAAACCAATTTTCAAGTCCTTCCTCAGAGCACCCTCCAGATTGTCTCATGAACCCTCACAGGCTGCCCTGGCCACCCAGGCAGGCCCTGGCAGAAGCTGAGTTCCACCCAGGTCCTTTGCAACACACCGGGGGAGGGGGACTGGTGGCCAAGTGGCATTTGTTTAGTGGGATTCAAGAGCTATGTAGGCAGGTAAATGGGGGGCAGGCAGACCCTCCGAAGTGCATGAGGATACAGGGCTGGGAAGGTGGCTCAGCGGTAGAGTGTTTGCCTCGCATGCATAAAGCTCTGGGTTCGATTCCTCAGGAATCGAACATTTGCAGGGGGAAAAAAAGCTGGAAGTGGTGCTGTGGATCAAGTGGTAGAGCGCTAGCCTTGAGCTGAAGAGCTGAGGGACAGCACCCAGGCCCAGAGTTCAGGCCCCACAACCAACAACAACAACAACAAAAGAAGGTAACAGACAGTGGGCGCTCCTGGCTCACGCCTGTAACCCTAGCTACACTCAGGAGGCTGAGATCTGAGGATCATGGTTCAACACCAGCCCAGGCAGAAAAAGTCCATGAGACTCTTATCTCCAAGAAACTACTCAGAAAAAGCTGGAAGTGGCACTGTGGCTCACGTGGCAGAGCACGAGCCTTGAGTACAGAGAAGCTCAAGGGAGACAGTGCCCAGGACCTGAGTTCAAGCCCCAGGACTGGTTAAAAAACAACAACAACAACAACAGGTAAAGTACCAGCTTTGAGTGAAAAGGACAAACGAGACAAAGGCCCTGAGTTCAAGGCCAGTTTTGGCATGCACTTTCACATATACACATATATACACACACACACACACACACACACTCACTCACATGGCAACAGAAGACAGACACCCATACAACTCTGAGAAAGTACCATCATAGTGTTGCTATGAAGGCTACCTGACTTGATCCATGGAAAAGCACTTCCCAAAGCTAACCCATGCCATCAGCAGCAGGAGAGAATGAACACATTCAACTATGACAAGGGGCTTAGGCACAGAAAGGCGAAAACTTACTGTTATCTTCTTCCCTATGTGCTTATTTACTCCTTTTGTACCTTATTTACTCATTTATGTATGTTACTTCTTTGTGCACGTGTGCTGATTGTGGGGCTTGAACTCAGGGCCAAGCTGCTGTCCTTGAGCTTTTCTGAACCACAGCTCGACTTTTAGCTTTATTTGTTGTTGTTCTGTCGTTTATGAAAGAGAAGAGTCTACTGGACTTTCCTGCCTGGGCTGGCTTTGAACTGTGATGGTCAGATTTCGGCCCCCTGAGTCACTAGGATTATAGAGATAAACCACTGGCAGCCAGCTATTATATGTTACTTAAATAAATTTTAAAAAAACCCCAGAAAACCTAGCTTAACAAAACATATATAAATTAGCAAACCTAGAGAAAGAATTTCCTGAAAGGTTTCAAAATTTCTTGGCATTTTATTTTCCTCAAAGTAGATTAAAAGGGGGTGCTCCTAGTAGGAGCCAGACATTGCCAATAACGAATTCATTCATTTATTTTCCAAATATTAATGGCATGTCAGGCACCATTCCAGCTGCTGAGGATTTAGCAGGGAACAAAACCGGCCGTTTCTGCCCTTGTGGAGTTTCCATTCGACGAGGTGGGATGTCTGCCATAGACATTCCGAGGGCAGACCCAGGCGGCCAGCTGAGGCAGTCACTGCGGTTACAATGTTCAGATCCCAAGGTTTATGCACCGCTGCCCATGAGGACAGGTTTATGGATGGCCTAGCTGGGGCAGGTGTCCCCAAAAAGGAGAGAAGCAAGAGAAGAGGTCTGTACATCTCCCCAAAACATGACGGCTCTCCTTATCCCCTCGGCACCTGTAGAAGGCAGAGGGGAGTCGCGTGCAGGTCAGAGCCGGGACCCAGATGAGGAGGTCCAGCATCAGTGAGGTTCAGATGCCCACAACTCATCTTAAGATCAGAGTGCTGCCCTGGGGATCCGCGTACAGTTCTGCCAAGAGTAGGAGACTCTCAAGTTCCCTTTGGGGTCCTGATTCCAAGAGGGGTGGAGACCCTGGCCACCTCCCGAATTCATTGGCAAAGGCCTCCCTTAAAGGCCACACAAAGTCACTACCCCTGGCCTTCCAGAGACAAGGCCCCCGAGTTCTCCAGCCCGCGGCAGACACTTCCTCCTTACCGGCTCGGATGTCCCCAGGCACCCAAGTATCTTTAGATCTGCTCTGCCCGGCCCCACCCCGCTGCTCTGGTGGAACTGAGCCACACTGAGTGGCCAGGGGCTGGCCAAAGCAAGAGGGTGGTCCTGGTGCCAGGCTAGATCAGGATGGCCCCGGAGCTCAGGGGCGGTTCGTGGTGACCCTGTCTAGGGAGGCGGCTCCCCAGCCCGGGCCACCCCATCCGGAGGGTGCCGGGAGGCCCAAGTCGCACAAAGGAGGGCTGAGCTTTCTTGGAGTCTGAGATCGCAACACATGGATGAACGTGGACCCGAAGCGGTCGGAGACCCGAGACGGGCACCGGGCGCGGACACGCTGCGATGGCTCCGGAGGAAGGGGCATCCGCACCGACCGCGACCTGGTGGGAGACCCGCGCCGCGGACCTCCGCGCCCCCG
>NW_012267222.1:8706072-8725955 GCF_000151885.1 Dipodomys ordii | reverse complement strand
GGGAGGGCGCGGAGTGGAGGGGGGAGAGCGCGGGCTTGGACGGCGCAGCGCACTCGCTGTGTGACCTTGGGCACACCACAGGACCTCTCTGGTGGTCTCCGGAGCAAAGTAAGAACTAGGTCTCTCATAGGCCACCGTGTGAATAAAGCAGTTCAGCAGTGGGGGGGAGGGGGGGGCTAGTGGCTCCCTTCTGTAATCCTAGCTACCCTAGAGGCTGAGATCTGAGGATCACGGTTCAAAGTCAGCGTGGGCAGGAAACTTCGTAACATCTTATCTCCAATTAACCACTAATTTAAAAAAGGTGGGGAGGAAGTGGCTCAAGTGGTAGAGCACTAGCCTTGGGACAGTGTAAGACCCTAAGTTCAAGGATAGAGAGAGACAGAAAGAGAGACAGAGGGGTGGGGGAGGGAGGGAGAGAGAGAAAATAATGGAGCACCGGAGCATCCCTCCTTCTGCCCAGTCTCTGAAGCTCTGGGTTCCAATCTAGCCCTCTGTTTCCATGTTCCTCCTGAAGATCTCCTGATGGCAGCCTGGCCATATTTTCTTCTGTTCTTTCCTTCTCTTGGTATTTATTAAGCAAGATAGAGATATGTAGAAACAATCATTGTTCATTTCCTATGGAGCTTCACAGCCCAGGGGCTATCCCAGCCCCCCCCAAGCACCTCCAAAAGCACCCCCAAGAACAGGCCTCCCAGGAGTAAGTCAATGGATTGCCAGCAAAAGATAGCCATTTTCCAGCCACCGCCAGGGTACTCAAACTGGACTCATCCCAGTTTTTTTTTTTTCTTTTTGTCCAGTCATGAGGCTTGAACTCCAGGCCTGGGCACTGTCCCTGAGCTTCTTTTGCCCAAGGCTAGCACTCTAATACTTTGAGCCACAGTGCCACTTCCAGTTTTTGAGTGGTTAACCGGAGATGAGTCTCATAGGCTGGGCGCCGGTGGCTCACACCTGTACTTTTAGCTACTCAGGAGGTTGAGATCTGAGGATTGCAGTTCAAAGCCAGCCCAGGCAGGCAAGTCTGTGAGACTTATATCTCCAATAAAACTACTCAGAAAAAGCCAGAGGTGGTGCTATGGCTCAAGTGGTAGGAGGATAGCCTTGAACACAAAGAGTCTCGGGGATAGTGTCCAGGCCGTGAGTTCAAGCTCAGAAAACAAAAAGTAGGGGGTAGGGGGAGGCTGGGAATGTAGTTTAGTGGTAGAGTGCTTGCCTAGCATGCATGAAGCTCTGGGTTCAATTCCTCAGTACCACATAAACAGAAAAAGCCAGAAGGCGTTCTGTGGCTTAAGTGGTAGAGTGCTAGCTCTGAGCAAAAGAAGCTCAGGGACAGTGCCCAGGTCCTGAGTTCAAAACCCAGGCCTGGAAAAAGAAAAAAAAAGAGTCTCATGGAGACTTTTCTGCCCCAGCTGGCTTTGAACCATGATCCTCAGATTTCAGCCTCCCGAGCAGGCATGAGCCACGGGCGCCCAGCAACCCACCCCAGTTCTATGCATTTTCCTCCTCGCTCTCCTACTTCTCTGTGTTCACTTTCCCTCCCCCAGTAGCCTTTCTCCAGTAGGAATCTGTAACTCACCCTGTTCCTTCCAACGGCCCATGAAGTTCTGTAGGCAGGATCTTCCCAAAATACCTACTGTGTGCCAGCCTCTCCACTTGGGATAAGAGGAGGAACCACATATAGTTTCTGTCTTCCTTCATTGAGCACAGTCTAGTGACGAACTGTCATTAAAACAAGCCAACAGCCGGGCGCCCGTGGCTCACACCTGTAATCCTAGCTACTCAGGAGGCTGAGATCTGACAGATCCCGGTTCAGAGCCAGCCTGGGCAGGAAAGTCCGTGAGACTCTTATCTCCAATAAACCACCAGAAAACTAGAAGTGGCGCTGTGGCTCAAGCGGTAGAGCACTCTCCTTGAGCTGAAGAGCTGAGAGGGTCAGCGCCCAGGCCCAGAATTCAAGCCCCATGACTGGACCAAAAAAAAAAAAAAAAAAGGAATAGCTGTTTGAATCCTTGAATGTACTTTCCTGCCTGGGCTGGCTTTGAACCGTGATCCTCAGATCTCAGCCCCCTGAGTAACTTGCCTAGATCACCCCAGGCCTGTGACCCTCCTGGTTCCAAGGCTTGGCTGCCTCACTAAAAGTCTGACCTGTGGACCAGGGAAGGCCCACCTGACCTCGGTGACCCCACCTCTGACCCCAGCCATCCCCACTCAGTTCCGGTCCTGCCCCCAGGAATCCAGCGGCCGCTGCTTCCCTGCTTGGAGCTTGTTCTGTCTTGAGTGTGGCTGGCATTCAATCCTCAGCTGAGAGAGGACTAGCTCAGCTTCCAGATCTCCGCTCAGATGCTGTTCCCCACGAGGCCTTCCTTGACCCTCTGCCATGTCGGGGAGGCTCCCTCTTCCCCCCCAGTCTGCGCCACCTCTTCTAGCTCTTTCCAGAACTTTCCCGAATGAATGGCACGACCTTATTTCTGTGAACTCCAGGAGAACAGTGACGGTGTGGCGATTCATCTCCACCTTCCCCTGTGTTTGGGTCACTACAGGACAGAGAAATGTAACTAGCAACCTTGGGGGCCTCCACAGCTCCTGGAGGTACCAGATGTAAGCATCATGCCCACCTTTGGTCCTCAGCTCCAGCTACCCAGACCTGAGCCCCTCCCTGCCCTGGAGTTCCGCCATACAGCTGGCCCCTCCCTCTCTCCTCCCAGACCCACCTGAATCCCAGCTACCTCCCTTCCGACCCCCAAAGCCTGCTGCTACCTGATAGCGGAGCCTGCCACGTGCTCCCACTTGGGGGAAATATGGTTCCTTTAATAAACCTTGTAATCATCTTTCTCCTGTGCCTGCCTGCCTCTGCGTGGTCCCCCGGGATGGACGTGGGGATCCTTCACCCGGTTCAAAGGGGGAGGCAACCCCACCGCTGGCACGGGAGGAGTCACCTTTGGCCGGAGGCTGGGGTTAGGAATGGGAGCTGAGACGGGAACTAAAGGACACACCCACACTTCCGAAGGTTGGCTCAGCTCTGGAGAGAGGCCTGGTGGCTGTGATGTGGATGGGGGTGTGGGGGGGTGCTAGGGAAGGCCCCTTACTCTAAACCAAGGCGAGGCAGGGTCTGCCCTCGGGGAGAACATTCCCTCATAAGAGAGCTGAATGTTCAACCTAATAATTTGCCCTGCTCTCAAGTTGAGGAATGAACGTGTTCACTAATTATAGCTTCTGGGATGTTTTCTGTCACCAACCAATTCTTCCTCCCAGCTGGGTGTCTGACGATTTGATTCGTTTCTGACACTAACTTCCACTCTCGGGGCACATCACGCAGGTGAAGCGCTCAGTCCTACAAACCTTCCTCTGCTTCCAAGGCCAGTCCCAAGCCTCTGGCCACCACCAGGCACTGTTGACCAATAGGCTGTCCCCCAGGCCCCCCAACCGCTTCCTCATGTTCCTGATGGGCAAGAATAGCTCTCTGGCCGGGCGCCAGTGGCTCATGCCTGTAATCCTAGCTACTCAGAAGGCTGAGATCTGAGGATCGTGGTTCAAAGCCAGCCTGGGCAGGAAAGTCTGTGAGCCTCTTATCTCCAGTGAACCACCAAAAAGCCAGAAGTGGAGCTGTGGCTCAAATGATAGATGCTAGCCTTGAGCCTTGAGCCTGGGGCAGTACCCAGGCCCTGAGTTCAAACCCTGGGCTAGCACAAAAAAGAAAAAACAAAAGAAAAAGAAAGGGAAGGAAGGAAGGAAGAAAGAAAGAACGAAAGAAAGAAAGAATGAAAGAAAGAAAGAAAGAAAGGTTTCAAATGGGTGGAGAGTCCTAAGTAGCATCAAAGTGATAAAGCTTATAGAAAACATCTTTTCTTCAGGTCTGTGGGTTCAGAGTCTTCAGCCCAGAAACTGCTGACAGCTGAGACTAATCTCCTTTTTCATCAGCCAGTGGAGGCTGTGTGGGCTTTCAGTTCAAGTCTGCCCTGAGGCTTGCTGAGCTGGGACATTGAGAAATGAGAGGAGGCCCAATCAGCCCCATGTGGCCATTGGGTCCTAATTCTGCTGTACTGGGCTTGTCCCGGGGCTCACAGAGGACAGGAAGACAGATGGAGTCAGGTCAGGCCTGATCCCTCAGCAGGTCCCAGATGCCCTGACAGGATTGGCGATTCCTGCTGATTCCCCCATTCCCTGTCGTTTTCCATAAGTCCTTCCCCAGGTATCCACCCTCAGCCAACAGTCCACCGAGTCCTGAGATCACCATCTTAGAGAGGGAGGAGAAGGCCATAAAAGAGGAAAAGCTCTTCTTTGTCATTTGCATCCTGACCAGCTTTCCAAGGAGTTGGGGTGGGAGTGGGGATCAGGTCTGTGTCTGTGGACGGCTAGGATCAACACATGAGCGGTGTCTGACAGAAGCGGTGTATTGATCTTCGTTGGGATGTCTGTCTTTGTGGTAACGAGTAGAGCACTCAGGATTTGGGGGCCTTAGTTCTCTACTTTGTCATTTGCATCCTGAGCTCCAACACACGCCTCAGTTCTGTAGCTGTGGAGAGCGGCAGATTCAGGCCAGAACGGCCTAGCAGATGATGTTCTGGCCCTAGATGTTGTGGTCCTGGGGCTTGAACTCAGGGCCTGGGCATTGTTCCTGTACTCTATCACTTGAGCCACAGCACCACTTCCAGCTCTTGGAGACTAGAGTCTTACAGACTTTCCTGCCTGCACTGGCTTCCAACTGCAATCCTCAGATCTCAGCCTCCGGAGTAGCTAGGCTGACAAGCGTGAGCCACCAGCAACATCTGGTCTCCTACCACTACTCTTGGTGACTGATGGTGAGGAAGGAAGGTGAAAATATGATAGGAAGGCGCCAAGTTCTGTTTTCTCCTGCCAGGCTTTTGCCTCACGTCTTGCTTGTTATTATTATCTTTGGCGTGTGTGTGTGTGGGGGGGTGCGGTGTTCCTCAGTGCTCCGAGCGTGTGGGATGGCTAGCGTCCAGGCCTGCTCCCTCTGGCATCCCCACGGAGCAGGGAAGGCTGGTTTTGATCAAGCTGCCCCTTGAGATTCGCTTGCAGATTGTTTTTGTGGAGCAGATATTGCATCATTTTGAGAGTACAGGTGGTGTGCAGGAAGAGGCTGGGCTCATCTTGGCCACTGTATGGACAGAAAGGCTGGGGGTAAACGCAAATCAGAGGGAACCCCCAAAATAGGAATCAGGCACAGGGCGGGGGAGGGGAAGGGGCACTCATGTCCATCACCCTAGCAACTCAGGAGGCCGAGAGCTGGAGGATCGCAGTTTGAAGCCAGCTTGAACAGAAGTCTGTGAGACTCCATCTCTACAATAACCAGTCAGAAAAGCTGGGCTTAAAATCATGGCTCAAGAGGTAGAGTACCAGCTGAGCCAGTGCAAGATGCTGAGTTCAAACCCCAGCAATGGGAAGAAAAAGGGAGAAGGAGAAGAAGGAGGAGGAGGAGGAAAAAGAAAAAGAAGAGGAGGAGGAGAAGGAAGAGGAGGGGTGAAGGAGGAGGAGAGGGAGGGGGGCCGAGGGGGAGGGGAGGGATGAAGGTCAGGTTTTGGTGACATCCATGGGACACCTCAGCTGTGCTATGTCTTAACTTTGTGATCATCCTCAGCTTGCTTCCGAAAATTAGTGACTCTATACACAATTCTTTTTGGTCCTGAGGATGGTGCCTAAGGCTTCTTATTTCATTGCCAACTACATACAGGACCTAATGCATTCTTTTTTTTTTCTTTTTCCCCCATTGGTTGTGGGGCCTGAACTCTGGGCCTGGGTGCTGTCCCTCAGCTCTTCAGCTCAAGGCGAGTGCTCTACCACTTGAGCCACAGCGCCACTTCCGGTTTTCTAGTGGTTTATTGGAGATAGAAGTCTCATGGACTTTCCTGCCTGGGCTGGCTTTGAACCATGATCCTCAGATCTCAGCCTCCTGAATAGCTAGGATGACAGGTGTGAACCACCAGCGCCGGGCAGGGCCTAATGGACATTCTTACACACACACACACCCCTAATGAAAAATTTAAAAGCCCAATTGACTTTGGAATCTGACATCCCTTAGCCATCGTGGTGATAGCATCCATCAGTCTGTGTGAGGGACAGTTCTATCTGCTTACTCCTGTTATCTATGACTACCCTTAGTATTAAGATCATTCTATTTTTTTTTTAAATAACAGAGGACTAACATAAAATTGGAACCCACAGATCTAAATCTGGGGAGCTGCCTCTGTAGGAAAACCCCAGTAAATACTGCCCAGTACTGTGTGAGGTGGAGAGCTCAGCTTGCCCTCTCTGTTCATTCCACACAGCACTGCCCCCAGCCCAGGGCAGGGAGGACACATGCATTTGCTTTCTTGTCTTTTGATTTTTTTTGGTGCCAGTACTGGGATTTGAACTCCAGGCCTGAGCACTGTCCTTAGCTTTTTTACTCAAGGCTGGAGCTCTACCACTTGAACCATACCTCCACTTGTAGCTTTTTTTTTGCTGCTTAATTGGAGATAAGCGTCTCTCGTGGATTTTCCTGCCCAGGCAGGCTTCACATTATGATCCTCAGATCTCAGCCTTCTGGGTAGCTAGGATTACAGGCATGAGCCACTGGTGCCCAGCCTGAAGACTTGCATTTTGAACACTGATAGGGCCAGCTCATTTTCAAGATCACCAGACAGGAAACCAATGGGCTCCTTGCTTACGCAGGCACACTGACTCTCGTGCTGGTTTGTGGGTGAGTCTTCTGGGTGTTCACCAGCGCTGCTATCTTGAACTTTGCCACAAGGCATGCTCCCCACTCCCCGCTCCTCCAAGAAAGATCTAATGAGAAAACATCATGAATACAGGGCTTCAGAAAAGAAGCAGAGAACTAGGCACCAGTGGCTCATGCCTGTAATCCTAGCTACTCAGTGGGCTGAGATCTGAGGATCGTGGTTCAAAGCCAGCCTGGGCAGGAAAGTCCATGAAACTCCTATCTCTAATGAACCACCATGAAACCGAAGTGTTGCTATGGCTCAAGTGGTAGAGCGCTAGCCTTGAGCTGAAGAGTAGAGGGACAGCGCCCAGGCCCAGAGCTCAAGTCCCACAATCAACCCTCCCCGGCAAAAAAAGAAAGGGGCAGAGAACATACTAAATTCTGAACATGTTTGAATGCAAGAGTGCTTTTGACAGATTATACATCAATATTGATGTTAAGGGGGAAAGTATCATGTGACAATGAGAATTGGATACCTTTTCTTGCCTTCACTCATTTGTATTCGAAGAGAGCTGTCAGAGTCTTTGGGAGGGGTGTGCTTCCCTATTTTAGGTTACACACCTCTTACAATTTGAAGACATTCAACTTCTTGAACTCACCTGGGCTTCAATGTTCAAGCCTCAGATTACAGGGATGTTGCTTTGAGTTAAGAAAATATGGAGCATTTCTAACACAATAATAAAAACCCAGTTCATTTGGTCCCCGACAAGTTAGAATTGCATAGTCACCTAATGTATAGGGTTTTTGTTTTGCTTCTGTCTGTCAGTTATGGGGCTTGAACTCTGGGTCTGGGTTCTGTCCCGGAGCTCTTCAGCTCAAGGTGAGAGCGCTCTACCACTTGAGCCACAGCACCACTTCTGGTTTTCTGGTGTTTAATTGGAGATAAGAATCTCATGGGCCAGATACCAGTGGCTCACATCTGTAATCCTAGCTACTCAGGAGGCTGAGATTTGAGGTTCGAGGTTCAGAGCCAGCCTGGGTAGGAAAGGCTGTGAGATTCTTATCTCCAATAAACCTCCAGAAAATCAGAAGTGGCGCTGTGGCTCAAATGATAGAGTGCTAGCCTTAAGTACAAGAGCTGAGGGACAGCGCCCACGACCAGAATTCAAGCCCCATGACCAACCAAAAAAAAAAAAAAGTTATGGATATTCCTGCCTGGGCTGGCTTTGAACCGAGATGCTCAGATCTCAGCTTCCTGAGTAGCTAGGATTACAGGTGTGAGCCACTGGTGCCTGGCAAATGTATAGTTTAAAAGACATTGATTGTCCTAGGAAAAATAACACAGCTCACAGCCCAGCCAGTCTCCCAGACAGTGATTGTCAGCTAGGACAATCACTGGTAGTAACTAGGACAATTAATAATAATAATAATTAATGCTGTCATAGTGAAACTGACCTCAGAAATGTCTCTTTAAGAAAGGTAGAGATGCCAGGCAGGTGGCACATGCCTGTAATCCTAGCGAGTCAGGAAACGGAGACCTGAGGATGGCAGTTCAAAGTTAGCCCAGGCAGGAAAGTCTGTGAGACTCTAATGTCTAATTAACCACCAGAAAACCAAAAGTAGAGCTGTGACCCAAATGGTAGAGTGCTAGCCTTGAGCAAAAAATGCTCAGGGACAGGGTCTATATTCAAGCCCCAGGACTGTCCACCTCCCTCCACCCCCAACAAAGGATTTGTGTTCCAAGGACATGGGTTCAGTGGGAAGATCCTGGCCTTTAAATTGTGATGTCGTTTTGGGACCATGGGCTATGTACCTGCTTTCCTGCTTTGCAAAGTTGCTCCGCAAGTACCAGAATTTAAGAAATAGCAACAATAAAACCCAGCTCCTGAACGCAAGGGTACCCAGACCCGACTGAGGGTCAGCTTCTTCAGTTCTGTGTTTGTTGCCGTCCTTTGTTAGCTTGGCTTTCAGGAGAAGAAGTGACATCAACTTAAATACTTTGATTGTTTTTTATTTTCAACCATTCAGCCACAGGTGTCCTGACAGCCATTTTAACTTGATGGTCTCCATTGGGAGCCTTCTCTTCCTGCGAAGGCAGCCCTGTACAGGTGGGGGGAAAGAGCCCCCTTGTGGCCATGTGGGAGAGTTGCACCTAATTTTTGTTAACAGGCTTAAAAAGAAAAGTGTGAAATCACTGTGATGTGTTAGGAGACAGGAAATTAGATGTGAAGGTCACCTTCAAGATGTTAAGGTCTTTTAAGGTCTGAAGGATTTTCTGAAATCCCAGACCTTCAGTGCTAAAATCTGGACAAATGATCCCGAGTTGTCCCCTCTGATTTCATTCACGCCCTTCCATTT
The DNA here is from genome assembly GCF_000151885.1 of Dipodomys ordii. Taxonomy (NCBI): domain Eukaryota; kingdom Metazoa; phylum Chordata; class Mammalia; order Rodentia; family Heteromyidae; genus Dipodomys; species Dipodomys ordii. The sequence goes on along the minus strand of NW_012267222.1, from coordinate 8,716,939 downwards.
TGTGCTGAGGCCTCTCTGAGATGCGGGGCTGGTGGTTTCTGTGAGATGGATGGAAGGCCTTTGCAAGGTGGGCAGGGTGATGACTCACACCTGTAATACAGGAGACTGAGATCTGGAGGACTGAGGTTCAAGGCCAGCCCTGGAAAAAAGTTAGGTAGATTCCCATCTCAAGCAATAAGCTGAGAATGGCGGTGTACTTTTGTAATCCTGGCTACAAGGGAAGGTGTAGATTAGGAAGGTGGACATCCAAGAGTTTTTGCTGCATGCCCTAGCAAAAAGATGAGACCCTATTAGCAAGATAACAAAAATTTTTAAAAGGCATGTAGCTTAAGTGATAGAATCTCTCTGCCTAGCGGAGATTTGCTATCACCAAAAGGGGGAAAAAGGATATTTTAAGACAGCTACAAGGTGATTTCTCCACTAAGGATTTGGAAAGCACGCTGCTGTCTCCAGGCAGAGCTGAGCTCAAATCGAGGTTTCTAGGTGCACTGCTGACTTCCACCCTCCAAGCAAATCACAGATCTCAACATTCCCCAGTTCATTCCTAGACGAGACTAATGATGGTTTGGTCAGCATGGAGGCCGGAGAGAGGTGAGGATGGAGGCTTGCACTCACCCGAGCTGGAGGCCAGCCAGGACCACAGTGGCTACTCTTGCCTCTTGTCTGTAGGTGTCTCGGTGCATGTGAAGCCCACCATCTTCCAGCCTGTTTCTCAGTTTCCCCAGTGCCTTTGCCAGGTCCAGCCAGGTGAATCGAAGCCAACAGAAGAGGCTCTGGCTGTCCGCCCCACTCTGCCCATGAAGTTTCTCAGGTCATTTCCAGGAGGGGCGGTATCAGCCAGGGGAGAGTCCACACCCCCTGCCTCTCAGGGATATTTGGCCACGTCTGGGACATTCTGGTTGGTACAAACTTAGTGCTTACTGCGGGCTACTGATGGCTGAGGGTCAGGACGTTGCCCGTGTGGGTTACTTTTGTGACACCTTCACCAAATACTGCCACCTTCACCAAATACAATAAAACCCTAAGGAGGGAGGGTTTGTTCCACTCATGGTTGCAGAGGTGTGCCCCGTAGTTGCTTGGCTGAGGCACCGGGGCAGAACCTCAAGGTGGCAGGCGCGTGTGGTGAGGGGAGTCTCTTGCCTCATGGTGGACAGGAAGTAGGGAGAGGCTGGGGGCCTAGCTCAGGCAGCACACTCGCCAGCATGTGCCATGTGTCAGGGCTTGGGTTCATCCCCTACTGCTAGATCAATAATAGTAAGTATGTATTTCTATGTATGTATATGTGGTTTTCTCCTCCTTCTCTTCCTCCTCTTCCTCCCTCCTCCTTCTCCTCCACATCCTTCCTCCTCCTCCTTTTCCTCCTCTTCCTTCTCCTCCTCCTTCTCTTCCTCTTTCTCCTCCTCCTCCTTCTTCCTCTCCTCCTCCTCTTTCTCCTTTTCCTCTTCTTCTTCCTCCTCATTCTCCTCTCCCTCTTCTTTGCTCTTCCTTCTCCACATTCTCCTCCTCCTTCCCCTCCTCCTTCCTTCTTTCTTCCCCTCCTTCTCCTCCTCCTCCTCCTCCTCCTCCTCCTTTTCTACCTATTCCTACTACTCTTCTCTTCTTCCTCCTCCTCCCCTCTTCTTCCTCTCCTCCTCCTCCTCTTTCTCCTCCTCCTCTTCCTCCTTCTTCCTCCTCCTCTTCCTTCCTCCTCCTCCTCCTTTCTTTCTCTTCTTCTTCCCCTCCCCCTTCTTTTCTTTCACCTTCTCCTCTTCCCCTTCTTTATCTTGTCCTCATTCTCATTCCCCTCCTCCACCCCTTTTTCCTCCTTCCTCTATACTAGGTATTAAACCAAGGGCTTCCAACAGACTAGCAAGCTTAATAACTGGGTGTCAGAAACCCAGCCCTTTTGTTTTGTGGGTTTTTTTGGGGGGTTCCGGTTGTGGGGCCTGAACTCTGGGCCTGGGCGCTGTCCCTCAGCTCTTCAGCTCAAAGCTAGCGCTCTACCACTTGAGCCACAGCGCCACTTTAGTCTTTTTTCTTTTTGCTTATGTGGTGCTGAGGAATCGAACCCAGGGCCTCAGGCATGCAAGGCAAGCACTCTACCACTGAGCCACCTTCCCAGCCCCAGGAGATTCTTTTTGGGGGTTCGTGGGGCGCTGTCCCTCAGCTCTTCAGTTCAAGGCGAGCACTCTGCCACTTGAGCCACAGTGCCACTTCTGGTTTTCTGAGTGGTTTATTGGGGATAACAGTCTCATGGACTTTCCTGCCTAGGCTGGCTTTGAACCGTATTCCTTAGATTTCAGCCTCCTGAGTAGTTAGGATGACAGGCGTGAGCCACCAGCGCCCGGCTCCAGGAGATTCTTACCTACATTTAACCAGCTTAAAAAAAAAACAAACCAGAAGTAGAGCGTGGCTCAAGTGGTAGAGTGCTTGTCTTGAGTGGAAAAGCTCAAGGACAATACAAGCCCTGAGTTCAAGCTCCAGGATGGACGCAAACACAGCAGAACACATGCAGATAATTCCATTTCTATTTGAATTTGATGCCTGAGAAGATGTCTGAGAAATCTTCACAAGTCAAGTTTCACTTTATTCCACTATTGTCATTAGAAATCCTTCTTTAAAAAAAACTATTAGACTATACTATTCGCAATGCATTGAATTAATTTATCTGAAGCGTTAGCTATGACATGTCATGTTTGGTGTGTGTGTGTGTGTGTGTGTGTGTGTGTGCTGGCCTTGGGGCTTAAACTCTGGGCCTGGGCACTGTTACTTAAGGCTAGCACTCCACCACTTGAACCACAACTCCACTGCTAGCATTTTGAGGTTAATTGGAGTTAAGTCTCACAGGCTTTTCCGCCTGGGCCGGCTTTGAACCATCATCGTCAGAGCTCAGCTTCCTGAATAGCTGGGATTACAGGTTTGAGACTCCTGTGCTTGGCTGACATTTCTGAAGTAACTTAGAAGGGTTTCCCTGGTGGGGCCTAGCACAGAGTGGAGTGTGACCCACAGGCTCTGTGATACGGGTGAGCAACCGTGTTTCCCAGCAGCAAACAGTGGGCTGTCTTATGCCCCACCATCCTGAGATGGTAGACTGGAGGGCTGGGTATAGTGGTGCATGCCTGTAATCCCAGCTGCTTGCAATAAGGAAACAGGAGGATTGTGGTTCAAAGCTCAGGCAAAATTAGCAGGAGACCCTGCCCACAAAACAAACTAGGAAGCAAAAGGAGACAGGCATGCTGGCCTGAGCTGGTCATTCCGGCAGTCAGGACCCTGTGCGCTTGGCTGTCTGATGGCCGTGTGAGCCTACGGTCGCTCTTGGAGAATGCTCATAGACCCCCAAAAGTGTCTCCAGCCCATGGCTCACACCTGTAGTCATCCTACTCAGGAAGCTGATTGGAGAATCACAGGTCAAAGCCAGCCCAGGGCAGGAAAGTCTGTGACATTCTATCTCCAATTAACCAGCATAAAATACAGAATGTGAGGAGGCATGGCTCATGGGGTAGAGCACCAGCTGTGAGCAAAACACAAAAGCCCAGCAAGAATGTGAGGCCCTGAGGTTCAACATCCAGAAGTTTCTCCTTTAGCCAAAGGCCCCAAGAATTTTTTATTTGTTTTTTAACCAGCAGGCTTTATTAACATCGTGGCCCCTTGTCGCTAGAGGATTTCTCTTATCTGAAGAGGGCTCACTGAGTGGACGTGGGGTTTGATTTTCCTTGTTGCTGAACAAGGAGGGGTTTGGGGGGTCAGTCACCCTGGCAGGTGGTAGAATGGCCCAGTGTGGCCTCCCGTTTGATTCCGGCCAGCGTTGACCCTGGCTATTTTTCTAGGCCATCTTTCTTTCACCACAGATTCCTCCGACTCGGTGACACATTGGAATGACAGTGGGGAAAGGCCCTGGGAACATCTGTCTGTCACACAGGAAGTGTGATGGCTGCCCATCCATTGTTTGGAAGGATGCAGGGAACGGCTCAAGGTTAGAGGTCGGAGCGGCTTTCCATCTGGCCTGGGCTGGATGGCAGCGGGCAGCCAGCCTGGAATGGTTCAAAGGGTGTATTTGCGGTGACAAATGACAACCAGTTGGGTAGCATCACATGAGGGAAATGTGTTCTTTTACAGCTCTAAAGGCCACAAGGCTTGGAATCCAGGCCCGGACAGGGGCTGGCTTCCTCCAAAGGAGTGAGGGGAGTCTCTGAGCCTCTTCCAGCTCTGGGCTTCCCAGCTGGCCTTGGCTTGTGGCTCCATCCCTCTTCCCTCTACCTGCCTCTGTCATCTCTGCGTTTCTTCTTGTCAGTCTTCTCAACTTCTTGTCTTTGTGTGAGGACACTGCTCTTGGATATAGGGTGTTCCTAGCTCACTGATCTCATCTTGAGAAACTCAAGTTATATCACAGAAAGACCTGGACATATTTTTGGGGGGCCACTGTTCAGCCCCCTCTTGGTAGTTTGGCTTGTGCTGCTTTCTGACAGTGAAGTGAAAGTGTGCAGAAAGACTCCATTAACAAATTTATTCCTTTGTTCAAAGAGAAGAAATGTTGAAGTTTTTTTTTAATTTTTGGTCGGTCGTGGGGCTTGAACTCTGGGCCTGGGCACTGTCCCTGCGCTCTTCAGCTCAAGGCGAGTGCTTTACTGCTTGAGCCACGTGCCATTTCCGGTTTTTGAGTGGTTTGTTGGAGATGAGAGTTTCACAAACTTTCCTACCTGGGCTGGCTTTGGACCACGATCCTCAGATCTCAGCCTCCTGAGTAGCTAGGATTACAGGCGTGAGCCACCAGCGCCTGGCTAAATGCTGAAGTTTTTATGCCTAGGATTTCTTTCTCACGTTGGAGAAGTTGTCTATTATGTGGTCTTCCTGGTTTTGACATCACCCCACACATCTTGTAGAGTCTGGTCATTCCCATAAGCCAATTTCACATTTTTAAGTGTTTCCTCGACACATTAAGAAAATCTCAAGCTAGGCATGACTTGTTAACCAGTACAGTAGCACATGCTTGTAATCCCAGCATTTGAGAAGCTGAGACTGGATCTTCTCAAGTGTGAGACAGGCCTGGGCTACACAGCTGGACTCTTATCTTAAACACAAACAGACAAAACCACAACAAAACCAAGGAAAAGAAAACCTCCTCTATCCTTTGTTAGATAAATCATCTAGAACTTACAATAAATGGTGACCTTAAGTATAAATGGTGACATTTAAAAATAAATGATGACTTTTATTAGAAATAATAAGCTAGCTCCAAATGTATCTTTGTGGAGTGTAGATGACACATCTCTATCATTTTGAAGGGAAATAATAACCTTGTATCATACAAATGTTTTCTTATAGAAAAAAAGAGTCAGGTCAGGTGTTCCCCTGAAGGAAAATAGATAGGAACAAAGGACATGTGTGTGTGTGTGTGTGTGTGTGTGTGTGAAGCTATTTATAAAAATAACTATTTGAATTAATATCTAGACCTTCGATGGCCTCAAGCTTATGAAGAAAAAAAGGCTGGGGGTGTGACTTATGTGGTAGAATTTTTGCCCCTCAAATCCCAAAAAAGAATTCAGAATTCAAAAATAAAGAGAAGCCAGGTGCTGGCGGCTCACGCCTGTAATCCCAGCGACGCAGGGGGCTGAGATCTGAAGATCATGGTTTGAAGCCAGTCACCGCAGGAAAGTCCCTGTGAGATGCTTATCTCCAATTAACCACTCAGAAGCTGGAAGCCGTGCTGTGGCTGAAGTGGTAGAGAGCTAGCCCTGAGCACAGAGAGGCTCAGGGACAGCACCCAGGCCTTGAGTTCAAGCCCAACAAGCCACAAAAAAATAAAGAGGAAAGTGAAAGGGAGATGAGAGAGAGAGAGAGGGAAGGAGGAAAGGAGGGGAGGGAAGGAAGCGAGACAGAAGGAAGGAAAGAAGAAAGGAGGGAGGAAGGGAGGGAGGAGGCACGTGGTCAGGGTGGTGGATTCCCTGGCTGGAGCCCTGGGGCACGGAACTAGAGCTCAGCCACTAAGATGAGGGAACCTTTGATGGCCCTTGGCCTGTGCCAGCCTCTCCCTTGTCACCTGGGCCACAGACCACAAATCACACCTTCTTCATCCCAGTGGGGGCCCCCATGCCACCCCAAGATTTCGAGTGGATTCTGTGCAGTTGTCCAGCAACCCCAGTCCCCCATGGGCACCGCGTGGAATTACAACGCCGCGTCTTCTAAGCGACTGCAAGCTTGAGTGAGGTCAACACGGGCGGCAGTTGCTCAGCATCCGAGCCCCGCACAGGGCCAGGCTCCAGAGCCGAGTCCCTCTGCGTGCTAACGCCCTGCTACACCCCTCTCCACGGGCAAAACACCCCCCAAACTCTTCATCTCCAGCTCTCCATCAGCCCCCATCGGAGCATTTCTCACAAGCACCCGAACACACCCTGACTACCACATAAATGAGAGCGAAGGAAAGATGGAGCCACAGGAAGACGAATCGCCTATACGTTCTCATGTGTAGAAAAACTGGGCATGAATGTAAGAGAGTGGTTACAGGGTGCGGGGTCGGCGGGGGGCGGGGATGGTGGAGAGTGTGAGGGGAGAAGAGAGGACTAGAAGGGAGAATATTCATGCCTACGAGAGTGAAAAGAGCATAACAAAATGCACTTACAAATGGCTCACGCTGGTAATCCTAGCTAATCAGGAGGCTGAGATCTGAGGATCATGGTTCAAAGCCAGCCTGGGCAGGAAAAGCCATGAAACTCTTCAATTAGCTAGAAAAAAACTAGAAGTGGAATTATTGCTCAAGTGGTAGGGTGCTCACCTTGAGTAGCACATACATACATATACACATTCAAGAGACATAAGAAGGGCGAGGGTCAGAGAAGGAGGTATAATAGTGCATTACAGGCATGTGTAGAAGCATCACTGCAGGACCCTTTCTGACACTGAACAATGAACATGCAATAATAAAAAGTGGGAACAATCATAGAGTCAGCAGGTTAGGTTCCTCATCCATTTTCTCTTTGCTAGAGCTGGTTCTTAGAAGAAGCGCATGAAATAGGACTAGCCTTCATTTCCACATGGTTCTCTCTGGTTAAAAGAAAAAAAAAAATAGAGGGCTGGGAAGATGGCTCAGTGGTAGAGCGCTTGCCTTGCATGCCTGAGGCCCTGGGTTCCATTCCTCAGCACCACATAAGCAAAAAGAAAAAAGCAGGAAGTGGCGCTGTGGCTCAAGTGGTAGAGCGCTAGCCTTGAGCTGAAGAGCTGAGGGACAGCGCCCAGGCCCAGAGTTCAGGCCCCACGACCGGACCCCCCCCAAAAAAATAGAGGCAAAAAACAAACCTTTATTTTAACTATTAGTATTATTATTTTGTGTGCTGGACTAGCTCTTGAATTCAGGGCCTTACACTCTCTCTTGGCTTTTTCCAGTCAAGGCTGGCACTCTACCACTTGAGCCACACTTCCACGTATGGTCTTTTTGGTTATTTGGAGAGAAGAATCTCATAGGCTTTCCTGCCACAGCTAGATTTGAACCTTGATCCTCAGCAATCAGTCTCCTAGTTAGCTAAGAAACTAGGTGTAATCTGTCTTTTTAGAAAGTTTTTCATTCAAAATTTTCTTTTAGAAGTGGAGCTTTCAAGGAATAGAACAGCAGCCTTGGGCAAAAAAAAAAAAGCTAAAGGACAACACCCAGCATACACATATGCATGCTCTCTGTCTGTCTGTCTGTCTGTCTGTCTCTCTCTCTCACACACACACACAGATTCCAATCAGAGGTCTGACTCAGGCTTTGTACATGATCATGTTTTATTGGAAAATGTGTCTGCACTGCTCAGGTGAGACTGCGAATCCACAGCCTGTGCCAGCAGGCTCCAGGTCCAGTGTAGGAGGTGGAAGAGGAAAGAAAGGCTGGGACAGAAGAAACGGATCAATACTCTTCCTAACTCTCGCTCAGGAATCTGGATGACATCAACGGACCCCCGTCTAGCCCCCACCCTGGCTGTGAGGACCCACGGATAGGGATGCGTTGTTTAGAATAACATCCAGGCACAGCCACGCCAGGAGGGAGGCGGGCCGGGCTTCTGCCGAGTGGGTTATTTTTTCCTGTGTGATGCCCTTGGTCTAGTTCAGAGGATATCGGGGTGTGCAATCGCGGTCGTGACACGGTGTCTGGGCGGTGCAAAAGTTTGACATGGGAAGAACAAACCCAAACCATACCAAACTCCAAAGAGGAAGAGCGGCCCCGAGCGGGAAGGGACAGAGGCAGACATTTTACTTTGATCTTTTCAACAGGGCCTCATAGGGTAAGGACTGGGAATAGCTTTTATTTTGAAAAGCAGGTCTTCTGTAAATCAGATTGCTTTAAAGGTATTAGTATTGTATAAGATTATTTTAAAACTCTTCCCTTCTGTCCTCCAGAGAGAGCAAGCATTAAAAAACACAAAACAAAAGCCAGGAGCTGGTGGCTCACTCCTGTAATCCTAGCTACTGAGATCTGAGGATCATGGTTCAAAGCCAGCCCCGGCAAGAAAGTCCATGAGACTCTTCTTTCCAACAAACCACCAGAAAACCAGAAATGGCACTGTGGCTCAAGGGGTAGAATGCTTGCTTTGAGCTGAAGAGCTGAGGGACAGCGCCTGGGCCCAGAGTTCAAGACGCACGACCGTCAAAAAAACAAAAAAGAAAAACGAAACAAAATAAAACAAAACACAAGTCCCTCTTCACCCCCACCACGTCAGGCGAATTTTAGGGCCTCTTGCTGTGTGGTGCTTGGTTCTAGAAGAGTCAAGTCTCTGGCATCATGGGAACACCCATTGGCTTTCGTGTCTGGGACTGAGAGCTTCGCAGGACAAAGCAGCCAATCATTGCCATAAGAGAGAGTGCTTCTGGTTGTCTAGAGCGAGCAGGTGACACTGGCTTTGGTCATCACTGGCCTCATGATTGCTAGGTGATCTTGTGAGGAACAAAGTACCTTCACCCAAGTACCGACTTGTGGCTGGGAAACCAGATGGATGATTCTGAAGGGATCCATCTGGACCCCCCTCAAAGAAGTTGCTCATCGCATAATTGTCCAAGTGCACGTTTTCTTCTTGATTATCTACATCCTATCGGTTTTCCCCAAATGGACCCCACGGGGCTGGAATGTGTAGATTTCAACAGCAACTGGAAACGGTGCCTGAGCTATCTACTGACGTCACACGGGGCCCCAGGACTCCATGAACATAAACAGCTTCAGATTCCTGCACATGTCAACAATAACACAGAACAGCCAAAGGGAAGCGAGACTACCATCAGCAGAACCGTATTTTCTTGGTTCTAAATCAGTTGACAGAGTTGGGTTTTTATTGATTTATTTTTGGTTGCTGTTGGTTTTCTTTGTTGCTGTTGTTGTTATGTGTTTTGGTGTCAGTACAGGGGCTTGAAGTCTGGGCCTCTAAGGCTTGAGCCTCACCTCCACTACTAGCTTTTTGCTAGTCTGTTAGGAATATGAAACTCATGGACTATTCTGCCTGGTCTGGCTTTGACCTGCGAGCCTCAGATCTCAGCCTCCTGACATAGTTTTGCTCCATGTTCTATGCATCTGGTTGTTTAAGTCAGCTACTACAAAATTTGTTTACATTAAATATAAATATATATATATATATATATTTTTTTTTTCCTCCAAAAATCAACTGCTTCGAGGAGCCGAGTCTGGTGAGTTCTCTCCCCTCTGGCTTCTTTTGGCAAAGGCTGGGAGGGGGGCTGGCCAGCAGCCCATGGGTCATCTTCTCCCGCAAGCTGGGGGTGGGGAGCGGAAGGAGTCAGAAACCGTTCAGATGGGCTCGTCCTTCATGGCCTGTGGGACCAAGAAAGAAGACGATGAATAGCTTTGCTGCACTGTGAACCCCACAAATCAGTGGTCCTAGGGTCCTCTCCTCTCTGACTTCCAGCTTTGGAACCTGGCGCCCCTCTCCTCCGACTCCCCCCGTCTCCTGACTCCCCCGTGTCTCCTCACTCAGCCAGGTCAGATGTGCAAACATCTCCAAACCCAACACCCAGCAGCTGTGTCATGATCCCTGTCCCGGTCCCCAGCTATCTTCTGTCACCTGCCCTTCCCCCTCCACTTCTAGCACAATCCATCTCCCCTAAAGATGAAACAAAGTTTTTTTCCTTGGGTCATGAATTTGAATGCTCTGCTTCTTTTTTTTTTGGCAGTACTGGAGTTTAATTTGGGGACCTTTTACTCCCTAAGCCATGCCTCCACTCCTCTTTGCTTTAGTTTAATTTTTTTGGGGGGGAGGTCCAATCGTGGGGCCTGAACTCTGGGCCTGGGCACTGTCCCTCAGCTCTTCAGTTCAAGGCTAGCGCTCTTCCACTTGAGCCATAATGCCACTTCTGGCTTTTTTCTTTTTGCTTATGTATTGCTGAGGAATTGAACCCAGGGCCTCAGGCATGCAAGGCAAGCACTCTGACCACTGAGCCACCTTCCCAGCCCCTAGTTTAATTTTTATATAGGGTCTCCACCCAGGCTGGCCTTGAACTACAATCTTCTAGATGCCCACTTTTCAAAATCCTTCCTTCCTTCCTTCCTTCCTTCCTTCCTTCCTTCCTTCCTTCCTTCCTTCCTTCCTTCCTTCCTTCTTTCCTTCCTTTCTTCCTTTCTTCTTTCCTTCCTTCCTTCTTTCCTTCCTTGCTTTCTGCCGGTTGTGCAGCTTGAACTCTGGTCTTGGGCGCTGTCCCTGCACTCTTCAGCTTGAGGCGAGCGCTCTACCGCTTGAGCCACAGGTTTTCTAGTGGTTTATTGGAGATAAGAGTCTCCCGGACCTTCCTTTCTTTCTTTCATTCTTTCTTTCTTGTCCGGTTTTAGGGCTTGAACTCTGGGCCTGGGCGCTGTCCCTCAGCTCTTCAGCTCAAGGCTAGCGCTCTACCACTTGAGCCACAGCGCCACTTCTGGCTTTTT
>NW_012267222.1:8682676-8705351 GCF_000151885.1 Dipodomys ordii | reverse complement strand
CTTGCATGCATGAGGCCCTGGGTTCGATTCCTCAGCACCACATAAGCAAAAAGAAAAAAGCCAGAAGTGGTGCTGTGGCTCAAGTGGTAGAGCACTTGCCTTGAGCTGAAGAGCTAAGGGACAGCGCCCAGGCCCAGAGTTCAGGCCCCATGACCGACCAAAAAGAAAAAAAAAGTCAATGCTAGGAAGCTAGAAGGACCCAAGGGTAGGGGTTTTTGTTTTTGTTTTTTTTGTTTTGAGGGGCAGACATGGAAGGATCTAGATTATAAACCCCCTCCCATCATTACCACTGCTCTTGTCAGAATGGGAGCACAGCCCGGTGACAAGCTGTCTTCCAGAAACTTCCCTCCAATAGTGGGAAGCTGGGCAGGTCATGTGGGTGAGGTGAGTCGCAAGTTAAAACTTGGTTTGGGTTTTCTTTTGTGTTCAGTTAGTTAGAAAATAAAGACAAGAGACTGGATTGGGTCAGATCTCAACTACAGAGGTCACCTTGAGACCCCTCCCAGGCTCTGGCTTTCTGGTTTTAGACATCTAAGTGCACATCTATTCTGGAGGATCCTCGGGTGCAGTTTTTGTGGTAATGGGTTTCAAGCCTCACCTTCAAATAGAGATTTCTAGTAGGGGAAAGGCTAGCCACCATGCAGGACTGCCTGTGATTTACTTACAGGAATCACTTTCAAGAGTTTACTTACGAGAACCTTCCAGAAACTTTCCGCATAACCACTATGATGATGCCTCCAATAAAGCCAATGGCTAATAAGACCCCAACGATGATGCCGACCAGGGTCACTGTGGCCAGACCACCTGAAAGGAGCGGAGAAGAGGACGTGAGGCCCAGATGAGAGACAGCCCTGCACTGCAGAGAATGTCAGAGGTCAACAAGGGCACCGTGTCACTGCACACAGCAAATGAAGTTCCAGGTCGCTTCCCCCAGACCCAGGCAGAAGGTCGAGGTCCTCTTCCCATGCTCTACATCAACTCCAGGGCCGGAGCATGCAAGGTAAACGCTCCCTCCAGTAGCTTATCCCCAGCCCCAAGCAAATCTCATTTTATGAATCCATTCATGTGATGAATGAACGGCTCTCAACCACATAGAACACCCCGGCCTCTGTCAATGGGCATCATCCTGCGGTCTACTCCACAGGCCTCTCCATTCAATCCCAGCAACAACCAACCAATGCCCTGCTCCACAATGGTCATTTATCTCTTTGCAACGCTGGGATCCCGTGCTAGGAAAGTGCTTTACCACTGAGCTATGTCCCCAGCTCTGCATGTGTGTGTGTGTGTGTGTGTGTGTGTGTGTGTGTGTACTAGGGCTTGAACTCAGGGTCTCACACTCTCACTTGACTTTTTTGTTCAAGGATGGTGCTTTACCACTTGAGCCATGCCTTCATTTCCCCCTTTTTTGTTGCTTAATTGAAAGTAAGAGTCACATGGACTTTCCTGCCTAGGTTGGCTTTGAACTTTGATACTTAATTTTCAGCCTCCTGAGGGGCTAGGACTTTATATAGCGAGCCACTGATGCCTAGCTCTGCTTTATTTTATTTATTTATTTATTTATTTTTGTCAGTTGTGAAGGCTTGAACTCAGTAGTGCGCTACCACTTTGAGCCACAGTGCTACTTTCAGTTTTCTGCTGGTTATTTGGAGATAAGAGTCTCATAGCTGGGTGCTTGTGACTCACACCTGTAATCCTAGCTACTCAGGAGGCTGAGATCTGAGGATCATAGTTCAAAGCCAGCCAGGCAGGAAAGTCCATGAGACTCTTATCTACAAAAAACCACCAGAAAACTGCAAGTGGTGCTGTGGCTCAAGTGGTAGAGCGCTCACCTTGAGCTGAAGAGCTGAGGGTCAGTGCCTAGACCCAGAGTTCAAGCCCCACGACGACCACCACCACCACCAATAACAAAAGAGTCACAGACTTTCTTGCCCAGGCTAGCTTCAAATTGTGATCCTCAAATCTCAGATGCCTGGGGCTGGGAATGTTGCTTAGTGGTAGAGTGCTTGCCTAGCATGCATGAAACGCTGAGTTCGATTCCTCAGTATCACATAAATGGTAAAGGCTGGAAGTGGTGCTGTGGCTCAAATGGTAGAGCGCTAGCCTTGAGCAAAAGGAGTTCAGGGACAGTGCCCAGGCCCTGAGTTCAAGCCCCAGAACTGGCAAAAAACAAACAAACACGCGCACGCACGCACACACACACACACACACACACACACACACACACACACTCAGGAGTCTGAGGACTCCTGAGTTGCTAGGATTACAGGTGTTGGCCACTGGTGCCTGGCTTTTTTCTTCTTCTTCAAATATAGGGATTCCCCTTTCTTTCTGAATAAAAAAATTTAAAAAGAAAGAAGCATGAAATCTGTTTTGAGAAGGAATCTTATTCTGTTCCTATTGGCTATAATACAGAAAAGAATGCAATCCATCTCTAAGATTAAATTCAGAGAAATTGTCTTTTAAATTCCTATAGGACTAGTTGGATAATAAAAAATCTTATTTACCATTCTTGTCTGTTGTCTGTGTCTCTTCAGCCACCTTCTCTGCAAAGAGAAAAATGATGATAAGGAATTAGTAGGATTTAATACCTATAATTGAGCAGATGGCAAATATATGCAGAAGGCAACTTCTTAAACTTCACAGGGGAGTTTTAAGCAAGCTATGACATGACACTACCGTTGTAACTATTATTAGCAAAGGTATAATACTTCATCATACCTTTGGGTTCATTATATTTATATATCCCCCATTCCAATTTACAAAGCAGAGATGTGGCTGGCCGCTGATGGTACATGCCTGTAATCCTAGCTACTCATGAGGCTGAGATTTGATGATCACAGTTTGAAGCCATCCTGGGAAGAAAGGTCTATGAGACATTTATCTCCAACTAACAATCAAAAAGTCAGAAGTGGTACTGTGGATCAAGTTGTAGAGTGCTAGCCTTGAGTGAAAAAGCAAAGCTAAGGGACAACATCTAGGCCATGGGTTCAAGCCCTAGAGTCAATGCTCTCTCTCTCTCTCTCTCACACACACACACACACACACACTCACACGGAAGAAGAGATGTGACCTATGGTAGTAGAGCACTTAGCTCAAGTGTGACGCCCTGACTTCAAATACCAGTACTTAAAAAAAAAGAAATCCGAGTCAAGTACACTGAAGCACAACTGTGAAATAAATGGTCAAAATGCTTTCATAGATTACAGTAGCAAAAGAACCAGAGCTGTGGATACCCAGCCCACTGTGAATACCATGGAGCACCCACAGCCTGTGGCGAGGTCTGGCATGTGCTTGGAGAGTTGTGGGTTGGTTTGGGAAGATCAGGGCTGAGTTATCTCCAGTTATCTATTACCTGCTTTGACAGGAAGCTTTCCCCTAATAAAACATTCTCTCTAAGAACTGTAGTTAAGCCAGGCACTGGTGGCTCATGCCTGTAATCCTAGCTACTATAGAAGCTGAGATCTGAGGATCACAGTTCAAAGCCAGCCTGGGAAGGATCCATGAGACCCTTATCTCCAATAAACCACCAGAAAACCAGAAGTAGTGCTGTGGCTCAAATGGTAGAGTGCTTGCCTTGAGCTGAAGAGTGCAGGGACAGCACCCAGGCCCAGAGTTCAAGCCCCACGACTGACCAAAAAAAAAAAAAAAAAAAGATTGTGGTTAAAATACACACAGCAGGAAATGTATTTAATGAACCATTTTAAGGGTTCAATTCAATGGTGTTAAATATATCCATTCACAGTGCTTTCTCTCTCTGTTTTTCCAGTGCTAATTATTAAACCCAGGGCCTCATGCATACTAGGCAAGCACTCTACCACAGAGCTATGTCCATAAACCACACAATTCTTTCCAGCTGGCAAAAGTGAAATGCCATACCCGCTGAGCCGTAACTCATAACTCATTTGTCCCTTCTCTCAGCCCGTAGTCACTACCAACTTTATCCACTTTCCAACTCTATGATTTTCGCTGTTTTAGATACCACATAGGAGTGGAATCCTATTGTAAGTGGTAACTTCAAACGTGCGTTGGCGGGGCCAATCAATGAACTAAAAGCAGGAGAAAAGCCCTCCCCCAATTGGCATCCGTGCTCTCTGATAGGAACCATTCTCTCCGAAGTCACCTTGGGCTCCAAGAAGGGTGGGATTTACCAGTGATGGCCTCTTGTGGCAGAAGGCAAACTGCCCCTCTGATGGGCAATGCTAGCTACTCACTCACATCTTGTCCAAAAGAGAGTGCAGGACAGACCTGCAGCCAGCCAATACTGATGTGCTGCTTCTGTTTCCCATCAGTGGTGAGATCCTCCAGAGACATCAACCAGGCCACGCCCACCACGACAACTGTTAAAACCAAGCACACCTTTCCCATCTCCTGCCCCCAGTTCCTTGTCTTACTTACAGCTATGGCAAATGTCTGTACAGTATTTTTAAACATGGCTGAAGGTGGCCCCATGGCTGCCATGTAATAAATCTCCTCTTTCTGCCCTTCACCATGATGTCTCTTTATTTAGTATATAAAAGCAACTGGCTAGACCTGACAAGTAAGATTCCTGGAATTTGGGCCTGGCGGGGGTGGGGGAGTTGTCTAAAAATCCAGTTTCAGGGCTGGGAAGGTGGCTCAGTGGTAGAGCACTTGCCTTGCATGCATGAAGCTCTGGGTTTGATTCCTCAGCACCACATAAGCAGAAAAAGTTGAAAGTGGCGCTGTGACTCAAGTAGCTAGAGTGCTAGCCTTGAGCTGAAGAGCTGAGGGACAGTGCCTCAGGGTTCAGGCCCCACAACCAGCAAAAATAAAAATAAATAAATAAAATAAAAATCCAGTTTCAATATTAGTTGCTCCTTTATGCATACCCTGTGTCACTTTTTGTTGTTGTTGTTGTTATTTTTTTTGCCAGTGTCATGATTTGAGCGTGGAGTCTCACACTTGCTCTGCTTGCTGAGCAAGCTGGCGCTCTACGCTTGAGCCACACCTCCAGCCTGACCAAAGTTTCTCTACCACACTGCAGCAGGGCCCTGCGAAATCACGAACACCACCCCAAATCCTGGTAAGTCTGGATTAGCTCTGATCCTTGGCCAGCATAATGGAAATGGAAAACAGTGTTGCTGAATCTCTTAGGATGTACATAGGCTGAGCTTCATGCTTTTTAGTGTCAGCAAAGCAACAGAAGGAGCGAATTTATTTACCCTCTCTTTATAAGGACATCATCACTATGATTCCAGACGTTGTTTAGAGACAGAAGGATGTTTCCAGCAGCTCAATAAATTGAATTTGATATAGCTACCTACAAATCAAATTCTGCGCCTATCACACAAAAGCTTGGCTCTGGATTCACTCCTTATATTGTCTTATAGTCAAACCAATATATATTGTCTTCTATTAGAACCAGTATGTCCCCTATTGGTTATAATATTATACTTAGAATGCCCATGTTCCACAAAGGTCGACCCACCTCTGTTGGGGTGACCAGTCTTCTTATCCACAGGGTGGTATGTTGCCGTGAGTAGGGTTGTGGAGCTTTCTTTGTGATCATCAACTGAGCTGCCTGGCGTGGGCAGATCTTCTAGGCCAGCATTGGTTGAACTCTTTGCCCTGGTTGGCACCTATGAAGAGATGAAAATGAGCCAACCCAGAAAATAAAGCCTCATGTATTTCCAATGTACAGCCTGACAGCAGAAAGATTTCAGGAGGCACAAATACATGAGACATACTCTAGCATAAACTCCAAACGGAAGCAAGAAAACAAAAAGAAACAACAATGGTAGGGCCAAGAATAAAACGAGTCTATCTAGTCCAGAAATGAACCCCAAATGTTTGGCATGCAGATTTCCTAATCTCTTAATTCTTCTTCCTCCTCCCAAAATATACTGGATCATGATTCTCTAATTGTTTCTCTCCCTTGAACTTCAATGCTGCTTTTCCCCTTTAACAGTTTTTGGTGCTTATTTGTATCATTTGGTGGGGAGAGGGGATGGTCCTAGAGCTTGAACTCAGGGCCTGGATGCTGGGGTACTCTATCCCTGAGCTTTTTTACTCAAAACTAGCACTGTATCATTTGAGCCATAGTTCCACTTTCCTGCCCAGGCTGGCTTCAAACCATGATGCTCAGTTCTCAGCCTCCTGAGTAACTAGGATGACAGGTGTGAGTCACCAGAACCAGGCTATTTGTAACATTTTTTATTAATGCCAAGACTCCAAGAGCAGTGGCAGCCAGGCTTCACTGAGAGCTGGCCTTCTGCTGGGCCCTTGAAGAGTTTCTCTCCCTTACTCCATTCATAAACCTGTCAGGCACATCCTTTTATTAGGTCATTTCTACTAACAAGGTTCAGGGTGCACTGGTCCTAAGTCAGAGCCATTAAGTGAGAGAGCAGGACTTGAAAGTGGTCCTGTGTTTCTTTGTTCTTCACACTGGCTCTTTGTTTGGGAAGCATACGAGCGAAGAAGCGCACAGGGCAAAGTTCTGTGGAAGAGGCACCTTCCCGGCATGCCATTCTCCAGGCGCGGCCCAGACACTCTCCAAGCCCTGCCTGGAGTTTTTAAGGAGGCTTCGTGGTAGGTGAGTGATGGATCAAGTCATTAATGAAAGGCCATCAACTTGCCCTTCCAGCAGAGGTTCTCAAGGCAGAGGGTGCTGGGTGGGGCTGAGCGTCCCAGCCTTCCGATTAGACATCTGGAAGCTACCAGCAATTAGAAAAAGACCCTTAGGACTTTGAAGCTTCCACAGAAGTGGTTCTGTGACCTGCAAGTGTAGGCCAATGGAGCATTTAACTAACAAATGAATAGGATCACAGCAGACAAGAACTCCTGTGCACCAAAGGGTACAACCCAAAGTAAGATGGCAGCTGGGGTAGGAGAAAGCACATATATATGTGTTTAAACAAGCCAGTGGTAGAGAGTAGAAACTATGTTGAAAATGAACTGCAAACTTGTGGGCGGTGATGGGAGGGAAAAAACCAAAACAACTGGGAGAGAGCAAGGGAAAGAGTGACAGTGTCCAAAACAGAAATGTATTCTTTACCTGACTCACAAAACAGTAACCTCTCTGTACATCAACTTTGTAATAACAATGAAATAAATTAATTTCTCCAAGGAGGGCCGGGTGTGGTGATGCATACATGTAATTCCAGCACTTGGGAGGCTGAGACAGAAGGACCAAGTTCAAAGCCAGCCTGTGCTATCTAGCAAGACCCTGTCTCAAAAAAGCAAACAAAAGGGCTGGGAAGGTGGCTCAGTGGTCGAGTGTTTGCCTCGCACGCATGAGGCCCTGGGTTTGGTTCCTCAGCCCCACATAAGCAGAAAAAACTGGAAGTGGCTCTGTGACTCTAGTGGTAGAGTGCTAGCCTTGAGCTGAAGAGCTGAAGGACAGTGCCCAGGCCCAGAGTTCAGGCCCCACAATCAGAAAAAAAAAAAAAAAGAAAGAAAGAAAGAGAAAAAAAAAGAAAAAAAGAAAAACGTTATAACTTAACAAGTTAATGAACCTACATTAGATACAACTCAGTTAAAAACCAGGTGATGGATTTGAACAGACATTTCTCCAAAGATGATATTCAATTGATAGTAGGTAAAAAGACAATCAGTGTCAATGGTCAGAAATACAAACCAAAACCACAACAAGATATTGATTTTAAGCCAGCTAGCTATTCAGGAGGCAGAAAGTCCACAGACTCTTATCCCTCATTAACCACCAAAAAGCTGGAGTAAAGTTGTGGCTCAAGTGGTTGAGCACCAACCTTGAGCAGAAACAACCAACTGAAAGCAGAAGGTATTGAGTTTAAACCCCCTGTAGTCACACACACACACACACACACACACGCACACACACACACACAGACACACACACAGACACACACACACGCACACACACACACGCACACACACATGCACACACACGCACGCGCACGCACGCGCACACACACGCACACACACACACGCACGCACACACACACGCACACACACACGCACACGCACACACACACGCACACACACACACACACACAGGAGTCAATCAGAATTCATCAGGTGAGGAAATGTTTGTGCTGAGATTACACACGATTAGTGTCGTCTGTGTCTGGTTCCAGCGGTGCTCCTTACCCATCAATGGTCAGATAAGAATGAGACTAGGTATTTTGGAACTTAGAGCATCAACGTTATCACCACATGCCCAAAGATCTTGCGAGTTTTACCACCTGGCTTCTTCATTAGTTTGAAAAGGCCTCATTTATGACACTTGAGTTACTCACAACTGACTCACCAGCTACCTCCTCCCTGGTGAAACTGGGAAGTCGATTTTTGTGGTGAGCTACACAGCTGTTCCCTGGTGTCTGCCCATGCTAGCTTTACGCCTTTTTACATGTCGTGTCCTCGCGCTCAGGCTCCTGTCCTGTTGAAGCCTCCCCTCCTCTGGGATTACTTGCCTGCGGCCCCTCGGTAGGGCCTGAGGTTACCAGGCCGTCCTCTGCACCCAGCGTAGGCATGCTGTCTTCGGCGCCAGTAGTCGCAGCATCATCTTCCAGGTGACCCATGACAGCTGAAGAAGGAGAATGAGTCAGAGCTGAAGATGGAATGCCACCAGCCACCGGCCCATCTTAGTTATCACAAAACACCCAAGACTGCGTGGTTTATATAGAGTGTAGAGGCTCATGGTCTAGAGGCTGGGAAGTTTCCGGGCATGGTGCTGGCCTCTGGTGTGGGCCTTAAGGTTATGTTAGAACAATGCCCAGCATAAGGACACCCTCCCTGAGGTTCCCCCCCACCCAAGACCTCAAGTCCAGCTGGCCATCTCCAATCAGCATCAAACTGGGATCCTCAGATCTCAGCCTCCTGAGGAGCTAGGATTACAAGTGTAAGAAACCAGTGCCCAGCTTTGATTTAATTTTTTTTTTTTTGGTTGGTTGTGGGGCTTGAACTCTGGGCTTGGGCTCTGTCCCTCAGCTCTTCAGCTCAAGGCGAGCGCTCTACCACTTGAGCCATAGGGCCACTTCTGGTTTTCTAGTGGTTTACTGGAGATAAGAGTCTCACGGACTTTCCTGCCGGGGCTGGCTTTAAACCGAGATCCTCAGATCTCAGCCTCCTGAGTAGCTAGGATGACAGGCGTGAGCCACCAGCACCCGGTGTGATTTAACTTTTTGTTTTAAGGTTGTGGTTTCTGTCTCCAGGAAGGGCAGTGATATATTTAAAGGTGACAAGGTAACAGTAGGCAGCCAAGAACAGTGGCTCAGGCCTTTAAGCCCAGCGAAATAGAAGGCTAGTAATCAAAGTCAGCCATAGACACACGTATAAGTCCCTATTTAAAAAGAAAATCAAGCTTATATTCCTAGCATTTTGGGAGACAGAGTTTGGAGGATTGCCACTCAAGGGCACCCTGGGTGTAAAAGTTAGAGTGCCCCTCAGCCAATAGTTGAGTGTGGTGGCGTGACTCACCCCAGCTGAAGGGAAGCCCTCGCCTGTGCTCTGTGGCCTGCGCCCTGTCATCCCTTGCTATGGGGCAAGCCTGATAGTGGGTGTGGCTGCCCGCATCTGTAATCCCGGTGAGGACCACAGTCCAGGTCAGCCCAGACACAAAGCACTACTCTATCATGAAAATAACCAACGCCAAGAGGGGAAGGCAAATAAGAGATAAATGAGGCAAATAACTTGCACACCAGTGTGCAAGTTCCTGAGTTCAAGCCCCAGTACCGCCACAAAGAAAAGGGGAGGGGAGGGGAGAAGGGGAGGTTGAATTCCATGATAGCAGAGTGCTAAAGTTTGAGTCTGTCCCCCAGATCTTACGGGATACCTAATCCCCAGATTGACATGTAATGTAATGAACATGTATGTACATGTAATGGCATTTGAATGGCAGGGCTTGGGGGTCAATATAAAGCCCTCATGCTGGGACTTAGTGAGGGGAAGGAGGTCTCGCACCGTCCCCCAAGAAGCTGTGATACAAGTCAAGAAGAGTCTCACCAGATGCCACACCAGGCTCTTGGATTTCCCACTGCCCAGACCATGAGCCACACAAACTTCCATTCATCATAAATCTTGTGGTCTAGGGTATTTTGTTACAGTTACTGAAAATGGATGGATTACAATCAGGCTGGCTGAGTGTGGACGCTTGCGCTCTTCCCGCCTCTGTCGTAACCAGGCCCGGCTGTGTTGTCATCAGCTCCACCCTTTCCATGAGTTAAAAATCTGAGTCACTGGTCCTGGGCTTCCACCCCAGACTGGAGCAGTTCTGGAAAATCTGTGACTTCATACAGTTGGGGATGAGGCAGCAGAGGCCTCCCAGGAGCCGGAGGAGGGGAGGTGGGAGGCCTTTCTGAGTAACTGAAGTACAGATGTTTATCCTACCTAGATGCTTGCTCATAATCACAAGCCATTCCTTGCCTTAGATCCCCTCTGCTGAGAGCCCAGCCGGAGGCTGCTAGTTAATACTTAATCACTGCTTCTCCGAGGATGCCAGGAAGAGGAGGCCTCTCCCGGAAACCCAGTGGGCCATCTGTGGTTTTGGATGAGCCACAAACACGCAATTTTTCTTCTCCTTCTTTTTAGTGACAGTATTGGGGCTGGAATTTGGAGCCTTGCACTTTCCCTTAGCTTTTTTGCTCAAGGCTGGTACTCTAGCACTCGAGCCATTTCTGGCCTTTTGGTTGTTAACTGAAGATGAGTCTCACATATTTTTTGTCTCTAAACTGTGATCCTCAGATCTCAGCCTCCTGAGGAGCTGGGATTACAGACATGAGCCACTGGCATTAGATTAGCATTTTTTGTTTGTTTGTTTTGTTGGTTGTGGTGCCTGAACTCTGGGCCTGGGCACTGTCCCTCAGCTCTTCAGCTCAAGGCTAGCGCTCTACCACTTGAGCCACAGCGCCAGTTCTGGTTTTCTGGTGCTTTTAAGAGTCTCATGGACTTTTCTGCCCCAGCTGGCTTTGAACTTTGATCCTCATATCTCAGACTCCTGAGTAGCTAGGATTACAGACGTGAGCCACTGGTGCCTGGCTTCATTATTATTATTTTAATCTTGGGGGAAGGGAGAAGCCTGTAAACTGATAAAGCAAGTCAATGGTTTGCGGCTCTTGCTGGCCACTTGCTGGGGAGGGCGGAGGCTGGGGGCAGAGCTGGACTGGCCCCAGGGGATTTGTGATTGTCCAGTATGCAAATATTTAATATTTGTTGAGCTTAAAGGAAAAAACATTCTTCTGCCAGGCAAGCAGTCCTCATTATAAAGCACCTGATTTTTTCCTTTGTCCCCCTGGTTTGGGATCAGTTCACAAATCACTAATTTGAAAATCACTCACTTCAGGGCATCTCTAACTTGCAAAGTATTTCATGAACCAGACGCCGGTGGCTCACGCCTGTCATCCCAGCTACTCAGAAGCTGAGATCTAAGATTCGGCTCAAAGCCAGCCCAGGCAGCAAAATCTAAGAAACTCTGATATACAATTAGCCAGCAGAAAGCTGGAAGTAAAGTGCAGCTCAAGTGGTAAGAGTGCCAGCTTTGAACAAAAAGTTCACCAAGAGCACAAGGCCCTGAGTTCAAACCCTGGTATGGGCATAAAAAGTAACACTTAAAAAGATATCGAATGAAATTGGCTTGTGTTCTTTCCTAGAAAGCTGGGTTCACAGAAAGCAGAACGGGATGAAAATCCATCTTGTTCCCTTCTACACTTGGCCTACACATCCAAGTACTAAACTGGCTATGAATGGACAAAGGGCGCTTTATAAATGACGGCAGAGTTGGACTAGGATGTGACATGTGTGTCACCGTCCTGGCATCCTCTTGGCTCTGTGACTGCCATGGCCAGAGGCTGTGCTGGATAAAGGCTTCCAGAACCGAATGTCCTTTCCCAGAACTGTGATGCCCAAATCAGGACCTGGTGGATGGCCTTACACTCAGGGGTCCCCTGGGATGCGTGGCAAACACGAGATGATCCACACACCTGCTTATGTGAATGCAGTGAAGGAAGCACTTCCAGTCTACAGCGTCCCCCCCCCAATGTGGATACCTGAGACCCCTTTCCTGCCACGCCCAGCCTTTGCTGGCGCTGGGGCTTCTGGGATTAATGGGGGAGGGGGGATTTAATAAGCAGGAATCCGACTTTTTTCTGTTGTGGTTCATGCCTACAATCCAAGCTACTCAGGAGGCTGAGATCTGAGGATCGCAGTTTGAAGCCAGCCTAAGCAGGAAGGTCTGTGAGACTCTTTTATCTCCACTGAATCAGTAAAAAGTCAGAAGTGGAGCTATGGCTCAAGTGGTAGAGTGCTAGCCTTGATCAAAAAAGCTCAGGGATAGTGCCCAGGCCTTGAGTTCAAGCCTCAGGATGGGCACAAAAAAATAAATAAATAAAAGAGAAAAAGAAAAGTTTATCACATGCAGTTAGTTGAAGTCCATACCATAGTACTTGAGAAGAAATGACTGAGCTACTGCTGATTGTGTTTACTATTTTGTTTTTGCAGTACTGGGGATTAAACTCAGCGCTCTACCACATGAACCATGCCTCCAGTTCCTTTTGCGTGTTTGTTTTTCAGAGGGTACTGGCCTCAGACCACAATCTTCCTATGTCTGCCTCTCAGAGTAGCCAGAATTATAGCTGCACCAACACCCCTAGCTGTTTGTTGTTGAGATGGAAATCTTGCTATTTAAAGAAATTTTTTTTTGGTCATGGGCTTGAACTCAGGGTCTGGGTGCTGTCCCTGACCTCTTTTGCTTAAGGCTAGCATTCTACCACTTTGAGTCCTAGCTACACTTTCAAACTTTTTTTTTTTTTTTTTTGCCTGGGCTGGCTTGTGAACTTTGATCCTCCTTATCTCTTCCCAAGTAGCTGGGATTATAGGCATATACTACCCCATTGGTCAGTGTTTGCTGTCTCTTGATTACAAGATGATGTCATACAGTGAGCACAGATGGTCTATGTACATTACACTCATGCAAAAACAAAATCACCAAGCAACAGATTTATCAGAGCATGTCTTGTGGCTAAGAGGCACGTAATTTGATTCCCCCCACCAAAAAATCCCACCTCAAGTCCCCTTATGATAAATCCTCTGTTCTCCCTTATATCAAAGCAAGATCTCATTCTGATATTGTTCTTCCAAAGACTGTCACAACCATGTAAAGAACTTGGCTGCTGATATACAGGCTTCTGCTGCATAGGCTCCAGAACCCATTCGCGTGCAGGCACACACTCCAGTCCTAGGGCTTGAACTTGGGGCCTTGATCTCAGGTTCTCTTCCAAAACCACCATGTGTGTTTCTTCAGGGAAAAGGGGTTGGCAGCAAGAAAGGTTGTAAGATCTGGTCATCAGGTGGAAAGGTAAGCGAGCATCTTCAGTCCAAATTCATTTTCCAGCAGAGGCCACCTTCCTGAGACCCCCTTCCTTGGCTCCTTCAAAGAAAACCTATGATGTCAATCAGCAAAGTTCAGTCATCTATGTGTTTTTGAGGACTCTGGGCGCCTCCTGTATCTCAATGCACAAATATGTTTTTGAAGACCAGTAGCTAAGTGGCCTTAGAATGATTTTTATGACCATTGAGAAAAGCACATTAAAAAAAAATCCTAGGAAATCTTTATAGGAGAAAGGGCAGGGCAACTAATAAATTCTAGCCTCCCAGTAATATTTTAGATAGAGTAATGCCTTTGAAGAGAGAGCCAAATATCTATTTTGAGCCGGGTATGGCAGCAGACAGCTGTAATGCCGGTAGTTGGGAGGTAGAGGTGGGAGGATTGCAAGATGGAGGCCAGCCTGGGGCTGCACAGTGAGACCCTCACTCAGAAAAACACAAAACAAGACAAAACTCTACCTGGAAACCAACAACAACTTTGTATTTCTCTTTCTATCATGTCTCAGAATTGTGTCCTAACTCCTTGGGAAGTTGAAATCTGAGGATCAGAGTTTTTGTTTTGTTTTTTGTCAGTCATGGGGCTTGAACTCTGGGCCTGGGCGCTGTCCCTCAGCTCTTCAGCTCAAGGCTAGCAACTAGCACTCTTCCACTTGAGCCCCAGCGTCACTTCTGGCTTTTTCTGCTTATGTGGTGCTGAGGAATCAAACTTAGGACCTCATGCAGGTGAGGCGAGCACTCTACCACTGAGCCACCTTCCCAGCCAGGATCAGAATTGGAAGCTAGCGTAGGTAGACAAATGCAAAAGAACTCAGTATACACCTCAGACCACAGCAAGGGAAGAACTGCCAACTTTTTCCAGCCCTTGGCTGCCCCCCCCCCCACCGGCATGTCTGAGGAACTGGAGTTCCTCAGTTTCCCTGAGCCCTATCTCAGGCTGGACTTGAGGTAGGTCAGCAGCCAGCCAGGTAGAAGGGCTTAGAACTCTGCCTCACAATTTTGGGGGTTCCCCTGGCACCCCAGGGGTTAGCACGGCTTCTGACCATGTAACACATTAAAAAGCCTCCTTCACAATATTCATGCGGCCAGGAGCCTTTGAAGTCCCAAGTTCCTCTGAAAAGCCACTTCTGAATTCAGAGCCCAGTGCCCTCAACTCTGGGCAGTCCCAGATGTGGCCAGTGGGTCTGTTCACCCCTCACTGCTGCCAAACATCTCTCTCCGTCTGGTAGATTAAAAAATTCAGCCCTGAAAAAAACTCTAAGCAACTCTTCTCTCTCCCACTGTCTGTTTGTTTTTTTGAGCCAGGATCTGACTATATGTCCCGGGCTGACCTCAAAAACTCCCTCCAAATGCTGGGCTTGCACACATGTGTGACGGAGACACTTTTTATGAATCTAGGCAGCTTCTACAGCATTTAGCCCTGTCACCTTAGACGCCCATAGCAATGTGCTCACTTCAAACGTCCACACACCCTGTGCTGACAGAGTCTCCCGCCATGTCAGGTGTTCGGGCATAGCTTGGCTGAGTGACTGTGTAAGAAATTTACTGCCACAGCCTCTTCCTTCCTTCCTTCCTTCCTTCCTTCCTTCCTTCCTTCCTTCCTTCCTTCCTTCCTTCCTTCCTTCCTTTCTTTCTTTCTTTGTTTCTTTCTTTCCTCTCTCTCTCTTTCTCGCTGGTCCTAGGGCTTGAACTCTGGGCTTGGGCACTGTCCCTCAGCTGTTCAGCTCAAGGCAAGTGCTCTACCACTTGAGCCACAGCGCCATTTCCAGTTTTCTGGTGGTTAGTTTGAGATAAGAGTCTCATGGGCTTTCCTGCCCGGGCTGGCTTTGAACCGTGATCCTCAGAGCTCAGCCTCTTGTATAGCTGGGATTACAGGCGTGAGCCACGGGCGCCCTGCTGACTGTTCTGATCTGGATTCTAAGCACAATGTTCTCTGGCAAAGAGGAAATTAGTTCACAGGGTTTTGTTTTTTTTTTCCCCTCCTTGCTGGAATCCCACCTCTGTAATAACTTTTTCTAGAATTCAGCAAGCACTCAGGAACTCAGGCCTCACCTTCAGGAAGTCGGCAGGAGCCACCTTTGGGGGAGGCCTGTTTAGTACTGATGACAAACATCAAATTTCGAGGCGTCATTCTCTTACCCTCACCCCCCCCCCCCACTCCCCCAGCGGAATGGCAGTGGGACAGCGGGGAAGTCCTTGTCATCCTGGCGGAAACTGACTGGGCATCTGAGCTCTGACTCCCACAGGGCCTTCTGCCCAGCCAACCCTGCTGGAGCCAGGAGACGCCTTGGGTCTGACCTCAGGCCCAGCTGTGCACAGGAGGGCGAGGCCCGCAGGAATGTGCAGATTCTAGCTCTTTCCACTGGCTGCCCTTGGCCTTCATCCTAAGCCTGGTTTGGGAGATCTTAATAGATTTGTATTTTGTGTCACGGCTGTCTTTGGTGTTGCAGTGCTGGGAATCAAACCCAGGGCTTTGTGTGTGTGCTAGGCAAGCACTCTGAGCAGTGAGCTACAGCCCAGCCCCGGGGAGATTTTTCTTTTTATAGTTTCTTTTTTAATTGTTATTATAAAGGTGATGTAGAGAATGGTTACAGTTACAGAAGTCACGTAAAGAGTGGACATTGTAACATTGGACATTGTAGCCCCATCCCACCTCCCCTCCTAGTTCTGGATATATATTTGTTATTGTCCAAAGGGTCTCTGATGGCCTTCCCTGTCCCCCTCTCCTCGCTCCTTCCCACCTCGTGTGGAAAGGTCAGGCATCTCCAGGGCTGACCTCAGATGCCCATTCAGGGGACCATCTTCCCAGGTACTCATGAGGCTTATGCAACTGGATGTCTTCTGATTCCTCCAGACTCATTGTGTGCATGAAGGCCTGCCCCGTGTTCCCAAGTTGGTTCTTCATCTGTCATCCAGTCCACTCAATCTGAGGACATTTTTCTATCCTCTGCCTTCCTGTCCTTCCTACTGAAAGTCCTTGATAATATCAGTTCTGTCCTTGTCTTCATGCCAAATGGTGACCCTGGTGTGTCCAGATGCTAAGCTACTCGGGGCCTATGCATGCCAGGTACACATTCTCCCATTGACCTACCTATCCCTCGCTCCTCCTCTGTTCTGTGTGTGTGTGCATGCATGCACACATGCATGCACACAGTCCTGGGGCTTGAACTCAGGACCTGGGTGTTGAACTTTTTTGCTCAAGGCTAACACTCTACCACTTGAACCACAGCTCCACTTCTGGCTTTTTGCTGGTTAATTGGAGATAAGAGTCTGTAGACTTTCTTGCTCAGGCTGGCTTTGAACCTTGATGCTCAGATCTCAGCCTCCTGAGTAGCTAGGATTACAGGTGTGAGCCACTGATGCATGTACCAAACCCAGCAGACCTGGGTTTGAACCATCAAACTGAGGTAGAAGAAAAAAAGGGCTACATAGCATTAGCTTACAGATGGGCATATGGATCCACAGGACAGAGCTGAGAGCCCAGCAATAGACTTATGAGCCATTAATTTTTGAGACGGTACCAAGATAGTTCAGTGGGGGAAAAAATGGCTTTAAAACAAAAGGGGCAGGACAAAGGGACATACAAAGGGATGGAGTGGGTCCACCTTCTAGAACTCTAGATGGGCTAAAGACTGTCAGAGCTAGAAATATATAACCTAAGACTAAATCTTCAAACTTGGTTAAGCAATGACTTCCTCAATATGGCAGAAAATAAAGTAAGATGTATTAGAGTTCATGGCTTTAAAACAGACTGCATAGGCCAGGTGCTGGTGGTTCACACCTGTAATCCTAGCTACTCAGGAGGCTGAGATCTGAGGATCATGGTTCAAAGCCAGCCCAGGCAGGAAAGTCCATGAGTCTCTTATCTCCAATTAATCACCAGAAAACTGGAAGTGGCGCTGTGGCTCAAGTGGTAGAGTGCTAGCCTTGAGCTGAAGGGCTGAGGTACAGCTCCCAGCCCAGGTTCAAGTCCCATGACCGACCAAAAAAAACCCCCAAAACTATACCAAAAAACAAACTGCATAAACAATTGAAAAGAGCCAGGAGCCTACTGGTGCTCACACCTGTAATCCTAGCTACTCAGAGGGCTGAGATCTGAGAATCACAGTTCAAAGTCAGCCCAGGCATGAAAGTCTGTAAGACTCCAGTCCCCCAATTAACTACCAAACAGCCAGCAGTAGAACTGTGGCTCAAGTGGTAGAGCACTAGTCTTGAATAAAAACAAAGAATAGCACCCAAGCCCTGAGTTTAGGCCCCAGGACCGGTGCATGTACACACACACACACACACACACACACACACACACAAATTTCTATAATTATTCAGTGGTGATAGTTGCACAACTCTGATGTTATTAGGAGACTGCTGATTTACTCTAAAAGGTTATTTTATGGCATGTATATTATCTATCAATAAAAAATTTAATATGGGAATGAATGTTGTAAGAGCTGGAAAAAAGTTGAAGCTGGGCACTGGTGGCTCATGTCTGTAATCCTAGCTACTCAGGAGGCTGAGATCACAGTTGGAAACCAGCTTGTACAAAGTCTCTTATCTCCAATTAACTATAAAAAAGCCAAAAGTGGTGTGTGGTTCTAGTGGTAGAATATCAGTCTTGAGTGTAAAAGCTGAAGACTATCATACGGGCCCTAAATTCAAATCCTAGTACCAACACACACACACACACACACACACACACACACACACACACACACCACACACACACACACACACCAGGAAACAGTTTTCTGGTATTACACGTATTTGCTATCTAAAACATACCTGTCTCAGGTGAAAGGATACATTTCTGAGATGCTGTTTGATCTACAAACTCTAAGAAGGCCCCTACTGGATGGAACATGCTGAGACACCCATGGAACAGAGACCCCAATTTCCATGGGACCACTCCGATTGGGGTCAGGAAACCCACAGCTCCCAGATGCACATCTCTGCACCCGTCTAAGCAGGGCTTATGGCAACCTGGCTCCTTATGACAGACCATACAACAGCTACTCGATAAATATTTGTTAAATAAATGAACTCCTTGGACAGGGTAGCTTTAATACCAACAAATCAATCCCACTCCTTTCCTCTCCTTTTCTAGGGATTGTAGGTGAATGAACTCCTGCTTTGGGCAGGCTCTCAGCCTGTCTTCAATCCACAGTGCTTCGTTCTTACAGATGAGACACGCTCATGTTGATGAATGATGGGAAATACCATGACCTCATCCGAAATGTTTACAAATCCTCTAGCACCTCTTCTCTATTTTTCATTTATACTTTGTGAGGTGGTAGCCCATTTGTTAGGTTTTAGATGTAGTCTTGGTGCTTGAACTCAGGGCCTTTGCTCTGTCCCTTAGCTTTTTCACTCAAGCTAGCTCTCTACCAACGAAGCCACAGCTCTACTCTGGCTTTTGGCTGGCTACTTGGAGGAAAGAGTCTGACTCTTTTGCTTGGGTTGGCTTTGAACCATGATCCTCAGATCTCAGCCTCCTGAAGATCTGGGATTACCAGCATCAGGCTGGTTTGTTTTTTTAAAAATGGTATCACATTTTGTATCTCCCTTACAATTCCTGTTTTCTGCCTTTTTTTTTTTTTTTGGCCAGTCCTGGGGCTTGAACTCAAGGCCTGGGCACTGTCCCTGAGCTTCATTTGCTCAAGGCTAACACTCTACCACTTGAGCCACAGCATCGCTTCTGGCTTTTCTGTGTATGTGGTACTGAGGAATCAAACCCAGGGCTTCATGCATGCTAGGCAAGCACTCTACCACTAAGCCACCTTCCCAGCCAAGTTTTCTGCTTCTTGAACAACTGAGTGAACACTGGGCCTGGATCACAGCCTCTCCCTGGATTTAGCTTTTTTGCCTTCAAGGACAAACCCATCTTCTCTCTGAAAAAAGACCTGGGAACAACACCTACAAAAGCAAGTTGGGCTGCCTGTCTGTGGAAGGTCAAGAAAGCCTGTCAGCAACCTGCCAGCAGTGGACAGGCTGGGAGATGGGTCTGGGGGGGGGCACATGGAGGAGCCAGCCATCTTGATTTCCTGCCTCAGATGAACTTGAAAGGGTTCCAGTTCCTCGTAGCCTGGCTCTATCTCACAGGCTTGGGATGAAATATCTAATCACCTCCCATTCCTAAAAAAGTTTCAAAAAATCAGTGGCAAGGATTCGAATCTCTAATCAAATGGAATTTAATTTCTTGCCCACCCCACGAAAACAACCAAGGCGAATCTCAGAGGCTGCACACTTGATTTGAGAAGAGACGGGAGTACCCCAACTTCTCTGATTATATGAATCTCTTCCAACAAAAGTTCATACAGGCCAAGTACCTGTGGTTCATGTCTGTAATCCTAGCTACCCACAAGGCTAAGATTTGAGGGTCACAGTTCAAAGCCAGCCTGGGTAGTAAAGTTCATGAGACTCTTAATCTCCAAATAACCATCAAAAAAAAATCAGAAGTGAAGCTGTGGCTCAAGTGGTAGAGTGTTAGCTGTGAGGCAAAAAGCTCAGGGACAGTTCCTAGGCCCTGAGTTCAAGCCCCAGGATCAGCATGAATGCAAGCATGCACACATGCACACACGCACAGAAGTTCACATGAGACACTTCCTTAAGAGATTTCAAGGTGGCAGAAATGGCTTCTTGGAGGGCCTACTTGAGATTCACCAAGTGGCTTCCACATGGTAGTACACTCTCCTTTTTACTCTCCTTTTTCCTCTTCCCCTCCCTCTAAAATACCTCTGCAAGTTCTAACCTGGCATGCCGGCTCTCTGAAGGCAAAAGTATGACAAATATTCAGATAAGCCAGTGGAATTTAGAGCATAGGTTTGTTCTTTGTTGGCAAGGATTCCGAAGAGTACCCCACACAGCGAAGTGTGTGTCTCTCCAAAGTGTAGAATGAATCAAGGAACTTTTTTTTCTTCTTTGATGCCAGTACTGGGACTCAGGGTCTAGTGTTCTCACTTAGCTTTTTCTGCTCAAGGATGGCTCTCTGCCATTGGAACTTTTTACTGGTTAATTGGAAATAAGAATATCAGGGACTTTTCTTCCCAAACTGGCTTTGAATCAAGGTCCTCAGATCTCAGCCTTCTGAGTAGTTAGGATTACAGGCTAACTGCTTATTCTTTTTTTTAATTTTAATTGTTATTATAATGGTACAGAGAGCTTACAGTTATATGAGTCAAGAGCTGAAAGTGAGGCTAACCTTTAGTTTTGCGTGCAAACTTTGTTTTCTGTCTTACTTTGTTTTTAGTACAGGGTAGTATAGTAGGAAGAGCTTGAGGTTTGGCATTAAACCTGTATTTGAATCCTAGGCCTGGCATATTCTGGGATAACTGTGTAATTTACAGATGTGGTAGCAGATATAAAGTCACTTCTGCTCTAAACCTTTCAGAAAAGCAGAGTGGAGGAGGAGTTTGGTCCTGTTGATCGTGTGTAGACGCAGCCGTTTCCTGCCTGGCCACCTTTTGAATGTCTGTGGTGAATATTCTCTGGGATGTTAGACCTTAGGCCTCCCTCACAAAACCCTCCAACATACCCGAACTGTTTTCAGTGCCTTAACCAAACACAATCAGCAACTCTGAAGATCCCAGAACTGGCAAGCATTTCAGGGAAATCACAAGAGAAATGTATTCATCTTATGATTAATCCTGGGTGGCTTGCTCCAGGAAGAGCACACAAAGATTAGCTGCAAGTTAGCAGTGTACAGAATTTCACAAACACACAGTGATGAGGACAGGCCCAGTTCCTTTTTTCTTTTCTTTTCTTTTTTTTTTTTACAAAAACCGTTTTATAAAAATGGAACCAGATTAGCGCACTCACGGGTGTGGGGAACTGGAAGGGTTCAGACTCTGAGAGGAGGTGGCTGACATTCTTCCATTCATAGTGATGTGGGGAGGGGGAGAGGGGGAGGACGGCAGCCCTGCTCCTCTCCCCTCCCCCATCACAGCCAACAATAGCTCAGCTCAGTAAAGTCATTCATTCATATTCAAGTCCTCTCATGCTTTATACTCAAGACAAAACCCCTGCAGGGACTCAGCTCTTTGTGAGCAGAGCAGCTTCCCCCCCCCCACCTTAAAGCTCCCCCTCCATCCCTCCTCCTCAGTTGGCTTCTTTTCTCAGCACTGGGGTTTCCAGGATCAAGGGAGGCTGGTTTTCCAGACAAGACTGGACACAGCCTGTCAAGAGTACCTTTGACATTCAAGAACTATCTTAAATGCCAGGACTGATGGTTCCCCGCAGTAATCTCAGCCACTCAGGAGGCTGAGATCTGAAGATCACGGTTAAAAGCCAGCACAAGGAGTCCAGTACACACATTAAAAAAAAGTCGGCCGGGCATTGGTGGCCCACACCTGTCATCCTGGCTATTCAGGAGGCTGAGATCTGAGGATCCTTGCTTGAAAGTCTTTGAATTGCTTATATACAATGAACCACCAAAGAGCCAGAAGTGAAGCCCCGGTTCGAGTGCTAGAGCGCTAGCCTTGAGCACCAAAGCTCAGGGACAGTACCCAGCCCCCAAGCTCAAGCTCCAGGGCCAGCACACGCGCACGCGCGCACACACACACACACACACATACACACCACACACACATACACACACACCATATACACACACACACACACACAAGCACACACAAATGTGCACACACACGCACACACACCATACACACATACACACACACCATACACACATGCATGCACACACACCATACACATGCACACATACACACCATACAAACACACACACACACACACACACACACACACACACATTAAAATAAAATGAAATAAATCCAAGAACTGCCCTAAGAATTGCAGTCATTCCCTGCTTAGGTAACAAAGGAAGTAACTCAGTTCATTTTTTCTGGGGTTTGGCTCAGGTAGGGGCCTCCCTCAGCTTACACGTGGGGAGGACAAAATCATGTCAGTGGTGCATGCTCCTGCCAAAACGGAAACGGAAGGGACTGGTGCTCAATATTTCCACTGGAAAGAGGAGTTCCAAAGATGGGCCTGCCCCAGCCCCCTTCTGGCTCCCCCTCCCCCAGGGAAGAGCGGCTTCAGTCCCTCCGAAGCAGACGCGGGCTGGGAAGGTGACTCTAGACAGCTGGCGCACACACTCTGTGTACTTTCTCCAAGGTGAGGGATTTTCTGGGCAGAATTATGGAAGCCTCGCCTGGGCCCACCTTTCAGCAGACTGGTCCCTCTCCAGAAAAGATTCCCACCAGGATCAACTCAGGAAAACAGAAGAGAGATGGACTTGTGTGAAAAAGCTGACACAGGGCCCAGATCTTGAATTTAAGCCCCAATGCCAAAAGGAAGAAGAAGAAGAAGAATGAGGAGGAGGAGGAAAAGGAGAAGGAGGAGGAGGAGGAGG
>NW_012267222.1:8649371-8682626 GCF_000151885.1 Dipodomys ordii | reverse complement strand
GAGGAGGAGAAGAAGAAGAAGAAGAAGAAGAAGAAGAAGAAGAAGAAGAAGAAGAAGAAGAAGAAGAAGAAGAAGAAGAAGAAGAAGAAACAACAACAACAACAACAAAAGAAAGTAAAGTTAAAAGATTCAACAGCCTCCATCCCTGAGGAATACTTTCTCTCTCCTAATTCCTCCAGTGATATTTAGTGAACAACTACTATTGCAAGTTTTGTGTTTTTAACCTGGGGCGGGGGTGGGTAGGTATTCAAGGCTGCCGTATCTCCTTTTGAGCTTATATTATCAGGAAAGTAGACATCAGTAAAATCCAAGATGACAAAGAAAATATAGGCAGATGTTCTCAGAGGCCACCCTCACAGCATGGGGGCAAAGGTGTGTGTGTGTGTGTGTGTGTGTGTGCGCGCGCGCGCGCGCATACACATGCACGCACACACACAATGACCCTGCCATCAGATCAAGTCCATTAATGACACGAGTTAAGGATATTATTGGCCAACTTCAACCCTAACCCACAACCCCAAACCCACTTAAACCTCAAGGCTCACGAGCAATTCCCCAGGGCTGAGAGTTCAGCTCTGTGACAGACAGCTTGCCTGGTATGCACAAGGCCCGGGCTCCATCCTTAGCCACAGGGGAGAAAAAGAAAGGAGAAAGCCAGCGATCCAGGAGAGCTAGGGGTGCATGCCTGCAATTCCGGCCCTGGGATCACAGTGGCAGGAACAGCTGGAGACCAGCCTGGGCTCACTTAGGAGTCTCAGCCCAGTCTGAAGAACATAGCAAGACCCTGTCTTAAGAAAACAAAACAAAGAATAATCTCTCTCTCTCTCTCTTTCTCTCTCTCTCTCTCTCTCACACACACACCCCCCACACACACCCCTCCCTAAAGAGGTTAAGGCTAGCCTCTTAGCTGAGGTCCTGAGTGTGTCCAAGCTAGCACAGCACATAGAGAGACCAGCGCCCAGCCCCCCTGCACACTGCACAAGCTCCTGCATAAGCTCCTGGGGCCCTGGACATTGCTCCTGCACACCGACACACAGCCAGCCTGGCCGCCTGGCCAGGGAAGAAGGGCCCTCTCTCTGCTTCCACCCTTGCTGCCCGTGGTTAGTGAAGATCCTCCTGCTACCTACCCTGTGTCCTTGGGACTCAGCCTCTCCTCTCCTCCCCCCTCCTCCTTTCCCCTCTTCTCCTTCTTCTCTGTCCCCCAGGCTCAGGTCTCCAGCAAGTTCCAGCCGCTGGTAGCTAGTGGCCCAGGGCGGGCAGGCAGCCCGGCGGACACTCACCTCCCTTTGCTGGGATACAGAGCCAGGCGCTCCCCAAAATCCACAGCAGCACTGGCTTCCTCCACATCTTCCCGGGGGATCTGCTCTGTGTGCTGCACGGGGTGGGGGGGGGGAGGGTCAGAGGCGCAGGAGCCAGCACCCAGGCGCCCCGGGACACCCTGGCTGTGGGTACCAGGAGAACAAACTTGGCAGCTGACAACTGGGCAAGCCAGCGGGCCACATTTATCCCTCCAGAGGAGGAGGGGGGAGCGAGGGGGGGCATCAGGTGGTCCCGGCCCTCCCCCAGCCCTAGGACCGCCCCCCTGCTCTGTTTGGCCAGCTCCAAAGCAGAGAGCTCAGACTAGGTTTAGAGTTACATGGCCACAACTGGGCTGTGGGTGGGTGGGGAAGTGGGGGCTGTGTGTGGGGGGGGAAGCACAGCTCCCCCTAAATGAGTTTTTAATGCTGTTCAACCATCAGAGGAGAAAAGAGGCATGGGCAATGAACGGCTCGCTTTCGTTACTTTCTTATACTATACTGATGATGACTGTGTTATTTATTGATTTTTTTTTTAAGTGGGGAGCACCAGCGAGCATTTTTCTCGTTGCGGGATGAAGGGAGTGGTAAAGCTCCAGGGCTGTTGTCCATTCCAAGCATACGATTGTTCCTGTGGGAATACCGAATTTGATGGCTTAAAAATAATCAGTCGGTGTAAAGGAGACTGAGCTGGGTGGGCTTGGGGTGGGGGTGGGGGGCAATTTTGGGGGGTTTGCCACCAGGCTGGGGATGGGGAACTTGGCCAGCTGTGGAGGGTTGGGCAAGTGTTGAGCAAAGGCTGAACTCCCTGTGATTCAAGATGTGGGTGCCAGCAAGTCAGGTCAGGTGCTGACCTGTATCTGCTCACAGCTGAATTCGTCCCATTTAATCCGGAAGTTTAGACCTACCCCTTCCATTCTACTGCTGCTTAGGCCATCTGAATCTGATCTCAGAAAGTGTGTACTGGCATTTGTACTTTTGTACAAATATACAAACTTACATTTGTACATTCTTCCCCAACTGTTGGGATTTTTTTTTAAAAAATTAGTTGATCCAGCATCTTTGACCACAGTAAAAACGTGTGTGTGTGTGTGCATGTGTGTGCACCTGTGTGTGCGTGTGCACGTGTGTGTGTGCATGTGTGTGCATGTGTGTGTGTGTGTGCGCTGGTACTGGAGCTTGAACTCAGGGTCTCTCACTCTCACTTGGCTTTTTTCTACTCAAGGCTGGTGCCTTACCATTTGAGCCATACCTCCACTTCTAGCTTTTTGGTGGTCAGATGGGGATGGAGAATCTCATGGACTTTCTTTCCTGAGCTGGCTTCAAACATGGATCCTCAAATCTCAACCTCTTGAGTAGCTGGGATTGCCAGGTGTGAGCCACTGGTGCCTGGCCCACAGAAAAAGACTTTGTCACACTACCTGAATTTTCCAACCTTTTCATTTGGTTCATTTATCTACTTTCGTGACAATTTTCAGTATGGTCTGAATTACTCTGGCTTCATAAGAAACCATGTTATCCTGTAATATAAGAATTTGTGGGGAAAAAAAGAATTTGTGGGACTGGAAAGGTGGCTCAGTGGTAGAGCACTTGCCTTGCATGCATGAGGCCCTGGGTTCAATTCCTTAGCACCACATAAGCAGAAAAAGCAGGAAGTGGGGCTGACACTCAAGTGGTAGAGCGCTAGCCTTGAGCTGAAGAGCTGAGGGACAGTGCCCAGGCCCAGAGGCCCAGAGTTCAGGCCCTACGACTGACCAAAAAAAAAAAAAAAAAGAATTTTTAAGCCAGGTACTGGTGGCTCACGCCTGTAATCCTAGTTACTCAGGAGGCTGAGATCTGAGGATCACAGTTCGAAGCCAGCCTGGGCCGAAAAGTTTGTGAGACTCTTATCTCCAATAAACTACCCAGAAAAAGACTGAACTGGTGCTGTGGCTCAAGTCGTGGAGTGTAAGCCTTGAGCACAAAGAAGCTCAAGAACAGCATCCAAGCCCTGAGTTCAAATCCTGGGACCAGAAAAAAAAAATGTGCACAATCTCAGTTGTTTCCAAATGACCTTTGATCCAGGAAG
This sequence comes from Dipodomys ordii, assembly GCF_000151885.1. Taxonomy (NCBI): domain Eukaryota; kingdom Metazoa; phylum Chordata; class Mammalia; order Rodentia; family Heteromyidae; genus Dipodomys; species Dipodomys ordii. Next base: position 8,679,263 of record NW_012267222.1, on the reverse strand, counting down.
GTCTCCAGGAGACCTGGCTTCAAGCTGACTCACTCAGGGTTTTCCTAGATTACTGAGTTAAGACACAGGTCACTGGGGCCCAGTTGTAACATTCTCATTCATTACGTTGGGGATGGGCGTGTGAGGCCTGATTTCTGCATTTCTGGCATGTTCTGAAGTTGTGAGCCCTCTGCCATAGATGAAGATGGCAGCTTGTCTGTAACCTTGTGCCTGTGGAGGATTCGCTAGAGGATGTTTATGAAGTGTGTTCAGGGAGCAGGAGGATCTTAGAGGGTTAATGGGAAAGCTGAGCGGGAGCATTGGGTATGGGACCCTCCATGCTGGGGGGTCGGGGGAATGATGCTGGAGATTGAGGCTGGGGTCTCTGGTCCTGCCTGTGTTCTTTGCGGGCCTCTACACAGTCCAGAAAGCATGGCTGAGCAGCTGTCTGTGACTGCAGAATGAGTTGTAGGCCTAGGCCTGGGGCTGGGACCAAAATGCATTTGGCAAGACCGATGAGGCTGTGGGTGGTGGTTGTACTGACATGGACACGTGTGTGTGTGTGTGTGTGTGTGTGTGTGTGAATGACAATCACAGCACTCTGACTGTCTGGTAGCTGGGCCACAGGAACACTGGGCTTCCTTGAAATGGAAGCATCAATTCTGCATTGAAGGGCTCGAAGCACAGCCAAGACTCCTCCAATCCCTGGATGGTTTGTCCACGAGGACCTGAGTGCTCTTCAGCCTCTGAGTATTTTTGTTTTATGTTTTCCTTCCTTCCTTCCTTCCTTCCTTCCTTCCTTCTTTTGTGATATTAGTGTGTGAACTCTGGGCCTCAGAGCTCACGCTTGCTGTTATGTGCTCTATGTCCCGAGACATGTCTCAGTCTTTTTGTGGAGATTTTGCCTTAGAGGCTGGCCTCACACCACGATCCTCCCACCTACAGGAAATCTGTGTGCATTGGCCAGCCAAAGACCCCCAACCCTGTCCCTGTGCTGAGCTCAATCTCCTCCAGCTTTACCACTGCTCAACTCCAGCGTGGGCTCCTCAAAGGACTGAGCTTGGACAGGTATGTGACTCATACTTGTAATCTCAGCTATTTGGGAGACAGAGATAAGAGGATCATGGTGCTGAGGTCAGGTTGGGTAAAAAACAAAGGGACCTATTGGAAAAATAGCTCTAGCAAAAAGGGCTGGGGCATGGCCCAAGTGTTAGTATTCCTGCCTAGAAAATTCAGGGGCTCTGATATCAAGTCTCAGTGTTGCTCCCCTAAAGTGGAGGTCCCAAAATGTTTCTGCCTCTGTGGTGTCCCTCTATGACCTTTGGGGATTCCACAGGCTCCCTGAAGTCAGGAGCTTGGCTTATTATTTTTTTTTTTTTGTCGGCCGTGGGGCTTGAACTCTGGGCCTGGGCGCTGTCCCTCAGCTCTTCAGCTCAAGGCAAGCGCTCTACCACTTGAGCTACAGCGCCACTTCCGGTTTTCTGGTGGTTTATTGGAAATAGGAGTCTCTCGGTCTCTCCTGCCCGGGCTGGCTTTGAACCTCAGATCTCAGCCTCCTGAGTAGCTAGGATTACAGGCGTGAGCCACCAGCGCCCGGCTGAGCTTGGCTTATTATTTTTTCACGTTTCTATTACTTTTTTTTTTTGGTTGGTCGTGGGGCTTGAACTCTGGGCCTGGGTGCTGTCCCTTAGCTCTTCAGCTCAAGGCAAGTGCTCTATTGAGCCACAGCACCACTTCCAGTTTTCTAGTGGTTAATTGGAGCTAAGAGTCTCACGGACTTTCCTGCCTGGGCTGGCTTTGAACCACAATCCTCAGATCTTAGCCTCCTGAGTAGCTAGGATTACAGGCGTGAGCCCCTGGCGCCTGGCTCTATCACTTTCAAATACATATTATATATATTATATATAATCTATCAGCATCTGGCCCTGTTCCATAATTTGGGTGTTGTGATTTCTGCCAGTGCTTCAGACAATCTTCACCCATAGATCAACTCCAACCTAGCTTGAGACTCAAAAGTTGGGTCCACGGTATATGACATAAAGTCAGTCAGCTTGACCAGGCAAAACTGGAAGCTGCAAGTGACTTCTATGGTTTCTGGGATGCTTTGAAAGTCCACCAGCACCTCTCCCCTCTGAGCATGCTTCCCTTTCTTCCAAAAACCTGGATGATTCCACAGTGGCTTGTTCCTTAGCTAAGACCCTACCTCCTTCTCACTGCAAAATTTCCTAGAAAGGGTAGCCCTGGCACAGCCCATCTTGCAGACTTTGATAGAGATGGGGTCTTCGTCTGTGTTGGGTTACTTCAATGGAGTATCTGAAACTGGGTACTTTATAAAGAAAAGGAAGATCTACGTTCTCACATTCCTAAAAGCTAGGAAGCCCACGATCAAGGGCCCAAATCTGGTGAGGGTCTTTTCACTGTGTCCTAACACAGTAGGAGATAGCACATGGTCACAAGGTACTTTCTGCAAGCAAACTCCAGCCTTGTCTGATGGTGTTTATCTAAAACACCAGCTACTCGGGAAGCAGCAGTAGGAAGATCACAGTCTAACGCAGGGCCAGACAAAAAGCAAGAGATCTTATTAAAGATGAATGAATGGGTGGGAGCGTGGCTTAGTGGTAGAGTGCTTACCTAGCATGCTCGAAGCCCTGGGTTCCATTCCTCAGCACCACATAAACAGAAAATGCTGCAAGTGGCGCTGTGGCTCAAGTGGTAGAGTGCTAGCCTTGAGCAAAAGGAGCTCAAGGACAGCGCCCAGGCCCTGAGTTTAAGCCCCAGGACTAGGAAAACAAAAAAGAGAATTAAACATCGAGGGTAGGGAGGGCATGGCTAAAGCATGAAGCCCTGTGTTCAATTCCAGTTACTGCCAAATAAAATAAAAAGTGGTTTGTGAGACTGTAAAGAAAAAAAGGGGGGGGCACTAATTCCATTTGGAAGCCCCACCCCCAGGCCCTCATCTAACTTTAATTGCTTTCCAAAGACACCATCTCCACATACCATTAACATAGGAGTTTCCAACACATGATGAATTCCAGTCAAGTGGTATCTGAGTATGGCTCTGGTTTCCCTCTAATAGAGGGTGCCAGGTACTGTGTTCTTGGGCTGCCAAGAAGGAGGTGTGCAAAATAGGGAGCCTGGAGAACTGAAGGCGTGTTTATTAACTTGGCCTTGCTGTGTGCTGGCTATGGCATCTACCAGGTTTGGCATGAGCAGACCATCCTCTCTCTGCGGGACAGGCCACACCCCACTCTACCCCTCACTCTGGCAGGGGTAGTTAAGTCTTTACCAACTATGTATTTATTAGCCAAGGTGAGGCCCTGTGGCTGCCCCAGGACAAGAAACAAGCGGTCCTGTTTAACTTTTCACTGGTCTATTCAGAGCACCTGGCTTTTGCTTGCAGAAAACAAAACAAAAAAACAGGGAAAAAGAAAACCCAAACACTGAACTCTGGATCAACAGGCATCTGTGTCTTTTTTTTTTTTTTGCCAGTCATGGGGCCTGAACTCTGGTCTTGGGCGCTGTCCCTTAGCTCTTCAGCTCAAGGCTAGTGCTCTACCACTGGAGCCACAGCACCACTTCCGGCTTTTTCTGTTTATGTGGTGCTGAGGAATCGAACCCAGGGCCTCATGCTTGCAAGACATGCACTCTACCGCTGAGCTACCTTCCCAGCCCCTCATCTGTGTCTTTTATCCTCTTGGGAAACCCTTGGCCATCAAGGCTGGATGTGGTCACATGGCTTTCAGATGCTCCAAGAGGACAAAGAGAGCTGCTCTGGCCGGTAGAGTGAGCATGACCTTTGAGGGGAAGGTGAACACTCCATCTTAGCTCATCTGTATCCAAAACTGGTCCACATCGTCCCACAGAGATGCAGCTGTTCCCTCAGGTAGATGGTAAAATGACTCACAACTGCTTAGTTACACACCACCCAGCCAAAAGGCACAGTTGTCTGAACCAGGATTTGAATTCAGGGTCTCTGATGGTTTGAATGAAAAGGGTCACTAATTGCTTTAGGGATCTGGGAACATGGACTCAGGTTGGTTTTTATCATATTTATCATATCCCTTCCCTTTCTGTTCCATTTTCCCAGGCAGAGCTGTGCTATGTAGCCCGGGCTGGTCTAGAACTTGCTATTATCTAGCCTCGCTGCTCTGGCCTTAGCCTCCTGAATTCCGGGATTGGAGGATGACCTTCCATGCCTGGCTAATATTGAATTTTAATGGACAGACAAGCGGTCCTGGGGCTTGAACTCAGGGCTAGGGTGTGTCCTGAAGGACTAGCACTCTATCACAAGAGCCACAACCTCACTTCTGGCTTTTTTGGTAGTTTAGTAGAGATAAGTGTCTTACAGACTTTCTTGCCCAGGCTGGCTTTGAACCGCATCCTCAGATCTCAGTCTCCTGAGTGGCTAGGATTACAGGAGTGAGCCACCAGCACCTGTCTATATATCTATATCTATCTATCTATCTATCTATCTATCTATCTATCTATCTATCTATCTATCTATCTATATATATATATAGAGAGAGAGAGAGAGAGAGGTTTTTGAGTTTGTTTTGTTTTGTTTTGTCAGATGTGGGGCTTGAACTCTAGGCCTGGTCTCTGTCCCTCAGCTCTTAGCTGAAGGCAAGTGCTCTCTTCTGGTTTTCTGGTGGTTAATTGGAAGTAAGAGTCTCACGGACTTTCCTGCTTGGGCTGGCTTTGAACCACAATCCTCAGATTTTAGCCTCCTAAGTAGCTAAGATTACAGGCGTGAGCCATGGGTACCCAGCTTTTGTGTTTTGTTTTTTTAACCATTCACACCATACCCACAGAAAGTTCCTTTCCCAGTGTGTCCTGGGACTCCCTAAGTGTGAAGATTGCACATCTGCTTGGAAGGCAAATGGAATGAGTGTGGCTCAGTGCGGGAGGCTGGAAAGCCGGGCAGGGCTGGGCTAGCGGGCAGGCGGCAGGGTCAGGGGGTCTACCTTGCTGTTCCCTGGAAGGGTAGGCCTTGATGACATATCAACCCTAGCTTTTTGTCTGTTTCCCTAGGCAAAAACTTGACTTATAAAAGAAGACGGTGCTACTATGTACCTAATGACCATATAAGATGATGCTAAGTGAAATGAACCCCAAGATTGGGACGCAAAAAGTTTTTCTTTGCCACTGTTGTTTTTTAATTTACTGTGTGGGGTTTTTTTTTTTTTTGTTTCTTTTGTTTGTTCTTCCCCCATGGTTTAACCCCTGTTGTCACTGTCTCTGATTCCATGCTCTACATCTTGTATATATATATATTTCTAATTCGGGAGGGAAGGGAAATAACAAAATGCTGAAACAAGGATACAGGCTGACCCCGTGTCACAATGAGATGTACAAGACACTATGTTGAAAACAAACTTTACAACTTGGGTGGGGGGAGGGAGGAGTTGGGGATGTGGAGAGGGAAGGGATGGTCAGGGAAAATCAAAGGAGAGAGTAACAATGCTCGATAGGAAATGTACTCATTACCCACGTAACTGTAATCCCTCTGTACAGTATCTTTACAATAAAAAGTATTTAAAAAAAAAGAAGATGGGGCTAGGTGTGGCTGGGAAGGTGGCTCAGTGGTAGAGTGCTTGCCTTGCATGCATGAGGCCCTGGGTTCGATTCCTCACCACCACATACGCAGAAAAAGCCAGAAGTGCTGCTGTGGCTCAAGTGGTAGAGTGCTCGCCTTGAGCTGAAGAGCTAAGGGACAGGGCCCAGGCCCAGAGTTCAAGCCCCACGACAGACCAAAAAAAAAAGAAAGAAGACAGGGCAAAGGACCCAAGGACTCAGCCTAGAAGGTTCCACCATGTACTGAGACACCCACTCATTATCCTGCCAGTTCTTGCCACATGCTTGGACACCACGACAGCAAACCACCAGTGCCACAGACCTCTGGCCTGCTGGCCCTGAAGACCCTCCCAGAGACGAGGCCTCAGGCCCTCAGGTGAGGGGCGCAGTGGCTTTGGAACAGCCTAGACCTTGCTTGTATTTTAGAAGCTCTTTTGTTTGAGGCCTCAAATCTGTTTTAATCAGCTCTCAGGAATCTAATTCAAATACTCAAGACTTAAGCAGCTGCCAGGAGGTGGGTTTGGCCCTGACAGGAAAACAAGGAAAAGCTTAAAAGTTAATAAAGCTAGAAGAAAACAGCTTGAGTGTTAGCAGTCCAACTTCCAGAGCTCCCTGGCTGCCTTTAGGTTGTGGATGGGGACAAGACTCTCTTTGAATTGCAGAAGCCTAAGTTTTATAGAGAAAACAGCAAAAGGCACCAGGGGGTTCCTGTGAGATGCTGGAGTGGCTGACTCAGGGATGGGTCACGTGCTTGTCACGTGCACTAGGGTAGAAGGTCATTATGCACATTATTGAGTCTCTGAACAACTCTGGAGTCTGTGCCAGGCAGTGTCCTAGGCTCCAGGGACCAGGCAAGGACAAAGTCTGTTTCTGAGCCTCTTATATTCCAAAAGATGATGGGAGCAGAAATAAAATAGATGAGTAGAGCTTGTACGAAGTGTCCCCCCAAAAAAACAAAAGGCATTAAGCTGAGAAGCAATCGTCTACCTGGGGCAGCCCTGGTCAAGGCTGGTGCTTTACCACTTGAGCCACACCCTCACTTCTTTATCTTTGATAAAGTCAGTTCAGAGAAGAGAGATAAAACTCCCTCCATTCCAACATTCTTTTATTTTTCTTTTCCTGCAGCACTGGGAATAGAATGTTTGGCCTCTGTATGTGCACATGTATATACATACAAATGCATCATTTCATTTCTCTCTGTGTCTGTGTTTCTTTTCTGTGAACATTTTATACTTCATAGTTCTTATCTCGAACATTTCAACGTAAGAAATTTGTGTGATCTTAAGTGTGTGTTTTATTCATTTTTATGGCTTCTGCAATGAAGGTTGCTTTCTCAAGTATTAAGGCATTTTTTCCACTGTGAACTTCTATGGGCTGCACACAATCTGTTGAGATCCTGGAGGCCCAGATGATCAGTAATGCTTTCTTCCAGGAAGGATTTCTGTTTTTCTTTTCTCAGGAGCCACAGTCAGAACATGTGAGCTCCCTTCAAAGTGTGAGGATTTAGAGGCGGTGGCTCTGAGTCAGTTTCCTGTCTCAGAGAGCTCCGGGCTTGGTACTGAGTCCCAGGGCCCATCTTCCTTCATATCCCACTCCACAGTTAATTCAGTATTCTCCTCCCATCCCTCACTGACCTTGGATGTTGTTCTTATTCCTGTAACTTTCCTAAGACCTAGTTATATCACGGCCATGTACCCGGAAGAGGAATTCAATGCGTTTTGTTCTTTGTATTATATCAAGGTGAAAGTCTAAGTAATTTTTTTTTTTTCAGTTGTAGGGGATGAAACCCAAGACCTTGTGTCTACCACTGTCTAGAACCCTGGTCTTATTATTTTATTTTATTATCTATGTCAGTACTTAGCTTGAACTCAGGGCCTCACACTTTGTGTGTGTGTGTGTGTGTGTGTGTGTGTGTGTGTGTGTCAGTCATGGGGCTTGAACTCAGGGCCTGGGCACTGTCCCTGAGCTCTTTCACTCAAGGATAGTGCTCTACCACTTGGGAGCCTCAGGGCCATTCCCTGTTTTTCTAGTGGTTAACTGGAGGTAAGAGTCTCACGGACTCTCCTGCCTGGGTTGGCTTTGAACAGTGATCCTCAGATTCAGCCTCCTGAGTAGCTAGGATGACAGGCGTGAGCCACCAGCGCCCGGCAACCTCACACTCTTTCTTGGCTTTTTCACTCAAGGCTGGGGCTATTCGACTTGAGCCACACCTCCACTTCCTGTTTTTGTTTATGTTAGTTGCTTTTCTGCCCCTCTTGGGACCTGAATTCAGGCTCTGGGTTCCTCCTCCCCCCCCCCCATCCTTCCAGGTTCTCACAGGCCCATCTTGGCGACTCCTCTCATCAGGGCGCTCACTCCATCTATCATGGTGCCTCCCTCATTGATGTGGCTCCATCTCATCTCTGATGGAGACTCCACCCATCGCGGCGGCCCCGCCCATCGCGGCGGCCCCGCCCATCGCGGCGGCCCCGCCCATCTTCCTAGCGGCTAAGGAGGTGAATGGAAGAAAGCGCGCCCCTGCTTCCGGCCCACGCTCCGGCCTTTTGGAAGCAAATTGTTTGCAGGTTGTTGCTCTGTTTTTCACACTGTTTATTTTGAGGACCTGGACAAAGCACGGTGGAGGTGAGCTCATTTCCAGAACCTGCTGTGGTCCAGTAACTACCTATTGAGCTTTTCTCTCCTTTTTTAAAGTCAATAGTTATTTTTATTTTGTGTATTTCAACAAACATTTACTGAACAGCCTCTGTGTGAACTTAAGAAGGATGCGACTGAGTAGCTCCCCTCCCACGGCCTCCCCTCCCTCCCATCCCTCCCCTCCCTCCCCTCCCCTCTCTTGTGCCAGGATGAGGGCTTGAACTTGGGCACATCTGTGGTGTGTGTGTGTGTGTGTCTATGGAGATAAGAGTCTCTTGGACTCTTCTGCACAGGCTGGCTTTGAACCATGATCCTCAGATCTCAGACTCTTAAGCTAGAATTACAGGTGTGAGCCACGGGCACCCAGCTTCCACATCCCACTTCTGCATCTGCTGTGTGACCCTGGGTGCGGTAAGATGGCCAAGGCTGACCTGCATATCCGTGAAGGGATGGCAAAGGTGCCTGGCACAGAGGGTTCTGCTGCTCAAATGTGAGCTCATCTTTGGAGGAATTGGCACCTTGCTCAGTCCATGTTAGGCAACGTTGGAGGAAGAAGAGGAGGGTGGTATTGGCATGTGTCATGTACCATCGACTGCTTCTGGAGACACCAGTCAGCTGTGGCATGAAGTAATGGAACAGAGGGTTGACCGGAGCAAGCATGGTAGAATTAGATCTGTCCCCTGGCATATGTTCAAGTGAGGGCAAAGTCTGCGTGCAGAAGGGGCAAGAAGGATGACCTGGGCTGGGCAGTTGGGGACATTGCTCAGCCTGCCCAAGGCAGGAGGTCTTGCCTTCACATGCCTTCTCCTATCATCGCGTATCATTCCCCCAACCCCATTGTGACAGGTGACTACGTTGTCTACTTCACAGAAGAAATGTTAAGAAGCCTCTAGTGGTTAGGCATAGGTCGCTGACAGCTGTAACTGCAGCTACTTGGGAAGTTGAGAACAGAAAACCACAGTCAAAGGCCAGCAGCCTGGACAGAAAAAGTTCACAAGAATGCACCCCCCCCCCTCAACAGATACCTGGGTGTGTTGGTACCCTTGCTCTCCAAGCATTGTAGGAGGCTGAGATCAGGAGGATCTCAGTTCCAGGTCAGCCCAGGAGGAAAGGCCGTGACACTACCTCCCCATAAAACAAAGCTGAATATGGTGGTGAATGCCTCTCATCCTCACTGTGACAGGAAACCCCAAACGGGCAGACTGCAGCCTAGGTGCATTGAGTGGGCAGGAATCAAAACACTTATCTCAAAAAGTAACCAGTCAGCTGGGTGCCAGTGGCTCAAGCCTGTAATCCTAGCTATTCAGGAGGCGGAGATCTGAGGATCGCGGTTCAAAGCCAGCCCAGGCATGAAAGTCCATGAGACTCTTATCTCCAATAAACCACTCAGAAAACTGGAAGTGGGGGGCTGGGAAGGTGGCTCAGTGGTAGAGCGCGTGCCTTGCATGCCTGAGGCCCTGGGTTCGATTCCTCAGCACCATATAAGCAAAAAGAAAAAAGCCGGAAGTGGCGCTGTGGCTCAAGTGGTAGAGTGCTAGCCTTGAGCTGAAGAGCTGAGGGACAGCGCCCAGGCCCAGAGTTCAGGCCCCACAACCGGACCCCCCCCCAAAAAAAAAAGAAAACTGGAAGTGGCTCAAGTGGTAGAGTCCTAGCCTTGAGCCGAAGAGCTGAGGGACAGCGCCAAGCCCAGAGTTCAAGCCCCACAACTAACAACAACAACAACAACAAAAAGTAACCAGTCCCAAGGCTGGAAATGTGGCTTAGTGATAGAGTACTTACCTAGCTGGCATGAAGCTCTGAGTTCAAGTCCTCAGTACCACATAAACAGAAAAAACCAGAAGTGGTGCTGTGGCTCAAGTGGTAGAGTGCTAGCCTTGAGCATAATAAGGTTCAGGGACAGTGCTCAGGCCCTGAGTTCAAGTCCTAGGGCTGACAATAATAATAATAACCATTGAGTTCAAACCCCTAGTACTGTAATAAATTAATGAATTATAAAATGGAAGTCCTATGTGACCATGCAATTTGTGCCAAATCATTCCATACTTCAATTTCTTTTAAAGCTTTAAAGCTATGCTTTTGTTCTTTTTTAAACTTTTCTAGCATGGTGTATGCAGCTTCCAATGTGGTACCCAGAAATCCTTGTCTGATGTCTTTGGGGGGCATATTTTGTGTGTGTGTGCGTGTGTGCGTGTGTGTGTGTGTGTGTGTGTGTGTGTGTGTGTGTGTGGCTGACGTTGTTAGCTGGGAACACAGATGATAAGGTCCTTTCTGAGTTCTCTCTGTCTCTGTCTCTCTCAGAAGCAAATTCCAGGCAGGCTGACAATTGGAGTGTACGCAGTTTTGCTCCTTGGAGCTCTAGGCGGACCACCCTGGTTGGCTCCTAATCCGTACCATCTTGACATCGTACTTCCTTGTCTCCCAGTGAGTCCCCTCCCCAGTTCCCAGTCCTCAGAGTCTGTAAGATGAATAACATGTATTGTTGCTGTGGAAGCTCAGTTTGAATCCTGGCCCCCAACATTCCTTCTCCTAGTTCAGTGGTGAGGAAGTCATTCTCCCTCCATTCTGCCTCTCTAAGCCAGGGCCCCTTCCTTTAGATAATGTCTGCTTTGTAAAGCTGCAACAAGTAAATGAAATAAAACATGTAAAGAAAACAGGCCAAATATCCCATCATGCACCAGCTGCGATGTGAGTTTACCCCATCCTTATAACGAGTTTGTGCTGAAGGAGCTGGGTATGGTGGTGCATGCCTGTAATCTCAGTACTCTGGAGGTGGAGATAGGATGGTCAAGGGCTGAGGCTGGCCCAAGCAGAAGCTGAAAAAAAAAACCAAACACAACTAAAAGCAGGACTGGGGCATGGCACAAGTGGCACAGTGCTTGCCTAGAGCACAGGAAGCCATGAGTTCAATCCTCAGGACTTCCAAAATTGCAAATTTATAATTGTCCTTTGAAAATCACCCTGAATCTTACTCTAAACAGACCATAAAGTAGGCCCACAGGTGAGCTTGTCAGTGCACACAGAAGCTTGTGACTTCATTGGAGGACATTTGGGACAACTTGTTCCTTTGCAGAGCGAGTCCTTTGTCTTTAATTCCTAGGAAGGATGGAGTCTGATTATTTTATCGAGTCCTCCCTAAGGGCTGTCTGTCTGACAGACATTCGGGCACTTGAACACAAGCATAATGCCCCAGTGTGAAGTTTACTTGGATAATTTTAAATCTCTGGGCATCCATCATGTATTTAGCTCCAAATTATATGTTGGATCTGGATTTTACTTAGGCCTCATCCCAAGCAGCCAGTAAACAGAACAGCCCTGTGAAGGGACCACCAGACAGGCTGGTAAAGGTTCAGTGTCTATACTTCCTCGGCCCATCTAGGACAGTTTGTCTTCCAGCTACTGTGCAATTTGCCAGACAAGCTAGGATAGAAAAAGACAGAGTTCTGGGAAACCACCAGCCCCAGAAGTCTGCCCTGTGGCTCGCCCATTCTTGAAGTTAAATCATTCATTGTCAAAACCAGCCTGTTCTTTCTTGAATCCTAGGAAATTAATGGCTTTGGGAGGGGTGGGTGACTTGTTACATTCATCTCTTGGCCACGAGGGGGCAGCAGAAGAACATTTGGCCCTGGGCTGGGACCACAGAGGAGGATAGGAAAGGTTTGGCATCTTTCTTCCTGTCCTCTCTCCTCTCCCCTCCCCTCCCCGCCCTCTCCCCCCTCCCTCCAGGATGACACCCAGAGACAGGACAAATATAGCGTAAACAATACTCAGAGCCTGCAATTTAGGTGCCACCGTCTCAGATGTCAGTGTCTTCTCTTTCTTTCTGTGACTTCTTTTTAAAAACATCTAATGAGAGGGAAAGGCTCCGAGTGTTTAGAAATAGACGTGTCTTACTTTTCTTTTCAGGTCAAGGTCTAGGCTCAGATTTACCCAGTTGGAATTGGGCTGGTTTTTTATTTTTTAAATTTTTTTTCCTAACGTGAATTAATAAGTGTAATGTATTCATGAAACTCTGGTATAAATTAATAAGTATATTCATGCATTTGATGAGAATGATTAAACACAGAAAACCAGGTGCCACTGACTCCATGGGCACCAGGGGGGACTAAGAATTCCCAGTGGAACTGGGGAGGTGGGTGCAGGTGAACTGCAGGGGGCAAAGGTAGGTAAGAGCTCTGGGGGTTAGGACAGAGTCTAGCTATGTAGCCCAGGCTGGCTTGGTACTCTTGATCCTCCTGTCTCAGCCTCCAGAGTGCTGGGATTACAGGTAGGCACTACCATGCCTGGCTGGAGCTAGAAAATGAGACTAAATCTAGGAGACAAATGTCCCAGATGCAAAGCCGCCTGCCCTTGGCTATGTTCACCTTCAGCTGAGCTGACTGCCCTCTGGCGCTACAGCCTTTGAGTTGAGCACAGGAGCTTGGGACCGAAGGACAGTGGGAGATTCTGATGGGGAAGAGCTGTGCTCCTCTGGGTCCTGGAGTCGCTGAGGGCTCTCCACTGCTGCTTCTACCCCCACTGCAGTCCACAGCCTTTTGTTTTTGTCCCTAGCAGGGCCCTGTTGACTCTCAGCAGGGCTGGTTCTGAGATCTGCAGACAGGCCATTTTGAATGTTTAATTCTAATCAATGAATTTGCCTGCATGGAGATTTAAGCTCAGGACCCTGTGCTAGCTGGGCCAGCACCCCCAGCCTGAAATAGCATCGGTCTCATGGGTGCTACACCACCCTGCTTGGCATCTGAAGAGTTTTGCTCTCAGGACAGGTGATTGCCATGGCTAGACCACATAGCTGCCAGTGTTTGTTTGGTCGGTTGTGGGACTTGAACTCTGGGCCTGGGCGCTGACCCTCAGCTCTTCAGCTCAAGGCAAGTGCTCTACCACTTGAGCCACTGCACCACTTCCGGTTTTCTGGTGGTTTATTGGAGGTAAGAGTCTCACGGACTTTCCTGCTCAGGCTGGCTTTGAACCATGGTCCTCAGAGCTCAGCCTCCTGAGTAGCTAGGATTACAAGTGTGAGCCACTGGTACCAGACATGCCAGCGGTTTTGAGACCAGTGCATGCCAGTGTGTGGTAGCGAGCGAGGAAGAGGCAAAGCTCCATTCTCCAAGCCATACCACAAGGCCTTAGCGGCTGCTCAGTTTCCCAGCTTGGGGGTGGGCTTTGATGGTTAGAGCTTCTTTAGGACCATACGACTGGGCATTTTTCTTTCGCTCTTCCTTTGCTTTTCCTTTCTTCTTCTCTTCCTCCTTCCCTCTCTCTTCCTTCTTCTTCTCTCTTTATCTGTCCCTCTCTAACTCTCATTACAATGTGTGTGTGTGTGCGCGTGTGCGCACCGGCGCCCGCACACCAGTCTTGGGGCTTGAACTCAGGGGCTGGGCGTTGTCCCTGAGCTTTTGTGCTCAAGCCCAGTGCTCTATCACTTGAGCCACAGCTTTACTTCTCTGGCTTTTTTGTGGTTAATTGGAGGTAGAGTCTCTTGGATAGTTCCTGCCCTCCCGTGGCCTCTCCTCCCAAGTCTCCCCTCCTCCCTTTCTCCTCCTTCCCCTCCTCCTCCCTTTCTCCTCCTTCCCCTCCTCCTCTCTTTCTCTTGCTCCTGGAGTAGCTAAACAGGCCGGACTCTAACCTCCATTAATCGTGCTCAGCACCCGTGTGCAGGTCCATGTGGGACAGCTCTCCTCCCGTGCCAGCTCTGCCTGTGGGTCCTGGTATAGGGCACAGACCTTCCTGGCAGATGAGCAGTGAAATTCTAGACCAGAACCAGTCGAACGAATTCCTCTCTGACGTCAGCAATGGATCCCAACCAGAGTCCTGAGGCCAGGAAGAAACAGGTGGAAATTTCTCTCCCTGTCAGAAGTGCAGTCCTAGAGACTGCAGTCCCCAAGGACTGTCCATCTGTCCATCTGCCCATCCATCCATCCACCCATCTACCCACCCACTTATCTATCCATCCATCCACCCATCTACCCACCCACCCATCCATCCACCCACCCATCCATTCAGGAAGGGCTATCTGGTAGTATGATTGAGTGAAGCCAGGCTCCTGGTGGGCAGCATCCTGGACAGAGCCCTGGAAGGGCATCTGGAACACATCTGCTGGGCTGGGCTGTGTGTTGCAGTGGATGAGGTTTCTTCTGACATTTATCCATGGTGGAAATCTTAATTAAGGCTATGGTTTCTGAAACAAATGGCTCAAATTGTATCACGCTGTGGAGTTCAGTTTAAATTATGATGTTGTTTTTGGTGTTTATGATGCTTGTTCTCCATTTATAGAGACCCAGAAGCCAGAACTGACCCTGGGAGGACAAGGCAGCCTCTTATCAGATTAACTCAAGAAATGTCTATTGAGCCAGGTGCTGATGGCTCATGGCTGTAATCCTGGTTATGCAGGAGGCTGAGATCCAGAAGATGGCTGTTCAAAGCCAGCACAGGCAGAAAAGTCCATAAGACTCTTATCACAATTAATCAGCTGAAAGCTGAGCTGGGGGTGAGGCTCAAGTGGTAGAGCACCAGCCTTGAGCAAAACAGGTGAGCAAGAGTGTGAGGCCCTGAGTTCAAGCACAAGTACTGGCGCAAAATTAAAAAAAGGAAGGAAGAAAGGAGAAAGGAAGGAAGGAAGAAAGAAGGAAAGAAAGGAAGATCATTACTGACTGACCGTTCACTTGGTAACAAGTTGAATCTGAGGTTCACTCAGCAGGACTGATGGAGGAGTAACTGCTGTTGTTAGGCTCAGACGTTGACCTAAGTACAGTTTGTGTGAGCTCACTGTGTCCACCCCACCCCACAGAAGTGTTCTTATCATTCCTGTTTGATTGTGGATGTGTCTGATTCCTAGACACAAGCCAAGGCACGTGCTCCATCACCCAGTCCTATGTTCTGCCCACCAACTGTGCAGGCTTGGTCCATGGTGGTATTGGTAGGAAACTCTCCAGACATAGGGACTAAGGGCTGTGCATGTAGCTTAGTGGTAGAGCACTTGTCTAGCATACATGAGGTCCTAGGTTCCATCCCTGGCACTGTGAAAAAGCAACCATTCGCTCACAAAGCAACCAAATGAATTCAAGGGTGATAATGTATGCCTGTAATCCCAGCATTTAGAAGATAGAGCCAGAAGGATGGCGAGTTTGAGGTTAGCTGGGCTTCATTGGGAGAACCAGTCTCTAAAAGCAAACACAAAGGAGGGGGGAGGGGGAGATGGGAGAGCAGGAATGGGAAGGGGAAACAAAGGAGGAGGCAACAATGCTTGATAAGAAATGTACTTATTTGGGCTGGGAAGGTGGCTCAGTGGTAGAGCGCTTGCCTTGCACACATGAGGCCCTGGGTTCGATTCCTCAGCACCACATAAGCAAAAAGAAAAAAGCCGGAAGTGGCGCTGTGGCTCAAGTGGTAGAGTGCTAGCCTTGAGCTGAAGAGCTGAGGGACAGTGCCCAGGCCCAGAGTTCAGGCCCCATGACCGGACCCCCCCCCCAAAAAAAAAAAAACAAAAAAGAAATGTACTCATTACCTTGCTCATGTTATTGTAACCCCTCTGCATTTTCACAATAGAAAAACTTATTAAAAAAAGCAAACACAAAAAGAAGCGGAGCCTAATGAGAGGTCTTTATGTCGTTGGGGTCTATACCCTTGGAAAGAACTTGTGAGCTTTATAGGACTCCTGAATTTGTCCCTTTTTACAAAATTTTTATTTTATTGTAAAGATGTCATACAGAAGGGTTACAGTTACATGAGTAAGGCAACAAGGACATTTCTTGTCGAACATTGTGACTCCTTCCCTTGTTCTCCTCCCATGATCCCTTCCCTCCCCCTCATCCTTTTATTTATTTTTTTTTAATTTTGTCAGTCCTGGGGCTTGAACTCAGGGCCTGGGTACTGTCCCTGAGCCTCTTTTTGTTCAAGGCTAGCATTCTAACCACTTTAGCTATAGCACCACTTCCGGCCTTTTCTGAGTAGTTTATTGGAGATAAAAGTGTTACAGACTTTCTTGCCAGGCTGGCTTTGAACCCCGATCCTCAGATCTCAGCCTCCTGAGTAGCTAGGATTACAGGTGTGAGCCACTGGTGCCCCGTGACAGTGAGCTTCTTATCTTCCATAAACTTAAAAAAAAAAAAGCCAGAAGTAGAGCAGTGGCTCAAGTGGTAGAGTGCTGCTAGCCTTAGGCAAAAGAAGCTCAGAGACAGCTCCCAGGCCCTGAGTTCAAGTCCCAGGACTGGCAGAATGAAAAAGAGAAAAAGGAGTGGTTCATTTTGACTCATGGCCTCAGAGGTTTGTCTGTGGTTGCTTGGCCCCACCATCTTTAGGTAGCACAAAGGAAGAGGTCTGAAACACAAGGAGAGGCAGGAAAGGAGCTCTGGTCCCAGGATCCCTTGCAAAGACACGCCTCCAATGGCCTAACTTCCTCCCACTAGGCCCTGCCCCTTAACGGTTCCATGTAGCGCTAGCGTGAGAACTACAGCTGTAAGCCATGGCTCTTCAGGGGCCATTCCAGAGGCAAGCAATAGCAAGGCCTGACTCATAACATCACTGCAGTGAGCAGTAAGGGCTTACCACAAAGAGCAGGCAGAGCCGTGCCCACGGTGGAAGCTGCAGCCTTCATCTAAGCTAACATCAGAAGGAACACAGTGCTAGGTCACAGGGACAGAGCAGGACAAGGTGGGAGGGGACACCACGGTGGAGAAACTAGGAGTGAGGCTCAGCAGGGCCGGTCCTGGAGGCTGGTGCCACAGACAGCCCTGGGGGGGGGCAGTAGCAGCCTTAGGAAATTAAGTTTCAAAGCCAGAGCCTGGACCCACCACCTTGGCTTTGTAGACCCTTCAGGCTTCCAGGGGGTTTTGACAGTTGAGCTCTGCCATGCAGCCTGGGCTCCATAGCTGTCTTCCTCTCTCGCTCTCTCTTGCCCAGTTGGGTTCTGAGTGTCTGAGCCTTTGTCCTGACCTCCATTCAATCTCTCCAAACTTACAAAACGTGACACACATTTCATCCTCAGGACCTAAGGCCTGAACACCGGAATGTGCGATGCTTTCTTTTGGGAAAGGAACCTTCTAGAAACTGGACCTTTGCTGTCTTTCACTTACTTATGGTTGGGCTTATGGTAAGCTTGGCTTCTTCTGTCAAATGTTCAAACCAGACAATGATGGGGGAGAGGAAAATAGATCAAGTTCAGAGCCACTCAGAGCTGAGTGTGAATTCTCCCTGTGCTGTCTTTAGTTCATGAGTATGGGAAAGTTACTTATTTCCCTAACCTTGATTATTGCATTTTTAAAAAAAAAAAAAAAGATGAGATGATAGCCAGCTCACAGATTGTGCTGAAAGCTAAAGTAGATGCCATTTGAAAATATCTAGCCCGGCTCCCCCAAACTAAAAGCTACCCTGTCTGTGGTCATTAACAGAGAAACAATTGTACCACACAGAGAGATGACCAGTCACTTATTTTATGCTATTTTTTTTAGCTTTTTTCAGAATTTTTTTAATATTACAAAATGGTCGATTGCAGCTCTGAAAGTGATCATATTTAAATGATTACTGCTTCTGTAATAGTTCTTTTTATTACATCCTGAAGTCTGGGCATGTCCCTAGTACCCATTTTTGCAAAGGAAATAATGAGGGGAAAAAATGATCCGGAATATAAAAATTCCAATCCACAGTTTACTTCTCAGGGACTCATCTTGTCCCTGAAGCGAAGAGCAGGTGCATCTTAGGTACATCTGCTCCATTCTGCCCAGGCAATTGATATCATGGGTCAAGGAGAGCTGCCTGGGTATAGCCATAGTCTGTTAGAAACAATCTCCTCCACATTTCGGGGATTTTCATCTGCAAGATGGTATTCGTTAGAGATACATCTTGTTTTCAAAGCGGCCACGTTCTCTTTTCTTTCTCCCTCACCCCTTTCTAATGTGCATTGTCATTCCGAGCAGAGGACTTCCTGCCTAACTTCTACACTTCAGAATATTGAAAGTCACCGCAACTCTAGGCAAGTGTCACCCATGGACTGAATAACTAATCAGGAGAGGGAAATGGAATATCTCAATGCAGAACTCATTTTCTGCTCCAGCAGGGCTGGTGATTACACTAAAGGAAAGGCTCTGATTCACTCTGTGTGTATGTGTGTGTGTGTGTGTTTTGCATTTGGGGATAGAAGGTAGACCAGATGTCCAGAAGGATCCTACCATTAAAGCCCAAGAACAAGAGGGGTGATGGACAATTAGGTATCACTTTCCGTGAGTCATCCCTCCACCTCTACATCCTTTCAGGTGATAGAATCCACCTTCTACTGGGGTTATTTGCTCCCTAAAGAACCACACAGCTTGGGCCTGGTCCTGATCACTCATGCCTGTAATCCTAGCTACTCAGGAGGCTGAGATCTGAGAATTGAGGTTTGATGCCAGCCTGGACAGGAAAATCCATGAAACTCTCATCTCTAATGGACCACCAGAAAACCAGAAGTAGCGCTGTGGCTCAAAGTTGTACAGTGCTCGCCTTTGAGCAAAAGAGCTCAGGGACAGTGCCCAGTTCCTGAGTTCAAGCCCCACAACTGACAAAGAAAGAAAGAAAGATCCACACAGCTGCTGACCTCCTTTTAGACACAGGAGATTTTTCCAATTTCAGCCTCTCTAATCTGATTCAAGTGGTCCAGCCTAAATGCATTCCCTCTTAAAGCATTGCTGATTAGGAGCAGTTGTGTGATGAGCCAGCCTTGTGAAGGGGAGAATTTAGGAACCAAGGATTTCTGTCCATGCCTGCTTCTAGCCTGGCCCGAGACCTTGTGTGCGCATAGCAGGCGCTCCATACTGGCTAGCTTGTGCAAAATGAGCTCACGTTGCCTAATCCTTTTCTTCCCTTGGACGATTTTAGGTTTGCTTGTATCGTCTCCCCTTTCCTTTCTGCCACCAGGTCCTGTCTGCAGCTGTCTCCACTTTCCCACCCTTGGTCCCCTTCTGTGCACAGACAGGGCTTCTCTTGCGGGCCCTTGCACATCAGAACCGTAAGGCATAAACCTCTGTTCTTTATAAATTACCCCAGCCTTGGGTCCTCTCTCACAGCAGCATAGAATGGACGAAAGCAGCGCTCAGCTCCGAGCTGCTGTGCAGTGGGGTGGGTGGGGTTTATTTCATTGGTTGACCCAGTATGACTACTTATTGGAGAGACTATTCACCAGGAAGGGACCTCAGGCCCCATCCAGCCCAAGAGCCTCATTTTAGAGATGAGAATGAAGACTGAGAGGTGACCGATTCGCTCAACATGACAAAACGTGTTAGAGGCAGCCCGGGCTCTACAGCACAGAGCTGCTGGCTCAGAGTTCAGGGTTTGGTCATCTGCCCGGGGCAGGGAGATGCTGACAGGCGGTACAGGACAGAACCTGCTCCTCACAGCCAATCGCGAAACGTCCAGGAATTCTGCAAGTCAGCTGGCAAACACAATCATCAAAAGTTAAATCAGGTAGACGTGCAATCAAATAAGTGCTATTAAAATGAAGGTAGCTGGGCTGGGAAGGTGGCTCAGTGGTAGAGCGCTTGCCTTGCATGCATGAGCCCCTGGGTTCGATTCCTCAGCACCACATAAGCAAAAAGAAAAAAAGCCGGAAGTGGCGCTGTGGCTCAAGTGGTAGAGCGCTAGCCAAGAGCTGAGGGACAACGCCCAGGCCCAGAGTTCAGGCCCCACAACCAGACCCCCCCAAAATAATAATAAAATAAAATAAAATGAAGGTAGCTGGCCCCAGTGGCTCACGTCTGTAATTCTAGTTTCTCAGGAGGCTGAAAGCCAAGGATCTCAGTTTGAATCCAGCTCAGTCAGGAAAGTCAGTGAGGTACTTCTTTTTATTTTTCTTTTCAGTTGGATGTGGGGCTTGAACTCTTGGCCTGGGCACTGTCCCTCAGCTCTCCAGCTCAAGGCAAGTGCTCTACCACTTGAGCCATAGTGCCACTTCTAGTTTTCTAGTGGTTTATTGGAGGTAAGAGTCTCATGGAGTTTTGTTCCCAGGCTGGCTTTGAACCACGATCCTTAGATCTCTGCCTCCTGAGTAGCTAGGATTACAGGCGTGAATCACTGTGGCCTGGCAGTGAGGTTTTTATTTATCATTAACCACCAAAAAGCTAGAAAGGGAGCTGTGGGTCAAGTGGTAGAATCCCAGCCTTCGGCAAAAAAGCCAGGGACAGCATCCAGGCCCTGAGTTCAATCCCTAGGACTAGTGCACATATGTACATGCATTGATACACATACCCACCAAAGGTTATCAGGTGCCAGTGGCTCAAGCCTATAATCCCAGCTACTCATAAAGCCAAGACTCAAAGGATCGGAGCTCAAAGTCAATACAGTCAGAAAAATCCATAAGACCCTAGCACCAATTAGCCAGCAAAAAGCTGGATTGGAGGCATGGCTCAAGTGGTAGAGCACCAGGCCTAAGTGAGTGAGCAGAAGGAGTGAGGTTCTGTACCATCAAGAAACAGAGTATTATAGGCTTTGTGTGCTATATATCTCCTATATGAGAAAAAGCTATTTTTGCACCTATGTATGTACATACATGTTTTCCCCATCAAAGAACCAGAAAAGATTCCTCTGCACATAGCTGGTAACAATGGCGGCTCAGCCTAAATGGGTAACGTATATCAAAGATTTCCCCAGATGTGCTGGGCCTCGTGCGCCGGCCATCCATCAGCATCAAGACTCAGAGGCAATAGGCTGGCTGCACTGAGAGGAAAGGTCGCTGGCACTCGATGCGGAAAGTAGGCTTCATCTATTTCTGTCTGCCAGTGGAGAGGAATTCATTTACCCACTCAGAGGCTTGGCATTCTTCACATCTCTTTGCCTCCCTGAGATCAGTCGGGGGAACTAGATTGTTTGCTGTCTCCACGAACAAACGAAATCCCCCTGGCTCTTTGCTTTAGAGTGTTCGTTGTAGGAACTCCACCCGCCTCTCGCTTCACCTCTTTGTTCCCTTGTCAAGGGAAGCGTGGAACAGGTGGGAGTCTCACAAAAGCACAAAAGCACAGGTGCTGTCCTTTCCCACCTTACACCCCCTCCTTTATTAGGCTATTCTAGGTGGAGTTGAGGCTAGGCTGGGGGGGGAGGGTGTTACAGTTTTCAGAACACCAGTACGAAGGGGGCCTCCGTAAGGGAAGCCTTTCAGAATTTCCCAGGAACTTTTCAGGCTACCCCAGCCCATGCTGGGGCAAATGTGGGAAGTTGTTAGGGAAATGCGCTCCGAGAGACGAAGCCACCGGGGCTCAAGCAGGGGAGAGGAGGGAACTGGCCGCTGTCGCTCATACCACGTTAGGGGAAAACAAAATCACATTTCAACTCCAGCCAGAAGCAGCAACCAACCAAGAACGGGGGTGGAAACAAAGCAAAACAATACAAAACACTAGAGATGTCTCAGAAAGAATGGTTGGAACTAATAACTTCGCCAGGTGCTGGTGGCTCACAACCTGTAATCCCAGCTAGTCAGGAGGCTGAGATCTGGAGGATCAGGAGCTGAGGCTGACCTGGACAGAAAAGTTGGAGAGACTTAGCCAGCAAAATGGCTGGACTGGAGGTATGGCTCTGGTTTAATTTGCTGCAATTCTGTCTGTCTGTCTGTCTGTCTCTGTGTGTGTCTCTCTCTCCCTATATTCCTCTTTGCCTCCTAGGGATGATGTGAGGTGATTTCCCACCTAGGCTGAGGTGATGTCTCATCAGGCCACTGTGCACAGAACTTGAACACAGCACCCACAGTACTGGGTGGGTCCATCAGGGCCTTCAGTGGCTGTGAAGTGACTGCGGGGGATGAGTTTGATCAGCAGAGCTGAACAAAGCAATGATCCCCTTCCGTACACCATGTGAAATGGATGGGTTGTTTACTTCTGGAATTTTCCATTTACACTTTCAGACAGTGGTTGAAGGAGAATCACTGCAACCCCAGAAAACAGGTAAGGCCGATGCTCAGAAGAAAAAGAAAGAAAATGGAGTGTGTGTGGATCAGGGGGGCTGGGGTTGGGTGTGGGAGGGAGGATGGGCAATGGGGCAGGGTGGGGGCCTGGGGAGAAATGCCAGCCTTGTTCCCCCTGGGGCTGTGAATCGACGGGAAGTGAGAGACCCCATTAGTGACAGAAGACTAGACATTTCTCTAGAATACGGACCTTGGGCCAGGCGCCCATAGAACTGTGGCTCAATTGGCAGAGAACCGGCCTTGAGTGAATTAAGCATCCAGGCCATGAGTTCAAGCCCCAGGACTGGCACATATAAAAAAAAATTACAATAGCGAATGCACACAATAGCTTCCTTGGAGCCACAGGAGAGTCTGTGAAGGTCACGTTCAGGATGTCTGGTGTGGCCAGAGCACCTGGCCACTCAGCCGGACATAAGTTTGTCTTTATTTGGTCCAAGTCGCGCCTGAGGCTCTTGTAAACCGAGCGCTGGAGTGTGACCGGGGTCAGCCGAGGACAGTGGGAATGAGCCGATGCCTCCCCTTAAAATACCACCCCCCACCTCCCGCTTCTCCTTTTCCCTTCTCACTCCCTGACGTCATCCAATAAACAGCCTCCCCTCCGCCGCCCCTGGGAAGTGCTTCCTTGGCAGAGGCTGGCAGCGCCCCCACCCCACCCCAGCCTCGCTTCCTCCTTGGCTCTCGGCCAAACCCAGTGCCAAGCTGGATAGACAGGTACTGATGGCTCATGCCTGGAATCCCAGCTTCTCAGGAGGCTGAGATCTGAGGATCATGGTTCAAAGCCAGCCTGGGCAGGAAAGTCTGTGAGATTCTTTATCTCCAAATGAACCAGCCAGAAGGGAAGGTGTAGGTCAAGGGTTAGAATGCCAGCCTTGAGTGAAAAAAAAAAAGCTCAGGGACAACGCCCAGGCCCTGAGTTCAAGTCCCTGTGCTAGCACAAAACAATAACAACACACAAGCAATAAAACTAGCCCTGGCCTTGGCCCAGGTGTGGACTAACAGAAAGAAAAAGCAGAGTGGTGCCCCTCCCGGCCTGGGTGTTAGCATGCTGGCCGGGGGCCCCCTCTCCCTGCTCACCCTTTACCCCTTCCGGCTGCTACTGGAAACGTACCCCACCCCACAGCCAAGGAGTCGCCCAGGTGCTTAGTAGAGCAATGCGGTGGAAGGAACTTGGATTTTCTGCATGTCCAGGGTGGCCCAGGCCTGGGACGCACATCTTGAATTAACCCTTGAGAAAGAAATCCACGTGTGTGTGTGTGTGTGTGTGTGTGTGTGTGTGTGTGTGTGTGTGTGATAGCAGGATTTGAATTCAGAGCCTCAAATTTGCTCAGCAAGCACTCTACCAGGAGAGCCATGACCCCAGTCCTTTGGCTTTTAGTTTGTTTTTCAGATAGGATCAGGTGCCTTTTCTGCCTGGAACAGCTTCAGATAGGAAGACTGAAATACATCTTCCTATATGTCTCTGCCTTCCAAGGAGCTGGGATTATAGTCTTACACTACTGTGTTTGGCCCAGCTTCCAAGTTCCTGTATAAACTTGGGATCTCTTTGTCATAGCAACCAAACTTTCCTCTAACTAATGCCCATAAAAGCTTTTCACTCGTTGGGGTGCCCAGTGTCCAGGCTAACAGCTAGATCATAGAGGGTACTCAATCAACATTGTGCAGAGAAATGAGTCTGAATAACCGCATTTGAGTCATCGACCAGCCGTGTTGCCCTAAGCTGGGGACATTAGCCCCTATGCCTGGAAAATCACAACCAGGCCCATCTTTTGGATAACCGAGATTAAATTATATTTAGCCAGGCACTAGTGGCTCATGCCTGTAATCCTAGATATTTAGGAGGCTGAGATCTGAGGCTTGAGGTTTGAAGTCAGCCAAGGTAGAAAAACCCTTGAGATTTTGATCTTAAATTAACCAGCATAATGCTGGAATGGAGGTGTGGCTTGAGTGACAGAGCACCAGCCTTGAGTGAAAAAGCCAATCGAGGGAGAGAGGGCCTGAATTCAATCCCAATATGAGCGCGCGCACACACACACACACACACACACACACACACTTTTACAGCTCCCAGAACAAGACCTGGCCTTGATGAGGTATCTTAACCCCAGAATTGTGTTTCATGAACTCAGTGTAAGGGCTTTGGGAGTGGCAGGCAACTTTATGCAAATCACATGCTAATTCCACACGTGCCTCGGCCTTTACTAGCACGCATTCTGGCAGCTCTGTGCCACTCTGTCTTTGATTATGTCAGGTGTGCAGCTTGCTGGCAGGTAGGCCCAGCACATCTGGAGGGGAGAGGTATGGACGTGGGCACGTGTGCAAACAGAGCCGAAGAGGCCCAGGAGGCGCTCCATGACAGCCGACACACACTCCACAATCAGGTATTTGTGTCTGACCCAAAACGTTAATTTTAAGGTTCTGTTTTCCCTGGCCTTTCCTCCCACCTAACACACAGACGTGGAGTAAGCTCCTGGCGTTACTGAACACAGTCAGTGTCTGATGCCACACGCCTTTGGGACTATCAGCTGCGTCCAGCCCAGCTATCCCTGAGCCATCTGGAATATGTATGGAGGAGGGAAGTGCTCATCAGACCATTCAGCCCCAGGACCTGGGCTTCCAGAACTTTCCAAAGCAACCCCAGTCTTCAAGTGGATTTGTCCAGTTGTACTTCCCAGGGGCCAACTTGTTTGTTCACACAGGTGTGTAAAAGGTGGAGAGTGCTAAGCTGGGCACTGGTGGCTCACGCCTGTAATCCTAGCTACTCAGGAGGCTGAGATCTGAGGACTGCAGTTCGAAGCCAGCACAGGCAGGAAAATCATCCATGAGACTCTTATCTCCAATTAACCAGCCAAAAGCCAGAAGTGGA
Source organism: Dipodomys ordii (assembly GCF_000151885.1). Classification (NCBI taxonomy): domain Eukaryota; kingdom Metazoa; phylum Chordata; class Mammalia; order Rodentia; family Heteromyidae; genus Dipodomys; species Dipodomys ordii. Next base: position 8,654,301 of record NW_012267222.1, on the reverse strand, counting down.
GCTGTGGCTCAAGTGGTAGAGCACTGGCCTGGAGCAGAAAAGCTAAGGGACAGCGCCCAGGCCCTGAGTTCAAGCCCCAGGACCAGCAAAAAATGAAAATAAAAAAAAAACAATAAAAATAAACCCTCTACCACATGTCGGGGACAGTCCCAGAAGCCTGAGCTTGGAGAGCTACCAAGAGGGAGAGCTCGGTCTATACCTGGGAAGGTCAAGGCCATGGGGAAAGCAGGAGCAGCAGACTGCCAGGTGGACGGGCAGAAGGACCAGTGTGTGCCAGGGCACAGAAGCATGAAGCCACATGGCCTCGTGCTCCAAGATCTGCTCTGGGAAAGACAGTCAAGATGTACCTCTGCCCCGTGGTGGCGGCGCCCAGGCCCCCTCTGCAGCTCACAGTACTTGCTTGTGGTACGTGTTGAGTCTTTGTGTTGTTTGTGACTCCGCAGTTGTGCACTTCTTTTGTCTTCAAGGAGACTGTGAGAACCGAGGCTCTTTTTATCTTTATCCCATGGGCTCCAACTAAATGCTTCCCTTTGCAATATTAACTAGGAAAGAAAACCAGGCTCCAGTAGCTCATGCTGGTCATCCTAGCTATTCAGAAGGCTGAGATCTGAAGGGCCAGCCAGCCCTGGCAGAAAAGTTCATCTCAGCCAATAGCTGGATGGGATGGTGGTAGCGTGCGTGGCTGTCGCCTCAGCGATTCAGGGAGGCTGAACTGCAGATTGAAGTTCCAGACCCCCCCCTAAAAAAAATGGTGAGACTCCATGTCAACAGGAAAAGCTGGGTGTGTGTTCACGTATGCCTGTCATCCCCCCTAAGGTGGGTCGCAGTGCACACCCGCCTTGAGAAAAACAGAAAAGAAAAAGACCCAAACCAAGAGCCCCTCTCAAAAATAACCAGAGCCGGCCCAGGCTACAGGCATAAGTGGTCAGGGCCAGTGGCAGGGTCCAGAGGTGCAGGAGGCAGGTAGTGCCCCCTGGTGGTGGCTGTGGGAAAGTGCAGCAGATGGAGCTTGGGTGGTTCAGTGGGAGCCTTCACAGGCCTCCCATCTCTAGGTCAGAGCCCGGCCTGCCCCAGGCAAAGGGCTGGCAGCCCAGGGGAGGCCTCTGATCCCAAATGATTCACACTAGTCACCCAAATGACATCACCAAACACCCAGCCACATTCTTATCATCCAAACCCAGCCTTCCCACTTACGTTCTGACATTCTGACATCATCTCTACCAAGCTGGGCCTGGCTGATGGATGTGTCAGGGGAAATCCTTTCAGGGCCCAGGCCCTGGACGGCAGGGGAGGGGAGGCTTCCTGGGGACCCCTGAGTGCCAGGAATTAAGCAAGGAGAGAACAGGATCAGAGCAGAAGTGCTCTGAAGCTGGGGGGTAGGGGGAGGGGCACTAGGGGAGGAGAGATGATTCTGGAGGTTCAGTGTAGGAGAGTTGGGGAATCTTGCCTAGGAATCATGAGTGTAATGCCTCTGAGAATACATGCAGAACTCTGGAAGTTTCTCTGGACCCTTTCACCCGGGGTGCTCAGGCTGCAGATGAGTGGGTGACTGGCACAGGAGAAGGGGGCACTCTGTGGCTGACCTGCAGTGTGACCGTACTGAGGTCATGGCTTTGTGTCTCGTGTGTGCGTGTGTGTGTGCGTGTGTGTGTGTGTGTGTGTATGTGTGTGTGTGTAAGAACTCCAAGGTGACAAAGCTCATCTTTGTCCCAGGAGTGAGAGGACGCTGCATATGGGGGAGTTTGTGTTTTGTTTTGAGTGCCAGCAGTCCTGGGGCTTGAACTCAGGACCTGGATGCTCTGCCTGAGCTTTTTCTGCTCGAGGCTAGTGCTCTACCCCTCAAGCCTCAGCTCCACTTCTGGCTTTTTGGTGGCTAATTGGAGATAAGAGTCTCTCAGACTTTCCAGCTCAGGCTGGCCTTAAGCCACAATCCTCAGATCTCAGCCTCTTCAGTAGCTAGGATCACAGGCGTGAGCCTCTGGTGCCCTGATCACCTCTGTGGGTTTCCAGATCACATCTTCACATCCTGACGTGTCCTCACCTCCCTTGTGCCTGGGTGGGAGGGGGCATTTTCTCCCACATTTGGGGGTCAGGGTCCCTAGGATGGGGGAACCCCTTTCTTGATTTTACTACCAGCCATCCATGCCCACCCCCTCACACTGCCCCTATTTTGAAAGCTCTTGTTGGAAATACTCTGAATTTAGTAGGGAGAAACCCACGGTTGATGTTCATCAGACTCACCCTGATTGCAAGCTGGAGTTTCTGCTCAACAGAGAAGAACCTGTGGGACCCCCAGGTTGGGGATTAGGTGACCTCTGGACCCAGGGTGACCCCCTCCTAGGTTCAAGGCCTACTTATCCCCAGACTTGAAAAAAAAATGTGAAGTTTGCCAGGTGACTGTGGCTCACGCCTAAAATCCTAGCTACTCAGAAGCTGAGATTTGAGGATCATGTTTGTAGGCAGCCAGAGCAGGGGAATTTCTGAGACTCTTATCTGCAATCAACCACCAAAAAGCCCAAAGTGGAGGTGTGGCTCAAGTGGCAGAGCCCCAGCCTTGAGCAAAAAGGCTTGATGACAGCGCCCAGGCATTGAGTTCAAGTCCTAGGACTGGCTTGGGGGGTGGGGTGGGAGGGTGGAGTTATCTTCATCAGACTCTAACTGGGAAGTGCACAGAGAGCCTGAGCGGCCTGTGAAAGATTCGGAGCCACAAACGGTGAGGTCAGCACCAGACCCAGGGTCCTGAGGCCAGTCCTGTGCGCTAACCAGACCCTCCAGCTGGGCTGAGATGGCTTGGGGGCACATTCAGAGCCACAGAGCAAACCACAGAGTGTGCACATGTGCAGGACACAGCCCAACCTGGAGTGCGGCTCGGGCCTCATGAAGCCCCTCCTGGGCGCCCTCTGGGGTAGGAGCCTCTGAGGCCTGGAGCACAAGCAGCCCTGGTGAGGAGATCCAGAGAAACTTCCAGAAGGCTCAGAGTAGATGGCCCTGGGCACTACAGTGAGCAGCCAGCACCAAGGTTGGGAGAGTGCAATAGATCACTCTGTGTGCAGAGCCCAGAGGGTTGGGGTGGGGGGCTGTGTTTCTTCGGCCACCTGTCTGTGACTCTTCCACTGCGTCACTGTCACTGGCCTGCCTTGTCCCCTCCCCCCTTGCGGGGAGCACTCCGACCCTCTCTCTTCCTCTACCATGGGGTCTCACCAGAGTATGGACCCCCAAAAACGCTGGGGACCCTGGGAGAGTGACTGCGCACACAGGGATTTGGGTATAGGTGGGGGAGGAGCTGCACGCGACACAGCTCCCCCTCCCCCTGCCGGCCTCCAAGCTCCAGCCAGCCCTCCCCCCCCCCAAGTCCTTGGCTGCTACCCAGAGGCTCAGTTGCTTGATCCTGGGGCTCAGAGACATCAACTGCCTGCCTGTATCTTTGGAAAGAGGCCGGGGGAGGAGCAGGGGCTTAGCTTTTGGGGTTTCACAAGTCACAGGCTCCAACAACCCCCAGCAGGCCGGGGGGGGGCGGGGGGGCACTGGGGGGGCCTGTGGCCCACAGCTGTTCACTAGGTTATTTTGGTCCCAGGGGAGCTGGTCAATTCCAAGGTGTTTGAACCAAAATAGCCAGCAGCAGGAAATCCCTGGGGCCTCTAGGAGGACCCTCCCCAGGAGAAGTTTCTCGAATAAGGTGGGGGGGGGGGGGGGTTTGGCTCTGGAAGATGGTGAAGAGAGAATTGGCCTGCCAACCTCAGCCCCCCCCCCCCGCTCCCCTCCCCCCCAGCGCTCCTCTTGGGCTGACTAGCTCCCTTGGCCATCAAAGCTGGGGAGTTGCTGGGCCCTGGTGGCTGACACCTGGAATCCTAGCTACTCAGGAGACTCAGAGTGAAGCCAGGCCGAGCAGAAGACACCCCAGAGACCCTTATCTCCAACTAACCAGCAAAAAGCCACAAGTGGAGTTGTGACTCAGGTGGTAGAGAGGCAGGCTGAGGCAAAATGAAACTAACAAGAATATCATCCCCCCCCAACATACTGGAAGAATTTGATCATTTCTTTTGAAGGGCAGGGGTGGGGGTGGGGGCTGTGCTGGGGCTTGAACTCAGGGCCTGGGTGCTGTTCCTGAGCTTTGAGCTTTTTCGATCTAGGCTGGTGCTCTACCACTTAAGCCACAGCTCCACTTCTGGCTTTTTTGGTGGTCAATTGGAGATAAGAGTTGCATGGATGTTCCTGCCCTGACTGGCTTGGAACAGCCATCCTCAGATCTTAGACTCCCAAGTAGCTAGGATTACAGGTGTGAGCCACTGGTGCCTGGCCCAAACGTTATGTCTTGACTCGCAGTTGGTGAGGCCAATATTATCCCTTCTCCTTTCACAGATGTTTCGAACTAGGATCAGAGAGGCCAGAGAAACTGGTTTCAGTCTACCCAGCTAGGGTGGTTAGCTCTCTCTGTCAGCCAGGCCGCAGAGTGTCTGGTGTCTGTGGATTTCAGCCCTAAGCTCCAGGTCAGCTTGGACAGGGCTGACTGGCACTGCCAACCTTGCTCACTCTCCTCCTTGCTGCCACGTGTCAAACGCAGGAGGGAGATGGCAGGAAGGAGGGCATTTATTCCAGCCACCTTGGAGCCCTACCCAAGATCATGGCCACCGGGGTGGCGTGCAGGGGGTGGGGTGGGGGGAGTGTGTGGGCACCAGGCAGGCACCGCGCGCGGGGCGCATGCCCGGGACAGGACGCGCCCTCTAGAAGCTGCTCTGGGGCTGGATCGCAGCACTTGTCGTCCAGTGCCGCCGGGCTCGAGTGACCGATCCCCCTGGGGCCTGCGTTGGCGACGGTTCCCCTCACACCCCACACCCCGCCCCGCCTCTGCCCCCGGATTTTCCAAGCGGCTTCATTTCCTGTGCGGTCGAATCCCTTCCCAGGCGCGCTCGGCTCCCTCCTCCCGCCCCCA
>NW_012267222.1:8627927-8649313 GCF_000151885.1 Dipodomys ordii | reverse complement strand
GGAGATCGGCGTGCGTTCGGCTCGGCCATGCGCCCCCGCGCCCCCGCCGCCGGGGTGTTCGGGCTCTGCTGCTTCCTCCTGCTGCTCCGGCCCGGACACGCGTGCCCCGCGGGCTGCACCTGCAGCGCCCCCCACACCGTGGACTGCCGCGATCGCGGGCTCCCGAGCGTACCCGATCCCTTCCCCCTGGACGTGCGCAAGCTGCTGGTGGCCGGCAACCGCATCCAGCGGATCCCGGAGGACTTCTTCATCTTCTACGGCGACCTGGTGTACCTGGACCTGAGGAACAACTCGCTGCGCGCGCTGGAGGACGGCACGTTCAGCGGCTCCGCCAAGCTCGCCTTCCTGGACCTCAGCTACAACAACCTGACCCAGCTGCGCGCCGGCGCCTTCCGCTCGGCCGGGAGGCTGGTCAAGCTGAGCCTGGCCAACAACCGCCTGGCGGGCGTGCACGAGGCGGCCTTCGAGAGCCTGGAGTCGCTGCAGGTGCTGGAGCTGAACGACAACAATCTACGCAGCCTCAACGTGGCCGCCCTGGACGCGCTGCCCGCGCTGCGCGCCCTGCGCCTGGACGGGAACCCGTGGCTCTGCGACTGCGACTTCGCCCACCTCTTCTCCTGGATCCAGGAGAACACCTCCAAACTGCCCAAAGGTGAGTGGAGGGCTGGACGGGGCAGGAGGACACGATGGGGGCGGGGTGGACCCCCTTCCCCCGCAGGGAGAGGTCACCGTGGGCCCCGAGTCTAACGGAGCCTGGAAGAGGAGACCAGAGGCTCAACCAGCAACTGTTTGGTGTGAGTGGTTCTGGGTGCGGATGGCTCTCAGTGTGAACGGATCCTGAATCCCCGCTGGGGAAAGGGAATCTGGACGGTGCGTGCAGAATTCTCTGGCCCTGTCTGTGGCCATCCTTTCTCCAATCTTCACTTAATGCTCCCAAGGTAGAGGTCTGTAGGCTCTGCCCCAGCTCACCTGTAGCTCAGCTCAGAAGGGCTTTGGTCCCAGGACAGGTGGGTGCGGGCGTCATTTATGAGTGGAAGGCACCCAATCCCAGAACCAGGGCACAGACACAAGCCAGCCGGTTCTAGAGGTATCCAGAAGCCTGCAAGCCTGAGCTGGCCTCTCAAGCTCCCTGCCTGCTCTTCTGCTGATACAGACAGGCGAAGAACATTCTTGACCAGGATGAAGGCAGCCTGCTCACAGTCAGCCAGGCAGCAGTGATTTATAGAGTTCAGTGGCTTCTCAGCCCAGATGTGCCTGCGCCTCCCTTGCTCTCCGGTGCCCCCTTGCAGTTGGCAACATGGATTCCCGGGTACACCAGGGCACAGGGGGAGTAATGGCCCTAGGAAGGGGCCTAGCAGCAAGCATGCCAAAGTGAGGCTCAGGTATAGCCGGCAAACACCAGCATCTATACTGATCTCCGCCAGGACAGGGCCAAGCGATGCTCTGGGGGGTGGGGGGGTCCGGTCGTGGGGCCTGAACTCTGGGCCTGGGTGCTGTCCCTCAGCTCTTCAGCTCAAGGCTAGCGCTCTACCACTTGAGCCACAGGGCCACTTCTGGCTTTTTTCTTTTTGCTTATGTGGTGCTGAGGAATCGAACCCAGGGCCTCATGCATGCAGGGCAAGCGCTCTACCACTGAGCCACCTTCCCAGCCCCATGCTCTTCTCTTAGAGTGGCTTTCAGCTTCCATTTGGAGCCAGCCCTGGGCTCCTCCCTCGCCCCAAGCTAAGGAGCCTCGCAGAAGATGGAAAGATGCTGGTGAGCTCCAGTATGTCTTCAATCCATTTTCTGAGAGGGGAGGGATCCGCTCCTCAGTGCGCAGAATCTGCGTGTTCTCCATACTACTCCACAATGTCACCGGCATCATGCCCTACCCCCCCCCCCCGCAAGCAGGTCAGATCCCCATTTTCACCCCAGCCTGAACTCACCTTGTGAACAGTCCCTGAGAAGATCTAACCTGCAAAGGGAAGAGGCCCCGGGATTTGAACTCTGTCCCCCTTGTCCTGCCTGACTCCCCTGGGCCTTTGAGAAGAAAGGACTAGTCTTGTGCAGACCTCGCTGGGAGAAGGGGCTTGTCCTCAGTGAGCCCTGTCTTTGCATAACGAATAAACTAATAAGATCCACCACCCGCTCGTGGGTCCCAGGGTCTTCCAGATGTGGGTCGGCAACCGGAGAGTCAGAGGCTGGGAGTCTGCTCTTACTTCTATCGTAGGGGGCTGGGATTCGAACAGGTCCCCGATGGCTTCTGTGCCTCACTTTTCTCATCTTAACAGTACTGACAACTTCCCAGAGCCCTAGGTGGGCTGGGTGGTGGGGCTGGGTCCTGGCTTAAGATCTAAGAGCCTCAACTTCTCCATGTGGAAAACTGGAACTTGGTGAAGCGATGTTGCGTAGTCTCCTGATGATGAACTCGGACACATGGCACAGTGGAGGGAAATGCAGAGACATGCAAATCCAGGATCTTCTCCATCGCCTGGGGAAGAAAATGGGCACCAAGGGGCCATGCTTCCCTGGACGCTTCCAGGAGGGAAGATGGGCTCACTCAGAGCAGGCAACAGTGTTAGGGCCCTGGGGACAGAATATGGTGGGGTGTTGGTCTCACTCAGCCAGGGAAACATGGAGCCATACCAGGCACTGGTGGCTCACCAACTCAGGAATCCTAGCGACTCAGGAAGCTGAGATCTAAGAATCTCAGTTCAAAGCCAGCCCTGGCAGGAAAGGTCTTGAGACTCTTGTCTCCAACTAACTAGCAAAAGTTGAAAGTGGAGCTGTGGGTCAGGAGGTAAAGTGTCAGCCTTGAGTGAAGAAGCCCTGAGTTCATGCCCTTAGTACTAGTGCGCTCTGTGCTCAATATGAGGCTGTGAAACCAAAGGTGGGGGAGGGAGGGAGCTGGGCCTGGGTCCCAAGTTCAGACTTTGGCTTAGATTATGATCCTGGGCAAGCAAGTTCGTGACCTCTTGGAGCCTCAGTTTCCTACCTGTGAAAGCAGAATGGAAAGACAGTGACTCCCAGTGTATTGGCTGAGTTTGAACTTCCACACGAGGGCCCCAGGAACATGGAACACAATGTCCTTCTGCCTGTGTTTTCAATGCTGCTTATACTTAAAAGCTTTTCTGATGTAATTGACTCAACGATTGTACCTGTTTGGGGGGCACAATGGGTAGTGATCAGATAGGGAGGGTAGTTACCATCTTTTTAAATCTCCTTAACCATGTATCATTTCATTGTCCTGGGAACCTTCAGACTCTCAATTATGCAAAGCAGGCTTGCCTCCTGATGGCTGGTGCTCTACCACTTGAGCCATGCCTCCAGTCTAGCTTTTTGCTGATTATTTGGGAGATGGAGTCTCATGAACTTCTCAGTCCAAGATGACTTCACACTTCAGTCCTCCAGATCTCAGCCTCTGAGTAGCTAGGAGGACAGGCATGAGCCATCAAGACTGACTCTTCTAGGTGTGTGTGTGTATCTGTGTGTGTGTATGTGTGTGTGTGTATGTGTCTGTGTCTGTGTCCGTGTACTGGTCCTAAGACTTGAATTTAGGGCTTGGGCACTGTCACTTATCTTTTGTACTCAAGGCTAGTGCTCTACAACTCTGCTTTTTTTTTTTTTTTGAGATTTATTGGAGATAAGAGTCTCCTGGTAAGCTGGGCACCAGTGGCTCACGCCTGTAATCCTAGCTACTCTGGAGGCTGCGATCTGAGGATCGAGGTTCAAAGCCAGCCCAGGCAGGAAAGTCCATGAGACTCTTATCTCCAGTAAACTACTCAGAAAACTGGAAGTGGTGCAGTGGCTCAAGTGGTAGAGCACTAACCTACTGAGCTGAAGAACTGAGGGACAGTGCCCAGGCCCTGAGTTCAAGTCTCATGGACTTTCCTGCCCGGGCTGGCTTCAAACCGTGGTCCTCAGATCTCAGCTTCCTGAGTAGCTAGGATTGCAGGCGTGAGCCACTAGAGCCTAGCTTAATTTTTTTTTAAATATGCAATACATATCTGTACACTCTAGTCCCCCTTACGCTGTAGAACACTAGTACCGGCTCCTCCTAATTTTGTTACCCATCGTTTGTCCTCTATTGCCTCCCTCCCTCCCCTTCCCCACCTATGCTTTTCACAGACCCCAGGGCCATGAGCTGAAGACCCAGCTTCAGCACTCGGGTGGTTTTCTTTCCCCTTTCCTCCCTTGCTGAATTGTGGGCTTGAACTCAGAGCCCTGGCATGTACTTAGCAAGCCCTCAACTCCGGTGCCCTCCAGCCTGAGTGGCCTTTTGATTCCCCAGTTTCCTCATCTGGAAGCCAGGAGTGTCCCAGTGCCCACTGGATGGGGCAGTGAGGATGGGAAGGGTATTCTGTACGTAATGGACTTGGAACAGAGGCCGCTTAGGCCTTCAGAGAGGTCCTGTTGTCCTGCCCTAGCTAGAAAGCCAGAGGAGCTAGCGAGAGGCTGGGCCTGGATCAGAGTCAAAAGCAGGGCTGGGGGAGGGGCGCACTGAACCTCTGAGATCTGGTACCCCTCCACGCTGACCACCCACTTCCTGCCCAAGAAAACTGGGCTCCATCCAAGTAGAAGCACAAGGCTTTATTTATTTTTTCTTTTGGGGGGAGTGTTGATCCTGGGGCTTGAACTCTGGGCCTGGGTGCTGTCCCCGAGCTTCTTTTGCTCAAAGCGAGCACTCTACCGCTTGAACTGCAGCACCACTTCTGGCTTTTATGAGTAATTTATTGGAGATAAGAGTCTCATAGACTTTCTTGCCTGGGCTGGCTTCAAACCACGATCCTCAGATCGCAGCCTCCTGAGTAGCTAGGATGACAGGTGTGAGCCACTGCCAGGCAAGCATGAGGTCTTCTAGGTGAGCTTGCTGCCTCTTCCCTTGGAAAGAATCAAGGGCTGAAGGACAGAGAAAGGTGTCCTCCCACTTCCCCGGGCCTCCTCTCTGCTCCCCATCCTCCTCCTCCCTCCTCCCTCCTCCTCAGCTTCCTCTCTCTTCCCTGGCCTCTTCTTCCCCTCCTCTCCAGAGAGGCAGGACTGAGCCAGAGCTGTCTCCCGTGACCTTGACTAGCTCCAGTGCTCGCAGACATGAGTTGTCTGCCCCGTGAATCTCTCCTGCAGCCACGGCACCTACAGCCACAGAGCAAGCCACCAGGGAAAGTACGTGAGGCCCCGGGGTCCCCTCCTCTCTGCCTCCCGGGGTCCCCTCCTCTCCGCCTCCTTCCCAGGGCCTGAGGTGGAAGAAGGAAAACACCTCTCCCCTCAAACCCCCCTGCCCCCAGAGGAGTTTGAAGGACACAAGGACTCCAAGGTTCCATTAGCAACACCTAAACAAAACCACCATGCAAATAACCTCCAGGGTACCCCAGAAGTGCTGGATTTCAGGTCAATAATATTCTAATGTAAATCATACAAAACATCATATGAGGGGTTGGAGGCCTGGTTCAGTGGGCAGAGCACTAGCCCATGAACGAAAGCTAGTTCTGGTCTTGGACCTTAAAAAAATTAGATGATCATACAATTTATGTAACAATATTATACTGAAATATACTTATGAATATGCTCATATTAAATGTTATTTGTCATTTATCTGAAACTTAATATATTTGAGGCATCTTTTGTTTATTTATTTATTTTTTTGTCATTCAAGGGGCTTTAACTTGGGGCCCTGGGTGCTGTCTCTGAGCTCTTTTTGCTCACAGCAAGCACCCTATCACTTTGAGCCACAGCTCACTTCTGGTTTTCTGGTGGTTTACTGGAGATAAGAGTCTTATGGACTTTCCTGACTGGGCTGGCTTTAAACCACAATCCTCAGATCTTAGCCTCCTGAGTAGCTAGGATTACAGGTGTGAACCACTGGTGCCTGGCTTTTTTTTTGTTTGTTTTATTGAGATAAAGTCTTGCTGCATAGCTCAGACTGACTTAGAACTTGTGATCCTCCTGTCTTAATCTCCAGATTCTGGGATTACAGGAATGTACTGCCACACTTAGCTCCGGTGTTGTATATTTCATCTGGCAGCCCTAACATACTGCCTAAGACATGTTAGAGGCTCACAGGAGCTGACTCCTTTAACAGCAGCCCTGCCTGGCAGACACCTGTGCCCACTATCAATTCTGGCCGACAAGAAAGAAACAAGGCACGGAAGCCCATGGCTCACTCCTGTCATCCTAGCTACTTAGGAGGCTGAGATCTGAGGATCACTGTTCAAAGCCAGCCTGGGGAGGAAAGTCCGTGTGACTCCTATCTCCAATAAACCACCAGAAAACTGGATGTGGCACTGTGGCTCAAGTGGTAGAACGCTCACCTTGAGCTGAAGAGCTGAGGGACAGCGCCCAGGCCCAGAGTCCAAACCCCACGACCCACCCAAAAGAAAGAAACGAGGTATGAAGAAGTGAAATGGATTGAACATGGCCATCGGTTCTGTGGCGCCTGCTGGGTGTCTAACCCTATACCCAGATACTCCCTAGCATCCCTGCTGGGGCCCTCCAGCTCCCTCCCTTCTGCCCCGGGTTCTGATGGTTCTCCCTGAGAGCAGTCAGGGACAGTGGGTCACCCAGGGAACAGGGATAATTTCTCTCTAAGTAGAAAGTTCTGGAAGCCACTGTCATGGCAGGATGAGGTTCACAGCCTCTCAGTGTCACCCTGTCCATCCATCCATCCATCTTCCCTTTACAGCACCCTAGCAAGGGGACAGAAATGGGGACAGGACGAGGATGGTGTTTCTCAGAGGGCCATCTGAGAGCCTGTGTGAAGCTGGGGCTCCTGGGCCCTGGCCTCATGAATGAGCTTCTGGGGGGAACTCGGATCCACCCCGTGGGCCCCGCCCCTCCTGGCCCCGCCCCTCCAGGCCCCGCCCCTCCAGGCCCCGCCCCCAGGGCTGGCTGCTGTCTCCAGGCTTGAGATGTTCTTGGGTGGGGCCACTGGAGGGCTCCTTCCCACTGGAAAAATCCTGTGGTTTTGACGCTGCCTGGGGTTTGGGTTTGTTTCTCCACTGATTAAAAATTAAAGGACTGGACAGTGTTGAAAGCACACAGAGCAAGTTTATTTGAAGGTAAAAGGAGGGCTGGGAGCGTGGCTTAGTGGTCGAGTGCTTGCCCCGCATCCACGAGGCCCTGAGTTTGATTCCTTGGTACCAAATAAACCAAATAAATAAGTAAATAAAATTAATTTTAAAGAAAATAAAAGGAGCTGGTGGCTCATGGCTGTAATCCTAGCTATTCAGGAGGTGGAGATCTAAGGTTCATGGTTCAAAGCCAGCCTAGAAAGGAAAGTCCATGAGACTCTCATCTCCAATCAGTCACCAGAAAGCCTGAAGTGGAGCTGTGGCTCAAGCTACAGAGTGCTAGAGTTGAGCACCAAAGCTCAGGGACAGCACCTGGGTCTGAGTTCAAGCCCAGGACCGGCCCCAACTCTCCAACCCCCTTGGCTATGCTTTTGCCTCAAGAACTGGCAGTAGACCGCGTTCAGGTCTCAACACTCCATCCCTGGCTTTCCATATGCTGTCCAAAAGGCTTGCTCTTTAGTAGGTAATGGCTCCTGTGGCGTCAGCCCCGGGTCCAGGGAGCATTTCTTGTGTGTTTATGCAGCTCAGGGAATCGTGTTGAGGACACGTGTCCTCTCACCGCCTTTGACGGTATGTCTCCGTCAGGCAATTTGCAGATTGTCTCTTAGAAGTGAGTTGGTGCGGTGTCACCTTTACCAGGGTGGTGTCAGCGTTTCCTGGTGCCACAGGCTGGCGCGTTCCAGCAGACTGACTCTGGGTGACCTTAACAAGCCCTGCCTCACTGGGCATTTTAGAGCCCCCCCCCAACAAGTCCTGATACTCCGCCCCTAAATGCTGGGTCTCCTTGAAAACACGGCACCATTGTCTCACAGTGCTGGCCAACTCAAGGGACACTTCACAGCCGGATACCCCGGGGCAGTGGATGGCCAGCCTCTGGGGGCACAGCTGGACTTCTCTCTGGAGGGGACAGTGTCACTGTGAGCTGCAGCTCACCTGTCCATCATCAGCCGATTCAGATCTCAAAGAAGGGTGGAGTTCTTTGGGAATCGTGTGTGTGTGTGTGTGTGTGTGTGTGTGTGTGTGTGTGTGTGTGTGTGTATGTGCTGGTCCTGGGGCTCAAACTCAGGGTATGCACACTGTCTCTTAGCTCTTTTTGCTTAAGTCTGGTGCTCTGCCACTTGAACCACAGCTCCACTTCTGGCTGATTTTTTTGGTGGTTAACTGGAGATAAGAGTTGCATGAGCTTTGAATCACGATCCTCAGATCTCAGCTTCCTAAGTAGCTAGTATTACAGGTGTGAGCCACTGGGGCCTGGCTCGTCTCTGAATCTGGTAGCCACTAGAGTCTCAAGGTGTTGGGGTGCTCAGCAGGTGGGTGGGGGGCCGTCCAGGGGCATCAATTCTTCCACGTCACGGAGGTCATGGTAAAGCCCTCTTCGCTCCAGGCTCTGTGGGCCTGCTGTGTCTTCTACCCTGACCACAGCCCATGTGAGCATCCTGGGCTCTGACGCCTGGTCTCTCCTGTGTTACCATTCCGGGGGTTCATCCTCCCCTTGTCCTCTCTCCCCCTTCTTTATGGGGCTTCCCTGTCTGTCCCTGGTTTCTAGGCACCCTGCCCAGGCCCCCAAGTCCGGGTGGAGAGCCTGCTCTGTGTAATATTGGCTCCTGGCCTAACTCAGGACCACGGTGAGGCATCCTAGGCCATGTCTGGGACCCTGTTTGAGGACCCCAAAAACGTGTCTTGTTCTAGTGGCTAGTACCAAACCTACATGGCGCATCTGGAAGACTCTGATGGCCTTCACCCTTCTTGAGGACAAGCCCGGCTTCCTCCCACACCCTATAACCTCCCCCACTCTTTCTCTTCCAGGTCCTTATGCCTTCTTCTGTCCTTGGGACAACTGAGTACCAGTCTCCAGCCAGGGCTACTGAGTTCATTGAGCCCGCCGGCTGAGACGTCTCCCCAGACAGTCAGATGGCTGTGTCCAGGGAAACTCCTCCTCCCTCAGCCTCCGTGGCCCTCCCTCCTGTCAGCTGTCACTTGTGAGCACATGTCCGTGTCACCCAGAGAGCACATGGCCTATCCATAGACTCATCCCACTATAAAGGACACACCAAGACACGCCCGGATCCCTGGGTCCCAGTGGACACAGGTGGACACACACATTCCCGACTGCTTTTGTCCTTTCCAGAGATTCCCCATCCCAACTCTGGCCAGTCGGGGATGTGCAGCTCACTGGCAGGGGCAGGGAGGGAGGTACCCTGGGAGTACAGGTTTTCTCACTTCTTTCCCCAGGTCTGTGGGATTCTGGTCACATCCCAGGGCCTTCCCAAGCCTCAGGTCTCCCGGGTGACAGGGAACAAGACCAGGAACTCCTGTCCTCAGCCAGAGCAGGGGAAGGAGGCTACAGATACCACTGGAGCTTGTGGTTCCCTGTTTCCAGGCCTGAGACCTCTGTTCCCACTGCTGAGTTGGACACCTGGGCTGCTCAGCTGATAGAAAAGGGTGTGTGTGTGTGGGGGGGGTGCCTGCCACTTCTGGCATCAGCTGTGGGGAGGGCCTTAGGGGAGGTCCTTTAGCCCTGTCCCAGAGACTCCTGGACTTGAGAACTGGAGGGGTGGGGACTCACAGGAAGCACAGCCCCCCCCCTTGTTCTCCCTCTCTCCTGTCTTTCTCTCCATGGACAGGTGGGTCTCTCCTTCCGTTTAGAAGATCCTCCATCTCCCCTGTGCTCATGCATTCCACTAAGAGCCACAGCCAGGCCGGGCGAGTGGAGCTCAGTCTGGGAGGGGGTCTGGGAGGGGTCTGGGAGGGTCTTGGGAGGGGCACCTCCCTGGATCTTATCAGTTTGGAGATGGATGGGATGACACTATGTATAGTGGCACCAGGAACTGTTTGGGTCACTGTGGGTATGGGGGGGCACAGGGAAGGGGGCTGGGCAGGCCACCGCACGGGTCCTTGACCACAGCTGCACCTCCAGTTTCGTCATCTGAAGGCAGGTTCTCCGGGGTTTGGGGAAGTGTGGGATCCGGGCGGAGGGCCGCTGGGGAAGTGTGCTGTGACAATGGAGCGGGTGGTCACAGAGGACGGGCAGGGGTTTGGTGGGTGGCTTCTGAGGTCCGTGGTGTCTGTACTCCTGGGTGTGCATCTGGTACCTGTGCTGGCCCTTCTGTGATTTAGATAAAACAAAACAACAGCCTGTAATCCTAGTTACTCAGGAGATCTGAGATCAGAGGATTGTGGTTCAAGGCCAGTCCCAGCAGGAAAATCCATGAGACTTTCTTTTTTTCTTTCTGTCAGTCATGAGGCCTGAACTCTGGGCCTGGGCGCTGTCCCTCAGCTCTTCAGCTCAAGGCTAGCACTCTACCACTTGAGCCACAGTGGCACTTCCAGCTTTTTTCTTTTTTCGTATGTGGTGCTGAGGAATCAAACCCAGGGCCTCATGCATGCAAGGCAAGCGCTCTACCACTGAACCACCTTCCCAGCCCATCCGTGAGAGTCTTATCCCCAACTAACCATCAGAAAACCAGAAGTGGTGCTGTGGCTCAAGTGGTACAGCACTCACCTTGAGCTGAAGAGCTCAGGTACAGAGCTCAGGCCCAGAGTTCAAGCTCCATGACCGACAAAAACATACACATACAGACAACAACAACAATGCAAAAGAAAACAACACTCTGCACTTTGAGCTTTCTTTCCCCCAGGAACTGGGGATAGAACCCAGGGCTTTGTAGAGTCTAAGCAGTTCCTCTACCACTGAGCCACATCTCCACTCCATGCCCCTCTCCAAACCCGAAGAGTCAAAGCTCCCCGTCCGCCACGCCAAGACAGAAGTGCAAGCTGTGCATGCTTCTGGGCTCTTTCTGAGCCTCCCTGGCAACCACATCACCCACCAGCAACTGGAATTGGCTTTTACATGTGCGCCTTGGATGTCCAGCTCCTTCTGCTGCCCTTTGGCCTGGACACTGACCTTCTGTGGCCTTCCCCAGGAGCACCAGGGAGACCAAGGTGGTCTCACTGTCAGGGCCACCCACCCGGCCTGGTCATTCACTGGTGGCTCTCCTCACACTGCTCCATGGCCGGTCACTGAACATCCTGTGCCCAGGCTCCCTGAGCACTGCGCCCTCTCTCTTGGGCTATTGAGTCTGTTTTATTTTTTACTTTATTATTGATTGATTGTTGGTTGTGGGGCTTGAACTCTGGGCCTGGGCGCTGTCCCAGATCTCTTCAGTTCAAGGCAAGCCCTCTACCACTTGAACCACAGAGCCACTTCTGGTTTTCTGGTGGTTTATTGGAGATAAGTGTCTCACAGACTTTCTTGCCTGGCCTGGCTTTGAATTGAGATCCTCAGATCTCAGCTTCCTGAATCAGCTAGGATTATATGCATGAGCCACTGGTGCCTTGCTTTACTTTATTTTTTTGTTGGTCATGGGGCTTGAACTCAGGGCTGGGTGCTTTACTACTTTGAGCCACAGTGCCACTTCCAGCTTTTGAGTGGTTAATTGGGAATAAGAGTCTTACGGGGGCTTTTCTGCCAAGGATGGCTTTGAACCATGATCCTCAGATCTCAGCCTCCTGAGTAGCTAGGATTACAGGCGTGAGCCACTGGCACCTGGTTTGTGAGTCTATTTCACAACCAGAGCAGAACTCAGTCCTGGGCCTTGGGGCCGCAGAGCCCAGCCCTGGAGGTAGCCAACAAAGGTGACTTGTATCCAGAAGAGAAAACAGAGCAGACCAAACACCTGCTGAAAGAAAATTGTCTTTCAGGTACTCTGGACACAATGATAAATAGGACAATAGCACCGCCATCTTGGAGAGAACATTCTAGAAGATTCTGGAAACGCTTAGACCGTCTCCATTCTCAGATGGGAAACCATGGTTCCCAGAGACCATGTGCCTTGCCCAAAGCCACAGAGCAGAGTAGTGAAAATGCTAGACCAGTGCTTAGCCCTCACCCCCTGTCATCTCTGGGTGAGTACCGCTCCCCAGCACTACACACCGGTCAGGAAGGGGGACACAGAGCAAGGGCTGGGGGGCAAGGGGGTCTTTGATCAAGATCCATCATAGCTGAACCCAGCTCCCACGGCAGCTGGCCCTGTGAGCCTGAGGAGATAGCTCCGCCTCCTGTGCCTTAGTTCCCCTCCCCATACACCACGCATGTAGTGTTCATGTCCATCCTGAGGGCCAGGGAGCTAATCCCTAGAGAGAGCAGAGCAAGCACGGATCTATCAGTGCCGGCATGGCGGAGCAGAGGCCTGAGCCACCGAGTCTCAGCGTGGCACCAGAACTGTAAGTCTATCAGTGCCGGCATGGCGGAGCAGAGGCCTGAGCCACCGAGTCGAACTGGGCGTGGGGACCCGCAGCCCAGGTGCGCTCGGCCACCTGCTCACCGCGTGCCGCAGACCTGTGCTGCCAGCACCAGGGTCTTCCCTCACCTAGGGCCTGGAATGGCACAAACCTGCTCCGTCATGGATCTGCAGACTGGACGGCCAGGAGGCGCTGACAGGCTGTCAGGCCAAGGTGGCCACGTCCCTTCCTCCTTCTGCAGCTTCTAGAGGCCGATTCCATCCTCCACCACTCCTCGTCCTCCACCTCCCCTCCATCCTCCACCTTCATCCTCCATCCTCCACCTCCATCCTCCACCTCCATCCTCCACCTCCATCCTCCATCCTCCATCCTCCATCCTCCACCTCCATCCTCCACCTCCATCCTCCACCTCCATCCTCCATCCTCCATCCTTCCCCTCCATCCTCCACTGCTGTCTCCATTGCTCTGGCTTCTCTTCGGGTCATTCCTCTCCTTCTTCACTCTGCCCTGGCTGGTGATGGGAAGGGCAGCCCGTGGAGGGAGCCACGCTGTGTCTGGGCCTCCAGAGGCAGTGTGGACCCGAGTGTCATGATGGCTGTGGGAAGGACTGGAGTCACGCTTGACTTTAGATTGCCTCACAATGGTCTTGCTAGAAGGTTCTGTCTAACAAGGTCACCAATAATAGATGCAGGGAGGGTCCCTTCCCAGTGTTGGTTTGGGTTTGGAGATGAGTGTGGTGGAGCTGGTGTAGGAGATGAGTGTGGTGGAGCTGGTGTAGGAGGTGAGCATGGTGGAGCTGGTGTAGGAGGTGAGCATGGTGGAGCTGGTGTAGGAGGTGAGCATGGTAGAGCTGGTGTAGGAGGTGAGCATGGTGGAGCTGGTGTAGGAGGTGAGCATGGTGGAGTTGGGTGGAGTTGGTGTAGGTGAGCATGGTGGAGTTGGTGTAGGTGAGCATGGTGGAGTTGGTGTAGGTGAGCATGGTGGAGTTGGTGTAGGAGGTGAGCATGGTGGAGTTGGTGTAGGAGGTGAGCATGGTGGAGTTGGTGTAGGTGAGCATGGTGGAGTTGGTGTAGGAGGTGAGCATGGTGGAGTTGGTGTAGGTGAGCATGGTGGAGCTGGTGTAGGAGGTGAGCATGGAGCTGGCTCCACCTAACCGCCTTATAACTGGTGGTGGAGCGACTGGCGGATGCTCACACAGGGTGAGGGTGGTGGCAATGATGGACGTGAGGCCAGGCTCTGTGGAGCACACCTGTAATCCCAGCTCTGGGGAGGTCAAGTGCAGCCTGGGCTACATAGTGAGACCCTGTCCAAAATGAAAAGGAGGGAAACAGGAAGAAGGAGGCAGAAGAGGGGAAGGTGGCGGAGGGACTGGAGGAAGGAGGGGAAGGTGGGGAGCAGGAGCGTCAGGGCGGGAGGAGGTGGTGGGGATCACAGCAGCTGCAGCAGAAGCAGCCATGGTGGTGATGGCGGCGGTGATGGCGAGCTGGTCCTCAGAGTCCTCGTGTCCCCTGGGGATGCCACGCTGGGGACCGGGCCCTGGAATCTGTCCCTGTGCTGCAGGTCTGTGTCCGAGGTTGGGGCAGATGCAGACAGGAGTCTGGGCCCAGGCTCCTGTGCTGCCGAGCCAGCGCCCCGCAGAGCCAGCGCCCCGCCAGCCCTTGACCCCACGCTACACAGACGCCTTCTTCTGCGTGCAATCAGCGCATTACTTAATCAGACAAAGTGTCTGCCAGCGGAGACAGGGAGGAGGATTGGGAATTTCTTCCCCCTGTGGCAGTGGATGTGGAATGAAAGTGATGATGGAGGACAGAGGTCAGCACTAAAAGAAATGAGAGCCCTTGTTCCCTGGCACCCCTGCCCTGGGGCCGCGCGCCTCTCACGTGCCTTCCTCTGCAGCACAAAGTGGCTGCAGCAGCGGCCACAGCCACACGCACCTTCTCCAGGTGCTCAGGGGGAATTAAGAACGTGGAAAGGACACTGAGCAAGGAGTCTGGAGCCCTGGGTTCCATTCCAGACTTTAGACAAATGATCTGACTTCCTTGAGAGTCTCCTTGAGGGTGAGGAGGGAAGGAGAGGGGGATGTGTTCCATGAGCTTCCGGACTGGGGCTTCTGGGATGTGGGAAGAAACAGCACCATGGCTGTCAGTCTGCCTGAGAGCATCCAACCCCCCCACCATCCCCACCTTTGCCTGGGCCTTTAACTTTGGGAGTCCCAGGAGAAAGGCAGGAAGGGTGGGGAAGGGCTCACCTTCACAGGATGAGTTTTGGCTCCGTGTAGAGAAGAAGAAGCAAATGGCAGAGAGGTTTGAGCTCCAGCACAAAGAACACAGGAATCAGTGCCCAGGGATCCCCAGACGCTGGGGTAGAGCAGGGGGGCCGGAGGGAGCCGGAGCTCCAGCAGTGGGCAGGCGGGTCACGGAAGGACAAATCCAACAGGCCAGTGTGGGGCTGGCCGTTGGAGAAATGCAACTGAAAGCATCGCTTTGCTCAGGCGTGGCTGACAGAGTAGGCGAACAGGAAATGATGACCAAAGCCGTCTGCCGCGTGTGGGACCTGTCTTCAGGAAATGAAGGAAAAAAAGAACAGAACAAAAGGCCATACTTCTTTGTCTGTTTTCGATTGTGTTGTTGGTGCCCATCCTGGAGCTAGAACTCACATACTGGGTGCTGTCCCTGAGCTCATTTTGCTCGAGGCTAGTGCTCTACCACTTGAGCCACAGCACCACGTCTGGTTTTGGAGATAAGAGTCTCAGGGCTGGGAAGGTGGCTTAGTGGTAGAGTGCTTGTCTAGCATGCATGAAGTCCTGGGTTCGATTCCTCAGTACCACATACATGGAAAAAGAAATGGCTCTGTGGCTCAAGTGGTAGAGTGCTGGCCTTGAGCACAAAGAGGCTCAAGGACAGTGCCCAGGCCCTGAGTTCAAGTCCCAGGATTGGCCAAAACAAACAAAAAGAGTCTCATGGACTTCCCAGGCTGGCTGTGAACCTTGATGCTCAGATCTCAGCTTCACGAGTACCTAGGATTACAGGCGTGAGCCACTGGCACCTGGTGCAAAAGGTGGTATTTGATGATCACACTAGACTGGAAGGAAAGGTCCTCGGCAGATTCGTGTGCACCCAGATAGACACAGGAAAGCATTTTGAAGAAGACAAACCGGTGTGTTTGCTGTGAACAGAGGGCTTCTTTCGTTCCCTTCCTCTCTCTTTATTTCTGCTGTCGCGGTGTGCACACAGGCTTCGCCTATAAACTCAATTAGGAAACCCAAATTGTACCTTTAAGCACAAAAGTGCTTACGAGGGCCTTGGCTGGGGGAGCAGGGCAGGCCCCGGGGCCAGCTGAGGGGAAAGGCCTGGACGGCCCTGGCTGCAGCCTGTTTCCTGGCGAAGGGCCGGGCTGGGCGCAAGCGATTAATCCCAGTCCACCATCTGCTGTGTCACCGTCTATTTCTAGGATGGCAGCGCTCTGCCCGCTCCACTCAGGTGTCAGCTGTGGGGAAAGTCATCCATCAAGGAGGGGGGCCTGCTTGGGGGTGACAGGCGGCCCCAAGCCACCCTCCCCGCCCCTGACTCTGTGTGTGTATGTGTCTGTCTGTCTGTCTCTTTTTCTCGTGCCAGTCCTGTGGCTCGAACCCAGGGCCTGGGCACTGTACCTGGGCTTTTCTGTTCAAGGCTAACTCTCTCCCATGTGAGCCATAGCTCCATTTCCAGCTGTGTGTGGGGGATGGGAGGGGTCGTGGGGCTTGAACTCTGGGCCTGGGCGCTGTCCCTCAGCTCTTCAGCTCAAGGTGAGCGCTCTACTGCTTGAGCTACAGCGCCACTTCCGGTTTTCTAGTGTTTTATTGGAAATAAGAGTCTCACGGACTTTCCTGCCTGGCTGGCTTTGAACTGTGATCCTCAGATTTCAGCCTCCTGAGTAGCTAGGATTACAGGCGTAAGCCTCTGGCACCTGGCTCTTTTTCTTGTGCTTAATTGGAGATGAGAATCTCATGGACTTTTCTGCCTCGGCTGGCTTCGAACCAGGATCCTCAGATCTGAGGCAAGATTACAGGTGTGAACAGAGCACCCGGCTCTGTTTCTCTTGAGTGTGCCCCGGGCCCCATTCCAAAGCAACCAGGACCAGATGGAGCTTGCTCATTTGGGAGACAGAGAAAGACCCATCATGGGGTCAAAGATAGGAAGCTACTTGGCTGCCCATGGGGGTGTTGGCCCAGGATCCCAAAGTCACCCTTACTTCCTCCCAGGATGCTGCTGTGTCCCAGGGTTAGGTGGTCTGGATGGGGGTCCCGCTCACCATTGAACTCTGTTCTGCGTATTCCATCAGTGAGACTTGAGCATACATGAGCAGGGCCAGCTCTGCTAACAGACAGAGAGAATCCATTCATCCCGAGGATATGGCCTGAAGAAGCAGACTTAAAGGAACAAGACAGCTGGGTGTGGTGGTGCACACCTATAATCCCAGACCTTGGGAGGCTGAGGCAGGAAGGTTCTTTTTCTTGCGGGGGGGGGGGGGGGGGGGGGGGGAGGCTGGTCCTGGGGCTTGAACTCAGGGCCTGGGCACTGTCCTTCAGCCTCTCTAAGCTCAAGGCTAGCGTTCTACCACCTGAGCCACAGCACCACTTCCGGCTTTTTCTGTTTATGTGCTACTGAAGACTCGAACCCGGGCTTCAGGCATGCTAGATGAGCACTCTACTGCTAAGCCACTTTCCCAGCCCCAGGGAGATCTTGAATAGAGACCCTGTGTCAAAACAAATCAGACCAGACCAGACCAGAACAAAACAAGCAAGGCGGATCTGAGAGTCTGGGGTTGGAGGCATGAGCAAACACATCAGAGGCCAAAATTTGAATCCTGGTTGCAACCAAAAGGAAAGAAAGAAGTCTGAGAGGCTAGAGAGACATGCACGGGAAGTAGACGTGTGGTTCAAGTGGTAGAGCGCTAGGTTTGAGTGAACAGGCTAAGCAAGCCAAGCCACCTGGCGTGGCTGTCTGGTAAGGCTGATTTGTGGGTGCTCCTCCTGTTTTCAAAGGCAGGGTCTCCCCCGCCCCGCCCCCTCCCATGGGAGATGGCGCCATCTGCTGACCAATTGGGTACCATCGGCTCTGTGCGGGCCATGGGTCCGCATGCACCCTGGGTGGGGGGGACTTCCGTCTGTTGCTGAGATGCATCCTTTGGGAAGCTCTTTGTGGCCACTCATCGAAGCCAAATCCATGTATTGTTTTAGATCCAAACAGTGTTTGCAGCTGGGCGCCGGTGGCTCATGCCTGTCATCCTAGCTACTCAGGAGGCTGAGATCTGAGGATCATGGTTCAAAGCCAGCCCAGTCCAGAAAGTGAATCATCCAATAAGCTGGAAGTGCAGCTGTGGCTCAAAGTGGTAGAGGAATAGCTTTGAGCAAAAAAGCCCAGGGATAGTAGCCAGGCCCTGAGTTCAAGCCCCAGGACCAGCACACACACACACACACACACACACACACACACAGAGAGAGAAAAAATTTAAAAAACAGTGTTTTAGGGAGCTGGGAAGGTGGCTCAGTGGTAGAGCACTTGCCTAGCATGCATGAAGCCCTGGGTTCAATTCCTCAGCACCACATAAACAGAAAAAGCTGGAAGTGGTACTGTGGCTCAAGTGATAGAGTACTAGTGTTGAGCAAAAGAAGCTCAGCGACAGTGCCCAGGCCCTGAGTTCAAGCCCCAGGACTGGCAAAAAAAAAAAAAGTGTTTGCAAGTTTTGTGTAATGGAACATAGCAGGGAAGAATGAAACAACAACAAAGTGCCGTCTTGTACGCGTAGCATTTGAGCGGGGATGAGCAGGGAAGCAGAAAGTAAATTCCTGCATGGTGTACCTTGGGAAACTGACAAAATCGATCCAGATAGCGATGGAGAATGATGCTGGAGGAGAGGGTCTGGCTGCCGAGCAGGAGGAACTGTGTGTGCAAAGGTCCTGGGGCAGGGGCTGAGGGTGGTAGACGGGATGGTGTCGTGCTAGGAGAGTTGGCCTTGGGCAGGTCCCTTGCCCTCCCCATGCCTCAGCTTTAAGGAGGGGACCAGTGGAGTTGCCTCCTGATGGGGTTGGCCGGGGACTGAACCTGGGTGACACACATAGAGCCCTGAGGACGGAGTCCAGATACACCCGGGGCAACGTGAGAAGCTTTTTTCTCTCCTCGTCCTCTGGGGTTGACTTGTGGCGTGGACGATTATTTTTCGGTTGACTGATACTAGTGTAGGTTTGAGGGGTACAATGTGACAATGGCTGGGGAGATGGGTGAGGGAAGGAAGGCACACAGTGCCATGTAGGGACCCCCACCACTGCCCTACGCGCCGTCCAGCCCCCACCCTTGCTCAACGGCTTTCCTGGAGCTGGCCCCCTCCTCCTCCCCGCCCTCCCCCTCCCCCCTCTCTTTTGATTTTGAGGCAGATGTCATCATGTAGCCTGGACTGGCCTCCAACTGGTGGCCACCCTCCTGCCTTAGTGTCCAAAGTGCCGGGATCACAGGCCTGCGCATCACACCTGGCCTCCCAGACCTCTCCTGTGAAAGGCCCTTCTTTTGTTTTGTTCTGGTCCCGAGGCCTGAACTCAGGACCTGGGCGTTGTCCCAGAGCTTTTTTACTCCAAGCTAACGCTCTGCCACTTGCGTCCCAACTCTACTTCTGGCTTTTCAGTGGCTAATTGGAGATAAGAGTCTCATGAACTTCCCTGCCTGAGCTGGCTTCAAACCTTGATCCTCAGATCTCAGCCTCCTGAATCGCTGGGATGACAGGTGTGAGCCACCAGGTCAGCTTATCGTTCGGCTCTTGAGCACCCCGAAGGCCTGTAGGATAAAGGCTTCTCCGGGAGATGGTGGGCCTTGTGCCAGGTCGTAGGGAGATACTGGCCCTCGAAGGGGACCCCGGCCCACTTCCTCTTTCTCTGTGCTCCTGATGGGTGACAGGAGCAGTTTCTGTACTGCATGCTACCGCCATGAAGCGTTGCCTCCTGGCCACAGGCCCTAGGCACTGGGGTCAAATCAACCATGGACAGCGATCTTCCAGACTAGGGACCAAAGCAAGCCTGTCCTCTATCAGGTGATCGTCCAGGGTATTTGTATTTGGTGGTAGTAACGGGAAGCACATGCGCTCCAACATGAATTTGGGGAGACACGGATTTGTTGTTTTAGCTTTTGGTCTCTGTTACCCACCATACAATGCCTAAAGTCCTCCAAGTCTCAGCATGTGTGTGTGTGTGTGTGTGTGTGTGTGTGTTGGCTTGCTAGCTGGCTGGCAACACCTATGTCGTGGGAACCACTCAGCAAATGAATGAAAGCCGAGGTTACAGAAACCCCATTCACAGCCCAGCAGACAGAAAGAAACAACCTGCAGTTCACAAGGAGCATCTGAAGGGGGGACCCAGGCCCAGCTGCCACCTCCAGGTAGATGGCGGCCCAGTGTCATTGGGTGAGAGGACACCGCGCTGCTGTCCCCTGTGGAACTGTCCACCTGTTTGCAGCCGGGAGAAATCCCCACACAAGGTGGAGGTCCCAGAATTCCGCGGTGTTGCTACGGCTGAGACAATCTTGTTTTACTACACATTCCTACACATAACCGGCCATGACAATTCCGCTCTTTCTCCATGTTCAACCCCCAGGGGGCTCTGTCCTCCTACCGAGGCAACCTTGACAAATATCTGCAGGAATGCGCCACCCCCAACTCCTGAAGTGAACCGGGCGGAGCCCCCTCGCCCCCTCCCCGCCTCCTGCCAGGCCTTCTGCCTGGCTGACCTTCTTGGTCCACTTTGTCTTCTTTCTCTGCCCTTTGTGAGCTGCAGAAAGTCAGCCAGGGTGTTAACGATGACCGATGACCGCTCCCAGAACGCCACGCCTGGCCATTTCCAAACGAGCTTCCTCCCCCGCCCCTCGGCTTCCTCTACCTATGTGGAAAGGCCAGGTGACATTTCCTAAGATCCCAGCTTTGTAAAGATGCCAGCACTAATCTGCAGGCACAAAGAGCATTGCGGATTGGAATCCAACCACAAGCACCGTGGGGCTTGTGTTGTATCGGGATTGTTATGGAGGACCAAAATCGCTAGGCAGTGCTCAGCTGAAGAGCTGCATGCAACCTGCTGCCCTGATACCATTTGTTTGTGTGTGTGTTTGTTCTTCTTGTTTTCAGACCATCTTTGGCCGGGGCAGGCTGTCAAAAGAAGCCAGATCAATGGCTTCCCTCACTTCTAAAACTTCCTTTTTCTTTCACCCAGCTTCCATGGTTTCATTTCAGGAAACCCTCACATGATTGTCCTTTTAAAGCACTCCAGTGTGAGTTGAATGTGTTTAGGTATTTGCATTTATTTGTCTTGGCTTTTGCAGTAGACAGGCATGAACTCAGGGCCTTGCACTTGCTAGGCAGATACTCTACCACTTGAACCACACCCCTCAGTCATCAGATGTGTTAAAAATGCTCAGAAGAGCCAATGGCTCACACCTGTAATCCTAGCTACTCAGGAGGCTGAGATCTAAGGATTGTGGTTCAAAGCCAACCTGGGCAAGAAAATCTGTGAGACTTACCTCCAATTAATCACCAGAAAACTGGAAGTGGAGCTGTGGTTCAAAGTGTTAGAGCACTAGCCTTGAGCAGAAAAGCCCAGGCACAGTGTCCAGGTGCTGAGTTCAAGCCCCACCACAGACAAAAAAAATGCTCAGGGGCTGGGAAGGTGGCTCAGTGGTAGAGCACTTGCCTTGCATGCCAGAGGCCCTGGGTTCGATTCCTCAGCGCCACATAAGAAGAAAGCCGGAAGTGGCACTGTGGCTCAAGTGGTAGAGCGCTAGCCTTGAGCTGAAGAGCTGAGGGACAGTGCCCAGGCCCAGAGGTCAGGCCCCACGACAGAAGTAGACAGAAGTTTGACCTCTCTGCCTCTGTCTCTGTCTCTCTTGGTCTCTTTCTCTGTCACTGTGTCTCTCTGTCTCTGTGTATCTCTCCTCTCCTCTCCTCTCTGCTCCTCTCTTCTCCTTTTCCTTCCTTCCTTCTTTCCTTCCTGCCTGCCTTCCTTCCTTCCTTCCTTCCTTCCTTCTTTCCTTCCTTCCTTCCTTCCTTCCTTCCTTCCTTCCTTCCTTCCTTCCTTCCTTCCTTCCTTCC
>NW_012267222.1:8612261-8627877 GCF_000151885.1 Dipodomys ordii | reverse complement strand
CTTCCTTCCTTCCTTCCTTCCTTCCTTCCTTCCTTCCTTCCTTCTTTCCTTCCTTCCTTCCTTCCTATATCTAAGACTGGGACTCAAATTTGGTACCTGCTACTTTCACTGATTGGCTGGTACTCTGCCAACTGAGTCATGTATCTATTCCCCTCCCTTTTATCAGTATCATACTTGAATCCAGGACCTACCTGCTCAACTTGCTTGTTTGCCTGGTACTCTATACTTGAGCCATGCCTCCAGCCTATATTTTGGCCTTTTTTAAAAAAGGAAAAATAAATAGTCAAAAACAGTGGTTAGATGGGCACTGGTGGCTGAAGCTCATAATCCTAGCTACCAAGAAGAGTGAGATATGAGGATCTTGAAGACAGAAACCCTTATGAGACTCTGATTTTTAATTAACCAGCAACAATCTAGAAATAGAGCTGTAACTCAATGGGTAGAGCACTAGCTTTGAGCAGAAAAAGCCAAAGGAGATCTTGATATCCTGAGTTCAAGCCTTACTCCTATTACACCCATACAAACACACGCACACATGCACACGCACACAAACTGTGGCTGAGGACTTTGGCCTGGCTCAAGTGGTAGATATATTGCTTGTGTAGTTAAGTATGAGGCCCTAAGTTCATTCACTCTCCAGTGCCACAAACAACAAAATAGAAGGAGCCCTGTGCTCAAGAGGAAGGAAGTAGCCGGGCGCTGGTGGCTCATGCCTGTAATCCTAGCTACTCAGGAGGCTGAGATCTGAGGATTGTGGTTCAAAGCCAGCCCAGTCCAGAAAGTGAATCGACTCCTATCTCCAATAAACCACCAGAAAACCGGAAGTGGCGCTGTAGCTCAAGTGGTAGAGCGCTCTCCTTGAGCTGAAGAGCTGAGGGACAGCGCCCAGGCCCAGGGTTCAAGCCCCATGACCGACCAAAAAAAAAAAAAAAAGAGGGAAGGAAGTAGAGGGAAGGGACAGGATCAGGATATAGATAGATAGATAGATATAGATATATAGTGGATAACTGTATATTCATGATGGAAATATATCAGTGTCAGCATATATTATATATATATATATATCAGTATATTCATTATGGATATAGTTCAGTGAGTTCCACTGAGTTTCACAATTAATAGATGTTAGTAGTTATAACAGGCCTGGCAAAAGTGGCTCACACTTGTAATCCTAGCTACTCAGGAGGCTGAAATCTGAGGATTGCGGTTCAAAGCAGGCCTGGGCAGGAAAGTCCCCGTGAGACCCTTATCTCTAATTAGCCAATTAAAAACCAGAAGTGGTGCTGTGGCTCAAGTGATAGAGTGCTAGTCTTGAGCACAAAGAGGCTCAGAGACAGAGCCCAAGCCCTGAGTTCAAGCCCCAGAACTGACTCTGACACACACACTCTCTCTCTCTCTCTCTCTATATATATATATCACATATATAGTCATTATATGTAATATTTATTTATATTTATTTATAACAAAAGTAAAACTCTGGTTGCATATAAGCAAGAGGAAGATATAGAGCCTCAGCCCACATTAATTCCATAGGTCTCTAACACAGGTTCTGATGGTGGCAGAGCAGAGTGCCCAGTCTGGTTGCTAGGCAACAGCTCCCAGGGGGAGGAAAGCAGCAGGTTGGCTGTGGATGCTTAAGGGATGGTCTAGGATAGAAGGAAGGAGGCAAGTCAATCTTCCTTGTCTCCTGAGCTGGAGAAGAAAGGCCGTGAGAGAAGAGCCCAGGCAATTGGCAGGGCTGCTTTTTTTTTATTGGGTAACTGGCTGATAATTTAGCAAGGAATGAGCAAATCAGATAATACAGAAAATGAGCTGAGGTCAGTTCTCGGAAGAACTGAGCACTGAAAGGCAAGATGCTGGTGCCTCGTGCCTGTAATCCTAACTGCTTGGGAGGCTGAGGACCTCAGTTCAAAGCCAGCCTCAGCAGGAAAGTCTGTAAGACTCTTCTCTCCAATTAATTACTGAAAAGCTCACGTAGAGCACCAGCTTTGGGCCAAATAGCTAAGGCCAGTGCCCAGGCCCTGAGTTAAAGCCTCAGTACTGTCTTTCTCTCCCCCTCCCCCAAATGTGCCAGACCTTGAGTCTAAGCCCGAGGCCAAGCACAAATAAAGAGAAGGGAGAGAAAAGAAGGGAAGAGCAGGGAGGGGAAAAAAAAAGGAAGGATTCCTTTCACAATACACCTTCGTATCAATGAAGAAAAAGAAAAACCAATGCTTCTCTAACTGGCCCTCTGGAACAGAAGGACAATCACCCGGCTACTAAACATGCAGAGTTGGTGATTTCATGGCAGATTCCTGCACCCGGGTCTACAGGGGTGAGCCTGGAAACCTGCATTGAACAGCATCTTTAGGTGACTGGGCCAGGCTTCTGAGGACCAGCTGCCAAGAGAAACCCTTTCAGGGTTACCACCAACCTGGCTGTGCACATCTCGGCTTCTGTTCCACCTTAAGGACAGCGAAGAGGGCACAGCAGACTGGAGAGTGGCCTGCAGAGGAGATTCCTTCCATGAGGTGGCGCTCTGCCACCCATGGCATCTGCCACCGCCTTCCCTGTCTCCATAGACAGCTGTTGCCTTGGTCTGGATTGAAGTCCGCAGAGGTCCTGACTCCAGACCCAGTATGGTGCCTTCCACGGCCACCCCAGGCATCTCCAAACCAAGATGCACCTGCCAGGCTGGCTTGGTCAACCCAGCTTTGGGTACTTCTGGGAAGTGATGGGCTACAGGCTAACTCTCTCTCTCTCTCTCTCTCTCTCTCCCCTTCCACTGGCCTCTCTGCAGGCCTGGATGCCATCCAGTGCTCCCTGCCCACAGAGAACCGAAGGGTGGCTCTGCGAGAGCTGTCTGAGGCCAGCTTCAGCGAGTGCAAGTTCAGCCTGTCCCTCACGGACCTGTTTATCATCATCTTCTCCGGGGTGGCCGTCTCCATCGCTGCCATCATCTCCAGCTTCTTCCTGGCCACCGTGGTGCAGTGTTTCCAGAGATGCACCCCAAACAAGGACACAGAGGACGAAGATGAGGATGAGGAAGACTGAGCCACCCAACCCAGCCAGCGGCACCTCTCCAGGAGAGAGAAATGCCAATGAGAGAGAATGATCACCCCAGTCAGGAGCCAGACAGAGAGCTTGGTCCAGGTCTGAATTTCTGAGCAGGTCCAGTAGGATCACCAATCTCGGAATCTGGAGTCGGCAGAGCAGAGAAGCCAGGAAGGATGGAAGGAATCACTGCCGAGTGGAGTCGAACTTCCGGACTGACAGCTAAAACGCACTAAAGGTGGCCGGACAACATGCGTTTCCCGGCTGCAAAGTTTGGCGCGCTGTTCTTGCTCTGAACTGCCCACCGTGAGAGATCCAAGTTCTCCATGAGAGCAAGAACTCTTCTCTTCTTACTTGTTCCTGAGAGAACGAAGAAACTTTGCACATGAGACAATGTTTGTGTCCCCCTCCCGGCCCTGTCCCCCACCCCCTGCCAGATGAAGCCCCACCCCCAGGGGGATGGCCTTTAGAAAGGGAGGCCCTCAGAATGTGGATGCCCCCCCCCTGCTGCATAGGATTAACGCCCTCAGATTGGAGACCCTCAGTGGAGGACTCTCTCGACCTCCTACTCCATGGGGATGGAGGCAGTGAGCAGTTGGGCATGTGTGAACCGGAAGCAGTCCCTCACTGGAACCAGTGGGGCCCATACTTCCAGCCTCCAGACTGGTGAGAAATAAATATCTGTTATTTGTAATTTAAAAACCCATTCTAATGTGTTCTGTTCATAGGAGGCCAAATGAACTAAATGGTACCAAAGGCAAAAGCTACAATCTGCGTGTGGGCCAGTCCCGAGGCCTGAACTCAGGCCCTGGCCACTTTTCCTTAGTGTTTTTTTGTTTTGGGGTTTTGTTTTATTTGGTTTTGTTGCTCAAGACTGGCACTCTACCATTTGAGCCACACCTCCGCTTCTAGCTTTTGGATGTTTTACTGGAGACAAGGGTCTCACAGACTTCCCAGCCAGGCTGGCTTCAAAGCAAGACTCTCAGATCTCAGCCTCCTGAGGAGCTAGGATGACAGGTGTGAACCACCGGCGCCTGGCTAAATGCTACGTTCTTGTAATAGGATTTTAGGAAGCAGGTTGGGTGAACTACCACTTAGCATCACTTGAACTCTGAACCCAAGCCTCAACTTGCAGAGGAAGGACAGGGGCTCTGTGGAGGGGTGATGGCCTCTTTGCTCAGAATCACGTTTCTCTCTGATGGGTGCAGTCAGGGGGATGGCATCTCCTTCAGCCCGCACATCTTGGCCATTCCCTATGCTGATATAGTTTGGGGCTTGCTGTCTTCAAAACTTTTAGTGAACTCTCCCGAAGGCCAGGGTTCTACTAAGTAGGCTGTATTAAACCAATAAAATGTTCAAAAATTAAACAAACAAACAAACAAACAGTCCACTGAGACTCGGCTCTGAACCACCCCCATCGGTGGCCTCGGGGTCTATGTGACATTTCTTTGGAGCACTGGCTGTGACAGGCAGTGTCTTCGAGGATAGAGACCCAGCGCTTCATTTCAGAGACCAACACAGCATGCATCCCAGTGGGTTAATGTAACCTGACTGGCATTGGCAGTGCTGGCTTGGGATGGGGGCTGAGACTTGGACCAGGAGCTCCCAGAAAGCATTGGGGCTATTTTAGGAGAAGGATTCACTTCCCTTTTCTTGCTTATATTGGATCTTACCTTTCTGTCAACCATCACTCCCTTCTGTCTTCTGTAATTATTGAGTGCTTGCTAAGTGCCAGGTCCTGACACGGGCACCGCAGATGTGTTTTAAACGAGAAAGATAAGGTCTCTGCTCTCTCAGGCAGGCCTCGAAATAAACATTAAATAAAGAAGGGAAATTGTCCTTGCAGGTAGTGATAAGCTCCAGGACGGAAGAAATGAGGTGCTGAGACACAGAACGGAGAGAGGGCCTGTTCATCAAGGGTTCCCAGAGAAAAAGAGATTCTGGTGGTTCATGCCTAGCTACTCAGAAAACAGATCTGAGGATTGCGGTTCAAAGCCAGCCAGGGCAGGCAAGTCCATGAGACTTTTTTCTTTTCTTTTTTTCTTTCTTTCTTTTTTTTTTTTTTTTTGAGTCCGGTCATGGGGCCTGAACTCTGGGCCTGGGCGCTGTCCCTCAGCTCTTCAGCTCAAGGCTAGCACTCTACTACTTGAGCCACGGCACCACTTCCGGTTTTTTTCTTTTCTGCTTATGTGGTGCTGAGGAATCGAACCCAGGGCCTCATGCATGCAAGGCAAGCGCTCTACCACTGAGCCACCTTCCCAGCCTCTATGAGACTTTTATCTCCAATTCACCACCAAAAAACCGAAAGTGGTGCTGTGCCTCAAAGTGGTAGAGTGCTAACCTTGAGCGAAAAAGCTCAAGGATGCCCCAGACCCTGAGTTCAAGCCCTACAACTGACAAAAACAAGAACTAAACACCAAAACCAAAAACCAAAAAGAAAGAGGTTTGGTAAGACCCTGTTTCAAAAGGGAAGTAGGGAGCTGGGCACTGGTGGCTTGCGACTGTCATCCTGGCTACTTAGGAGGCTAAGATCTGAGGATTGAGGTTTCAAGCCAGCCAGTCAGGAAAGTGCGTGAAACTCTTATCTCTAATAAACCACTCAGAAAAAAAAGCCAAAGGTGGTGCTGTGGCTCAAGTGGTAGAGCACTAGCCTTGAGCACTAAGAGGCTCAGGAACAGCAGCCCAGGCCATGAGTTCAAGCCCCAGGACTAGGAAAAAAAATAGGGGGAAAGCCAGGGGTGGGGGTGACTGGGAAGGGTATCTTACACCTTTTGAAGGGGTGATCAGGTAGATTTTAGCTGAAGAGCAGCCAAGTCTCCCCTACCCCACCAACCAATCTCAACAAACCAGGTATGGTGGTTTATGTGTGTAACCCAAGATACATGGAAAGTATAGGTAAAGGTATCATGGTCTGAGGCCAGGCCAGATACTGTTTAAAAAATAAGTAAAGCAAAGGAGCTGGGTGTGTGATTCAAGTGGTCAAGTTTCTGCCTAGAAAGTGCTAGGGCCCGATTTCAAACACTAGTACTTCTAAAATATAAAGGGAGAGGAGGCAGGAGGGGAAAGGCAGGAGAGATTCATTGTAAGGCATTGGCCCATCTAACGTTGAAGCTGATGCTCCACCATGGTCTGTAGTTGGCAGCTGGGGAGAGGAGGACCAATGGTGGTGTCCCAGTCCGAGGTCAGAAGAAGATACATCTCTATAGGACTGGATAATGACCCCGACTCCGGGAAGAGTCAACTGTGCCACTTGGCCTACCTGTCCAAATGTTAATCAAATGCAGAAATACTCTTAACAGACACACCCAGGAAATA
This sequence comes from Dipodomys ordii, assembly GCF_000151885.1. NCBI lineage: Eukaryota > Metazoa > Chordata > Mammalia > Rodentia > Heteromyidae > Dipodomys > Dipodomys ordii. The sequence continues at coordinate 8,621,529 of NW_012267222.1, read as the reverse complement.
TCTGGGTACCTTGTGGTCCAGTCAAGTTGACACATAAAATGATCACTTCCCAGAGTGCCTAGCTTCAAGCTGAGTCCTTCCTCCCTTCCCTCACTTCCTAGCCTCTCTTCTTCTCTTCAACTGAGTGTGACCTGACCCTTGGTGCATTTCTATACTAAAAAATGGTTAGTGCAAATTAATTATGTAAAGGGAATCCTTTGTGTGTATACTAATGTATTTTGGCTGCACTGGGATTTGAACTCAGGGCTTTATGCTTGCTAGACAGGGCCTTACCACTTGGGCCAGGCTCCTGGACATCAGATAGCACATCTGTTGAGGAATTAATATAAACAAACGGAAGCTGATGATCACAGACCTTTAAGGTGTGGCTTGAACTCCTAGCTGAGGGTCTCAGCTGTCACTGTCACATTCATGCGATGGAAGGTTTTTCGATCAGAAGAGAATGCCTCACTGACAGCAGGCCATGGGGGGGGGGCGGGGGAGAAGATTCCAGAAGAGCTCACAGGGCACTGAAGGGCTCGGTAGCTGGGAGTCTGAGCCATAGTCTTGGGTCACCATCTTCTCAGCCACCTACTAATCCCAGGCTGGCCCCGAGTTCCACTAAGAGTTATATATGGGGTTGGAATAATTGTCTGCCACCTGCTTCCCACCCCCAGGCCACTCCTATGTGGGCCATTATTGGAGTCCACCACATTCAACTGTTTCTCCCAGAATCCCCGGGGATGGTGCTCAGGCAGCGGAACTGCAGATGCTTCTGGAGGTGGATACTTCGTGACCCAAGACTCTGTGTCTGACTCACCTGGGTCAAGTGATTGGCGCTGGCCGGCAGGCTCAGCTGCTACCTTGGCTAGCCCTGCACAGCACTAGGAGGTGAACCCTTCTTTCTGAACCTCAGTGTGGGCAAAGACATAATTCTGGGGAGCGAGAACAGCTTTCATATGCTAGTTAACAGTTTCTTGCTGCTTGATATAGAAAGCAGGGCCTGGTGGCTCACGCCTGTCAACCTAGTATCTCAGGAGGCTAAGAGCTGAGGATTACTTACTCAACACCAGCTGGAGCAGGGAAGTCTATAAGATTCCTATCTCCAATTAACCAGTAAAAAAAAAAAAAAGCCAGAACTGAATCTGTGGTTCAAGTGGTAAAGCACTGGCCTTGAGTAAAAAAGCTAAGAGATAGCACCTAAGCACTTAAGTTCAAGGCCCAGTACTGGCACCAAAATAAAATTCGTTTGAAAACCTGGGAATGTTGGGGTGCATGGAGTGCAAATGGTTCTAGCCAGAAGCTGCACCTTGACGGGGAGACAAGATGCCCTTGCATCACATCAATTAGTGGCACCGATTAGCTGTGACTGCCCTAGGGTTCGCTTGTTATTTTTAACAACCAAGACAATGGCGTACCCCAAGAGAGGGCATTCTAGGTACTAGGAATGTCCCTCCCTTCCCACATCTCCCCAGGTGTCCTCTGGGTCATGTTCCCTCCCAGCACCTCATGTTGCTTTCTTCCCTCACACATTCTCGTTGGTCTCTGTGGTTGTTGTCTATCTCTCTGCACCATGACTTGAGCTTCTCAAGGGCAGAACTTGGCCTGCTTGTGTTCCCGGCAGGTGTGCAGGTGGGTGAATCCGTGGGCAGGTAGGTAGATAAGCAGGTGGGTGGACTGTGGGTGTTTGCTGTGTGGGCAATTGTTAGATGAGTCGATAGCAGGTGGATGGAGAGGTGGACACATGACAAAGTCAGATATGTAAGCCATACCTACTGCATGAAGAACACTCCAGGACTTGAGGACAATAAAGGCAGGCATCTAGGACCAGGGTCCAGCATGTCTGAGCTTCAGAGGTGTTTCCTTCCTCAGCAGTGCCCCTCCCTGTCATAGATCAGGCCTCTGGGTTACAGACATGACCCCTGCAGACCTCACGCTGACAGCCAGGAGAGGAGGCCTGGGTCAGGCCAAGCAAGTCAGCCCCGCCTCCCCTGCCAAGCTGGCCTCCACATCGGCCGCTGGCTCCTGAGTGATTTTCATTTGTGACTATCTGAACCCTTAATTACTTCAGCTAATTACCTGCACAAGCTTTCTATGCAGAAAAAGAGCTTAAAACTCAAGGACAAATGAAGGTAACGTGCTTTGTCACCTGCTTCTAGTGGGAGGAGACTTGTGGGGTTCAGGGGTCCCCTTTTCCCCAGCGCCTTGTTCCCTCACTGATTCTAAGTCAAGACTGAGGTCAGTCTGGGGCTTTAATGGGTTGCTTCAAGGACCTGACCTTGCTGGTGAATCCTGAGTCTTCAAAAGTGGCTGATGGCTCATGGGAAGGGGGCAGGTGTATCAGAACGAGGGCAGAAGAGGGGGGAGGGAGAGAGGGACATTTGTGCAAGGTGGAATGAACCACTCTGCTATTTGTGGTCCCCTCTGTGAAGTGAAGTCACTTCCAAGCAAAGGCCAGCCTGAAGAGCTGTAAATCCCTGTAAATCCTCTTTCCCCAACTCTATAATGTATATATGTAATACATTATATATCAAATATATAACATATAACATATAGTATATATAGCATATATTATATGTGTTATATATAGTATATATAGAGAGCATGTATAGTATATGTATGGTATATGTATAGTACATATAGTATATGTAATATATAATACATACTTTATATTACATATACTATATATTATATATACTATGCTATAGTATATATTATATATTATACTATGCATACTATATATACTATAATATGTTACATTATATATAATATATACCATATATACTATGTTATATATTAGAATATAAACTGTATTATATTATATACACATATGCTATAGTATATCTTATATGTATAAATTATATGGTATATTTAATATGTAATATGTAGTAATTATGAAATCAACAACATATTAATCTGTAATTTATTACAGATAATATGTCATACATATGTCATATATTACATATATACTATATAATATAATATAGTATCTTGTGTTACATATTGTGTTGTATATATACAATACTATGTAATGTATAATATGCAAATATAGGTATATATGCAAATATGTATACGTATTTGAGTCTCTGAAATAGGAGCTGGTGAAGAACTTCAATGCAAAAGGACACACGAAGCCTAACAGCAGGGCAGATCTAGAAATCTACCATCTGATGTGTCTGTCAAATCCTGCAGGATCCGGTGCTGGGGACACCAATAGCATGGACATAATGGGATGCTGGGCTTCATTCCTGGGGTACAGGCCTCTAGAGGTGTCACCACTGTTCACCCCACATAAATCCTTGTCTCCTGGAACCTGTGACCTCCATCCATTGTCTCCTCCCTCATCCAATGCAAGCGCACAGTGCTGAAGAACCAGCCCCACCCCCATTGGCAGGCAGCCCTAGGGGGAGGAGGTCAGGTGATGGGGAGGGGGAGGGACATCTGAGCGAGGGAGGAGCCACTCCTGCTATTTGTGGCCCCTCCTTCAGCTGGAACACTGGGACACGCTCTGCTGGCTACAGGCTCAAGATGAAGAGACAAATGACTGACTGTGGCCCGAAGCCTGGGAAGCCATGAGCAAAAATACTTGCCTCAAGTTGAAAATAAAACAACTTTCTGACACTCTGTGTGTGTGTGTGTGCGCGTGCGCGTGTGTGTACATGCTCATGCGGGTACTGGTTCTTGGGCTTGAACTCAGGGTTTGGGCACTGTCCCTGAGCTTCTTCTGCTCAAGGCTAGCACTCTACCACTTGGGCCACGGAGCTTGGCGTCCAGCTTTTGTTGTTGTTGTTGAACATGGGGCTTGAACTCTGGGCCTAGGCACTGTCCCTGAGCTCTTCAGCACAAGGCAAGCTCTCTACCACTTGAGCCACAGAGCCACTTCCAGTTTTCTGGTGGTATTGGAGATAAGAGTCTCACGGACTTTCCTGCTGGGGTTGGCTTTGAACTTCAGTCCTCAGATCTCAGCGTCCTGAGTAGCTAGGATTACAGGAGACATCAGCGCCCAGCCCTCCAGCTTTTTACCAGTTCCTTGGAGATAAGATCTCCTACTTTTCTGGGCAGTTTGACTTCAAAGCTTGAGCCTCAGATCTCAGCCTCCTAAATAGCCAGGATTACAGGCATGAGCCACTATGACTGGCCTTTTCTTCTTTTTTTTTTTTTTTTGCTTTTTGGTCGGTTGTGAGGCACTCTGGGCCTGGGTGCTGTCCCTCAGCTCCTCAGCTCAAGGCGAGTGCTCTACCACTTGAGCCACAGCACCACTTACAGCCTTTTTTCTGCTTATGTGGTGCTGAGGAATCGAACCCAGGGCCTCAGGCATGTCAGGCAAGCGCTCTACCACTGAGCCACCTTCCCAGCCCCGGCCTTTTATTCTTTGTAAAATGAATTTTTGTGTTGATACTAGGGCTTGAACTCAAGACCCCGTTTTGTTGCTTAGCTTTTTCTGCTTAAGGCTGTCGCTCTACCACTGGAGCCTCACCTCCACTTCTGGCTTTTTTTCTGGTTAATTGAAACAAAGGATCCTCATGTCTTAGCAGGGCACCGGCAGGTATCACCCTCAGCCCTCCACAACATCGACCCTGAGCAGGGGGTCACTGCAACGTACCAGTGAGTAAAGATGAGTGAGCCCCACACTCTGGTCCACAAGAAACAAGAGTATATGGTGTGACACACTGATCTGTAACCATGGGAACCCGGGAGGTGTACAGGGAGGGCTTCTTAGAGGAGGTGAGGCCTGGGGGGGGGAGGGGGAGGGCCGAGAGAAGGAGTCAACCGAGTAAAAGAGAGTAGGGCAGAGAACAACAGAGAGGCTGCCTGTCCATCAGCCTGCAGAACCAAGGTCTAGGCACACAATAGCGGCTGCCACAGAGTGACTTTCCTCCCTTCTGGGTGAGAAAGGCCCCCTCCATGTTGCCCAGAGGCAAGTTAATGTCCCTTGTAAAATGTGCTGCTGCCCAAGGTGACAGCTCTTTGATTTATCTCTCCCTGACACTCCTCTCTGTCCGTGACAAAGCAGTGTCTTCAATAGAGCTGGAGAGCCTGGGGGACAGGGACCAGCCACCCGCCGGTCCAATTTCAGAGACCTGGAGAATTGCTGAGCCACTGAAAGAGTTGTGCTAAAACCAGCCAGGAAGGGAGTGGAGGGGCAGGCGAAGACTGCTGCTGAATTCTCTTTTTATCACACTCACCAGACTTGGCCTTCAAGCAGCCTCAAAAAAAAAAATGACAACAAGAAAAATCCATTTTAAGCCCCTGCAAATAGAACACAACAAAGCATCATGAGCTACCTTATGCCAGAATAAACACAAACCTCTATAGTGTGTGAAAGAGGCAAAAGGGAGTTAAAAAACAACAAGCCAGAAGCTGGGAAGTGGCTCAGTGGTAGAGTGCTTGCCTCACATGCATGAGGCCCTGGGTTCGATTCCTCAGCACCACATAAGCAGAAAAAGCCTGAAGTGGAGCTGTTTGCTCAAGTGGTAGAGCGCTCGCCTTAAGCTGAAGAGCTGAGGGACAGCGCCCAGGCCCAGAGTTCAGGCCCCATGACCAGCAAAAAACAAAAAACAACAACAAAAAACCAAAAAAGCAAGCCAGCTCTGGTGGCTCTTCCTAGCTACTCAAGAGGCTGAGATCTGAGAATCGAGCAAGGTTCAAAGCCAGCCTGGGCAGGAAAGTGCATGAGACTCTTTTCTCCAATAAACCACCAGAAAACCCGAAGTGGTCCTGTGGCTCAAGTGGTAGAGAGCTCGCCTTGCATGCATGAGGCCCTGGGTTCAATTCCTCAGCACCACATAAGCAGAAAAAAGCTGTAAGTGGTGCTGTGGCTCAAGTGGTAGAGCACTTGCCTTGAGCTGAAGAGCTGAGGGACAGCGCCTAATACCAGAGTTCAAGCCCCATGACCGACAACAACAACAACAACAAAAACAACAATAATGAAACAACAACAACAAAAACTAGCCAGATTCCCACGACTCATGCCTATACTATTACTTACTCAGGAGGCTGAGGTCTGAGGATCCAGGTTCAAAGCCAACCCATGAAAAAATGTCAAAGAAACTCACCTGCAATTAACTACCCAAAGGCCAGAAGTGGAGCTGTGGCTCAGGTGGTAGAGCACTAGCCTGAAGCAGAAAAGCTCAGGGACAGCACCCAGACCCTGAGTTCAACCCCTAGTACCAACACACACACACACACACACACACACACACACACACACACACAATTAGATTCTGCTCTATGCTTCCAGTGGATTAAAAAGAATTCAAGTCTCCCTTGTTAAAAGAAAGAGCAAAGGAGGGGAGACTGGGGTTGGGTCTTTAGAATGCCTTTTTTTTTTTGGTGTGTCAGTACTGGGGCTTGAACTCAAGTTCTCACCCTTGCACTTGGCTTCTTCCCTGTAGGTTGGCACTCTGCCACTGGAGCCACAACACTGGTTAATTGGAGAGAAGAGTCACGAACTTTTCCTGCCTGGGCTTGCTTCAAACTGGAATTCTCAGATCTCAGCCTCCTGAGCAACTAGAATTACAGACATGAGCCATGTGTCTATTTTTTTTCAGTTTTCTCTCTCTCACCCCCCCCCCCGAATATAATGGGTTTCAGAAAGTTGAAAACATTTCAGAAAATCACAGTAGGCAGAAAGGAACTATTCACTAAAGTCCACTAGGAAGACTCAGTCACTTTGTCTCTCCAGAAATAAAAGGGATTTGAGTTCTCAAAGAGGCCAAACCCTCTCTCTGAAACCCTATCAAAGTAGGTCACAAATCTCTCCCAGATTTCCCTGTCAACCAGGAAGCTGGCGCCAGGCCCAGCCTGTGATGGAAAGTTAATAGAATCCTCCTCACCCTCAAGGCTTTGGGATGTGCGTGCAGGCTGGAATGAGAAGTCACTCGGCAATATTAAGTGGAAGAAAAACAAATACCGTGTCTTGACAGCCAGTTAACTTTGAGACAACCTCTTCCCGTACCCTCTCATGAATATGTATGAGTTTAGGACAGACTGCATGGCACAGTTTCCTTAAAATATCTTTTTGTTGATTTGGTTTATGAGGTACTGGAGCTTCGTCACAGAGCCTCATGTTTCGTTAGGCTGGTGCTCTACCACTGAAGCCACACCTCCACGTCTGGCTTTTTGCTGGTGAATTGGAGAGAAGTGTCTTTCAGATTTGTCCAAACCTTTCCAGAGAGGCCTCTTCTCCCGAACTGCCTCCAGTCCAACTGGCTTCTATTCATGAGCATGTGTCGGCTGGGGACTCCACACATGTCATCATAAAATGAAAGGTTTCAAGTGAGGTCAGACGCACCCTCTGTGGCCACCCATCCTTCAGAGCGATGTAGTCACATTATCAAAAAGGGGAAGAGATTGTATGGCCATTTGAAATTGAATCAGGAATGCTAACTTGTCTTAATTTTGCAAAAACCAATGTCGTTACATAAGGGAAATAAGAGTGAAAATGACATCATCCTCTCAATTGGTAAAGTATTATCCGAGCATGCTGTCTGTAATATTCATGAGGCATGAGGTCAACATATTTAGGGTTCTGTAGGGTAGAAGCAGCTGCTTCTGACAGGGAGAGAAGACTGTGGAAAAGCTAGGCATCCCACAATCCCCTTGGAGAGTGAGCAACCAATGACTTAAGACCTCCCAGTGGGCCTCCTCACACAAGATTCCACTGGCCCCCAATAGTCTAGCCTAGGCACCAGGGCTGACCACTTCACCCCCATCCTGTCAATGTGTCTTAGCATGCTCTCGTGTGCAGTACAAGCTACACTGACAGTGTCTGGACAAGTAGAAGTCGGAGATCCCAGATGCTTGAACGCTCCAAGTGACATTGGCAAAGCAGAAATGACAATAGCAAAGAGGCAAGCAGGAGTTTGTTTTTCTTTCTGGACTGAGTCTATGGATCCCAGGGCCTGGGAAAACTTGGGAGAACAGAGTCATCATTTGTAAAATGGAACCGATGGATTCATGGAATTGTAGACCCCAAGTGGTTTGAATGAGATCCCATCTCCTGTGTCCTGTGTGCAGTGGGAAGGATGCAGGGTGGACACTAAGGGAAAGCCAAGAACTCAAGGCCGAAGAGGTGGGTTGGAGGGGAGGTGGTGATGGGAGGAGGTCTAAGAGATCAGGAAGGTTTGTTTGCTCTGGGTTGTGTAATTTTCCACTGAGGATGGGGTCCCGCTTTGCCCAATGGGAGTATGCGACCCACAAGTAAAATTCACCCCGTTATGTTTGCTGGACCTTAATACTAGCAGAGCACTGCCAGTGTGGCATCTCGCCTGTATGTCCAGCTTCCTTTTCTACTTTGGTTGAGTCAGCATCTTACAGCTCGCAATCCTCTGGAACTTGGCTCACGCATGACTTGTTTTTCAAACCAGTACTGAGGTTTGAACTCAGATGTATGCATGCTTGCTCGGCTGGCCCTATAGGACTTCAGCAGTTTCTTCAGCCTCCCATTCTTCTGGTTAATTGGAGATAAAGAGTTTCAGAGACTTTTTGGCCTTAGCTGGTATTGAATCTTCACCCACCAGCCTCCTCAGTGATCCTGAATTCAAACTCAAGGAACACACGCAGAGGACCCCTCCCCTCCCCCCCACCCCCCCCACAAATATCTAATTAAATCCTTCTGGAAAAGGCTTAACGTCAAGCAGGAATAATAGTGTAAAGATTTGGGACTGGAACACAGATTGTAGGTGAAAGGAGAGGTAGGATGAAAGATAAATAAAAGCTGGAAAAACGATCTGAAGCCTGTGGCTTGCTGTACACCTGCCAGCCTTCTGCAAACCAGCTGGGTGCTCCCTGCGGACTCCTCGGGCTGGCTGCCCGCCAGGTGGTGTGAGATGGTAACTCCCAGGTAGCCTAGGAACCGGGAAGCACGGCCTTTTATCCGTGGTTTCCAGGGAACCGAGGTAAGGCTTTGATTTTGCCTCAAAATCCACCTGTGCCTTCATCCGAACTGTTGGTAAGATTCCTTTCTGCTTTAGTTTATATCATGTCATTTTTTTTTTTCTGATGCAGAAGAAACACGGTGTGTAGGCAGGAGGCACATGTCCAGCCAGCCCTGACCACGTCTAACTTTAATTAATTCATTACCGAGTCTCCGAAGCCGGGGCCTCCTGCTTGCCAAGCGAACTTGCAACCCCCCTTGCCGTTTCTGGACGGGTCAGGAGACAAAAGAGCACGTGGTTAGACTCCCCGTCTCCAAGGGGCACTCGCTAGACACTGAGGAAGATGAGGCAGTGGGCGTGGCCGGGCGGGCAGGGGCGTGGCCTGGCGGGAGGGGCGTGCCTGGGCGGGG
>NW_012267222.1:8603074-8612211 GCF_000151885.1 Dipodomys ordii | reverse complement strand
AGAAGGGGCGGGGCCGGGGGCGGGGCCGGGGCTCCGGCCTCCCTGCAGGACCCGGCTGTGACCCCTCCCCACGTCACCTTGTGATCAGAGCCAATCAGTCTGGTGGTGGCCGGACGGGCGGCTGCACCGCTGGAGAAGCGCGGACCACCGCGACCACCTGCGACCACCGGTGGCGTGTGCTACTGACCAGCTTCTCTCCCAATGTGTCTCCCAATGGCGGACGGACACTGCTGTTCTAGACCTTTCCTGAAGCTTCCCTACTATTTTCTCCGGGCGGCGGGGTGGGCCGGGGTCTGCGGGGTCTCAGGCGCCCCGCCCCCCGCCCCCGTTGTCTCCACCCGGCCTCGGGGCCTGGACTCCACTCAAGATGGCGGCATGGCGGACGTCACCTCAGGGCCACACAGAAGCTTCTAGAACAGGGCTGGCAGGAGGGAGCGAAGCTGGCAGAACCCTCTGGCTCTCTCCTCCCCTTCCTGACAGCCCCGCCCCCCCGCCCCCCTCTGTGCCCCCAGAGCCGAGCCGAGGCTGCGCGCGGCGCCCCCTGGCGGCGGGGGCGGGGCGTCGTCGTCGGAGGGGCTTGCGCATGCGCAGGAGCGCGGCGGGCACTGTCCCGGCGGACGCGGGGCAGCAGCGTGTGAGCGGGTCGGGGTCGTCCTGCGCGGCTTCTCCTCAGCCCCGGGCTGTCTGTGGTAGGGGGCTCGGCTGGCGGCGGGAGGGTCACGGGCAGGGGTCGTGCGGTGGAAAAAGCAGTTGCAGAGAGCGAGAGAGAGAGGCGGGGTGGGGGAGGGGGCGAGGTGCAAGGGAAAGAACCTTCTAGAACGGCAGGCGCGAACATCGCGAGCGGGCCCCTCTGTCGGGGACGACGCGGTGCGGTGTCCGTGCGTGGCGGAGCGGAGCCGCGGCTCGAGCGGGACAGCGCCGGCCCCAGGCCCACGCAGAAAAGATGAAGGAAGGAGTTGAGACCACGCAGGCGGGGTACAGCCGCGCCCGGGGGCCGGTGCGGGGCCAGGCCGGGCCCAGCCGGGCGGCCCCCGCCGCACCCAACGCCACCCACACACCCCGGAGGCCGAGTTCTGAGCATCACGGTTCGAAGCCAGCCCGGGCAGGGAAGTCCGAGAGACTTTCCTGAGCCTCGTCACCTCCAGCTGACCACCGAGGGGCCAGAAGTGGAGGCGGGGCTCATGTGAGAGCGCTCGGGCCTTCAGCCAAAACAAAACAGAAAAGCTCAGGGAACAGCGCCCAAGGCCCCGGGACCCGCACAAAAACAGAAGAAAAACCTGTACATTTTAACCCCAAGTCACGAAAGCCCCCACATCCTGTCCTCGTCTGAAATCCAGCCACAGCCAGAAGAACCTGGAATAGCGCATGCGCATCACGCGCCAGCGGCTGAGTTCAAACCCCAGTCCGGCTAAAGAAAGATTTGCCCACAGGCACACTGGGTTTTCAGGGGAGGAAGGAATCTGGGCAACTCCGGGGTCCCAACGTTCCCCAAAGGAAGGGGCCCCTCCTGCATCCTCGCCCCAAACATCTCCTATGCCTCTAGAGCTCACCTGTAAGCCTTCAGCCCTGCTGCACCCTTTTTCTTCTTCTTTTGGTGCCAATTCTAGTACTGGCGTTCCTGGGCACTGTCCTGAAGTTTCTTTTGTTCAAGCCTAGCACTCTACCACTTGAGCCACAGCGCTGCTTCTGGCTTTTTGGGTATTCTTGGTGGAAAGAAGAGTCTCACAGACATTCCCTCCCTGGCTGGATTCCAACCATGAGCCTTAGATCTCAGCCTCCTGAGTAGGTAGAGTAACAGATGTGAGCCACCAGCATCCAACCTGCTTCCTCCTTTTTCTAAAACACAGCCTCTACCTTCCTCCTCTGCCCACCTCCACCAACCAGGGCACCCACATACTTTCATAGATTCTGGTAGCTCAGGGTTTATTTTCAGTGCAGATATTTGAACTCAGGACCACGTGCTTCTAGCAAGCACTATACCACTTAAGCCATGAACCCTGTCTGTTTAGTTTCAGCTTTTATCTATTTTTGTCTTTTCAGATAGAGGCTGACGTGTTTTCTCTGTGGCATGGAGAGGTTTGGACTGTGGTCCTCCCTTCTGCAGTCCTCCAGGTAACTGTGTTCACAAGTGATAAACCTGACCACTCCTCCCAGATGATTCACTTGGGAGATTTCTTTTAATTTCGCCTCTGCTGGCCTTGATCTGACATTCTCCCCATCTTGATCCCCTGTTGGCTGGGCTTATAGGCATGACCCACCCCACTCAGCTCACTCAGATGGTTCTTGATAACCTGAAAGAATTCCAGGGCCTGTTGTTGAGACAGGTCGATTTTCACCCTGCTTAGTACCTGTGCCTTCCTGACCAGCTAGCTGTGTGAGGCCGGGCACAAGGGCAAGGGAGATGCAGGGACCTGGCTGTGGTCTAGGAAGAGAGATTATATGAAACAAAAACTAATGACCTTAATTTTTCCCAGCCAGGTTAACTGTGGGAACTAAGGCTGTAGACTGTTGGGACCCGAGATGTTTCTGATCTCTTGATTTTAGAGTGCTAAATGATGATGGGAATGTGTGTGTGTGAGTGTGTGTGTGTGTGCTGGCACTGGGGCTTGAACTTAGGACCTAGTGCTATCCCTTTGCCTGCTCTTTCTTTCCTTTCCCTCCCTTCCTTCCTTCTTTCCTTCCTCCTCTTTTTCCTTCTTTCTTTCCTGAGGCTAGTTCTCTACCACTTGAGCCACAGCTCCACTTCTGGCTTTTTCTGTGTATATGGAACTGAGGAATCGAACCCAGGGCTTCATGAATGCTAGGTGAGCACTTTACCACTAAGCCAGGTTCCCAGCCCCTCACTTTGCTTTTTCACTCAAGGCTAGTGCTCTATCACTTGCACCACAGCTCCACTTACAGGTTTTCTGCTGGTCAGTTAGAGATAAGAATCTCATAGACTTTTAGATCTGGCTGGCTTGGATCCATGCTCCTCAGATCTCAGCTTCCTGACAAGCTGGAATTACAGGGGTGAGCCACTGGTGCCCAGCCAATGATGAGAAAGTCTATCTCAGCAGCTATAGTGGGTCCAGGATTCAGTAACACGGTGCTTGGAAGTGGATGGGTAAACTGAGGATGTGGGAAGACAATGAGTGTGATCCTCAGTTGGTTCTTCATTTGGGAGGGGACAAGTTAGGGTTACACATGTGCAGGGAACAAGAAAACTTCTTCCTAGATGTTGTCCCAGAATCCTTTCCCTGCAGGTCCATCAGGATGGAAGATCAGGACTTGCCCACACTGGTGCAGCTGGCGGCTCGGAGCCTGCTGACGAACCAGGCCTTGGCCATCTCGGCTCTGGAGGACCTGCCTGTGGAGCTCTTCCCTCCACTGTTCAGGGAGGCCTTCGCCAGGAGATGCACAGAAGCGCTGAAGGCCCTGATCCAGGCCTGGCCCTTCCCCTGCCTCCCCCTGGGGGCGCTGATGGAGGCGTCAGACTTGGAAGCCTTGCAGGTTGCCTTGGACGGGCTGGACATGCTGCTTGCTCTGACAGATCGGCCAAGGTGAGGTTTATCAAGAGAAAACCCCTTAAAGTGCAGGGAAGAGCCAGCTGGGGTCTGGGAGAGTGGGTTGAACTACTAGTAGTCCAGATATTTCTTCTGGTACCAGTCAGGAGGACCAGAGAGTCCTGGGCAGTGGCTGAGCACATCCAGGAACATCTTCTGGGTGGTGGGACTCCTTAGCATGGACTCAGGAAGGGCAGAAGGCTTATGCCTGCAACCCTAGCTACTTGAAGGCTGAGCATCTGAGGATCATGGTTTGAGGCCAGCGAGAACAGAAAAGTCCATGATACTCTTATCGCCAATAGACTACTCAGAAAAAGCTGGAAGTGGTGCTGTGGCTCAAGTGGTAGAACACTAGCCTTGAGCACAAAGAGGCCCAGGGACAGCAACCAGGCTCTGAAATCAAGCCCCAGTGACTGGCCGAAAAACAAGAGTGGCAGGGGTGGGGGAGAAAGAGGAGAGGATATGAAGGAAAAGGAAGGGAGAGGGAAGAAAGGGAAATAGACAGGGTCAGGAAGAAGAGGAGAGTTTCAAGTGGAAGGCTAGTCCTTTCTGCATATCTGGGCTTCTGTTTCCCCCGCAGACGGTGGAAATTGCAGGTGCTGGATTTGAGGAACCTTCACCACAACTTCTGGAAGCTTTGGGCTGGAGGCAATGCCGATGTCAGCCTGGCACAGGCCAAGACTAGGAGACTGAAGAGTCCAGCAGAGGAGAATGGAGGGGAGATGGGTACGAAGCCGCTCTTGGAGGTGTTGATGGACCTGAACCTCAGCCAGAGAACCCTGGACCCATTCTTGTCCTACCTCCTCCTGTGGGTGGAGCAGAGAAAGGCTTCAGTGCTGCTGAGCTGTAAGAAGTTCAAGATCATCACCCCATACGTGCACAGTGCTGAGAAGATCCTGGACAAGCTGCAGCTGGCCTGTGTTGAGGAAGTGGAAGTGAACTGCAACTGGACCCTGTCCAGCCTGGCCACTTTTGCTCCTTACCTCAGCCGGATGGGAAATCTTCGCAGCCTCCTCCTCTCCCACGTCCACCGGGCCGCCTCCATTGCCCCCGAGGAGCAGGAGCGGCTGGTCCTGCAGTTCACCTCTCAGTTTGCCCACCTGGGCTGCCTCCAGGAGCTGTCCATGGACTCTGTCTGCTTCCTGGAAGGCCGCCTGCACCAGGTGCTCAGGTGAGGGAGCCTTTGCTGTCCCTGGAAGTTTAGTGAGCACCTACTGTGCCGATCACCAAGGATTGTCTCAGAGATCCAGACACCAGAACATTAGGAATGTCTACTTCTGTCCTGTAGCCAGGTCTCCTCTTAGCACACATGTGAAGGCAGAGATCGAAGCTGGGGTGCATGTAAATAAATACAGAGGGCTAACCTGGGGTTCATGAAAGGCAGAGGGTTTTGCTGGAGTGTGTGGCCTAGAAAGGGCCACCATACCAGGAAGCTAGTTGTGGGGCAAAGATCCCCAGAGGGTGCCTGTGACTGCAGTCAGGCTCTTCACCACACAGCATCCTGGATCCCATTCCCCATGGTCCTCTCCTTGGAGGCCGGCCCCCCCACCCCCACCTCTCCCTTTCAGTTCTCAGATCTAACCGTTGGCTCTCTCCTCAGGTTCCTGAGGACCCCGCTGGAGTCCCTCTCAATAACCGACTCTCGGCTCTCAGAATCAGACTTGACGTGTCTGTCGCAGAGCCCGAGCATCTGTCAGCTCAGCGAGCTGAACCTGAGTGGTGTCAGGATGACTCGCTTCAGCCCTGAGCCCCTCCGAGTTCTGCTGGAGAGCGTCGCGGCCACCGTGAAGACCCTGGACCTGGAGGACTGCGGGATCCGGGACGCCCAGCTCACCGCCATCCTGCCCGCCCTAAGCCGCTGCTCCAGCCTCACCACCTTCAACTACCTGAGGAACCCCGTGTCTGTGACCGCCCTGGAGGCCCTGCTGGTCCACACTGTGCACCTGAGCCACTTAAGCCTGGAGATGTATTCTACTCCTCTGGAGGTCTACGGCCCCCAGGGCACCCTGCACCAGTGGAGACTCAACCAACTTCGTGATAAGCTGATGATAATGGCAGAGCCGTTAAGACAGTCCAGAACAATCTGGTTCAGTACCATTCCCTGTCCTCTCCCTGGCAACCAGGCCCAGTTTGAAGCCCAGGCTCACCTGTGCCCTGGGTGTTACCGTTGGGCCTAGGCATTTAAAACCCTGCTTCTGGGCTATTGACCCAGAACCTGTTCAGTCTTGGGAGGGGAAAGGACAGGGCCGACAGCAGGGGCAGCCTTGGATGGGAGATGTTGACCTGGGAAGTTGAGAACCTTCAGAGATTCATGTTCTAAAGGGTTCAGAAATAGAAATTTTGAGTTTCTAGGTTAAGATTTCATGTTTGAGATTGTTACTTCAGTATAGATGGTTGTAAAGAAATAGAAATAAAGAGCATCTCAGAAAAATACCATTTTGTTTCCTCCATGATCCTCTTGCCTTTTACAGTTTAAATTCACACATCACCATCTTTGATGGTGGCAAAGGACCAATGTTGTCTTGTTCAAAAGGGTTTAGTTTCCAGGAACTCCCAGCATGCAGTGCTGCCGTGTTCTTCATGGGGCACCTGTTACTTCTTGCTTCCTTCTGTGTCTGTGGTTTGGTTCACACACCATGGGTGGTTCATCTGAGATGTGCAGTGGAGACAACAGTCAAGGGGGTCTGGAATAGACCCAGGAGCACACTGGTGGGGGAGGGGATGCCCCGCAAGTGGCTCACATCTGTAGTTCTGGCTACTCAGGAGGCTGAGCTCTGAGGATCATTTTTCACAACCAAGCCAGGCAGGAAAGTCAGTAAGACTCTTGCTACTAAAAAAGCTGGAACTGCAACTGTAGTGTAAGTGGTAGAGTGCTAGCCTTGAGCAAAAAAGCTTGGGGAGAATACATAGGCCCTGAGTTTAAGGCTCAGGACCAACACAAAAATAAAGAACAAATGTCCACCAGAAACTGAAGTTGTGACATGACCTTGGAGAAATGTGGAAAAAAACCAGCCCAATAACTTTTTTTCTTTTAGTTGTGGGACTTAACCCCAGGGCCTAGGTGCTGTCCCAGAACTACTTTCACTCAAGGCTAGTGCTTACCACTTTGAGCCACAGTACCACTTTGGGCTTTCTGGTGGTTAATTGGAGATAAGTCTCACGGACTTTTCCTGCCTGGGCTGGCTTTGAACCACGATCCTCAGATCTCAGCCTCCTGTGTAGCTACAATTACAGTTATGAGCCACTGGTGCCTGGCCGCAATATTTTTTATATTAGAAGAAAATTAGTGCCAGGTGCCAGTGGCTCTATGATCTGAGGATTATGATTCATCTCTCTCTCTTTTTTTTAAGGTCATGGGGCTTGAGCTCAGGGCCTGTGTGCTGTCTCTGAGCCTCTTTTGATCAAGACTACCACTTTGAGCCACAGTTCTACTTTGGGTTTTCTCCTGGTTAATTGGAGATTAGAGTCTCATGGACTTTCCCATGCCTGCTGGGTTTAGACTGCAGATTAGCTAGGATTACAGGTGTGAGCCCCATCGCCTGGCTCTTACCTCCTTTTAACCACCGAAAAGAGCTGAAAGGAGCTGTGCTCCAGAGGCAGAGCTCTAGCATTGAGCAAAAAATTGTTCAGGAGCATTGTATAGGCCCTGAGTTCAAGCCCTAACAGTGGCACCAAAAAGAAAATTAGTGACATTTTTTTTCCTTTAGTGCCAGTATAGGGCTTGAACTCAAGGCCTTGCACACTCATTTGGCTTTTCACTTAAGTCTGGCACTCTGTCACTTGAGCCATACTCCATTTCTGGCTTTTGGGTGGAGGAAACTGTTTTGATGCCTTTGTTGCCCAGGCTGGCTTTGAACCGCAGTTCTCAGAGCTCAGCCTCCTGGATAGCTAGGATTTTAAGCTGGGCTTATCACAATGGCTAGGGGAGAATTCCATCACAGATCACACGTCTTCAAATCCTGTCAAAAACTGATTTTTGTGCTCAAACCCTGGAGAGTAGCAGCACACTGCTCCTCCCCATCAGCTGTGAAAACCACAGCAAGAACAAATCCACCTCCCACACTGTCAGAGTCCATTGCATTTGTGAAACTCATTTTTTTAGACCCCAGTTCCAAAGTTCAGGAGTCCCGGGTTAGGTCAGGGCACTCACCCGTCCATATGCCAAATAGACGGTGAAGGGCAGACAAAGGAGATTTATTCCATGGCATCCAAGGGAAGACAGCACTTCAATACACCTTCAGCCATCTTCAGGGGTGCAGGCACTGGCCTTGGGTTAAATAGGGAGAATTGTAGGCAGGGGCTGAGAAAGCTCTGCAGAGTTACAACAGTTCTGGTCAGGGTGTGGCCGGGTTCACCATAGCTCAGCTTTTGTCATTGGGGAGTTCTGGAGAATTTTCACCACTTTTACCTCTGAAAAGCAATGGAAACAAGTTGCTGGGAACTGATCTCCTGAGTTTGGAGCTGTTTAAGATGATAAGAGGGCTGGGAGTGTGGCTTAATGGCAGAGTGCTTGCCTAGCATGCATGAAGCCCTGGGTTAGATTCCTCAGTACCACATACACAGAAAAAGCCGTAAGTGGCACTGTGGCTCAAGAGGTAGAGTGTTAGCTTTGAGCAAAAGAAGCTCAGGGACAGTGCTCAGGACCTGAGTTCAATCTCCAGGACTGGCAAAAAAAAAAAAAAAGATGATAAGAAGATGGCATTTGGCTGGTTGCCAGTGGCTCACATCTGTAATCCTAGCTACTCAGGAGGCTAAGATCTGAGGATCATGGTTCGAAGCCAGCCCAGGCAGGAAACCCTGTGAGACTCTTACCTTCAATTAACCACCAGAAAACCAGAAGTGGTGCTTTGGTTCAAAGTAGTAGAGCACTAGAGCAAAAGAGCTCAGGAACAGTGCCCAGGCCCTAAATTCCAGCCTCACAACTGAAAGAGAGAGAGAGAGAGAGAGAGAGACCAAAACCAAAACCAAAACCAAACCACATTCATTTAAATAGGTTAAGCACCCTTTGTTATTTTACATCTATGGGTCCTGCTTTTCACACTCTACCTAATCCTTTCCATTTTCTAAAGGTAGAGCTAGCAAAAGCTGAGCCAATCCAGATCAGCTAGGTGAAACTTCAGAACTCTAAACAGATGCTGATTTCTGATTGGCAGCAAGGAGTTAGCAGGAAGGTAAATAAATGAATCTTAAGAGGAGTGAGAGAAGTAGAATCTAGGAGGGGACATGGAGTTCTTCCTTGGCCCTTCAGGGTCTCAGAGATCACTGCCCATCAGATTCAAGATGGGTAAGTCCCTCACTTTGTGCAGAGTCCAGGCTTCAACCAATCTCAGGGATGGCCCAGCTCAAGATGCCACAGAAAATATTGTAATAGTTCTCCTTCAGACAAACAGATTCATGTGTGTGCTGGGACTGGGGATGGAATTCAGGTCCAGTACTCTTGCAGTGGGGAGGTCAGTGAGACCACTGAGTCTGCAGTGAAAATGTAAAAGATTTTATTGAAGGCTGGGAAGGTGGCTCAGTGGTAGAGTGCTTGCCTTGCATGCATGAGGCCCTGGGTTTGATTCCTCAGCACCACATAAGCAGAAAAAGCTGGAA
>NW_012267222.1:8591845-8602424 GCF_000151885.1 Dipodomys ordii | reverse complement strand
CACACCAAAGTTGTAAAGTTCCTTTTCGACATGACAACTTGTACTTCTCATTGTTGCAACGGGTCCACCTGTATCCTTATTTAGACGACTTGTTTTTCCCCTTCCCTCCCCCCACAAATTATACCGATTAAAATCATTCATTATCCATTTTACACAATCCAAGTCATCTTTTTTTTTTTTTTTTTGCCAGTCATGGGGCCTGCACTCTGGACCTGGGTACTGTCCCTCAGGTCTTCAGCTCAAGGCTAGCACTCTACCACTGGAGCCACAGTGCCACTTCTGGCTTTTTCTGCTTATGTGGTACTGAGGAATCGAACCCAGGGCCTCATGCATGTGAGGCAAGCACTCTACCACTGAGCCACCTTCCCAGCCCAATCCAAGTCATCTTTACACATCCAATCCACCTTTACTTCCTCCACTATATCACGCTTGCTTAGCTTTTTCTGGTCAATACTGGTGCTTTACCAGTTGAGCCCCACTTCCACTTCCAGATTTTTGCTTGATAATTGGAGATAAGAGTTTCATGGCTCGCTCTTTCTTTCTTTCTTTTTTCTTTCTTTCTGTCTGTTTTTCCTTCCTTCCTTCCTTCCTGCCTTCCTTCCTTCCTTCCTTCCTTTCGTTCTTTTGTTCTTTCTTTTGTCAGTTGTGGGGCCTGGACTCTGGGCCTGGCACTGTCCCTCAGCTCTTCAGTTCAAGGCTAGCGCTCTACCACCTGAGCCACAGTGGTACTTCTGACTCTTTCTGCTTATGTGGTGCTGAGGAATCGAACCCAGGGCCTCAGGCATGCAAGGCAAGAACTCTACTACTGAGCCACCTTCCCCACCTCCTGGCTTTTTCTGAGTGGGCTAGCTTTGAACTGACATCTTCAGATCTTCAGTAGCTACTGGAAGTTGGGCAGTGGCTCAAGTGGTAGAGTACCAGCCTTGAGTGGAAAAAGCCCTGAGTTCAAGCCTCAGTACCAGCACAAGAGAGAGAAGAGAAAAACAGAAAGAGAGAGTGAGAGAGAGCTCTATAGAACCTCTTAAAAAGAGATCTTGAAATTCTCTACATAAAATCAAGAGAACATGGCTCTCAGCCAGTGCCTGTGGCTCACACTTGATTTTTTTTTGTTTGTGTGTGTGTGTGTGTTTTTTTTTCAGGTCCGGTCGTGGGGCCTGAACTCTGGGCCTGGGCGCTGTCCCTCAGCTCTTCAGCTCAAGGCTAGCGCTCTACCACTTGAGCCACAGCACCACTTGCGGCTTTTTCTTTTTGCTTATGTGGTGCTGAGGAATGGAACCCAGGGCCTCATGCATGCAAGGCAAGGCAAGCGCTCTACCTCTGAGCCACCTTCCCAGCCCCACACCCATGAAATCCTAGCAACTCAGGAGGCTGAGATCTGAGGTTTGTGGGGGCGAAGCTTGCCCAGGCAGAAAAGTTCCTGTGTAGCTAGGTGCCTGTGGCTCATGCCTGTAATCCTAGCTACTCAGGAGATTGAGATCTGAGGATCGTGGTTCAAAGCCAGCTTGGGCAGGAAAGTTTGTGAGAGTCTTATCTCCAATTTACCTCCAGAAAACCAGAAGTGGTGCTGTGGCTCAAATGGTAGAGTGCTAGTCTTGAGGAAAAAAGAGCTCAGGGAGAGTGCCCAGGTCTAGAGTTCAAGTCTCAGGACCAGAAAAAAGAAAAACAAAAAACCACAGTAAAGGCCTGTCAGAGGAATAAGCAGGGTGACTTGGAGCACTGGGTGGCCAGAGACTGCTATTTTGTATTGCCCTTCCCTTTTTCCTCCTCCCCTTAAGCCATTTGTTAGATGGCAACTGGTTTGTTTGAAACAGTCAAGACCCTCCCCTAGTACAGAGGATGATTGGCTAGCCTGGCTGACTTTTTTCCACCTTAAAGCCTTGTTCCTGAATGGGAAGGTTGCCTTATGTCCTATGAGAGCTTGATCATTTGCTTCTAGGAGGAACAAGGAGAAGGAGAAGGAGAAGGAGGAAGAGGGGAGAAGGAGGAGGGACAGAAGGAGAAGGGGGGGAAGGAGGGGGCAGGGGGAGAGGGGGAAAAGGAGGAGGAGGAGGTAGATAGACTTATCCATGTAGGAAAACAAGAAACGAGGCCTAGAAATTGGTAAAGTCCCATTGTAAGCTTCTTTCTGCAAGTCCCAGATGTTGTGGTATCTGGTTAAACCTCTGCCAACCTCACTCCAAGAAGAGGGGGCTCCTGTCCCCTGTGTGGATCTGCTCCAAGTTTGTCTAGGTCTTTGCTTTCTGTGTGTGTGTGTGTGTGTGTGTGTGTGTGTATGCTACTCCTGGAATTTGCACTCAGGGCCTGGGCACTGGCCCTGAGGTTCTTTGGCTCAAGGATAGCACTCTAGGGTTTGAGCCTCAGCTCCACTTCTGCCTTTTTTGCTGGTTAATTGGAGAAAACTGTCTCACAGACTTTCTTGCTTGGGCTGACTCTGAACTGTGATTCTCGGATGTCAGCATCCTGATTAGCTAGGATTACAGGCAGGAAGCTACCACCACAGAAGTTTTGCATTTTAGAAGATATATATACTTGGATAATATAAATATACTTAACACACAAAGGAGTCAGTGTCAATCAGCATGGTGGCTACACAGATGTCTTTTGCCTATTGATTTAAGTTCTATTTTTAAACCAAATTTAGAGTGCGGGGCTCAGTAAAGATTACAGGTCCATAAACTGAAAAAAATCAAAGCCTTAGGCCTTTTGTAAGTATACAGTTATCTACTCTAATAGATTTATTTATTGCATAAAGGCATTTCATCTGTACAAAAATTTAGTCAAGGGGCTGGGAAGGTGGCTCAGTGGTAGAGTGCTTGCCTTGTATGCATGAAGCCCTGGGTTCAATTCCTCAGTACCACATATGCAGAAAAAGCCGGAAGTAGTGCTGTGGCTCAAGTGGTAGAGTGCTAGCCTTGAGCTGAAGAGCTCAGGGACAGTGCCCAGGCACAGAATTAAAGACCACAACCAACAACAACAAAAAAACAACAAAAATTTAGTCAAGTCAAATACATGTAGACCAGATGTAATTTACATATATATAGTACAAAAGAGAGTAGTTGGGTCATTTTATATGCAATAAACCTAAATAACTTTAACACTAAACTTTTGTATAACATTTACAATTTAGCTACATAGACTAATTTTTATTTTTATTTATTTATTTATTTAGGTGCTGGTTTTAGGGCTTTGACCCATCCAGCAGGCCAGGTAATTTTGTGGGGGATCCGAGGGGGCACCTCCTAAAAGAACCAAGGGGGGTGAGAGAGGATTGAGACCAAGCGCATTAAGAAAGACAGAGCCGTTCTGAGTCGCGTCAAGGTCTGCTTTATTAAAGTGAGGCAGGGTTTATATACCCGAAGGGACAGGGGAAGGGAAAGAATGAAAAAAACTTTGCAGAAGCAAGGGTGAGAAGTCCTGGGGTCAGGGATGGGTCGTGCTTATCCTTTTGGCCCTTGTGCTAATCTTAAAGGTATCTCCTGTGATTTCTTTAAGAGACATTTATGGTTAGCCAGGCGCTGTTTGCTTAGGGCTGGAGATAAGAGAAGTTTTATGGTTAGCCAAACGTTGTTTGCTTAGGGCTGGAGGAATATTTATGATTAGCCAAATGTAGTTTGTTATAAGAAGTTATCTAAATGTGCACCTTGGAATTTCCAAGAACGGCTACTTGTCAATCAGGTGTTTGAAAGAGGCCAGAGCATTCTCAGGCAGGTTTCGGGTCTCCAACAGGGCTTGAATTCAGGGAAATTGAACTCACTGTCCTTGAGATTTTTTTTTTCTCAAGGCTAGTGTTCTACCACTAGGGCCACACCTCCACTGCCAGCTTTTTTGGCAGTTAATTGGAGCTTAGAGTCTAGCAGGTTGATATTCTCAGTGTCAAACCATCCTAGATCACACCTGGAGTTGAAAGGGGAGGGATAAGTAGAAATGTCAATAAAGCTGAGCACTGTAGCTCATTCCTATAATCCTAGCTACTCAAGAGGTTGAGATTCGAGGATCAAAGCTCAAAGCCAGCCTAGATAGAAAAGTCCATGGGATTCCAATGAACCACTGAAAAGCTCTAAGTGAAAGTGTGGCTCAAGTGGTAGCATTCCAGCTTTGAGTGAGAGTAGAGAGGGCTATGGAAGAATAGAAGAGTCAAGCCAGGCACTGGTGGCTCACGCCTGTAATTCTAGTTACTCAGGAGGCTGAGATCCAAGGATCACAGTTCAAAGCCAGCCCAGGCAGGAAAGTCTGTTAGACTCTTATCTCCAATAAACCATCAGAAAACCAGAAGTGGCGCTGTGGCTCACGTGGTAGAGCACTAGCCTTGAGCTGAAGAGCTGAGGGACAGCGCCCAGGCCCAGAGTTCAAGCCCCACAATGGATCAAAAAAAAAAAAAAAAGAATAGAAGAGACCCTGAAAAATCTGTGGGTCTTGGGCCCTTGAGAAGAAAATGGTAGGTAGTGAGCCACAGGAAAATGTGAAGGAAAACTGAAATGGAGGCTGAGACTAGAAGGTCTCTGAGACACTGCTTGGTAATGAAGCTTTCCCACCAGCTTAAGAGGCCACCAAGGTCAGGGAAGCTCATGAGTTAGTTTCTACCAGAATTCTACTAGCCATAGGTATAAAGATAGTTTGGGGGCAGGAGGGTGGGGGAGGTCTACAGAGTGTAAGTAAACAATAGATCTGTAAAACATTAGCCTGGAGGTCAAGTTTAATTCAACACAACTTCCTCCATCCTGCGAATAATGAGAGTTTGCTTCTAGGCTGGTCCTGGGGAGCTATTTAAGGCTCTAAGGCCCTCAATGTAGAAAGTTTGCTGGTGAGTCCTTCTCTTCCTCTAGATGGCTTGCCTTCTCTCTACGGAAATTGAATTCCTGTGTTAATAAACCTTACTTTGGGTTTTTTTCCTCCCTACAACTCCAAAGGCACCAAAGGACAGAAGTGAAAGCCAGAAGTCTGAAGTTACTACTGGCTGCCCTGGGGTTTGGAGCCCTGCACATCTGGCCCACATCAGTAAGTCTTCCCCTGTACCCTAGGTTTTACTTCAGCCAGGCCCTATGGTACCATTGGACCAAGATGCCACAGAGAATCAATGTTATGACTTCTTCCCCTTTAGATGAATAGATTGTAGAGCTGCTATTGGCTCTGAACACAGCTTTGCCCTCATGCCAAATACTTTGGGCACTTGTTCCCGTCATTTTAAACTACTAAAACAGTGCTGTTGTTTATAAAGAAATGTATGTTTTGTCGGTCATGGTCCTGAACTCTGGGCCTGGGCACTGTCCCTCAGCTCTTCAGCTCAAGGCTAGCACTCTACCACTTTAGCCATGGTGTCACTTCTGGTTTTTTCTGCTTATGAAGTGCTAAGGAATCAAACCCAGGGCCTCGTGCATGCAAGGCAAGTACTCTACCACTGAGCCACCTTCCCAGCCCCAATAATTTGTTTTTGCCAGTAACTGGCTTGAGCTCAGGACCACAGCTCTCCAGACCTGCTAGCTTCCCTGTTGGCACTCCAGTACTTGAGCCAGGAGACCTCTAGGCCAGCTCAGACTATTCTTGCCTGGGTTTGGTTTTCAAAGTGATCCTCCAGATCTCAGGCTCCTAAGTAGGTAGAATTATAGGTACTAGCTATTCATGTCTGGCTGAGTTGGATTTTATATTTATTTAGTTTTATTCATTTGTTTTTTGTTGGTCATAGGGCTTAAATTTGGGGTCTGGGATGGTCCCTGAGCTCTTTTTGCTCAAGGCTAGCATTCTATCACTTTGAGGCATAGCACTGCTTCTGGTTTTCTGGTGGTTAAGTGGAAATAAGATTCTCAAAGACTTTCCTGCCCAGGCTGGCTTTGAATCATGATTCTTAGATCTCAGCCTCCTGAGTAGCAAGGATTATGGGCAAGAGGTACCAGTGTCTGGCTCAATTTTATTGATAGTAGAATTTTATTTTTTATTTTTCTATCTGCATTTGCTAGGCAGATACTCTACATTGAGCTATATCGCCAGTCCTGTGTAACACTCTAAAAGTAGAACTTTTTTGATCTGTGTGTGTGCTGGTACTAGGACTTGAACTCTTGGAGATGAGAGTCTCACAGACTTTCTTGTCTGTGCTGGCTTCAAATTGTGATTCGTGAAGCTCAGCTTCCTGAGTAGCTAGGATTACAGGAATGAGCCAATGGCTGCACATGACATTTCTGGCTCATCGTTTCTGTTCCCAAAGGCCCAGACCTGAGAGGAGCAGAGGGGTGGAAATGGAGGATGACCCACTTGGCAATGAGTTGTCTCTCCTGATGCCCGCTGTGTCACAGCCGTGGCGTGGAGGCCATCAGGCCCTGACTGGAAATGGGGTAAACTGACATCTTGTCTACCATGACCAGAGCAATGACTGGGACCTCAGTACAGTTGCTGGATTCTCCCTTTCTGCTTTGTCTTTAAGGAAGTCTCTTCCTGGATGCTGTTCCCTGCAGGTTCATCAGGATGGGTGACCAGGCCCCGCCCACACTGGTACAGCTGGCGGCTCAGAAACTGCTGGAGAACCAGGCCTTGGCCATCTCTGCTCTGGAGGACCTGCCCTGCCACGTCTTCCCTCTGTTGTTCTTTGAGGCCTTCAAAAAGAAACACTCCAAGCTCCTGAAGGCCATGGTGCAGGCCTGGCCCTTCCCCTGCCTCCCCCCGGGGGGGCGCTGGGTGAAGATTTGGAGTTTGATACCCTGGAAATCGCCCTGGATGGGCTCCACATGCTGCTTGTTCAGAAGGATTGGCCAAGGTGAGTAGGGTCCAGCCAGAAAGCTGGAAGTGAGAGCTGTGGAGCTTAGGGAAGACTGAGTTGAGAACCAGGAGAGTGGAGAGAAAAGCATCTGATGGCGCTGGGCAGATTAGAGAGGCCTGGGCCTTTGCTGGCTCTGTCTGGGCCTTTGCTGGGCTCTGTCTGGGCCTTTGCTGAGCTCTGTCTGTCTGGGCCTTTGCTGGGCTCTGTCTGGGCCTTTGCTGGCTCTGTCTGGGAAGGAGCTTGTGAGCAGAACACAGTGGTGGATGCAGGCGTGGCTGAAGGAGCTGCTGAATGAAGCAGGTGCATCTGCCACCTTCCCCCCAAGCTCTGCCAGTGAGGACCAGGCTGTGTTCAAGGGAAGGGTGCTGAGGAATCTAAAAAAATGCTGCTTGTGCCGTGCACTTCATAACATGCGCCCCAGCAAAATTAGCTCTGTTGTTGTTGCTGTTTTTGTCGGTCATGGAGCTTGAACTCTGGGCCTGGACATTGTCCCTCAGCTCTTCAGCTCAAGGCAAGTGCTCTACCACTTGAGCCACAGTGCCACTTCCAGTTTTCTGGTGGTAAATTGGAGATAGAGTCTCACAAACTTTCCTGCCTGGGCTGGCTTTGAACTGCCATCCTCAGATCTCAGCTTCCTGAGTAGCTAGGATTACAGGCGTGAGCCACCAGTGCCAGGCAGCTCCCAGGTTCTTGACTGGACATTGAGAAGGGAGGGAGGGAGAAAGAAAGGAAGGAAAACTTAAAAAAAATAGATGGAAAGTGGAGCTGTGGCTCAAGAGGGTAAAGCAAGAGCCTTGAGCAGAAAAGCTAAGGGACAACAGCCAGGCCTGAGTTCAAGCCCTAGTACACATATACACACACACTCACACACACACCTGCAATCTCAGCTACTCAACAGGCTGAGACTGGAGAAAAGCAGTTCAGAAAGCCAGCCTAGGGGAAGTTCCTGAGACTCTTTTCTCCAATTAACCAGCAAATAGCCAGAAGTAACTCGAGCTTTTATCAGCTTTGATGCAAAAAGCTAAGGCACAGTGTCCAGGCCCTGAATTCAAGACCCCATACTGGCACAAAAAAAGGATGGAAGGACGGAGGGAAAAAGGAAAGGAAAGGGACAGGGAAGGGAAAAGAAGGAAGGAAAGACAGAGGAGTGCTGATATACCTAGTGTTTATATGAGAAGTGCTGGGTGTTAGGTCTCATTTGCTTTACCCACAGGAGGCTGCAAATGCTGAGCTTGGGGAGTGCAAGCCACAACTTCTGGGTGCAATGGCATGGTCTCAAGGCCAGTGATTGCACAACCCAGCCCCAGTGGAAGAGATGCCCTATGGTGAGGCCTGGTGGAGAAGCAGCCCGTGACGCTGGTGACAGGCGTTTACTTAGATCTGTGCAGTACAAATAGTTTGGAAGTACTTGCTTGAGTGGGCCAGAAGAGGGCAGGTTTGGTACAGCTATACTGTAGGAAGATATGGATTTTGGGACTGAACTTCAATAGTGATGGAGATATTTGGTCTTACACCCACATCCTGGTGCAGTGGAGCTGCTGTATACGGAAGAGTTGGAAGTGAATTGTGTCTTGAACCTCTCTACTCTGGTCAACATTGCTCCTTTCACAGGCCAGATCCCATATCTGCAGGCACTGTACCTGTCAGTTCAGCATGCCTCGACCTGGTTCTCCAGAGGAGCAAGAGTTGGATCTGAATGCATTCACCTCAGAGTTGAACAAGCTGCAGTGCCTTTGCATTCTTTATAAGACTTCTTACCTCCAGGGCCATCTGCACCAGCTGCTCAGATAAGGATGGATGTCTGGATGTATGGATCTCAACCCAGCCCAGCCTTTCCTGGCTAAGTGAGTCATGGGGAGAGACATGGCAGTTTGCCATCCAGGGTGATGTCACAGGAATGTACCTGTTGGATGTCCAAGGATTGTCTAGACTGTTTTGTAGCTTTCTGTAGTCTCTCAGAGTCAGAGGACCAGCCCAAGAGAGATGCCTGAAAAGTACCACCATGCCAGAAAGCCAAGAATAAGGGTCAATTCTAACAGTGGAGGGACTGTAAGTTCCTACGTTGGAAGCATGGCTGAGATCAGATGATAGAAATAGGGAGAAGAGGGCCGGGAATGTGTTTTAGTGGTAGAGTGCTTGCTTAGCATACATGAAGCCTTGGGTTCAAGTCCTCTCTACCAGATACACAGAAAAAGCCAGAAAGTGTTGCTGTGGCTCAAGTGGTAGCGTGCTAGCTTTGAGCAAAAAAAGAAGCTCAGAGACAGTGTGTAGGCCTTGAGTTCAAGGCCCAGGACTGGAAAAAATAAAAATTAAGAAAAAGAAATAGGAAGAAGGCACTGAGGAAGGATAGCCCCCTATACCTTTGAGCTGGAAGGCTCCTGGCACAGAGTGTTTGGGGCAGAATGGTGGCAAGGAAGAAGGGTATGTATGACCCTGAGTTTAGGGTGAGGAGCAGGAGTGAAGGGCCCAGACAGAGAGAGGCTTTGTTGAATATGAAGAGGGGGGTGATTGATCTAACTGTAAAGAATACATTTTTTTTCCTAATAGGCTGGTGGTGGGGCTTGAACTCAGGGTCTGGTGCCCTCTCCATTTTTATGCTCAAGGCTGATAGTCTATGACTCGAGCCTCTGGCTTTTTGTTGATTAATGGAAGACAAGAGTTTCACAGGCTTTTCTGTGAGCACCCTCAAATCTCAGCCTCCTAACTAGCTAGGATTATAGACACTCGCCAAAGACATCCAGCTCTTTTTTTATTTATTTACTTTTATGTTGCTGCTGTGGTTTATTTTTTCTGGGTAGTTTTGGGGTTTGACTCAGGGCCTCCTGCTCTGTCTAGGCAGGTCCTCTACATTTGAGTCACGGCCCTAGCCTGAAGACAACTTTTAATGTTCAACATCCTTGATAGGAAATGTATTTCGATAGTCAGATCCACTCAGGTTGGTTGCAGACATAATTGCCTCCTGTATCTTGAAGTCCTTCCTGTGTCCTTGTCCAGCCCACAATTCACTAACCAGAACCGATGGCTTGGTGTCTCCTTAGGTGCCTGAACACCTGCTTGTAGATCCTATGTGTAATGTTCTTTAGATCTACAGACTCAGACTTTAGTGGCCTGTTCTGGAACGTGAGCGTGAGCCAGCTAAAACACCTGCAGCTGGGAAGTTCCAGCCTCACCCACGTGGACCCCGAGGGCATGTTCTTACTCAAGGAATTGCAGCCACCTTGGAGATCCTCCAGTTGCAGGACTGCGGGATGACCAAGGTCCACTTCACTGCCATGCTGCCTGGCCTAAGCCGCTGCTCCAGGCTCACCACGGTGTGTTTCTGTGACAGCCGCATCTCCATGGCCGTCCTGAGGAACCTCATCAGCCACACGGCCAGTATGAGTGAGCTGTGCCACGAGATGTATCCAGTGCCTCGGGAAGCCCCACAAATGGCCTGACATGCTCTGCCAGGACAGGCGCTTCCAGTACTGTTCTGAGCTCAAGAAGATGCTGCAGGCCATAGGCAGCCCCGGAAGGTCTTTTTTGGCATCACCCACTGCTTTGAGTGAGGCAGGTTCTGTTACTTCAGAATGGACTACGATCTGTACTGCTCTTGCATGAGTGTCTTTAGGTGCAAGTGTCACCGGCGGTCTCTCCTGGATATAGGAAAGGTCAAAGGGACCAGATACTTGTAGTTTCTGAACAGTACTCAGTGAGATTTGGAAAAGGCCCAGAGATGAACTGGTGGAGACTAGAGGGTTAAACATTGGGTACAAAGAGCCAGGCGCTGGTGGCTCACGCCTGTAATCCTAGCTACTCAGGAGGCTGAGATCTGAGGATCGCGGTTCAAAGCCA
>NW_012267222.1:8559380-8590685 GCF_000151885.1 Dipodomys ordii | reverse complement strand
CTCAAGGCTAGTGCTCTACCACTTGAACCACAGCTCCACTTCTGGTTTTCTGATGGTTTATAGGAGATAAGAGTTTCATGGACTTCTGCCTGGGCTGGCTTTGAACCGTGATCCTCAGATCTCAGCCTCCTGAGTAGCTAGGATGACAGGCATGAGCCACCAGTGTCTGGCTTAGGGAAAGTTTATAAACGTCCCTCATACAAATAACATAAATACAGGAGTCCTTGTTCTGATATTTCTTCCCTTAATGTCCCCCTCAAACTCATTTCTCCTGGGTACACAGCATGTGTGAGAACCGATCCTCAGAGTCTTCACCTCTCCCTTTCCAGTTCTCTGGGATGCTGCTCTAGGGTTTCCACAGTTTCTCCATAACCTTTGTTTATTTATTTATTTATTTATTTATTTATTTATTTATTGTCAGTTGTGGGACTTGAACCCTGGGCCTGGGGGCTGTCCCTCAGCTCTTCAGTTCAAGCCAAGCACTCTACCACTTGAGCCACAGTACCACTTCTGGTTTTCTGGTGGTTAATTGGAGATAAGAATGGCAGGGAGTTTCCTGCCCAGGTTGGCTCAGGCCCTGAGTTCAAGCTCCAGGACACACACTAAATAGGTCCTTGAGTCCCATTCTCAAAGTACTATACCCTCTGCCATCATAAAACTCCAAGAGATAGGCTTTGTGTGCCCTCTGCTGGATGCTCTTTACCCTGCATGGAATTTCTGGGCATCACTGTTACGTGTGGTAATTTACAGACTGCTGTTTTTCTTTCTTGTGTTTCTTTGGTTTGGTGCCTATCCTGGGGCTTAAACTCAAGACTTGGGCACTGTCCCTTTGTTTTTATTGTTGTTTTCTCAAGACTAGTACTCTACCACTTGAGCCACATAGCTCCACTTCAGACTTTTTAGTGGTTAATTGGAGATTACAGTCTCACAGACTTTCCTGCCTGGAGGGCTTTGAACCATGATCCTCAGATACCAGCCTCCTGAGCTGCTAGGACAACAGGCGTGAGCCACCAGTGCCCAGCTCCAAGTTCTTTTTTTAGATGTTAAAAAATGCCCCCCCACCCCCGTGCCCAAGAAGCCAGCTGAGAAAAGTACTTGAGACTTTTATGTCCAATTAAATCACAGAAACAGCTGGAAGTGGGGCAGTGGCTCCAGTCTGGGTAGAGCCTAGTACTAGCCTTGATCTGAAAGAGTGAAGAAAGAATTCAAGCCCCAGTACTGCCCTAAACACACACACAGACACAGACACAGACACAAACACACACACACACACACACACACACACACACACATACAGAGCCAGATTATCTTTGTCAGTGACTATGGGCCTCCTAGCTAGAGGCAAACCATCTACCGCCTGTGGTGGAGAGCAGAGCAAGCATGTCTGTCTCACACACTTGGACTTGAAGGACACAGAGGAGGGAGGGAAGCACAAGCATTGCAGTGCACACAAGTCAGGACTGGGTGTTAAACTTTCATTCTCCCTCCCCTCCCCCTTTCCTCCAGGACCCTCTGGACAAGGCAGAAATCCAATCAGGATCAAGTGGGTGGAGCTTCAGGACTGAGCAGATGCTGCTTTCTGATTGGACACTGGGAATTGGCCAAGGGTAGGACCAGTAGACAGGGGGAATAAAGCTTTCAGAGGAGCCAGGGGAGATGAGAACCCTGGTAAGTGGAGTCACTGCCTGTGCCTGCTCCCTTCAGAGAGCCCTGTGGACCTGATCCACATCTGGGAAGTCCCCACCTCCATGATGTCCAACCAGCATTCCCCTCAGCCAGTCCCAGAGGTGACAGAATTGTGATTTGGGCTTCTGTATTTGTGCCAGGCCTTGGGCTTGAACTCAGCCTGTGTGTTGTCTCTGAGCTTTGTTTTGTTCAATACTGGTGCTCTACTGTTAAGCCACAGCTCCACTTCTGGATTTTTTAGTGATTGGAGATGAGTCTCACAGACTTTACTATCTGGGTTGACTTTGTACCATGATCCTCAGCTCTATCTCAGCTAGAATTATAGAGGAGCCACTGGCACCTAGCAGGAATTTGTCCTCTATTGATAAACAAATTTCAGACATTAGCTCTTTACCTTCAGCCGAAATAACTCGGTTTGTTGTGCATTGATTACTGTCATTTTAAATTTATTAAAGAATGTTGTTTTGCAAACACAGTCATTTATTTGAATTGAAGTGGATATTTGTTGTTAGCATTTTATGGTTATTTCTTTTTTTTTTTGCCAGTTTGGGAGCTTGAACTCAGGAGCCCAGGCACTGTCCCTAAGGTTCTTTTGCTTAAGGCTGGTGCTCTACCACTTGAGTCATGGTGTCACTTTTGGGTTTTTCTCTGTATGTGGTACTGAGGAACTGAACCCAGGGCTTCATGAATGCTAGGTGAGCACTCTACCACCAAGCCACATTCCCAGCCCTTCTTTTTTTCTTTTCCTTCTATTTGTGCGTGTGTGCATGCGCGCATATGCGTGCGCACATGCCAGTTCTGGGTCTGGAACTTACAGCTCTGATGCAGTTCCCAAGTTTTTCGTGCTCAGCATAGGTGTTCTCACACTTGATCCACAGCTCCAGGTCCAGCTTCTTGGTGGTTTATTGCTGATAAGAATCTCTGACTTTTCTGCCCAAGCTGGCTTTGAACTCTAATCCTCAGATATTAGACTCTGGAGTAGATAGGATCACAAGTGTGAGCCACCAGGACCTGGCTTGAAATTTTTTTTAAGTAATTCTTTTATTTCATTATTTTTGTACCTGTACTGAGGCTTGAACTCCAGATAGGGCACTGTTTCCTAATTTTCCCTCTGTCTCTGCCCCCCCCCACCTCTCTTTTGTCAGTCATGGGGCTTGATCTTGGGCCTGGGCACTGTCCCTCAGCTCCTCAGCTCTTCAGCTCAAGGCTAGCGCTCTACCACTTGAGCCACCACGCCACTTCTGGTTTTTTGAGTGGCTTATTGGAAATAAGAGTCTCATGGACTTTCCTGCCTGGTCTGGCTTTGAACTGTGATACTCAGATCTCAGCCTCCTGAGTAGTTAAGATTATAGGTGTGAGCCATAGGCACCAGGCTTTCTTTTTCTTTTATTTCAGTTGTGAGGCTTAAACTCAGAATTTATAAGCGGTCCCTGACCTTTTGTGCAAGGCTAGTACTCTACCACTTGAGCCACAGCTCCACTTAGGGTTTTCTGTTGGCTAACTGGAAGTAAGATTCTTACGGACTTTCTACCTGTGCTGGCATGGAGTTGAGATCCTGAGATCTCAGCCTCCTGAGTAGCTAGGATTACAGGCCACCAGGATCCACCAATCCCTGGCTCTTAATTTTTCATTCAAGTCTAGCATTCTACTCTTTAAGCCACAGCTTCTCTTCTGGCTGTAAGTAGGGTCTCAATATTTTGTGTGGATACCAGATTCAATCACCCAACTCTGCTAATGTGGGATTAGGCAAAGAAGTACTACCCATGCTGGTTGGTGGGGAACTGATTGGATAGGACTTCAATCTCTACTCCAGAGTAACTGGGAACAGGTGTGAACCACTAACCAGTTCAAGACAAAGTTTTGAAACGTTACATATTTAGTTCAAAGCTAGGTACCAGTGGCTCATATTGGTAATCCTAGCTACTTGAGAAGCTGAGACTGGAAGAATCACAATTAGAGGCTAGTCTGGGCAGAAGTGTTTTAAATATCCTATCTCAAAAGTAAATGGTTCTTCCTGTCATACTAGTTTGGAGGCTGAGATCTGAGGATTGTGGTTCAAAGACAGCCCAGACAGGAAAGTCTGGGAGACTCGTCTCTTCAATTAAACAACAGAAAACTGGAAGTGGCACTGGGGCTCAAGTGGTAGAGTGCTAGCCTTCAGCAGAAGAGCTGAGGGACAGCACCCAGTCCCAGAGTTCAAGCCCTGTGACTGACAGAAATAAAAAAAATAAAAAATACATAAAAACACCCCCCTCAAAATAAATGGATATTAAGCAGAGCTGTGTCTGAAGTGGTAGGGCACTGGTAAGCCTTGAGAATAATGCTCAAGGGAAGTGTCCAGGCCTTGTGTGAAAGGCCGAGAACACACACACACAAACAAACACACACTCACACAAAGCTTGGGATGACGTTCAGGCTCCTTATTATCCATCTACTCAGAGTAGTGGCTGGAACTGGCTGGGACCATGATGAGCTTGGGGCTGTCTATGTGGGGAGCATCCTGCTGCCCTGTGTCCCAGCGCTGTGCTTGGGGGGCATCGGGGCTATGTGGAAAGGGCGTGAACGGACATCTCCCCATGGCTGGAGTCGGGATGTGGCCTTTGAGATGAGTTCTCTCTGAGAAGGGACTTCTCAGCTTCAGCCGCTAAAGCTGCCTCTTCCTGTGTGCTCCCAGGCCCTCTCCCTGCAGCCCCAGCACACTGAGCACCATGTCCCTGCCCACACTGCGGCAGCTGGCCATGCAGAGCCTGCTAGAGGACCAGGCCTTGGCCATCTCTGCTCTGGACGTCCTTCCCTTGGATCTCTTCTCCACGCTGTTCAGAGAGGTGGTTGCCAAGAGACGTATGGAGGTGCTGAAGGCCATGGTGCAGGCCTGGCCCTTTGCCTGCCTCCCCCTGGGGGCCCTGGTGGGCTCAGCTGACCTGGAGATCTTACAAGTCACCCTGGAGGGCCTTGATGTGCTGCTGGAGCAGGGAGCGGGGCCCAGGTAAGGGGGACCCAGGTTGGGGGCCAGGGAGGACCCCAGAGTGCAGAGATGAGGCACACCAGAGTCAGCAAGAGTGGGGTGGACTCATGAGAGACCTGGGACCAGAGGACCCCAGGGCTCTCTGCTGAGTTGTTTGTGAAAGAGGGTCCCTTGGGTGTGGAGGGTTGCTGGGGATGGCTGCAGGCATGGCTGCCGGATCCCCACTACCACAGGCCGTGGTGATAGGGTGGGGAAAGGTTGGGAAAAGTTTCACGGTGTCAATGGTGTACTCCAATAATCCTAGCTACTTAGAGGACTGAGACTCTTCAAAGCCAACTTGGGCAAGAGAGTGACTGAGGTTCATATCTCCAATTAACTAAAAAAGAAATCCAGAAGTGGAGGTGTGTTTCAAGTGCTAGGCCAACTAGCCTTGAGTGGGAAACTGAAGGGGCAGCATCCAGGCCTTGACTTCAGGCCCTATTACTAGTGCACAAAAAGAAAAAGACAAAAGCCAGGTGCCGGTGGCTCACGCCTATAATCATAGCTACTCAGGAGGCTGAGATCTGAGGATTGCCGGCCTGGTTCAAAGCCAGCCTGGGCAGGAAAGGCTGTGAGACTCTGATTGCCAATAAACCACCAGAAGACCAGAAGTGGTCCTGTGGCTCAAGTGTAAAGTGCCAGCCTTGAGCTGAAGAGCTGAGGGACAGCGCCCAGGCCCAGAGTTCAAGCCCAATTATGGACAAAAAAAAAAAAAAAGCCATCAAAAAGAAAATGACAAAAGAAAGAAAGAAGAAAAGAAAGAACAAAAGCTGAAAAAAGTAAGAGGAAATATGGTGGGCTAGCTTGGATAGATCAAATAGGGCAGAGAGGGAGGTTGTCTCATTCCTGTTCTGAAACTGTCCTGTGTCTCCTGCTGTAGATGCAAAGTGCAAATGATAGATCTACGGAATATGTCCCTGAACCTCTGGACCTGGGGGTACATAGCAATGTCTCAAGCCTGCTCAGCAGCGGCCCTGACTGACAAGCCAGCAGCCAATCACTGTGCAGACCTGAGGGAGGAGCCGCCCTTCAGGATATTCATGGATGTCACCATCAGTGATGGCCCCTGGGATTGTGTGCTGGCCAACTTGCTCCAGTGGGTGGAGACGAGAAGAGAGCAGGTTCAGCTGTGCTCTAAGAAGCTGCAGGTTCTGTTTGCCTCCACCTTGAAGCACTCTGCAGTGCTTCATCTGGACTCCATTCAGGAGTTGGTTTTGGATAATTTGTGGGATGAAGCAGCAATGGAAAATATGGTTCCTTATCTAAGAAGAACCTTCACATCCTTTCCTTCTCCCAGATTGGGATGAAATATTCTGCTTCCAGATTCAAAATTTCCTTCTTCATCCAACTGCTGCAGCAGAGAAATCTCCAGCAAATTTATATGTATCAAGTCTACTTCCTTTATGGAAACCTGCACAAGGTCTTCAGGTGCAGAGCTGCCCTTGGGTTGGGTGGGTATGAAAGGGCCTCAACTGTGTGTGGCAACCTTGCTGGTGAAATGAGTGGGGAGACATGGGAAGAGGAGCCTCATCCGCTCTACTTCTTAGTTCTCACCTGGCTTCTCAGTCACATTGCAAAGCAGGGTGCATGCTGGGAGTGTGCTCAGGGCAGGAAGCCCGCTGTGGAGTTCTATGTAGAAGTGAGTGGCTGTGAGTTCCTCTATAGGAAGCAAGTCTGAGCTCACAGGATAGAAACTGGAAGCAAGGGGAAGAGGAAAGGATGCTGTGCTGTGATGCTCAGATGCATGGGTGGTTGGGCCCTGCGGGCAGGAAGCCCAGTGGTGTGTCCAGACAGTGAGGAGAGGGGGCTGGAGAGGGGGCTGGAGGGGGTGCAGCCTGGGTCAGGCTCAGGTGGCACTGACAGGCATCAGGCTGGGATGGTGGAGTGACAGGGGTCTCAGCCAGCAGCATCATGTGGTTGGTCTCCCTCGGTGCAGCAGGACAACCTTTGCTGACCATCTCCTACCCGAGTCTGCTCTGTTCACCACCACCATTCACCCCAGTCTCTCTGCTCTCTCCTCAGGACCCTCAAGCCTCTGACTAGTCTGTCTTTGATTTCAAGTCCACTGAATGAAGCAGACCTGAGGTGTCTGTCCCTGTGTCCCTGCACCAGTCAGCTCAAGCACCTGTGTCTCAGGACTGTGAATTTGGGTGACTTGGGTCCTGGGCCCCTCCGAGCTCTGCTGGAGAGAGTGTCTGGCACCCTGGAGGCCCTGGCCTTGGAGCACTGTGGGATCACTGAGGCCCAGCTCTCTGCCATCCTGCCCACCCTGAGCCAGTGCTGCCAGCTGAGCTTCTTCAGCATCTATGGGAACCGCATGTCCTTGGCTGCCCTGCAGAACCTGCTGAGCCACACAGCCAGGCTGAGGCAGTTACAGCGAGGGCTGTATCCGGCCCCTGTGCAGAGCTATGACCACGAGTGTTTGTTGTGTGGATGTGAAGTCAACAAGGTGAGATTTGCCCAGGTCTGCATGAGGTTGGTGCAGACCCTGAGGGACCTACAGCCAGCCCATAAGGTCCAGATCTGCACTTATTCCTGTATGAGGTGTAAGAAGAACCAGTTTAATAGCCTGGCACCCAGTGGCAACTGGGTAGTCACAGAGGAATATCCCTTTACAAGGACGTCTAACTACTGTGGGGTTTGTCAAGTTCACTAGTTTATGCTGTTTCCTTGGGTCCCTTAGAAATGAACCTGAATGTCTCCTTTAGGACACTGGTACACTCATGTGGGAACACAAACCCTCTGCCACTCCCCAGGGGAAAATATAGGAGAGAACAAGTTCCTTTGCTTTCCACTTTCAGTGTCAGGACGGTGATGTGGGGTGTTCTACTCACCATGGGCTCCCGTGTCCTGTCTTCTCATCAAAGAAATCTGAGTGGCGTGCATTCAACCTGCGAGGAACAAGAGGGAATTCCTGGTTCCTGAATGGTTGTATGGAAATGAACGCATTCTGATGAAGTCACTTACTCTGTTCATTTTACTGTATGACAATAAATAAGTTATTGTAAGCAGGGTGCCGTTGGTTCATGCGTATAATCCTAGCTACTCAGGAGGCTCAGATCTGAGGACTGAAATTGTAACTCAACCTCAAGCAGAAAAATCTGTGGCTTTTTTTTTTTTGGTCAGTCATGGGGCTTGAACTCTGGGCCTGGCGCTGTCCCTCAGCTCTTCAGCTCAATGCTAGTGCTTTACCACCTGAGTCACAGCACCACTTCTGGTTTTCTGGTGCTTAACTGGAGATAAGAGTCTCACAGACTTTCCTGCCCTGGCTGGCAGGATCCTCAGATCCCAGCCTTCTGAGTAGCTAGGCTTATAGGAGTGAGCAAGTAGTGCCTGGTGTGTGAGACTCTTATGTCCAATTAAGTACCCAAAAAGTCTGGAAGTGTCTATGTGGCTCAAGTGACAGAGTGTTAACCTTGGAGAAAACATCTCTTGAGTTCAAGTTCCAGGTCTAGTAGAGGGGAAGGAAGGAAAGGAGGGAGGGAGGGAGGGAAGGAAAAGGAGGGAAGGAAGGGAAGATAAAGGGAAAGAAAAGAACGGAAAGAACTGAGAGAGAGAATATCAGCCTGTAGGCCATACCTTTAATACTAGCTGGGTGATTCCTGGTATGTTTTAAAGAATAGAGTACCAGCACTGAGCAAGAAAGGCAATCAAGATTGGGAGTATAAAGTCTTCCACTGATAAGAAAAATCTGACTTGAGTTTGGTTGGGTTGCAATTCAGTATTGCTAGGTTTCCACAGGGAAAAATAA
The DNA here is from genome assembly GCF_000151885.1 of Dipodomys ordii. Classification (NCBI taxonomy): domain Eukaryota; kingdom Metazoa; phylum Chordata; class Mammalia; order Rodentia; family Heteromyidae; genus Dipodomys; species Dipodomys ordii. Next base: position 8,582,244 of record NW_012267222.1, on the reverse strand, counting down.
AACAAAACAAAACTTCAAGAGCATGCTGAGCTAATGGGTACAGGTGGCTCACATCTCTATTCCTAGCTACTCCGGAGGCTGAGATCTGAGGATTATGATTCAAGGGCAGCCAGGGTAGGAAAGTCTGGCATATGTTTATCTACAATTATCTGCCTATCTACTCAAACCAGAAGTGCAGTGGTTGAAAATAGCAGAGCCCTGGCCTTGAGCAAAAAAGCTTGGGGTCAGTACCTAGGCACTGACTTCAAGCCCAGATCCACCCCCCAAATTAAAAAGCAATCTAATTTTATTTAGGAAGAAATTTCTAGCTGCGCCCTAGTATAATCCTACTCGGGAGGCTCAGTTCTGAGAATCCGGTTCAAAGCCAGTCTGGGCAGGAATGTCTCCAAGACTCTTATCTCCAATTATCTGCATTTCTGCCCCCAAACCAGAAGTCGGGCTATGGATTAAAGATATTGAGAGCTGGCCTTAAGCAGAAAAGCTCTTGGGCAGTACCCAAGGCCACAGCAGATCTCTCCTCCCTCACTGGAGAGAAGCCGTAAGCTCCAGCCTTATGACCTTAAATAAGTCAAAGTTACTTCAAACACAAATGTATTTTTATGGCTTTTATAAAGGTGATGTACAGAGGGTTTACAGTTACATAAATCAAGTAAAAAGTACATTTATTTTTGGACAATGGCACACCTTCCTCTTTTTTCTCCCAATTTTTCCCTCCCACTAGAACCCATAAGTTGTACAGTCAATTTTCAACACTGAAGGATTTATCGCTCCCCTCTTTGCCCAATTTTTTTTATGTATCCAAAGACAGAAGATGAAGGATTGGCCCCCCCCCTATTTTCCTAGGTGCATCCAGACATCAGGCAAAATACCAGATATACACAAACATGCTTGACACCAGCAGAACAATTTGACCTAAGCCTGGCTGTAAATACTCCATTCTGGGCCCAGCCAAAAGCCCCACCTCCCCAGACCTAATGCCTTTTTTTTTTTTTTGCCAGTTCTGGGGCTTGAGCTCCCAGTCTGGACACTGGCCACTGTTCCTGAGCTTCTTTTGCTCAAGGCTAGCACTCTACCACTTGAGCCATAGGGCCACTTCTGGCTTTTTCTGTATATGTGGTACTAAGGAATCGAACCCAGGGCTTTGTGCATGCTAGGCAAGCACTCTACCACTAAGCCACATTCCTAGCCCCCTTTTTCTCTAATTTCTGTCTTCTATGACCTTTTCTTTAACTTCTGTCTCCTTGCTCAGACCCCATAAAAAGTTAACTTCAACCCCACCTCCTTCCACAACTTCTGATCCGTGGGAAGGTTGCTGCCCCTGGCTGTTTCTCCATAAACAGTCCTTATCTGTTGAGAATCCAGTCCGGCCTTTTCCTTTCTCCATTTTCCTAACATTTGCTGCTGAAACCCAGGAGAGGAAAAGTTCCAGGAATAACTGGATCCCCTACACTGAGGGTCCACCACCTCCCCACATTGTCTCTTCTCTACAAGCCTTTGCTTACCCCACTCCCTTTTTTCTGAGGCCTTTCTCCACTGGGAGCACAGAGCCCTCTGTGCTTCCTATATTGGACCACACTAACCGGGAATTCCCTGAGTTCTCAGGGCCTTTGTCTACATAAGCGCTGCCTGCCTTGTGGTACCCCGGCTGGCTTGAGCTATTATCTGCTCCCGTAGCTGTCCCCTCTCCTAATCTCTCTACCCATCCTCTGCCCCTGGGCTCCTGGTCAGGAGGCCATCATCTAGAAGCCTTCAGGAAAAGGTAAACAGCCATGGTCCATAGCAGAGGTGCCCCAGCATGGACGGGGGAATGCAGGAGTCTCTCCCTTTCCTGTCTATGGAGCCCCCAGCGATTTCAGGAGTCTCTCAGGCTTGACTGACCCCCTGATCCCCTTTAATTAGGACCTTGGGGGTATGTTTTCCTAATGACTGGAATCTATCCCGTTGCCTTGCCAAAACTTCAGGGATGCCTGGAAGGGTGGCACAGGTCACTCCATAATCCTACAGAATTTTCCATAATGGACTCCAAATTGTCTGTTCCTGGAGACACCCTATTGGCTTGTCTGTGGTCTAATATTTTGTCCATCAAAATCTGGCCTCACGATCATTTGGACACTGGTTGCCATTGGCCAGAATTTAGAACCTTTGATTTTTCATATTCTTGCTGATTTAAACAGTTTTCTCCAATGAAATGGCCGAGAGTTCCAGGTCTCCTATACCCAAGCCCTCTTTCACCTTCATTCTAAACCTCCTTTCTGTTCATCCTGCCCTGCCTCACAAATTCTCTCTTGCCAGCCACCTGCCTCAAACCCTGAAGCATTGCCCAAACAGCCCCAGCCTCCACCCAGTCTTCGGAACTTCAACCCTGCTGTTGAGTCTCTTCCTTTCCCCTCTTCCCTCTACCTGCCTCTTTCTGCCCCGACTCCTGAGGCCCATCAGCCTCCAAAGCCTTCAGCCTCTACTTCCCAATCATCTTCCACTCCAGCTCCTCCTCCCCATCCACTCTCCCCGCCCCCGCCCTCCTCCGTCCCATTGCTGTCCATCACCTGCTCTAAAAACGCCCGTATGTTTCTCCTTCTTGAGGTAGTAGGACAGAATGGACTCACCCAAGCCCATGCTCCTTTCAGCCTAAGTGAGAAGGGTTCCATTGAACAAAAGATCGGGGTCATTTTTGAGCAATCTGCACCATTATAAAGAGTAAAGTTTACCGGGCTTGTCCAATTGGACTCTGCTGGAGTGGTATTCGAGCACATCCTCCACTGGATCCTAATGCCGATGAGAAAGCATGCATTTTAAGGTTGGCCAGGGCTCAGACTGATAAGCTAAATGTACCAAGTGCCCACTCCCTGTCCCTGACCCCAGCCCACCCCCACCCCGGGAACAGAGCCTGTTCTCCCAGACAACCCCCCTCCCCCCTAGAATTACCAGAACAACAGCAGTGGTTCTGAATGCCTTGAGTTCATGGTTAGCTGCCTGGTAAAGGGCTTTCATCAAATCACCCACTTGCAAGTCAACTATGAAAAACTTAAGGAAGTCACCTAAGGCCCCCATGAAAACCCCACTTTCCTCCTTAGCGCCTCTCAGAGGCCACAACTTAGAATACGAATGTCAATGTTGACTCCAAAGAGGCACTCTGCTTCATGTTCACTGTACAAGTCAGGGCATACCTGACGTAGGGAACAAGTTTCAGCACCTGGAAAAGGGGCCTTCTATCTCCCAGAGTAAGCTCCTAGCCTTGGCTTTTAAGGTTGTTGAGTTTTGTTTTTCTGGTTGTGGGGCTTGAACTCTGGGGCTGGGTCCTGTCCCTGAGCTCTTCAGCTCAAGGCCAGCGCTCTACCATTTGAGCCACAGCGCCACTTCCAGAATTCTGGTGGTTGATTGGAGATAAGAGTCTCATGGACTTTCCTGCCTAGGCTGGCTTTGAGCAGTGATTCTCAGATCTCAGCTTCCTGAGTAGCTAGGATTACAGGCAGAAGCCATCGGTGCCCAGCAGCTTTTAAGGTTTTTAGTAGCAGGGGAGAAGTAGTTAAAAGAGAATGGGAACAGACAGAAAGGAGCAAGCTCCAAGCTGACTTTCAGCCTCTGGCTACGGCCTGCCATCAGGCCCAGTCTGCCACACCCAGAACTGCTTGACCAGCAAGTAGGCAGGTCAGCCCACTGGCTCTGCCCATCACATGGGATGTTGGGCTAAGAACTGTACAAATCCAAAGCCTCCTACCAAGGCCTGCCTTTGCTGTGGACAATGGGGACACTGGAAACGGAGTGTCCTGTGACCTGCCCCATCCCAGGTAGACCGCCTGACCCCCATGCTTCCCTTCCCACCTTGTCCCATGCCCTGACACAATGAGGAGGCCCAGGGTTCTGGCCCCAAGCCAAACCTTCACATGGCTCTGTGAACCTTAGGGTCAAAGGTATCATGACAGGAGAAAAAGTTTTCTTTTCCTCTGGACTCTGGGGCTTCATGGTCATTATTAACTTCTTGGAAAGGTTTCCTCCTCTCACCCCTACAGCCCCCCCCCCCCACTCCCTCCAATTTTACAATTTCAAGTGTTACAGGAAGTCCTTTGAGTCCTTCCATACTCCTGCCATTCCTTGCCAGTTTGGAAACTTAACTCTCAGTCATTCCTTTCTTATTATGCCTCAACATCATCTACATTTATTAGGAAGAGATTTGCTTTCTAAACTTTAAGTTTCCTTACATATACCCTCCTTAAAATCCACCACCAGGGCTGGGAAGGTGGCTCAGTGGTAGAGCGCTTGCCTGGCATGCATGAGGCCCTGGGTTTGATTCCTCAGCACCACGAAAACAGAAAAAGCCAGAAGTGGCATTGTGGCTCAGGTGGTAGAGCACTAGCCTTGAGCTAATGAGGTGAGGGACAGCGCCCAGACCCAGAGTTCAGGCCACAGGACCAGTAAAAAAAAAAAATCCACTACAATTTTCCTCCTCCAGATGAGAATGGACTCAGGGGAGTCCCCATCCCAAACCCAATGCTCCACCTTCCTGCACTCTTACTTGAGGCAAACCCCCTCCTTCTGGACACTTCCAGAGTCTGGGTCACATCATGTCTAAGTTGTACAGGACTCATTTTGTTGTTGTTTGTTTATTTTCTGTCAGTCTTGGGGCTTGAACTCTAGGCCTGTGCCCTGTCACTCAGCTCTTCAGCTCAAGGCAAGCGCTCTACCACTTAGCTACAGCACCACTTGCAGTTTTCTGGTGATTAATTGGAGATCAGAGTCTCATGGACTTTCCTGTCTGGGCTGCTTTGAACCTCGATCTTCAGATCCCAGCCTCCTGAGTAGTTAGGATGACAGGCGTGAGCCACTGGTGCCTGGCAGGACTAATTTTCTAAAAAAGGCTCCTGAACATTTTTTTTTGAGGGGGAGGTATTGAGACTTGAACTCAGAGCCTTGGCTCTGTCCCTTAGCTTTTTCTGCTCTTGACTGGCACTCTGACACTTGACACAGGCCTTTTCTCTCCTAATAATAAAAGGCTAATTGGAGAGAAGAATCTCAAAGATTTTTTTTTTGCCTGAGCTGGCATGGAACTTCTCAGAACTCAGTCTCCTGGGTATCTAAGATTACAGATACTGAGCCACTGGTGCCTAGCTTCAGTGGCATTTTTTGTCATTCCTGGGACTTGAACTCAGGGCCTGGGTATTTGAGCTTCTTTTGCTCAGGGCTAGCACTCAGCACTTGAGCCACAGCACCACTTCTGGCTTTCTCTGTGTATGTGGTACTGAGGAATTGAACCCAGGGCTTCATGCATGCTAGGCAAGCACTCTACCACTGAGCCACATTTAAAGCCCCTCGTTTTTTTTCAGTATTTCTGGTTTTATTTAACAATAAAGTTCCTGCCTCTGAGCTACACCCTCATCTACATTCAATGCATTTTTAAAAATTATTCTTTGTTTTTTGGCGTTTGTGGGACTTGAACTCTGGGCCTGGACGCTGTCCCTCAGCTCTTCAGCTCAAGGCTAGCACTCTTCCACTTGAGCCACAGTGCGACTTCTGGTTTTCTGGTAGATATAAGAGTCTCATGGATTTTCCTGTCCGGGCTGACTTTGAACCTTGATCCTCAGATCTCAGCCTCCTGAGTAGCTAGGATTACAGGTGGGAGCCACCTGAGTAGCTAGGATTACAGGTGGGAGCCACCAGTGCTCAGCTTATTTTTTTATTATTCTTTTTAATTTTATTTTCTGGTAAAGATGCTGTATAGAGAGGTTATAATTACATCAGTAAGGTAATGAGCACATTTCTTTTTTATTTTTTTGGTGGGGGTCCAGTCATGGGCCTGAACTCTGGGCCTGGGCACTGTCCCTCAGCTTTTCAGCTCAAGGCTAGCACTCTACCACTTGAGCCACAGTGCCACTTCTGGCTTTTTCTGTTTATGTGGTGCTGAGGAATCGAACCCAGGGTCTCATGTATGCAAGGCAAGCACTCTACCACTGAGCCACCTTCCCAGCCCATGAGCACATTTCTTGTCAGACATGGTTATCCCCTCCTTTGTTTTTCTCCCATTATCCCTTCCCTCCCCTACCTTTCCCCCTCCTCCCCCACCAAAGGTGAGGGTTTATTTCCAATGTAGTGTCTTATAAGTATCATTGTTCTTTTGTATGTTCTTCCTCCTATGGTATATCCCTGTTATCACTGTATTTGATTTTGGTACCTTGCATATTATATATACATTTTTCTAATTTTGGAAGGGGAAGGGGAATAACAAAATACTGAAACAAGGTCACAGGGTGACTTAAAGCAACCACGAGCTCCATTGATTGGCGAGCCCTTAACCACTTTATCACAAATCCACTTTTGGTTTCCTGGAAGAAATGAAGATAATTGGAGATAAGTCTCAGAGACTTTTCTGCCTGGGGTGGCTTTGAACTGTGATCCTTAGAACTGATCCTTAGACTCCTTAGAAGGATTACAAGGCCCAGCTAGTAATTTCTTCTAAATAAAATTAGGCTGCTTTTTAACTCTTTTTTTTTTCTTCTGGTCTTGGAGCTTGAACTCAGGGCCTGGCCTCTGTCCCTGAGGTCTTCAGCTCAAGGCAAACACTCTACCACTTAAGCCACACTGCCACTTCTGCTTTTCTGGTGGCTAATTGGAGATAAGAGTCTCAGAGAGGGTCTGGAAAGGTGGCTCAGTGATAGAGCACTTGCCTTGCATGCATGAGGCCCTGGGTTCGATTCCTCAGCACCACATAAGCAAAAAGAAAAAAAAAGCCGAAAGTGGCGCTGAGGCTCAAATGGTAGGATTGCTAGCCTTGAGCTGAAGAGCTGAAGAACAGCACCCAGGCCACAGTTCAGGCCCCATGACAGGATCCCCCCTCCACGACGGGATCCCCCCCCCAAAAAAAAAGTCTTGCCTGGGCTGGCTTTGAACTGAGATCCTTAGATCTCAGCCTCCTGAACAGCTAGGATTACAGGTAGAAGCCACTGGTGCTTGGTTTTGCCTTTTAATTCTTTTGGGGCAGTTCTGGGGCTTGAACTCTGTGCTTAGGCCCTGTCCCTACTCAAGGCTGGGATTCTGGCACTTTGAGCAACATTTCCATTTCCAGTTCAGAAAGAAATGAAGATAATTGTAGATAAGGGTCTACCAGACTTTCTCTCTCTGGCTGGCTTTGAACCTTGATCCTCAGATCTCAACCTCCTGAGTAGCTAGAATTATAGGCATAAGCCACCAGTATCTACTAGCTAAGCATAGTCTTGAACTCTATTTATCAACCCCTGTGAAAGCCTGGCCATAGTGAACTGCAACCAAACACAAGCCTGATTTTTCTTACCTTAGGAGAATTTAAACTCACAAGTTTTTTCTTCTTCTTTTTTTGGTTATAAGGCTTGAATTCTGGGCCTGGGTGCTGTCCCTCAGCCTTTCACGTCAATGCAAGCACTGTACCACTTGAGCCACAGCACCACTTCTGGTTTTCTGGTGGTTTATTGGACATAAGAGTCTCATGGGAAGGTGTTCTTGGTTGTATCTGTTTCTCTTTCAGTATTATACATTGATTCTAAGTTGGGCATCTGTGGCTCACATCTATAACCCTTACTACTCAGGAAGCTGGGAATCTGAAGGTCCTAGTTGGAAGTGGCTCTGGAGGTAAGTCTGTGACACTTTTATCTCTAATGAAACAGCAAAAAGTGAGAAGTAGAGGTTTGGTAGAGACCCAGCCTCGAGCAAGGCCCCATGTTCGAGCCCCAGTCCCTGCACCAAACCTTTCAGACCAGACATCAAGGCTTAACTTTATAAATTTCTGAAAAACAACTGTTGCAAGCATTTTCTATCTGTTTCTCTCTGTCCATCTCCGTCCTACTGGGATTTGTTTGTTTGTTTGTTTTTGCCAATCTTGAGGATTGAACTCAGGGCCTGAGTGCAGTCCCTCAGCTCTTCAGCTCAAGGCCAGCACTCTACCACTTGAGCCATAGTCCACTTCCCACTTTTTCTGTGTATGTGGTACTGAGGAATCGAACTCAGAGCTTCATGCATGCTAGGTAAGCACTCTACCACTAAGCCACATTCCCAGCCCCCTTAGTTGTTTTTGCTCAAGGCTGACACTCTACCGCCTGAGTCACAGGTCCACTTCCAAGGTTTTTGAGGTTAATTGCAGAAAAGGCTAATATTATAGGTGTGAGCCACTGTCACTGAACTTAAAGTTTTGTTTTTATTATTTCCTGGTTGGCTTTTTAAATCAAAACAGGATCTCAGAGTGGAGTATAATCCCGTCTCCAAATAATTTTCCCTTGAGCCTACCAAATAGCTGATTCTATGAGTAAACTGCCACACCTAGTTTGGATGCAAAACCAAAAAAAACAAGACTTCTTTTTTTTCCTGTTATATAAAAACAAATCCTACCTTCTGGTGTCAGTGGCTTAGGACTATTCCTGTTTACTCCAGAGGCTGAGATGTGATTACTCAGGTAGGAAACCAGCCCAGTTCTGGGCCTTGACGTCTTGGAAGTGCACAGGCCGGGATCTTCTTTGTGCTCAAGACTAGCACTCCACCACTTGAGCCTCAGAGCCACCTCTGCTTTTTTCTGTTTATGTGGTACTGAGGAATTGACCCCATGCTAAGCAAGCACTCTACCACTAAGTCACATTCCCAGATCCCTGAAGCCTTTTTTTTTTCCTCCATGGTCGAGGGGCTTAAAGTCTAGGCCTGGGCACTGTTCTTGAGCTCTTCAGCTCAAGGCAAGGACTCTATTACTTGAGTCCCAGGGCCACTTCCCGTTTTCTAGTGGCTATTTGGAGATAAGAGTCTAAGGCCTTCACTGCCCAAGCTGGCTATGAACCATGATCCTCAGATCTCAGCTTCCTGAGTAGCTAGGATTACAGGCTTGAGCCGTCACTGACTGGCTTCCCGAAGACTTTTATCTCCAATTTTAACCACCAAAAAGCCTGAGGTGGAGGTGTGACTCAAGTGGCTGAGCAGAGTGCTAGGCTGAAGGGACAGGGTGTGAGATACTGAGGTCAAGCCCCAGTACACTCTCTCTCTCTCTCTCTCTCTCTCTCTCTGTCTCTCTCTCTCTCTCTCTCTCTCTGTCTCTCTCTCTCTCTCTCTCTCACACACACACACACACAGAACCAGATTATCTTAGTCAGTGACTATGGGCCTCCTAGCTAGAGGCAAACCATCTCCTGTGGTGGAGAGCAGAGCAAGCATGTCTGTCTCACACACTTGGACTTGAAGGACACAGAGGAGGGAGGGAAGCACAAGCATTGCAGTGCACACAAGTCAGGACTGGGTGATAAACTTTCATTCTCCCTCCCCTCCCCCTTTCCTCCAGACCCTCTGGACAAGGCAGAAATCCAATCAGGATCAAGTGGGTGGAGCTTCAGGACTGAGCAGATGCTGCTTTCTGATTGGACGTTGGGAGTTGGCCAAGGGTAGGACCAGTAGACAGGGGGAATAAAGCTTTCAGAGGAGCCAGGGGAGATGAGAATCCTGGTAAGTGGAGTCACTGCCTGTGCCTGCTTCCTTCAGAGAGCCCTGCTGATCTGTCCACATCTGGTAAGTCCCCACTCCATGAGGACCCCCAGCATTCCCCTCAGCCAGTGCCAGGGGTGACTGTAGGTCCAGTATACGACAGAGTATTTGGGCCTCTTTTTTTGAGCTTGTCCTGGGGCTTGAACTCAGGGTCTGGGCATTGTCCCTGAGCTTCTTTTGCTCAAGGCTAGCACTCTACCACTTTGTATGTGGTATTGAGTAATGGAATGCAGGGCTGGATTCATGCATGCTAGGCAAACACTCTACCACCACTAAGCCACATTACCGTCCCCTGGGTTTGGTTTTGTGTGTGTGTGTGTGTGTGTGTGTATGTGTGTGTGTGCCAGCTTTGGGGCTTGAACTCAGGGCCTTGGCACTGTCCTGATTTTTTTCCTCAAGGCTATCTATCTCTTGATCCACAGATGTATTTCCAGCTTTTTGGTGTTTTTGAAGATAGTCACAGACTTATCAGACATGGGTGGCTCACAACTGAAATCCTTACTACTCAGGAGGCTGAGATCTGAGGATCGTGGTTCAAAGGCAGCCTGGGCAGGAAAAGTCTGTGTGACTAATATCTCCAATAAACTGCTCAGAAAACCAGACATGGCGCAGTGTCTCAAGTGGTAGAGCACTAGCATTGAGCTGAAGAGGTGAAGGACAGAGCCAGGCCCAGAGTTCAAAGCCCTTCACTGTAGGGGGGAAAAAAAGAGTCTCAGACTTTCCCTCCTAGACTGTCTTAGAAATGTGTTCCACAGATCTTAAGCTCTTTTATTTTTTGGGTCCGGTCATGGGGCCTGAACTCTGGGCCTGGGCTCTGTCCCTCAGCTCTTCAGCTGAAGGCTAGTGCTCTACCACTTGAGCCATAGCACCATTGCCGGCTTTTTTTCTTTTTTTGCTTATGTGGTGCTAAGGAATCGAACCCAAGGACTCATGCATGCAAGGCAAGCACTCTACCACTGAGCCACCTTCCCAGCCCCGATCTTAGGCTCTTTAGGATCTAGATTACAAGTGTTAGCCACAAGTGCCTGCCTTGAAATTTTTGAATAATTTTGTACTTTATTATTATTTGAACTAGAACTAGAGCGTGAAAGTAAGGTCTGGGCATTGTTGTTCAACTTTTTCCTTCAAGGCTTTCACTATACTCCTAAAGACACAACTTCTCTTCCAGCTTTAAGTAGAGTCTCAATATTTCACCTGAACACTCAGACAAGATCCAAACATCCATGCTTTTTTTTTTTTTTGGTATTCAGGTAAGGGATAAGTTTATTCATTGTTCTGGCTGGCACCAGGCCATGTTGGCCTTCCAGGCAGCTGGGAAAGGCCTGGGAGAGAGTTGGGAAAGAGAGAGAGCTGGGAAAGAGCTAGAAAAAAGAGTATCTGGGCCTGGGCTAGGCCTTATCTAGGGTATGGGCGGAGAAAGGTGTGGCCACATCAAATTCAGGTGTGCTAGTTGCCTAGGTAACGGAGGTGTACTGGGTGGAGACTTTGCTGGGAGGAGGGTGGAGTCTGCTCACCATCCAGGAGCAGACCTTACATTCCAGCCTTTTAATAATCATGAAATAGGGCGCGAATTCTCTCTGGCTACTTCCTGCTGACAAGGGGTAAAAGGCTGGAATTTGGTACCCTCCCAGAGAAGGCAGCCAGCAGCAGCTGTCCCTTGGTGGAGTGAGTCCTTAGATGAAGTCTGGAGAAGTCTCATGAAGCATTAAGGGGCTGGAAAAAAAATACTAGAGAGCAAATAAATGGCAAGAGGAAGGACTTGGGGCTGAAAATGTTGGTAGAAATGTCCCTAGCTACTTCTGACATCTGGCGACTAGGTAGAGAAGTCAGGTGACAAAGGCAAGAATATAAATTCCTGTTCAGTTAATAGGTAGACAGGTATAGACATTGGATGGGCAGGCTTCTCACTTCTATTGACCTTCCAGCTCTGGTTAATCTTGAAAGGGCAGGCACAAAGTAGCTGAGTCTAGGTGCTCGTTGCTGGGATGGCTTGTCCCAGTTGGTATTCAAGGAGATTTGAACTCAAGGCCTGGGCACTATCCCTGAGCACTTCTGCTCAAGGTTAGCACTCTACCACTTTGAGTTATAGTACCACTTGCAGTGTTTGCTGGTTCGAGGTAAGAGTCTTGAGCCATGTTTCCAGCCTGGCTCTTTGCAGGTTATTTGGGAGATGGAGTCTTAAGGATTTTCAGCCCGGGCTGGCTTTGAACTGCAATCTTTGCCACAAAAGCCCATTATTATTTCCAATTAAAGCAACAAGGAGATCAAATAGAATAGAGCTTAACCTGGTCCTTATCAAGAATTGACCAACAAATATTCTGCAATGACAAAACTTGTTAGATGTAATGATAATTTTAGCACAGATAGGCCCAGTATTTTAGAACTACGTAGTCAGTAGCAGAATACACAACACAACACAAAAAAGGAAAAACTCAAAACCTAAAATTTTTGACAACAATGTGTAGACATCTTTGCTAACAAAGCACATCAGATGGTTGGGCCTCAGTTACCAGGGCCTGTGAAAAGAGCAACTTGTTAGCAAGGCACCTTAGAATAGATGGAGTAGTAAGCTTGGTGGAAGGTTAAGGGTCAGATGTGGCCAAACCCTTAACCCACCACGTGGCCAAGATGGTGAATTTCTGAAAAAATGCAAGGAAACCCTGAACAAATAGATCAAGCCTACATTGGCTAGCCTTTGAGAGGGAACCTAGAGGGGGGTCCCTGGGACCCAGCCTGCGTCACACTCTTCAGGGCACAAGCCAAAATGTTGTACAAAAGAGAAAGAAAGAGATAGGCAAAGTTAGACATGATTGGCAAAGAGACCCTGAAAGTAAACAGACTTCTGACCATTTACCATAGCAGTGGCAAAAACTGTTTAAAATTGAGAATGGCATAAAAATTGACTTGCAGCACCCTATTAACTGTGTAGGAGAGTCAGTCTGGTGAGTGAAGGACAGCTGACCAGGCAGAAGTGATGTCCCGACTTCCCCCAGAGCCCTCTCAAGAGAAATGGCCAAGCCCCCAAAACCAAGTGTCCTCAGCTTCGGAGGTGACAAGCCTTTCAGCTAAAGGCCGTAGGAGCTCTCTGGTGTGGTGCCACGTCTGGACAGAGACTGAGCAACAGAGAACCATAGAGAGTAGTTTCACTCACCAGAATAGAGAAGTGGTGTGGACATGGATGTGAAGGCCAGCAATGGTATTGGTGAAAAATCTCACGTGGTGTCTCAAGGCAGTTTGGTTCACAGAAAAGGGGTGGTTAGGAAATTCTAATATTTCCAACTCATTGGAGTCACGGCACCATTTATGTTAGGTTTTTAAAAAGAGGTAGCCGAGTAAGAACAGCACCATGCATGTGGTATTCAGGTAAGGGGTAGGTTTATGCATCGTTCTGGCTGGCACCAGGCCATGTTGGCCCTCCATGAGGCTGGGAAAGAGCTGGGAAAGAGGGAGAGCAGGGAAAGAGAAGAGAGAGAGCTGGGAAAGAGCTAGAAAAGAGCTGGGAAAAAAAGCATGCTTTTTTTTTTTTTTTTTAGTTGTGAGGCTTGAACTAGAGACCTGGATGCTGTCCCTGAGCTCTTTTTGTTCAAAAGTAGCAATCTCCCACTTTGAGCCACGGCACTACTTCCAGTTTTCTGGTGGTCAACTGAAGATGAGATTCTCACGGACTTTCCTGCTCAAGCTGGCTTTGAGCCTGGATCCTCAGATCTCAGCCTCCTGAGCAGCTAGGATTACAGGGCTGAGTGAACCAGAACCCCACTAACTCAGGCTTGGCAATATGGGATGACAGATAAGAACCACCATGCCAGGTAGTTGGTAACTGACGGGATAGGACTTCAGTTCTCTCAATTTCTACTCCACAGGAGCTGGGCTTTCAGGTGGGAGCCACTAGCCAAGCCTCAATTTTGATAAGTTAAAGATTGAGTTCAAATCAGGAATCTGTGGCTCCTGTTTGTAATCTTATCAACTTGAGGTTAGCTAAGTGAAGAATCCAAGTAACAAGGGGCTGAGAAGGTGGCTCAGTGGTAGAGTGCTTGCCTTGCATGCCTGAAGCCCTGGGTTCGATTCCTTAGCACCACATAAGCAAAAAGAAAAAAGCCGGAAGTGGCGCTGTGGCTGAAGTGGTAGAGCGCTAGCCTTGAGCTGAAGAACTGAGGGACAGCGCCCAGGCCCAGAGTTCAGGCCCCACGACCTGACCCCCCCAAAAAAATCCAAGTATCAGGATATTCTGGGTGAAGAAGTTCCTGATCTCCCCCAAAATAAATAAGCCTTGACTGGAGCTGTGACTCAAGTGGTAGAGCACTGCTTTGACCCGCCCTCAGGAACAGCACCCAGGCCCTAAAGGTCAATGTCTAGTGCAAGCACAAAAAGCAATAGAAATTTAAAGCACCAATAAACCAGTCAGATACCCTAGCTACTCAGGAGACTGACATCTGAGGTGGTTCAGATCCAGCCCAGACAGAACTCCATGAGGCTTTATGTTTTTTCCCCTTCCTGGGGATGGAAGTCAGGGCCTGGGAGCTGTCCCTGAGTTGCTTTTGCTCAAGGTTATCATTCTGCCACTGACAGCACCACTTTGTGTTTTCTGTGGATGTGGTACTGAGGAATGGAACCCTGGGCTTCATGTGTGCTATGAAGCACTCTACCACTAAGCCACATTTCCAATCCTTGAGATTCTTCTCTTCAGTTAAGCAGCAAAATTTTAGAATTATTTGATTCTGGTGGAAGACTGCCAGCCTTGAGTAGGAAAGCTAAGGGTAAACAAGAGGCATTGAGTTCAAGCCCCATACTCTGGGGATGCTCTCCTTTTTTGTCTCTTTTTCTTCTTTATAGTAATTCATTTCAGAGGGTGGGTTGTGGGAGTGGCTAAAGGAGAAGTTCTGGGTGTTTTGGAGATTCTCTTTCTCTGTGTTAGTCCTGTGTTCTAACCCAGGTCCTCTTATGTTCTGGGGACCCCCACCGCACAGCTCCACCTCCCTGCCAGAGCAGTTCCTGAAAGGTGAAGCCTTGTCTTGAGCTATGTCCCTCCTCACCCCCTGCTCCTCTGGCAGTGGGGAACATCTCCTGGGTGGAAGAGCAGCCTTGTGAGTCTCTCTCTCAGAGTCAGCCTTGGGTAAGGACTCCATCTCAGAGGTGGAGCTTTCTCTACACCGCACCAGCCTGTACCTGGCTTTACTATTGTTCAGTACCAGTGGTGACACTGAAAACAAATGGTGCCTATTGCCTGTAGTCCTCATCCAGACAGGCCAGGATCTCTAAGAAGGAAAAGAGGACAGAGATCGGACAGCTGACATTCCTCTGGCTTTCCTTTTAGCACTTTTGAGTGATGGCCAGAACTTAAGACAACAAGCTAGGGTATGCTGTGTGCCCTTAGCTAACTCCTATCCTCCTAGCTACTTTGTAGAAGGCTGAGATTTGAGGGTCGGGGGTCCAAGACAGCCCAGGCAAGAGAGTCTTTTGATACTTTGATCTTCAAAGGGAACTATGGTTCAAGTGGTAGAGCACTAATACTAGCCCCCAAGGAAAGTGTCAGGACCTGAGTTCAAGGCACAGGACACACACACACACACACACACACACACACACACACAAACACAAAGCTTGGGCTGACCTTTAGGCTCCTCATGACCTGAATTCAAGGCACAGGACACACACACACACACACACACACAAAGCTTGGGCTAACCTTTAGGCTTCTCATGATCCTTGACCAGAGCTCAGAGTAGTGGCTGGAACTGGATGGGACCATGATGAGCTTGGGGCTGTCTATGTGGGGAGCATCCTGCTGCCCTGTGTCCCAGCGCTGTGCTTGGGGGGCATCGGGGCTATGTGGAAAGGGCGTGAACGGACATCTCCCCATGGCTGGAGTCCAGATGTGGACTTTTTTTTTTTTGTCGGTCATGAGGCTTGAACTCTGGGCGCTGTCCCTCAGCTCTTCAGCTCAAGGCGAGTGCTCTACCACTTGAGCTACAGCGCCACTTCCGGTTTTCTGGTAGTTTATTGGAGATAGGAGTCTCATGGTCTTTCCTGCCCGGGCTGGCTTTGAACTGCGATCCTCAGATCTCAGCCTCCTGAGTAGCTAGGATTACAGGCATGAGCCACCAGCGCCCGGCTCAGGATGTGGACTCTAGGATGAGTTCTCTCTGAGAAGGGACTTCTCAGCTTCAGCCGCTAAAGCTGCCTCTTCCTGTGTGCTCCCAGGCCCTCTCCCTGCAGCCCCAGCACACTGAGCACCATGTCCCTGCACACACTGTGGCAGCTGGCCATGCAGAGCCTGCTGGAGGACCAGGCCTTGGCCATCTCTGCGCTGGACGTCCTTCCCTTGGATCTCTTCTCCACGCTGTTCAGAGAGGTGGTTGCCAAGAGACGCATGGAGGTGCTGAAGGCCATGGTGCAGGCCTGGCCCTTTGCCTGCCTCCCCCTGGGGGCCCTGGTGGGCTCAGCTGACCTGGAGATCTTACAAGTCACCCTGGAGGGCCTTGATGTGCTGCTGGAGCAGGGAGCGGGGCCCAGGTAAGGGGGACCCTGGTTGGGGGCCAGTGAGGATCCTGGAGTCCAGGGATGAGGCACACCAGAGTCAGGGAGAGTGGGGTGGACTCAGGAGACCTGGGGGCCAGAGGATCCCGGGGATCCCTGAAGACGACCTTGTGGAAGAGAGCCCCTGGGTGTGGAGGGTTGCTGGAGATGGCTGTAGGTATGGCTGACCCATCCCCCCCTGAAGCAAGCTGTGGTGATGGATTGGAGAAAGGTTGGGCAAAGATTAATCCTAGCTACTTAGCTGCTGAGATGTTGAAAAGTCAGCCTGGGAGAAAGTGCCGGAGGTTCTTCTCTCCAATGAATCAAAGTAGAAAGCCAAAGCCGGGCGCTGGTGGCTCAATCCTGTAATCCTAGCTACTCAGGCGGCTGAGATCTGGGGATCACAGTTCAAAGCCAGCCTGCGTAGAAGAGTCCCAGTGAGGGGCTGGGAAGGTGCCTTAGTGGCAGAGTGCTTGCCTTGCATGCATGAGGCCCTGGGTTCAATTCCTCAGCACCACATAAGCAAAAGAAAAAAGCTGGAAGTGGTGCTGTGGCTTAAGTGGTAGAGCGCTAGCCTTGAGCTGAAGAGCTGAGGGACAGCGCCCAGGCCCAGAGTTCAGACTCCACAACCAAAAAAAAAAAAAAAAAAAAGAACAACTAGCCTGGAGTGGAAAAACCTAAGGGGTAGCATCCATTCTTTGCCTTCAGGCCCTATTAGTAGTGCACAAAAAAACCAAAAAAAAAAAAACAGAAATATCCGAACTAGGACAAAGCAGGAGGAAATGGGGTGCATGAGATTGGCTAGATCAAATAATGATAAACAGAAAGTGTCCGTTCTGCCATGTCTGTTCTGAGACTGTCCTGTGTCTCCCCTGTAGATGCAAACTGCAAGTGTTAGATCTGCAGAATAGGTCCCTGAACATCTGGACCTCAGGGTACATAGCAATGTCTAAAGCCTGCTCAGCAGCAGCCCTGACTGACAAGCCAGCAGCCAATCATTGTGCAGACCTGAGGGAGAAGCCCCCCTTCAGGATATTCGTGGATGTCACCATCAGTGATGGCCCCTGGGATTGTGTGTTGGCCCACGTGCTCCAGTGGGTGGAGACAAGAAGAGACCAGGTTCAGCTGTGCTCTAAGAAGCTGAAGGTTCTGTTTGCCTCCATCTCTGGCTGCACCTCTAAAATACAAAGCACTCTGCGTGTGCTTCACCTGGGCTCCATCCAGGAGCTGGTTGTGGATGATTTGTGGCATCACAAAACAGCGGAAAGTATGGTTCCTTATCTGGGCAAGATGAAGAACCTTCGCAAACTTTCTCTTGCTAAGATGAAAATGGAATGTTGTTCTTGCTTCATGGAGAATTTTCACAAATACTTGTCTGAGATGCTGCTGCAGGGAAATCACCTAATTTGTGACCTTGAAAGCTTCTTCCCTAATGAGAAGCTGGAGAAGGTCTTCAGGTGAGGATCCTAAAAGCTGGCACAGGGAGGATGGTCTGTGAGACTTTTACCTATTACCATCTGCCTTTCCTCCCCCAAACTGGAAGTGAAGCAGTGGTTCAAATTGATATAAAGATAGACTTGAGCAGAAAAGCTCAGTGAGCACACAGGGCTGAGCTGAACTTGGGGTGGGTAGATATGAAAGGGGCTTAACTGTGTGGGGTGACTGCGGGGCTGAGGGGACTGAGGAGACACAGGAAGAGGCTCCTCCTCCTGAGGGTGCTGCTTAGTTCTGCCCTGGTCTTCAATGAAGTCAGAAAGCAGGGTGCATGCTGGGAGTGTGCTCAGGGCAGGAAGCCCGCTGTGGAGTCCTATGTAGAAGTGAGTGGCTGTGAGTTCCTCTATAGGAAGCAAGTCTGAACTCACAGGATAGAAACTGGAAGCAAGGGGAAGAGGAAAGGATGCTGTGCTGCGATGCTCAGATGCATGGGTGGTTGGGCCCTGCGGGCAGGAAGCCCAGTGGTGTGTCCAGACAGTGAGGAGAGGGGGCTGGAGGGGGTGCAGCCTGGGTCAGGCTCAGGTGGCACTGACAGGCATCAGGCTGGGATGGTGGAGTGACAGGGGTCTCAGCCAGCAGCATCGTGTAGTTGGTCTCCCTCGGTGCAGCAGGACAACCTTTGCTGACCATCTCCTGCCCGAGTCTGCTCTGCTCACCACCACCATTCACCCCAGTCTATCTGCTCTCTCCTCAGGACCCTGAATCCACTGACCACTCTGTCTTTGATTTCAAGTCCACTGAATGAAGCAGACCTGAGGTGTCTGTCCCTGTGTCCCTGCACCAGTCAGCTCAAGCACCTGCGTCTCAGGTCTGTGCACATGGGTGACTTGTGTCCTGGGCCCCTCCAAGCTCTGCTGGAGAGAGTGTCTGGCACCCTGGAGGCCCTGGCCATAGAGCACTGTGGGATCACTGATGACCAGCTCTCTGCCATCCTGCCCGCCCTGAGCCAGTGCTCCCAGCTAAGATGGTTCAGCATCTATGGGAACCCCATAACCTTGGCTGCCCTGCAGAACCTGCTGAGCCACACAGCCAGGCTGAGGCAGTTACAGCGAGGGCTGTATCCGGCCCCTGTGGAGAGCTATGATGACCGATGTTTGTTGTATGGATGTGAAGTCAACAAGGAGAGATTTGCCCAAGTTTGTGTGAGCTTGGTGCAGATCCTTAAGAACACACAACCATCTCATAAGGTCCAGGTCTGCACTTACTCATGCATAGGCTGTAAGAAGAAACAATTCTATAGCCTGGCACCCAGTGGCAACTGGGTAGTTACAGAGGAATATTCTTTTACTCGGCAGTCTAACTCCTGTGGGGTTTGTGCACAGAAATAGTGCATGCTGTTGCTTGGAAGTGAACCTGAATGTCCCTTTAGGACACTTGTATATCCAATGGGAACACAATCCCTCTGCCATCCCATAAGGGAAAATATAGGAGAAGACAAGTTCCTTTACTCTCCAGTTTCATTGTCAGGATGGTGATGTGGGGTGCTCTGGCCACCATGGACTCCCGTGTCCTGTGTCCTCATTAAAGCAATCTGAGTGTTCCTGTGAGGAACAAGAGGGAATTCCTGGTTCCTGAATTTTGTATGG
Organism: Dipodomys ordii; assembly: GCF_000151885.1. Classification (NCBI taxonomy): domain Eukaryota; kingdom Metazoa; phylum Chordata; class Mammalia; order Rodentia; family Heteromyidae; genus Dipodomys; species Dipodomys ordii. Next base: position 8,563,174 of record NW_012267222.1, on the reverse strand, counting down.
ACATTAACCCATCCTGATGGAGAGACTTCCTCTGTTCGTTTAATTTTATGATAATAAATAAGTTATTGTAAGGAGAGTGCCTTTGGTTCATGTCTGTAATCCTAGCTACTCAGGAGGCTGAGATCTGAGCATCCCCATTCAAAACCAGCTGAGACAAGCAGGTCTGTGAGAGGTTTTTCCCCCCTGTTGTGGGGCTTGAACTCTGTGTTTTGGCGCTGTCCCTCAGCTCTTCAGCTCGAGGCTAGCACTTCTCCCCCATGAGCCACAGCGCCACTTCCGGCCTTTTCTACTTATGTGGTGTTGAGGAATAGTAGCCAGAATCTCATGGATGCAAAGCAAGCACTCTACCATTGAGTCACCTTCCCAGCCCCTCTGTGAGACTTGTCTCTTCAGTTTATTTCTTTTCCTCTCCCAAAGGTGAAATGGGCCAGTGGTTCAAATTGGTGGAAGACTAGATTTGAGCAAAAAAGCTGAGGGATACTGTCCAGGCCCTGAGTTCATGCCTTAGGCCTGAAAAAAGAAAAAGAAAAATTAAGCTGGGTGCCAACAGGTCAGGCCTGTAATCCTAGCAATTCAGAATGCTTGAAGATCACAGTTGAAAGCTACTCTCGGAAGGAAAGTCCACAAGACTCTTATCTCCATGGAACCACCAGAAAACCAGAAGTGACACTGCCTCAAGTAGTAGAGCTCTTCCTTGAGCTGAATTGCTCAGGAACAGTGCCCAGGTCCAGAGTGCATGCCCTATGAACAACAACATCAATAAAATTAAAGCAAAATTACTAGTGAAGCTTAGGCACCAGTAGATGAATATCTGTAATCCTAGGTACACAGGAGAGTGAGTCCTGAGGATGGCAGTTTCCAAGCAGCCCAGGAAGAAAATCCTCGAGTTGCTTACCTCCAATAAGCCTTTTGTGAGGACAGACAAACCTCAGACTTGGAGCTGGGTCAAGTGGCAGAGTGACTGACAGCCAAGGGGGAAAAGGCGAAGGGACAGAACCAAGCAGGGACAGAACCAAGCGCTCAATTCAATCCTCAGTACCTGCTTAAATAAGAAAGGATAATGCTCATGAGTCTTTGATAGAAAACTAGTCCTAAGTCTGGGAATGTGGCTCAGTGGTAGAGTGCTTCCCTAGCATGCATGAAACCCTGGGTTCAATTTCTCAGTACCACACACACAGAAAAAGCCTAAAGTGGTGCTGGGACTCAAGTGGTAGGGTGCTCTCCTTGAACACAGAGAGGCTCAGCGATAGTGCCCTATCCATGATTTTTGCCCCAAAACTGGCAAAAAGAAAAAGAAGGAAAGGATTCTGTCCAAATCCAGGTGCAGTGGAGAACCCGTGGCTGATTTCCTGCTGTGACATGACTAAGGAAGCCGCTGGCACCTGTGCATTGAGCACTGACCATGGAGCCCACTAACTCACTTGGGGCCAGACTGCTTCTCCACAGGGGCTGTGAGGCCTTCCACACCTTGCTGCAGCCCTGAGTGCCAGCTCAGCACACTACACATGGTGAAGCTGACGTCCACCTCTGAATCACTGGAGTGATTCCTCAACCTCCCCAGACCCATCATCATTCACAATGCAGCATCTTCCTTTTCCACACCTGGTTGAATACAAGAGGGGCTGGAAGCCCCCAGGGTGGCAGACAGCATGGGGAGGTGGGGACACAGCTGTGGTGAATACAGCTTGCAGAGTCTGACCAGCAGGGGGCAGGAGAGGCCGGCCTAGTGCAGAGAAGCCTGTTGTCAGCACACACCAAGCCCACACCTGAGGCTCCTGAGCCAACTGTGAGGAGTGTCCAGGGCTTTGCCATCTGGCCAGCAGGGAGGGGCTCTGGGAAGGAGGGCCTTGCTCCAGGGACTGGCTCTCATTGCCAGGCCTTGTGTCCACCTGTGGGGCAAATGGCCAAGCTGAGTTCCCTCCAGTCAATGTGGAGGCAGGGACGAGATGTAGTCTTAGGCCTGTGACCCAGACTCTGGGGAGTTCCTCAGAGCCACGGTGCCACAGCCAATGCCCAGCAGAAGAACGCTGACCTACCATCAGCCGTCTGCAGCAATGAAGAATTCCAAGGGGCTCCTCAGGCCCCTGAGGAGAGAGCAGATGGCTACACCTGAGAACTGCTGGAGACAGGGGTGGATCAGCCTCAGAGGAGAGGACCATGTAGAACAGGATCCAGGCTGCTGTGACCACAGCCAGGATGCTGTGTGGTGAAGAGCCTGACTGCAGTCACAGCCACCCTCCAGGGGTCTGACCCCAAGGGCAGGTGTACTGGAATGCTGGTATTCCCCAGACCCCACTCACCAGACAGGTTCTCTGCAGTTCAATAGGGAGAGAGGACTTCAGAAGTACAAAGCGATCAAGATGTCACTGGAGTTCTAGAAAGGGAGTGAGAATGGAAGGAAGAATCCCAGGGAGGAAGCAAGGAGAAGAGGAAGGAAGGAAAGGAGGAAGGCCTTGTGGACATGGCTCAGTGTGGAGATCTTGACCGGCAGCACAACACCCCAGGATCTAACTCAAGCACAGACAGACATGACATGTGCTAAAATAGAAAGGAGTGCTGAATGATTCTCTGAAGTGCCAAAGATTGTACAGGGGGCTGGGAAGGTGGCTTAGTGGTAGACTGCTTGCCTAGCATGCATGAAGTCCTGGGTTCAATTCCTCAGTACCACATAAACAGTGCTGAAAGTGGTGCTGTGGCTCAAGTGGTAGAGTGCTAGCTTTGAGCAAAAGAAGCTCAGAGACAGTGCCCAGGACCTGATTTCAAGCCCCAGGACCGGAAAATGAGCAAAACCAAAGAACAACAACAAAAATATTTGAGTTATAGTTCAGTGTATCCTGATAGCAGAATAATATACCCAGTTCCCCACTCTCTCTCTCTCTTACTGTCTCTCTCTCTTTCTCCTCCTCTCTTTTTCTCCCCCCCCTCCCTGTTCCTCTCTACCCCTCTCTCCCTCTCTCTACTTCTCTCTCCCTCTCCATTGTTTGGTTGGAGTTCAGGGCATAGTCCTCTTGATGTAATTGGATGCAAGAGTATCACAGCTCGGCCTTGGTATCTCATGCCTGTAATCCTAGCTACTCAGGAGCCTGAGATCTGAGGATAGCAGTTCTAAGCCAGCCCAGGCAGGAAAGTCTGGGAGACTTTTATCTCCAATAAACCACTCAGAAAATCAGAAGTGGTACTCTGGCTCAAGTGGTAGAGCGCTCGCCTTGAGCTGAAGAGCTCAGTTAATAGTGCCCAGGCCCAGCGTTCAAGCTGGAGGACAGTAAAAACAAGAATAACAAAATGTCTCACACTTTTCTTCCTAGTCTGGTTTTGAACTACATTACTCAGAACTCGGCCACCTAAGTAGCTAGGATTCAGGCATGAGCCAGCATGGTTTGGCTTATAGTTTTGTTTTGATTATTTGTTGGTTGGTTTAATCAAAATAAGTTATCAGAATGTAGTGCTGTGTAAGCCATTCTGCAAGTAATTCTCCTTTCAGCATCCCTAACAGCTGAGAGTCTAGGAGTAAGTTGCCACACTGGGTTTGGGTGCATTTATCATGCAAAAGCAAAAAAGCGAAAACAAGAAGAAAAAACAAACCTCAAATAAACAAGATTGTTTTATTTCCCCGTTAAATGAACAGAAAACCCATCATCTGAGTGCTAGTGGCTGAGGACTGTAATTCTGTCTACTCAAGAGGCTGAGATGAGATTATCCAGGTTGCACACCAGCCCACAAAAGAAAAAAAGTCCAGGGCTGGCAAGGTAGTTCAGTGATAGAGCACTTGCCTTGCATGCTCGAGGCCCTGAGTT
>NW_012267222.1:8554429-8556600 GCF_000151885.1 Dipodomys ordii | reverse complement strand
ACTAGCTTTGAACTGTGTTCCACAGATCTTAGGCTCTTTAGGAGCTAGATTACAAGTGTGAGCCACTGGCGCCTACCTTGGAATTTTTCAATAATTTTGTACTTTATTATTATTTGCTCTAGAACTAGAGCTTGAAAGTAAGGTCTGGGTATTGCTGTTTAACGTTTTCATTCAAGCCTTTCACAAAACACCTAAAGACACAACTTCTCTTCCAGCTTTAAGTAGAGTCTCAATATTTCACCTGAACACTCAGACAAGATCCAAACATCCAGGATATTTTTTAAATTAGTTGTTGGACTTGAAGTAGAGGCCTAGATGCTGTCCCTGAGCTCTTTTTGCTCAAAAGTAGCACTCTCCCACTTTGAGCCACAGCACCACTTCCAGTTTTCTGGTGGTCAGTTGAAGATGAGACTCTCACAGACTTTCCTGCTCAAGCTGGCTTTGAGCCTGGATCCTCAGATCTCATCTTCCTGAGCAACTAAGACTATAGGGCTAAGCCCCCAGAACCCCACTAATTCAGGCTTGGCAATATGGGATGACAGATAAGAACCACCATGCCAGGTGGTTGGTAACTGACGGGATAGGACTTCAGTTCTCTCAATTTCTACTCCACAGGAGCTGGGCTTTCAGGTGGGAGCCACTAGACCAAGCCTCAATTTTGATAAGTTAAATATTGAGTTCAAATCAGGAATCTGTGGCTCCTGTTTGTAATCCTATCAACTTGAGGTTAGCTAAGAGTGAAGAATCCAAGTAACAGGATATTCTGGGTGGAGAAGGTTCTGATCTCTTCAAAAATAAATACATTTTGACTGGAGCTGTGACTCAAGTGGTAAAGCACTGGCTTTGACCAGCCCTCGGGAACAGCACCCAGGCCTTCAAGGTCAATCTCTAGTGCAAGCACAAAAAGCAATAGAAATTTAAAGCACCAAAAAAACCAGTCAGGTACTAGTTCTTTATACCACTAACCCTAGCTAGTCAAGAGACTGAAATCTGAGGTGGTCCAGATCCAGCCTAGATAGAACTCCATGAGGCTTTATTCCCCCCCCACCCCCGTACTGGGGATGGAAGTCAGGGCCTGGGAGCTGTCCCTGAGTTGCTTTTGTTCAAGGTTACCATTGTGCCACTTGAACCACAGCCATATTTTGGGTTTTCTGTGGATGTGGTACTGAGGAATGGAACCCTGGGCTTCATGCGTGCTATGCAAGTACTCTACCACTAAGCCACATTTCCAATCCTTGAGATTCTTCTCTTCAGGGGCTGGGAAGGTGGCTCAGTGGTAGAGTACTTGCCTTGCATGTATGAGGCCCCGGGGTTCGATTCCTCAGCACCACATAAAGCAAAAAAAAAAAAAGCCAGAAGTTGCTCTGTGGCTCAAGTGGTAGAGTGCTAGCCTTGAGCTGAAGAGCTGAAGGACAGCGCCCAGAGTTCAGCCCCACGAACTGACCACCCCTACTCCACCCCTCCATAAAAAAGAGATTCTTCTCTTCAGTTAAGCAGTAAAATTTCAGAATTGGATATGTGGTTCTGTTGGAAGACTGCCAGACTTGAGTAGGAAAGCTAAGGGTAAACAAAAGGCATTGATTTCAAGCCCCATACTCTGGGGCTGCTCTCTTTCTCTCTTTTTCTTCTGTATAGTAATATATTTCAGAGGGTGTGGGGGGAGTGGCTATAGAAGAAGTTCTGGGTGTTTTGGATATTCTCTTTCTCTGTGTTGGTCCTGTGTTCTAACCCAGGTCCTCCTATGTACTGAGGACCCCCACCCCACAGCTCCACCTCGCTGCCAGAGCAGTTCCTGAAAGGTGAACCTTGTCCTGATCTGTGTACCCCACCCCCTTGCTCCTCTGGCAGTGAGGAACATCTCCTGGGTGGAAGAGCAGCCCTGGGAGTCCCTCAGAGCCAGCCTTGGGTGAGGACTCCATCTCAGAGGTGCTGCTTTCTACACACCACACCAGCCTCTGCCTGTCTTTACTGTTGCTCAATAATGGTGGTGACACTGCCTACTATGGTGCCTATTGCCTGCAGTCCTCATCTGAGGCTGGGATATCTAGGAAGGAAAAGAGGACAGAGATTGGGCAGCTGACATTCCTGTGGCTTTTCTTTTAGCAATTTTGAGAGATGGATAGACCTCAAGACAACAAGCTAGGGTGTGTCCTTGGCTAACTCCTCTCCTC
>NW_012267222.1:8549468-8550669 GCF_000151885.1 Dipodomys ordii | reverse complement strand
AGTGGCAGTTGGATATTCACAGAGGAATAGTCTTTTTTTTTTTTTGTTTCCTTGGGTCCCTTGGAAATGAAGCTGAATGTCTCCTTTAGGACACTGATACATCCTGGTGGGAACACAAACCCTCTGCCACTCCCCAGGGGAAAATATAGGAGAGAACAAGTTCCTTTGCTTTCCACTGTCAGTGTCAGGACGGTGATGTGGGATGTTCTACTCACCATGGGCTCCCGTGTCCTGTCTTCTCAAAAAGAAATCTGAGTGGTGTGCATTCAACCTGGGAGGAACAAGAGTATTCCTGGTTCCTGCATGGTTGTATGGAAATGAACGCATTCTGATGAAGTCACTTACCCTGTTCATTCTACTGTATGACAATAAATAAGTTATTGTAAGCAGGGTGCCATTGGTTCATGTCTATAATCCTAGCTACTCAGGAGGCTGAGATCTGAGAATCCCCATTCAAAATCAGCTGAGTCAGGAAGGTCTGTGAGACTTTTGATTACAATTATCCTTTTTTCCTCCTCCAAAGCTGAAGTGGGTCAGTGGTTCAAACTGATAAAAGGCTAGACGTGAGCAAAAAAGCTCAGGGATAGTGTCAGGTCCTCAGTTCATACCCTAGGACTAAACAAAAAGAAAAATTAAGCCGGGTGCCAGTGGCTCACACCTGTAATTCTAGCTGTTCAGGAAGCTGAGTTCTTAAGATCACAGTTCAAAGCTAGTCTCGGCAGAAAGTCTACCAGACTCTTATCTCCAATGAACCAGCAGAACACTAGAAGTGGTGTTGTTGCTCAAGATGTAGAACTCTTGCCTTGAGCTGAATTGCTTAGGGACAGTATGCAGGTTAAGAGTGCATGCCCCATGAACAATAACTGAAAAAAGCAAAGTTACTAGGGAGACTTAGGCACCAGTAGCTCAGTTTCTGTAATCCTAGGTATACAGGAGAGTTTGCTTGGAGAATACCTATTTCCAGGTAGCCCAGGAAGAAAATCCTTGAGCTTCTTTATTCCCTCAACCATTTGTTAGGACAGACTAAAATTCAGACTTGGAGCTGTGATCTGTGTCAAGTGGCAGAGTGACTGACAGGCAAGGGGGAAAAGTCTAAGGGACAGAAGCAAGCCCTCAATTCAATCCTCAATACCTGCATAAATAAGAAAATACAGGGCTGGGAAGGTGACTCAGTGTTAGAGCGCTTGCCTTGCATGCCTGA
>NW_012267222.1:8545916-8547931 GCF_000151885.1 Dipodomys ordii | reverse complement strand
GAGAAGGCTTCAGAAGTACAAAGCGATCAAGATGTTACTGGAGTTCTAGAAAGGGAGTGAGAATGGAAGGAAGAATCCCAGGGAGGAAGCAAGGAGAAGAGGAAGGAAGGAAAGGGGGAAGGCCTTGTGGACATGGCTCAGTGTGGAGATCTTGACCGGCAGCACAACCCCCCAGCATCTAACTCAAGCACAGACAGACATGACATGTGCTAAATAGAAAGGAGTGCTGAATGATTTTCTGAAGTGCCAAAGATTGTACAGGGGGCTGGGAAGGTGGCTTAGTGGTAGACTGCTTGCCTAGCATGCATGAAGTCCTGGGTTCAATTCCTCAGTACCACATAAACAATGCTGAAAGTGGTGCTGTGGCTCAAGTGGTAGAGTGCTAGCTTTGAGCAAAATAAGCTCAGGGACAGTGCCCAGGCCCTGAGTTCAAGCCCCAAGACTGACAAATAAGCAAACCAAAACCAAAGAAGAACAACAAAAATATATGATTTGTTGTCCTGTGTATCCTGATAGCATTTCTCTGGAATAATACAGCCAGATTCTTCTCTCTCTGTCTCTGTCTGTCTCTCTGTCTCTCTCTCTCCTCCTCTCCACCTCCCCGACCCTCTCCCTGTCCCTCTCTCCCCCTTTCTCCCTCTCTCTCCTTTTCTCTCCCTCTCTGATGTTCAGCTTGGAGTTCATGGCATAGTCCTCTTGATTAATTGGAATTAAGCATCTCACAGCCAGGCCTTGGTGGCTCAGGACTGTAATCCTAGCTACTCAGGAGCCTTGAGATCTGAGGATTGCAGTTCCAAGCCAGGCCAGGCAGGAAAGTCTGGGAGACTCTTATCTTTAATAAACCTCTCAGAAAACTGGAAGTGGCACTGTGGCTCAAGTGGTCGAGCGCTCCACTTGAGCTGAAGAGCTGAGTAATAGTGCCCAAGCCGAACGACAATAAAACAACAACAAGGAAAAGTCTCACACTTTTCTTCCCAGGCTGGTTTTGAACCTCAATCCTCAGAACTTGGCCACCTGAGTAGCTAGGATTCAGGCATGAGCCAGCATTTTTGGCTTATAGTTTTGTTTATTTGTTGTTTGTTTAATCCAAACAAGATATATCAGAATGTAGTTCCGTATAAGCCATTCTGCAAAGTAATTCTCCCTTCAGGCTCTCTAACAGCTGGAGTCTAGGAGTAAAATTGTCACACTGGGTTTGGGTGCATTTATGGTGCAAAAGCAAAAAATCGAAAACAAAAACATAAAACAAACCTTAGATAAACAAGATTGTTTTATTTTCCCTGTTAAACAAACAGAAAACCTATCATCAGAGTGCTAGTGGCTCAAGACTAATTCTGTCTACCCAGGAGGCTGAGATGTGATTATCTCAGTTGGACACCAGCCCAGATAAGATAAAAAGCCCTGAAAACATGTTTTTTGCCAGTCCTGGTTCTTGAAGTCCTGGACAGAGCACAGTCCCTGATCTTCTTTGTGATCAAAGCTAGCACTCTACCACTTGAGCCCCAGAGCCACTTCTGCCTTTTCTGTGTATGTGGTACTGAGAAATTGAACCCATGCCTTCATGCATGCTAGGCAAGCACTCTACCACTAAGCCACATTCCCAGATCCCTGAAGTCTGTTTTTTTCTTTTTCTTTTATTTTCAGTTCAATTGATGTTTAATTTTTTTTTGGTGTGAGTGTGTATGTTTTTTTATTTTGAAAATACTGTACAGAGGGGTTACATTGCTCCTCCTTTGTTTCCCCTTCCCATCCCTTCTCATCCTCCTCCCCTCCCCACCAAAGTTGTAAAGTTCATTTTCAATACAATGACTCATACATCTCATCGTTGCAATGGGTCCACCTGTATCCTTATTTAAATGATTTGTTTTTCCCCTTCCCCTCCACAAATTATACCAACATCAAAAACAGTGATAGCAGGGGTTACACCTTGGGGAAGGGACATACATAGCAACAAAGAAATAATCTTATAAATGTGTTAGAAACAATCGCATGAAAGAAAAAAAAACATTTGAGGG
>NW_012267222.1:8544948-8545866 GCF_000151885.1 Dipodomys ordii | reverse complement strand
CCACACAGCCAGGCTGAGGCAGTTACAGCGAGGGCTGTATCCGGCCCCTGTGGAGAGCTATGACCACGAATGTTTGTTGTATGGATGTGAAGTCAACAAAGAGAGGTTTGCCCAAGTTTGTGTGAGCTTGGTGCAGACCCTGAGGGACCTACAGCCAGCCCATAAGGTCCAGATCTGCACTTACTCATGCACAGGCTGTAAAAAGAGACAGTTCTATAGCCTGGCTCCCAGTGGGAGTTGGGTTTTAACAGAGGAATATTCCCTTACAAGGGACTTCCAATACTGTGGGGTTTGTGCCCAGGAATAGTTTATGCTGTTTCCTTGGGTCCCTTGGAAATGAACCTGAATGTCTCTTTTAGGACGCTGGTACATCCTGGTGGGAACACAAACCCTCTGCTACTCCCCAGGGGAAAATATAGGAGAGAACAAGTTCCTTTGCTTTCCACTGTCAGTGTCAGGTCGATGATGTGGGATGTTCTACTCACCATGGGCTCCTGTGTCCTGTCTTCTCAAAAAGAAATCTGAGTGGTGTGCATTGAACCTGGGAGGAACAAGAGAGAATTTCTGTTTCCTGAATGGTTGTATGGAAATGAACGCATTCTGATGAAGTCACTTACCCTGTTCATTTTAGTGTGTGACAATAAGTAAGTTATTGTAAGCAGAGTGCCATTGGTGTATATCTGTAATTCTAGCTACTCAGGAGGCTGAGATCTGAGGATCCCCATTCAAAATCAGCTGAGTCAGGAAGGACTGTGAGACTTTTGATTACAATTATCCTTCTTTGCTCCCCCAAAGCTGAAGTGGGTCAGTGGTTCAAATTGGTAGAAGGCTAGGCTTGAGCAAAAAAGCTCAGGGATAGTGTCAGGTCCTGAGTTCATACCCTAGGACAAAACAAAGAAAAAAAAATTAAGCCGGGTG
>NW_012267222.1:8539215-8544898 GCF_000151885.1 Dipodomys ordii | reverse complement strand
AGAAGGCTAGGCTTGAGCAAAAAAGCTCAGGGATAGTGTCAGGTCCTGAGTTCATACCCTAGGACAAAACAAAGAAAAAAAAATTAAGCCGGGTGCCAGTGTCTCACACCTGTAATTCTAGCTGTTTAGGAAGCAGAGATATGAGGATCACAGTTCAAAGCCAGTCTAGGAGGAAAGTCTACCAGACTCTTATCTGCAATGAACTACCAGAAAACCAGAGGTCGTGTTGTTGCTCAAGTGCTAGAGCTCTTGCCTTGAGCTCAATTGCTCAGGGACAATACCCAGGTTCAGAGTGCATGCCCCATGAGCAACAACTGAAAAAAGCAAAATTACTAGTGATGCTTAGGCACCAGTAGCTCAGTTTCTGTAATCCTAGGTATACAGGAGAATTTTTTCGGAGAATCCCAATTTCCAGACAGTCCAGGAAGAAAATCCTTGAGTTTCTTTTCTCCTACAACCTTTTGTTAGGAGAGACCAAACTTCAGACTTGGAGCTGTGTCAAGTGGCTGAGTGACTGACAGCCAAGGGGGAAAAGGCTAAGGGAGAGAGCCAAGCCCTCAATTCAATCCTCAGTATCTGCATAAAGAAGAAAATATAATACTCATAAGTCTTTGATAGAAAACTAGTCCTAAGACTGGGAAGGTGGCTCAGTGGTAGAGTGCTTGCCTAGCATGCATGAAGCCCTGGGTTCAATTCCTCAGTACCACACACAGAGAAAAAGCCTGAAGTGCTGGGGCTCACATGGTAGAGTGCTCTCCTTGAACACAGAAAGGCTCAGGGATAGTGCCCTCTCCATTATTTTTGCCCCAAAACTGGCAAAAAGAAAAAGAAGGAAAGGAGTCCTGTCCAAATCCAGGTGCAGTGGAGAACCCGTGGCTGATTTCCTGCTGTGACATGACTACAGGAAGCCGCTGGCACCTGTGCATTGAGCACTGACCATGGAGCCCACTAACTCACTTGGGGCCAGACTGCTTCACCACAGGGGCTGTGAGGCCTTCCACACCTTGCTGCAGCCCTGAGTGCCAGCTCAGCACACTACACATGGTGAAGCTGACATCCACCTCTGAATCACTGGAGTGATTCCTCAACCTCCCCAGACCCATCATCATTCACAATGCAGCATCTTCCTTTTCCACACCTGGTTGACTACAAGAAGGGCTGGAAGCCCCCAGGGTGGCAGGCAGCATGGGGAGGTGGGGACACAGCTGTGGTGAATACAGCTTGCAGAGTCTGACCAGCAGGGGGCAGGAGAGGCCGGCCTAGTGCAGAGAAGCCTGTGGTCAGCACACACCAAGCCCACACCTGAGGCTCCTGAGCCAACTGTGAGGAGTGTCCAGGGCTTTGGCATCTGGCCAGCAGGGAGGGGCTCTGGGAAGGAGGGCCTTGCTCCAGGGACTGGCTCTCATTGCCACCTAAAGTCTGCAAGGCCTCGGGCCCACCTGTGGGGCAAATGGCCAAGCTGGGTTCTCCCCAGTCTGAGTGGAGGCAGGGACGTGATGTAGTCTTAGGCCTGTGACCCAGACTCTGGGGAGTTCCTCAGAGCGCCGGTGACACAGCCAATGCCCAGCAGAAGGACGCTGACCTACCATCAGCCCTCTGCAGCAGTGAAGAATTCCAAGGGGCTCCTCAGGCCCCTGAGGAGAGAGCAAATGGCTACACCTGAGAACTGCTGGAGACATTCGGGGTTGGACAGCCTCAGAGGAGAGGACCATGTGGAACAGGATCCAGGCTGCTGTGACCACAGCCAGGATGCTGTGTGGTGAAGAGCCTGACTGCAGTCACAGCCACCCTCCAGGTGTCTGACCCCAAGGGAAGGTGTCCTGGAATGCACACCAAACAGGTTCTCTGCAGTTCAATAGGCAGAGAAGGCTTCAGAAGTAGAAAGCGATCAACATGTCACTGCATTTCTAGAAAGGGAGTGAGAATGGAAGGAAGAATCCCAGGGAGGAAGCAAGGAGAAGAGGAAGGAAGGAAAGGAGGAAGGCCTTGTGGACATGGCTCAGTGTGGAGATCTTGACCGGCAGCACAACACCCCAGGATCTAACTCAAGCACAGACAGACATGACATGTGTTAAATAGAAAGGAGTGCTGAATTATTTTCTGAAGTGCCAAAGATTGAACAGGGGGCTGGGAAGGTGGCTTAGTGGTAGACTGCTTGCCTAGCATGCATGAAGTCCTGGGTTCAATTCCTCAGTACCACATAAACAATGCTGAAAGTGGTGCTGTGGCTCAAGTGGTAGAGTGCTAGCTTTGAGCAAAAGAAGCTCAGGGACAGTGCCCAGGCCCTGAGTTCAAGCCTCAAGACTGGCAAATAAACAAAACCGAAACGAAAGAACAACAACAAAAATATATGATTTGGGGCTGGGAAGGTGGCTCAGTGGTAGAGCGCTTGCCTTTCATGCATGAGGTCCTGGGTTCGATTCATCAGCACCACATAAGCAAAAAAAGAAGCCGGAAATGGTGCTATGGCTCAAGTGGTAGAGCGTTAGCCTTGAGTTGAAGTGCTGAGTGACAGTGCCCAGGCCCAGAGTTCATGTCCCTGGACTGAACCCCCCCCTCCAACAAAAAAACCAAACCAAAACTAAACAAAATATATGATTTGTAGTCCAGTGTGTCCTGATAGCATTTCTCCAGAATAATATAGCCTGATTCTTATCCTTCTCCCTCTTTCTCTCTCCTCTTCCTCCTCTTCCTCATTTCTCCTCCTCCTTTTCTCCCTCTCTCCCCCACTCCCTATCTGTCTGTCCCCCTCTCTGCCTCCCTGTCCTTCTCTCTGCCCCTCTGTTGTTTGGCTTGGAGTTCAGGGCATAATCCTCTTGATTAATGGGATGTAAGAGTCTCACAGCTAGGCCTTGGTGGCTCTTGCCTGTAATCCTAGCTACTCAGGAACCTGAGATCTGAGGATCAAAGTTCAAAGCCAGCCCAGGCAGGAAAGTCCAGGAGACTCTTATCTCCAATAAACCACTCAGAAAACCAGAAGTGGTGCTGTGGCTCAAGTGGTACAATGCTGGCCTTGAGCTGAAGAGCTGAGTAATATTGCCCAGGCTAACCTGAGGACAGTAAAAACAACAACAAGAAAATGTCTCACACTTTTCTTCCCAGCGTTGTTTTGAACTTCAATCCTTGGAACTCTTCCACGTGCGTAGCTAAGATTCAGGCGAGAGCCATGTTGTTTGGCTTATAGTTCTATTTTCATTATTTGTTGGTTTGTTTAACCAAAACAAGATATCAGAATGTAGTACTAAGCCATTCTGCAAGTAATTCTCCCTTCAGCATCCCTACCAGCTGAGAGTCTAGCAGTAAACTGCCACACTGAGTTTGGGTGCATTTATCAGGCAAAAGCAAAAAGCTAAAACCAAAACCAAAAACAAACCTCAGGTAAACAAGGTTGCTTTATTTCTCCCCTTAAACATACAGAAAACTTATCATCTGAGTGCTAGTGGCTCAGGACTGTAATTCTGTCTACTCAGGAGGCTGAGATGTGATTATCCAGGTTGGACACCAGCCCAGATAAGGAAAAAAGCCCTGAAATTTTTTTTTTCTTGCCAGTCCTAGGCCTTGAAGTCCTGGACAGAGCACAGTCCCTAATCTTCTTTGTGCTCACGGCTAGCACTCTACCACTTCTCCCTTTTTCTGTTTACGTGGTACTGAGGAATTGAACCCATGCCTTCATGCATGCTAGGCAAGAACTCTACCACTAAGCCACCTTCCCAGATGCCTGAAGCCTGCTTTGTTTTTTGTTTTCTCCATGGTCCAGGGGCTTAAAGTTTGGGCCTGGACACTGTCCTTGAGCTCTTTAGCAAAAAACAAGGACTCTGTTACTTGAAGCTTCATGCCATTTCCACTTTTTCTGGTGGTTATTTGGTTATTTGGATATGAGAGTCTCAGGCCTTCATTGCCCAGGCTGGCTTTGAACCATGATCCTCAGATCTCAGCCTCCTGAGTAGCTAGGATTACAGGCTTGAGCCACCAGTGCCTGGTTTCCTGAACACTATTATCTCCAATTTTAACCTCCAAAAAGCTTGAAGTGGAGGCGTAGCTCAAGTGGTAGAGCAGAGTGCTAGGCTTGATCTGCAAAACTGAAGGGACAGTGTGGGAGATACTGAGATTAAGCCCCAGTACACACACTCTCTGTGTTTGTGTCTGTGTCTGTGTCTGATTCTCTGTCTGTCTGATTCATTCTCTCTCTCTCTTTCTCTCTCACACACCAGACCGCGCGCGCGCGCGCGCCCACACACACACGCACACACACACACACTCAGGCACACGCACAGAGCCAGATTATCTTTGTCAGTGACTATGGGCCTCCTAGCTAGAGGCAAAACATCTCCCGCCTGTGGTGGAGAGCAGAGCAAGCATGTCTGGCTCACACACTTGAACAGGGAGGGAAGCACAAGCATTGCAGTGCACACAAGTCAGGACTGGGTGATAAACTTTCATTCTCCCTCCCCTCCCCCTTTCCTCCAGGACCCTCTGGACAAGGCAGAAATCCAATCAGGAGGAAGTGGGTGGAGCTTCAGGACTGAGCAGATGCTGCTTTCTGATTGGACACTGGGAGTTGGCCAAAGGTAGGACCAGTAGACAGGGGGAATAAAGCTTCAGAGGAGCCAGGGGAGATGAGAATCCTGGTAAGTGGAGTCACTGCCTGTGCCTGCTCCCTTCAGAGAGCCCTGCTGATCTGTCCACATCTGGTAAGTCCCCACTCCATGAGGACCCCCAGCATTCCCCTCAGCCAGTGCCAGGGGTGACTGTAGGTCCAGTATGCCACAGAGTATTGTGATTTGGGCCTCTTCTTTTGAGCTTGTCCTGGGGCTTGAACTCAGGGTCTGGGGGTTGTCCTTGAGCTTCTTTTGCTCAAGGCTAGCACTCTACCACTTTGAGGCACAGCACCACTTTTGGTTTTCTGTGTCTGTGGTATTGAGGAATGGAGTCCAGGGCTTGATTCATGCATGCTAGGCAAGCACTCTACTACTAAGCCACATTACCATTCCCTGGGGTTGGTTTTGTGTGTGTGTGTATATGTGCCAATTTTGAGGCTTGAACTCAGGGCCTTGGCACTGTCCTGATTTGTTTCCTCAAGGCTATCTACCTCTTGATCCACAGATCTACTTCCAGCTTTTGGGTGTTTTTGAAGATAGTCACAGACTTATCAGACATGGGTGGCTCACAACTGAAATCCTTACCATTCAGGAGGCTGAGATTGAGGATCAGGGTTCAAAAGCAGCCTGGTTAAGAAAAGTCTGTGTGCCTAATATCTCCAATAAACCACTCAGAAAACCAGACATGGCACTGTGGCTCAAATGGTAGAGCACTAACATTGAGCTGAAATGGTGAAGGACAGAGCCAGGCCTAGAGTTCAAAGCCCTTCACTGTAGGGGGGGGGGGGAAGTCTCAGACTTATCCTCCTAGACTGGCGTTGAACTGTGTTCCACAGATCTTAGGTTCTTTAGGAGCTAGATTACAAGTGTGAGCCACCGGCACCTACCTTGGAATTTTTGAATGATTTTCTACTTTATTATTGTTTGTACCAGTACTAGAATTTGAAATTAAGGTCTGGGCATTGTCGTTCAACTTTTTCCTTCAAGGCTTTCACTATACTCCTAAAGAAGCAACTGCTCTTCCAGCTTCAAATAGAGTCTCAATATTTTACCTGAACACTCAGACTCTGATCAAAACGTCCATG
>NW_012267222.1:8531575-8539165 GCF_000151885.1 Dipodomys ordii | reverse complement strand
TTTCACCATTAAGTATAATGCTGGCTGTAGGTTTGTCATATACAGCCTTTATTGTATTGAGGAATGGTCCATGGATTCCTAATTTTTCCAGAACCTTCATCATAAAGGGGTGTTGGAACTTGTCAATGCTTTTTTTGTGTCTATTGAGATAACCATGTGGTTCTTATCCTTGCTCCTGTTGATGTGATGAATTATAGTAACAGATTTGCATATATTGAACCAGCTTTGCATCCCTGAAATGAATCCTGTTTGATTGTGGTGTATGATTTTTTGGATGAATTGTTGAAGTTGATTGGCCAAAATTTTGTTAAGAAGTTTTGCATCAATGTTCATCAAAGAAATGGGTCTATAGTTCTCTTTCTTTGATGAGTCTCTGCCTGGTTTTGGGATGAGGGTTATGATGGCTTCATAGATAAGGTTATGAAGGCTTTGCAGAATTTCACTGTAAATCCATCTGGTCCTGGGCTTTTCTTAGATAGGAGGTCTCTTATTGCTGTTTCTATTTCAATGCTTGACATGGGCCTGTTAAGATGTTTTAGCTCATCTTGGTTTAGTTTCTGCATGTCGATATTTGCCAGGAAAAGGTCCATTTCTGCCTAGTTCTCAAACTTATTAGCATAAATGTTTGAGAAGTATTCCCTTATAATGTTCTGAATCTTGGTTGTTTTTGTGGTGATGTTTCCATTCTCATCTCTGAGTTTATTTGTTTGGCTGTGTTCTCTTCTTTTTCTGATAAGATTTGCTAAGGGTCTGTCAATTTTGTTAATTTTTTCAAAGAGCCAACTGTTTTGTTGATTGTTTATGTTTTGTTTGGATTCTAATTCATTTAATTCTGATTTAATTTTAATTATTTCTTTCCGTCTACAGGTTTATCTTGCTGCTCTTTTTCAAGGAGGCTTAGATATCTCATTAAATTGCTGGTTTCAAATCTCTCCAATTAATTGGTGTAGGAACTCAGAGCTATAAACTTGCCCCTGAGTACTGCCTTTGCTGTGTCCCAGAGGAGCTGGTAATTTGTCTGTTCATTTTTGTTGAATATCATGAACATTTGAATTTCCTTTCTAATCTCTTCTATGACCCATTCGTAATTCAGCAGTGTGTTGTTCAGCCTCCATATGTTACAGGATGTTCTTTGGTAGCTTTTGGTGTTGAGTTCTAATTTTATTCCCTTCTGTTTTTTTTTTTTCCTTTTCCTCATGGTCCAGGGGCTTAAAGTTTGGGCCTGGGCACCATCTTTGAGGTCTTCAGCAAAAAACCAGGACTCTATTGCTTGAGCCACAGTACCACTTCTGGATTCCTGATGGTTATTTGGATAGGAGGCTCAGGCCTTCACTACCCAAGCTGGGTTTAAACCATGATGCTCAGATCTCAGCCTATTGAGTAGCTAGTATAACAGGCTTGAGCCACCAGTGCCTGGCATCCAGACCATTATTATCTTCACTTTTAACCACCAAAAAGCCTGAAGTGGAGGTGTGGCTCAAGTGTAGAAAAGTGTTTTGTTTGATCTGCAAAACTAAAGAGACAGAGTGTGAGATACTGAGATCAAGCCCCAGTACACACACTCTCTGTCTCTTTCTCTGTCTCTCTCTCTCTCTCTCACACACACACACACAGAGCCAGATTATCTTTGTCTGTGACTATGGGCCTCTTAGCTAGAGGCAAAGCATCTACCGCATGTGGTGGAGAGCAGAGCAAGCATGTCTGTCTCACACACTTGGACTTGAAGGACACAGAGGAGGGAGGGAAGCACAAGCATTGCAGTGCACACAAGTCAGGACTGGGTGTTAAACTTTCATTCTCCCTCCCCTCCCCCTTTCCTCAGGACCCTCTGGACAAGGCAGAAATCCAATCAGGAGGAAGTGGGTGGAGCTTCAGGACTGAGCAGATGCTGCTTTCTGATTGGGCACTGGGAGTTGGCCAAGGGTAGGACCAGTAGACAGGGGGAATAAAGCTTCAGAGGAGCCAGGGG
Organism: Dipodomys ordii; assembly: GCF_000151885.1. Taxonomy (NCBI): domain Eukaryota; kingdom Metazoa; phylum Chordata; class Mammalia; order Rodentia; family Heteromyidae; genus Dipodomys; species Dipodomys ordii. The sequence goes on along the minus strand of NW_012267222.1, from coordinate 8,537,196 downwards.
AGATGAGAACCCTGGTAAGTGGAGTCACTGCCTGTGCCTGCTCCCTTCAGAGAGCCCTGCTGATCTGTCCACATCTGGTAAGTCCCCACTCCATGAGGACCCCCCAACATTCCCCTCAGCCAGTGCCAGGGGTGACTGTAGGTCCAGTATGCCACAGAGTATAGTGATTTGGGCCTCTTCTTTTGAGCTTGTCCTGGGGCTTGAACTCAGGGTCGGGCCCTGTCCTTGAGCTTCTTTTGCTCAAGGTTACCACTTTACCACTTTGAGCCACAGCACTGCTTTTGGCTTTTTCTGTGTATGTGGTACTGAGGAATGGAGTCCAGGGCTTGATTCATGCATGCTAGGCAAGCACTCTACCACTAAGCCACATTACCATCCCATTGGTTTGGTTTTGTGTGTGTGTGTGTGTGTGCGTGTGTGTGTGTATGTGTGCCAGTTTTGGGGTTAGAACTCAGGGCCTTGGCAATGACCTGATATTTTTCCTCAAGGCTATCTACCTCTTGATCCACAGATCTACTTCCAGCTTTTTGGTGTTTTTGAACATAGTCACAGGCTTGACAGATATGGGTGGCTCACAACTGAAATCCTTACTACTCAGGAGGCTGAGATCTGAGGATCAGGGTTCAAAGGCAGCCTGGGCAGGAAAATCTGTGTGCCTAATATCTCCAATAAACCACTCAGAAAACCAGACATGGTGCTGTGGCTCAAGTGGTAGAGCACTAACATTGAACTGAAGAGGGGAAGGACAGAGCCAGGCCCAGCGTTCAAAGCCCTTCACTGTAGGGAGGAAAAAGAGTCTCACACTTTTCCTCCTAGAGTGGCTTTGAACTGTGTTCCACAGATCTTAGGCTCTTTAGGAGCTAGATTACAAGTGTGAGCCATAAGTGCCTGCCTTGAAACTTTTCAATAATTTTGTACTTTATTATTATTTGAACTCGTACTAGAGTTTGAAATTAAGGTCTGGACATTGTCATTCAACTTTTCCTTCAAGGCTTTCATTATACTCCTAAAGACACAACTTCTCTTTCAGCTTTAAGTAGAGTCTCAATATTTTACCTAAACACACAGACTCAGATCTAAACATCCATGCTTTTTTTTTTAGATTAGTTGTGGGGCTTGTATTAGAGGGCTGTATGCTGTCCCTGAGTTCTTTTTGCTCAAAAGTAGCACTCTCCCGCTTTGAGCCACAGCACCACTTCCAGTTTTCTAGTGGTCAATCGAAGATGAGAGTCTCACAGACTTTCCTGCTCAAGCTGGCTTTGAGCTTGGATCCTCAGCTCTCAGCCTCTTGAGCAGCTAGGATTACAGGGATGAGTGAAGCAGATCCCGACTAATTCAGGCTTGGCAATATGGGATGACAGATAACAACCACCATGCCAAGAGGTTGGTAACTGATGGGATAGGACTTCAATTCTCTCAATTTCTACTCCACAGGAGCTGGGCTTTCAGGTGGGAGCCACTAAACCAAGCTTCAATTTTGATAAGTTAAATATTGAGTTCAAGTCAGGAATCTGTGGCTCCTGATGTAATCCTATCAACTTGAGGGGCCAAGAGTGAAGAATCCAAGTAACAGGATATTCTGGGTGGAGAAGGTTCTGATCTCCTCAAAAATAAATAAACCTTGACTGGAGCTGTCACTCAAGTGGTAGAGCACTGGCTTTGACGAGCCCTCGGGAACAGCACCCAGGCCTTCAAGGTCAATCTCTAGTGCAAGCACAAAAAGCAATAGAAATTTAAACCATCGGGCTGGGAAGGTGGCTCAGTGGTAGAGTGCTTGCCTTGCATGCATGAGGCCCTGGGTTTGATTCCTCAGCACCACATAAGCAGAAAAAGCCAGAAGTGGCGCATTGGCTCAAGTGGTAGAGTGCTAGCCTTGAGCAGAAGAGCCGAGGTACAGAGCCCAGGCCCAGAGCTCAGGCCCCATGACTGGCAAAAAAAAAAAAAAAACAAATTTAAACTACCAATAAACCAGTCAGATACCAGTGCTTTATACACTAACCCTAGCTACTCAGGAGACTGATATATAAGGTGGTACATATCCAGCCCAGAAAAACTCAATGAGGCTTTATTTTTTTTTCCCCAGTCCTGAGGATGGAAATAAGGGCCTGGGAGCCGTCCCTGAGTTGCTTTTGCTCAAGGTTACCATTGTGCCATTTGAGCCACAGACATACTTTGGGTTTTCTGTGGATGTGGTACTGAGGAATGAAATCCTGGGCTTCATGGGTGCTATGTAAGCACTCTACCACTAAGCCACATTTCCAATCCTTGAGATTCTTCTCTTCAGTTAAGCAGCAAAATTTCAGAATTGGCTATGTGGTTCTGGTGGAGGACTGCCAGCCTTGAGTAGGAAACCTAAGGGTAAACAAGAGGCATTGAGTTCAAGCCCCATAATCCGGGGGATTCTTTCTTTTTCTCTCTTTTCTCTTTTTCCTCTGTATAGTATTTCATTTCAGAGGGTGTGGGGGGGGGGAGTGGCTATAGGAGAAGTTCTGGGTGTTTTGGATATTCTCTTTCTCTGTGTTGGTCCTGTGTTCTAACCCAGGTCCTCCTATGTACTGAGGACCCCCACCCCACAGCTCCACCTCGCTGCCAGAGCAGTTCCTGAAAGGTGAAGCCTTGTCCTGATCTGTGTACCCCACCCCCCTGCTCCTCTGGCAGTGAGGAACATCTCCTGGGTGGAAGAGCAGTCCAGTGAGTCTCTCTCTCAGAGTCAGCCTTGGGTGAGGATTCCATCTCAGAGGTGGTGCTTTCTCTACACCGCACCAGCCTGTACCTGGCCTTACTATTGCTCAGTAACAGTGGTGACAGTGCATAGTAATGGTGCCTAATGCCTGTGTCCTCATCCAGATAGGCCAGGATATCTTAGAAGGAAAAGAGTACAGAGATTGGGCAGCTGCCATTCCTGTGGCTTTTCTTCTATCACTTTTGAGTGATGGCCAGACCTTAAGACAACAAGCTAGGGTGTGTCATGTGCCCTTGCCTAGCTCCTATCTACCTTGTTAACTCAGAAGACTAAGATCTGAGAGTCAGGGTTCCAAGACAACCCAGGCAGGAGAGTCTTTGACACCTTGACCTTCAAGTAAACATGAAAATGACAGAAAGGCAGCTATAGCTCAAGTGGTAGAGCACTAATATTAGCTCCCAAGGAAAGTGCCAGGACTTGAGCTCAAGGCACAAGACACACACACACACACACACACACACACACACACACAGCTTAGACTGACCTTTAGGCTCCTCATAATCCCTGAAAGTTGGACCATGAGCTCAGAGTAGTGGCTGGAACTGGATGGGACCATGGTGAGCTTGGGGCTGTCTATGTGGGGAGCATCCTGCTGCCCTGTGTCCCAGCGCTGTGCTTGGGGGGCATCGGGGCTATGTGGAAAGGGCGTGAACGGACATCTCCCCATGGCTGGAGTCGGGATGTGGCCTTTGAGATGAGTTCTCTCTGAGAAGGGACTTCTCAGCTTCAGCCGCTAAAGCTGCCTCTTCCTGTGTGCTCCCAGGCCCTCTCCCTGCAGCCCCAGCACACTGAGCACCATGTCCCTGCCCACACTGTGGCAGCTGGCCATGCAGAGCCTGCTAGAGGACCAGGCCTTGGCCATCTCTGCTCTGGACGTCCTTCCCTTGGATCTCTTCTCCACGCTGTTCAGAGAGGTGGTTGCCAAGAGACGCATGGAGGTGCTGAAGGCCATGGTGCAGGCCTGGCCCTTTGCCTGCCTCCCCCTGGGGGCCCTGGTGGGCTCAGCTGACCTGGAGATCTTACAAGTCACCCTGGAGGGCCTTGAGGTGCTGCTGGAGGAGGGAGCGGGGCCCAGGTAAGGAGGACCCAGGTTGGGGGTCAGGGAGGATCCTGGGGTCCAGGGATGAAACAAACTGGAGTCAGCCAAAGTGCAGTGGACTCAGGGGAGACCTGGGGGGGAGAATCCCAGGGATCCCTGCAGAGTTCCTTGTGGACGTGGGCCCCTTGGTGTGGAAGGTTTCTGGGGATTGCTGCAGCCATGGCTGCCGGATCCTCACCTATAGCAGACTGTGGTGATGGAGTGGGGAAAGGTTGGGGAAAGTTTCATGATGTTGATGGTGCACTCCTATAATCCTATCTACTTAGGTGTCTGAGATATTGAAAAGTCAGCCTGGGTAAGAAAGTGTCTGAGGTTCTTATCTCCAATCAAATGAAGCCAAAGCCTAGAGCCAGTGGCTCACTCCTCTAATCCTCCTATTCTGGAAGCTGAGATCTGAGAATTAGGTTCAAAGCCAGCCTGGGTAGGAAAGTCTGAGACCTTTACCACTTAGCCCAGTGGCTCAAGTAATAGAGCACTAGCCTTGAGATGAAAAGCTTAGGGACAGCACTGAGGCCCAGAGTTCAAACCTTAAAACCAACAAAAAGGAAAGGAAAAGGGAAAGCCAAAAGTTGAGGTGTGATTCAAATGGTAGAACAACTAGCCTGGAGTAGAAAAATGTACTGGACAGCATCCATGCCCTGCCACCAGGCCCCACTAGTGCACAATAAAAAGAAAAAGACTGAAAGATAGAAACTAGGAAAAAGCAGGGGGAAACATAGTCCATTGGTTGATTGGCTAGATCAAATAATGATGAAGCAGAATGTGGCCGTTCTGCCTTGTCTGTTCTGAGACTGTCCTGTGTCTCCCCTGTAGATGCAAACTGCAAGTGTTAGATCTGCAGAATATGTCCCTGAACATCTGGACCTCAGGGTACATAGCAATGTCTCAAGCCTGCTCAGCAGCCGCCCTGAGTGACAAGCCAGCAGCCAATCACTGTACAGACCTGAGGGAGGAGCCCCCCTTCAGGATATTCATGGATGTCACCATTAGTGATGGCCCCTGGGATTGTGTGCTGGCCCACTTGCTCCAGTGGGTGAAGACAAGAAGAGGCCAGGTTCAGCTGTGCTCTAAGAAGCTGCAGGTTCTGTTTGCCTCCACCTGTCAAATACAAAGCACTCTTGGATTGCTTCATCTGGACTCCATCCAGGAGCTGGTCGTGGATGATTTCTGGCATCACAAAACACTGGAAAGTATGGTTCCTTATCTGGGCCAGATGAAGAACCTTCGCAAGCTTTCTCTTGCTAAGATGAAAATGGAATGTTGTTCTTGCGTTGTGGAGAATTTACACAGATACCTGTCCCGAATCCTGCTGCAGAGAAATCATCAAATTAATGAACGAGAAGGCTTCTTCCTTCATGAGAACCTGGAGAAGGTCTTCAGGTGAGGATCCTAAAAGCTGGCACAGAGGGGAATGTCTGTGAGACTTTTACCTATTACCATCTGCCTTTCCTCCCCCAAACTGGAAGTGAAGCAGTGGTTCAAACTGGTAGAAAGATAGACTTGAGCAGAAAAGCTCAGTGAGCACACAGGGCTGAGCTGAACTTGGGGTGGGTAGATATGAAAGGGGCTCAACTGTGTGGGGTGATTGCGGGGCTGAGGGGACTGAGGAGACACAGGAAGAGGCTCCTCCTCCTGAGGGTGCTGCTTAGTTCTGCCCTGGTCTTCAATGAAGTCAGAAAGCAGGGTGCCTGCTGGGAGTGTGCTCAGGGCAGGAAGCCCGCTGTGGAGTCCTATGTAGCAGTGAGTGGCTGTGAGTTCCTCTATAGGAAGCAAGTCTGA
>NW_012267222.1:8522818-8531415 GCF_000151885.1 Dipodomys ordii | reverse complement strand
CCATGAGGATCCCCAGCATTCCCCTCAGCCAGTGCCAGGGGTGACTGTAGGGCCTGTATGGCACAGAGTATAGTGATTTGGACCTCTTCTTTTGAGGGCTTGAACTCAGGGTCTGGGGGTTGTCCCTGAGCTTCTTTTGCTCAAGGCTAGCACTCTACCACTTTGAGCCCCAGCAACACTTTTGGCTTTTTTCCATGTCTGTGATACTGATAAATGGAATCCAGGGCTTGATTCATGCATGCTAGGCAAGCACTCTAGCACTAAGCCACATGACCAGCCCCTGAGCTTGTGTGTGTGTATGTGTGTGTACGTGTACGTGTGTACGTACATACGTGTACGTGTGCTTGTGCTTGCGCACATGCAAGCACATAGTCCTCTTTTGTAGCTTGAAATCAGGGCCTTGGCACTGTCCTGATTTTTTTCCTCAAGGCTATCTACCTTTGATCCACAGATCTACTTCCAGCTTTTTGGTGTTTTTAAACATAGTCACAGACTCTCCGGCCACAGGTGGCTCACAACTGAAATCCTTACTACTCAGGAGGCTGAAATCTGAGGATCGCAGTTGAAAGCCAGCCTTGGCAGGGAAAGTCTGTGTGACTAATACCTCCAATAAACCACTCAGAAATCCAGACATGGCGCCGTGGCTCTCATGGTAGATCACTAGTTTTGAGCTGAAGAGTTGAAGGACAGAGCCATGCCCAGAGTTCAAAGCCTTTCGTTTCACAGCTCTTTAAGATCTAGATTACAAGTGTGAGCCACCAGCACCTGCCTTGAAATTTTTCAATAATTCTTTACTTTATTGCTGCTTTTATCAGTAGTAGAGCTTGAAATTAAGGTCTGGGCATTGTCATTCAACAGATTCCTTCAAGGTCTTCACTATACTCCCAAAGACACAACTTCTCTTCCAGCTTTAAATAGACTCTCAATATTTTACCTGAACACTCAGACTCAGATCCAAATATCCATGCTTTTATATAGATAGATATAGATATAGATAGATATATATGATGTGGAGCTTGTGGTAGAGGCCTGGATGCTGTCCCTGAGCTCTTTTTGTTCAAAAGTAGCACTCTCCCACTTTGAGCCACAGCACACTTCCAGTTTTCTGGTGGTCAACTGAAGATGATAGTCTCACAGACTTTCCTGCTCAAGCTGGCTTTGAGCCTGGATCCTCAGATCTCAGCCTCCTGAGCAGCTAGGATTACAGGGTTGAGCCCCCTAGACCCCCCACTCATTCAGGCTTGGCAATATGGGATGACAGATAAGAACCACCATGGCAGGTGGTTGATAAATGACGGGATAGGACTTCAGTTCTCTCAATTTCTACGCCACAGGAGCTGGGCTTTCAGGTGTGAGCCACTAGACCAAGCCTCAATTTTGATAAGTTAAATATTGAGTTCAAATGAGGAATCTGTGGCTCCTGTTTGTAATCCTATCAACTTGAGGTTAGCTAAGAGTGAAGAATCCAAGTAACAGGATATTCTGGGTGGAGAAGGTCCTGATCTCCTCAAAAATAAATACACCTTGGGCTGGGAAGGTGGCTCAGTGGTAGAGTGCTTGCCTTGCATGCCTGAGGCCCTGGGTTTGATTCCTCAGCACCACATAAGCAAAAAGAAAAAGCCGAAAGTGGCGCTGTGGCTCAAGCGGTAGAGTGCTTGCCTTGAGCTGAAGAGCTGAGGGACCGCACCCAGGCCCAGAGTTCAGGCCCCACAACCGAACCCAAAAATAAAAAAAACAAAACAAAAATAAATACACCATGATTTGAGCTGTGACTCAAGTGGTAGAGCACTGGCTTTGACCCACCCGCAGGAACAGCACTCAGGCCTTAAAGTCAATCTCTAGTGCAACCACAAAAACTACAAATTTAAGCACCAATAAATCCAGTCAGATACCAGAGGTTTATACCACAAACCTTAGCTACTCAGGAGACTGGTATTGGAGGTGGTTTAGATCCAGCCCAGATAGAAATCCATGAGGCTTTTTTCCCCAGTCCTGGGGATAGAAGTCAGGACCTGGGAGCTGTCCCTGAGTTGCTTTTGCTCAAGGTTACCATTCTGCCACTTGAACCACAGCACCACTTTGTGTTTTCTGTGGATGTGGTACTGAGGAATGGAACCCTGGGCTTCATGTGTGCTATGCAAGCATTCTACCAGTACTCCACATTCTAGTTCTTGACATTCTTTTCTTCGTGTAAGCAGCAAAATTTCAGAATTGAATATGTGGTTCTGGTGGAAGACTGCCAGCCTTGAGTAGGAAAGCTAAGCGTAAACAGAATGCATTGAGTTCAAGCCCCATACTCTAGGGGATGCTGGCTTTCTCTCCCTTTTTTTGACTCTCATTCTTCTGTGTAGTAATTCATTTCTGAGGGTGGGTTGTGGGGTGACTATAGGACAAGTTCTGGGTGTTTTGGAGACTCTCTTTCTTTGTGTTGGTCCTGTGTTCTAACCCAGGTCCTCCTATGTTCTGGGGACCCCCCCCACTGCACAGCTCCACCTCGCTGCCAGAGCAGTTCCTGAAAGGTGGAGCACAAGAGCTATGCCCCCCCCACCCCCCTGCTCCTCTGGCAGTGGGGAGCAAATCCTTGGTGGAAGAGCAGCCCAGGGAGTCTGTCTTTCTGTCAGTCTTGGGTGAGGGTTCCATCTCAGGTGGAGCTTTCTATACACCGCACCAACCTTTGCCTGGAGTAACTGTTGCTCAGTACCAGAGGTGACACTGAAAACCAATGGTGCCTATTGCATGTAGTTCTCATTCGGATAGAAAAGAGGACAGAGATTAGACAGCTGACATTCCTGTGGCTTTGCTTTTAGTGCTTCTGGATGATGGCCAGATCTTAAGTATATTAGCTAGGGTGTTTCATGTGCTCTTTGCTAACTCCAGGCCTCCTAGCTATTTAGAAGGTTGAGATCTGAAGGTCTGTGTTCCAAGACAGCCCAGGTAGGAGAGCCTTTGATACTTTGATCTTCCATTAAACATGAAAATGACAAAAAGGCAGCTATGACTCAAGTGGTAGAGCACTAATATTAGCCCCCAAGGAAAGTATCAAGACCTGAGTTCAAGTCACAGGACAGGGACACACACACACACACACACACACACACACACACACACACACACAGCTTGGACTTTCCTTTAGGCTCCTCTTTATCCCTGACAATTGGGCCATGAACTCAGAGTAGTGGCTGGAACTGGATGGGACCATGATGAGCTTGGGGCTGTCTATGTGGGGAGCATCCTGCTGCCCTGTGTCCCTGCGCTGTGCTTGGGGGGCATTGGGGCTATGTGGAAAGGGCGTGAACTGACATCTCCCCATGGCTGGAGTCGGGATGTGGCCTTTGAGATGAGTTCTCTCTGAGAAGGGACTTCTCAGCTTCAGCCGCTAAAGCTGCCTCTTCCTGTGTGCTCCCAGGCCCTCTCCCTGCAGCCCCAGCACACTGAGCACCATGTCCCTGCCCACACTGTGGCAGCTGGCCATGCAGAGCCTGCTGGAGGACCAGGCCTTGGCCATCTCTGCTCTGGACGTCCTTCCCTTGGATCTCTTCTCCACGCTGTTCAGAGAGGTGGTTGCCAAGAGACGCATGGAGGTGCTGAAGGCCATGGTGCAGGCCTGGCCCTTTGCCTGCCTCCCCCTGGGGGCCCTGGTGGGCTCAGCTGACCTGGAGATCTTACAAGTCACCCTGGAGGGCCTTGAGGTGCTGCTTGAGCAGGGAGCGGGGCCCAGGTAAGGGGGACCCAGGTTGGGGGCCAGGGAGGACCCTGGAGTTCAGGGAAGAGACAAACCAGAATCAGGGAGAGTAGAGTGGTCTCACAGGGAACCTGGGGCCAGAGGATCCCAGGGATTCCTGTGGAGCTCCTTGTAGAACAGTGTCCCTTGTGTGGAGTGTTGGTGAGGATGGCTGCAGTCATGGCTGCCAGATCCCTAAATACTTCAGGCTGTGGGTGATGGAGTTAGGAATGTTTGGGGAAAGTTTCATGATGTCAGTGGTGCAGTCCTGCAATCCTAACTACTTAGGTGGCTGACATATTAAAAAGTGAGCCTGGGCAAGAGAATGTCTGAGGTTCCTATCGCTATTTAATCAAAATGAAGCCAAAGTTGTGAACCAGTGGCTCACTCCTGTAATCCTAGGTAATCAGGAGGCTGAGATCTGAGAATCACAGTTCAAAGCCAGCCTCAAAGGCAGTCTCGGCAGGAAAGTCTGAGACTCTTAGCACTTGGCCCTGTGGCTCATGAGATAGAGCACTAGCCTTGAGATGAAGAGCTTAAGGACAGCACTCAGGCCCATCGTTCATACCCTACCACCAACAACAAAAAAAGGAAAAGGGAAAGCCAAAAGTGGAGGTGTGATTCAAATGGTAGAACAACTAGCCTGGAGTAGAAAAATGTACTGGACAGCATCCATGCCCTGCCTTCAGGCCCCACTAGTGCACAATAAAAAGAAAAAGGACAGAAAGATAGAAACTAGGCAAAAGCAGGAGGAAATATGGTACACTAGATTGGCTTGGTCTAATAATGATGAAGCAGAAAGTAGCCGTTCTGCCATGTCTGTTCTGAGACTGTCCTGTGTCTCCCCCGTAGATGCAAACTGCAAGTGTTAGATCTGCAGAATAGGTCCCTGAACATCTGGACCTCAGGGTACATAGCAATGTCTCAAGCCTGCTCAGCAGCAGCCCTGACTGACAAGCCAGCAGCCAATCACTGTGCAGACCTGAGGGAGGAGCCCCCCTTCAGGATATTCATGGATGTCACCATCAGTGATGGCCCCAGGGATTGTGTGCTGGCCCACTTGCTCCAGTGGGTGGAGACGAGAAGAGACCAGGTTCAGCTGTGCTCTAAGAAGCTGCAGGTTCTGTTTACATCCACCCCTGGCTCCACCTGTCAAATACAAAGCACTCTTGGATTGCTTCATCTGGACTCCATCCAGGAGCTGGTCGTGGATGATTTGTGGCATCACAAAACATTGGAAAATATGGTTCCTTATCTGGCCCAGATGAAGAACCTTCGCCAACTTTCTTTGGCTAAGATGAAAATGGAATGTTGTTCTTGCATCTTGGAGAATTTACTCAAATACTTGTCTGAGATGGTGCTGCATAGAAATCGCCAAATTAATGAAGGAGAAGGATTCTTCTCTTATGAGATTCTGGAGAAGGTCTTCAGGTGAGGATCCTAAGTCAAAGCTGGCACAGGGAGGGGAATGTCTGTGAGACTTTTACCTATTACCATCTGCCTTTCCTCCCCAACCTGGAAGTGAAGCAGTGGTTCAAATTGATAGAAAGATAGACTTGAGCAGAAAAGCTCAGTGAGCCACAGGGCTGAGCTGAACTTGGGGTGGGTAGATATGAAAGGGGCTCAACTGTGTGGGGTGACTGCGGGGCTGAGGGGACTGAGGAGACACAGGAAGAGGCTCCTCCTCCTGAGGGTGCTGCTTAGTTCTGCCCTGGTCTTCAATGAAGTCAGAAAGCAGGGTGCATGCTGGGAGTGTGCTCAGGGCAGGAAGCCCGCTGTGGGGTCCTATGTAGAAGTGAGTGGCTGTGAGTTCCTCTATAGGAAGCAAGTCTGAGCTCACAGGATAGAAACTGGAAGCAAGGGGAAGAGGAAAGGATGCTGTGCTGTACTGCTCAGATGCATGGGTGGTTGGGCCCTGCGGGCAGGAAGCCCAGTGGTGTGTCCAGACAGTGAGGAGAGGGGGCTGGAGAGGGGGCTGGAGGGGGTGCAGCCTGGGCCAGGCTCAGGTGGCACTGACAGGCATCAGGCTGGGATGGTGGAGTGACAGGGGTCTCAGCCAGAGCATCGTGTGGTTGGTCTCCCTCGGTGCAGCAGGACAACCTTTGCTGACCATCTCCTGCCTGAGTCTGCTCTGCTCACCACCACCATTCACCCCAGTCTCTCTGCTCTCTCCTCAGGACCCTCAAGCCTCTGACCACTCTGTCTTTGATTTCAAGTCCACTGAATGAAGCAGACCTGAGGTGTCTGTCCCTGTGTCCCTGCACCAGTCAGCTCAAGCACCTGCGTCTCAGGACTGTAAATTTGGGTGACTTGTGTCCTGGGGCCCTCCGAGCTCTGCTGGAGAGAGTGTCTGGCACCCTGGAGGCCCTGGCCTTAGAGCACTGTGGGATCACTGAGGCCCAGATCTCTGCCATCCTTCCCAGCCTGAGCCAGTGCTGCCAGCTGAGCTTCTTCAGCATCTATGGGAACCGCATGTCCTTGGCTGCCCTGCAGAACCTGCTGAGCCACACAGCCAGGCTGAGGCAGTTACAGCGAGGGCTGTATCCGGCCCCTGTGGAGAGCTATGACCACGAGTGTTTGTTGTATGGATGCAGAGTCAACAGGGAACGATTTGCCCAGGTTTGTGTGAACTTGGTCCAGATCCTGAGGAACCTCCAGCCAGTCCATAAGGTCCAGGTCTGCACTTACTCATGCATAGGCTGTAAGAAGAACCAGTTCTATAGCCTGGCACCCAGTGGTAACTGGGTAGTTACAGAGGAATATTCCTTTACACGTCAGTCTAACTACTGCGGGGTTTGTGCACCTGAGTAGTTCATGCTGTTGTTTGGAAGTGAACCTGAATGTCCCTTTAGGACACCCAGTACATCCTAGTGGGAACACTAACCATCTGTCATTCCGCAGGGGAAAATATAGGAGAGGACAGGTTCTTTTGCTCTCCAGTTTCATTGTCAGGAAGGTGATGTGGGGTGCTCTGGCCTCCATGGGCCAGTGTCCTGTGTCCTCATCAAAGCAATCTGAGTGGAATGCATTCAACTTGTGTGGAACAAGTGGGAATTCCTGGTTCCTGTATTGGTATATGGACGTAAACCCATCCTGATGGAGAGACTTCCTCTGTTCATTTAATTTTATGATAATAAATAAGTTATTGTAAGGAGAGTGCCTTTGGCTCATGCCTGTAATCCTAGCTACTCAGGAGGCTGAGATCTGAGCATCCCCATTCAAAACCAGCTGAGACAAGAAGGTCTATGAGAGGTTTTTTTCCCCTGTTGTGGGGCTTGAACTCTGGGCCTGGGCGCTGTCCCTCAGCTCTTCAGCTCAAGGCTAGCACTTCTCCCCCATGAGCCACAAGGCCACTTCCCGCCTTTTCTACTCATGTTGAGCCACCTTCCCAGCCCCTCTGTGAGACTTTTGTCTTTAGTTTTCTTTATTTTTTCACCCAAAGTTGAAATGGGCCAGTGGTTCAAATGGGTGCAAGACTAGACTTGAGCAAATATCTGAGGGAGTTACCCGCCGGTGGCCAGGCCTGTAATCCTAGCTACTCAGGAGCCTGAGATCTGGGAACATTGGTTCAAAGCCAGCCCAGGCAGGAAAGTCTGTGAAACTCTTATCTTCAATAAACCACCAGAAAACTGGAAGTGGCACTCTAGCTCAAGTGGTAGAGCACTCACCTTGAGCTGAAGAGCTGAGTGACAGTGCCCACGCCCAGAGTTCAAGCCCCACGACAGACCAAAAAATACAAACGTACAAACAAAAAAAAAGTTGAGGGATACTGTCCAGGCCCTGAGTTCTTGCCTTAGAACTGAAAACAGAACACGAAAAATTAAGCTGGGTGCCAGTAGCTCAGGCCTGTAATCCTAGCTATTCAGAATGCTAAGATCTGAAGATCACAGTTGAAAGCTACTCTCGGAAGGAAAGTCCACAAAACTCTTATCTCCATGGAACCACCAGAAAACCAGAAGTGACACTGTGCCTCAAGTAGTAGAGCTCTTCCTTGAGCTGAATTGCTCAGGAACAGTGCCCAGGTCCAGAGTGCATGCCCCATGAACAACAACATCAATAAAATTAAAGCAAAATTACTAGTGAAGCTTAGGCACCAGTAGATGAATATCTGTAATCCTAGGTACACAGGAGAGTGAGTCCTGAGGATGGCAGTTTCCAGGCAGCCCAGGAAGAAAATCCTTGAGTTGCTAATCTCCCATAAGCCTTTTGTGAGGACAGACAAACCTCAGACTTGGAGCTGGGTCAAGTGGCAGAGTGACTGATAGCCAAGGGGGAAAAGGCGAAGGGACAGAACCAAGCCCTCAATTCAGTCCTCAGTACCTGCATAAAAAATAAATGTAATGCTCATGCTTGTTTCATGGAATATTATACCCACGCTCAGAATGTGGCTCAGTGGCAGAGTGCTTCCCTAGCATGCATGAAACCCTAGGTTCAATTCCTCAGTACCACACACAAGCCTAAAATGGTGCTGGGGCTCAAGTGGTAGGGTGTAGCCTTGAGCTCAAGAAAGGTGACCTGTCCCTGAATGCAAGTCCAGGATTAGCTGAAAAAGAAAAAGATTTTAAAAAAAGGAAAGGAGTCTGTCCAAATCCAGGTGCAGTGGAGAACCCGTGGCTGATTTCCTGCTGTGACATGACTACAGGAAGCCGCTGGCACCTGTGCATTGAGCACTGACCATGGAGCCCACTAACTCACTTGGGGCCAGACTGCTTCACCACAGGGGCTGTGAGGCCTTCCACACCTTGCTGCAGCCCTGAGTGCCAGCTCAGCACACTACACATGGTGAAGCTGACATCCACCTCTGAATCACTGGAGTGATTCCTCAACCTCCCCAGACCCATCATCATTCACAATGCAGCATCTTCCTTTTCCACAC
>NW_012267222.1:8521179-8521813 GCF_000151885.1 Dipodomys ordii | reverse complement strand
ACTCAAGCACAGACAGACATGACATGTGCTAAAATAGAAAGGAGTGCTGAATTATTTTCTGAAGTGCCAAAGATTGTACAGGGGGCTGGGAAGGTAGCTTAGTGGTAGACTGCTTGCCTAGCATGCATGAAGCCCTGGCTTCTATTCCTCAGTACCACATAAACGATGCTGAAAGTGGTGCTGTGGCTCAAGTGGTAGAGTGCTAGCTTTGAGCAAAATAAGCTCAGGGACAGTGCCCAGGCCCTGAGTTCAAGCCCCAGGACCGGAAAATGAGCAAAACCAAAGAACAACAACAAAAATATTTGATTTATAGTTCAGTGTATCCTGATAGCATTACTCCAGAATAATATACCCAGTTCCCCACTCTCTCTCTCTCACTGTCTCTCTTTCTCTTTCTCCTTCTCTGTTTTTCTCCCCCCATCTCCTTGTTCCTCTCTACCCCTCTCTCCCTCTCTCTACTTCTCTCTCCCTCTCCATTGTTTGGTTGGAGTTGAGGGCATAGTCCTCTTGATGTAATTGGATGCAATAGTATCACAGCCCGGCCTTGGTATCTCATGCCTGTAATCCTAGCTACTCAGGAGCCTGAGATCTGAGGATAGCAGTTCTAAGCCAGCCCAGGCAGGAAAGTCTGGGA
>NW_012267222.1:8515186-8516684 GCF_000151885.1 Dipodomys ordii | reverse complement strand
TAAAGCTTTCAGAGGAGCCAGGGGAGATGAGAATCCTGGTAAGTGGAGTCACTGCCTGTGCCTGCTTCCTTCAGAGAGCCCTGCTGATCTGTCCACATCTGGTAAGTCCCCACTCCATGAGGACCCCCAGCATTCCCCTCAGCCAGTGCCAGGGGTGACTGTAGGTCCAGTATGCCACAGAGTATTGTGATTTGGGCCTCTTCTTTTGAGGGCTTGAACTCAGGGTCTGGGGGTTGTCCCTGAGCTTTTTTTGCTCAAGGCTAGCACTCTACCACTTTGAGCCACAGCAACACTTTTGGCTTTTTCTGTGTATGTGGTACTGAGGAATGGAGTCCAGGGCTCCATTTATGCATGGTAGGCAAGCACTCTAGCACTAAACCACATTACCAGGCCCTGGGATTGGTGGTGTGTGTGTGTGTGCCAGCTTTGGGGCTTGAACTCAGGGCCTTGGCACTGTCCTGATTTTTTTCCTCAAGGCTATCTACCTCTTGATCCACAGATCTACTTCCAGCTTTCTGGTGGTTTTGAAAATAGTCACAGATGAGCTGGGAAGGTGGCTCAGTGATAGAGCGCTCGCCTTGCATGCTCAAAGCCCTGGGTTCGATTCCTCAGCACCACATAAACAAAAAGAAAAAAGCCAGAAGGGTGCTGTGGCTCAAGTGGTAGAGCGCTAGCCTTGAGCTGAAGAGCTGAGGGACAGCTCCCAGGCCCAGAGTTCAGGCCCCATGACTGGACCCCCGCCCAAAAAAAAAAAACAAAACAAAACAGAAAATAGTCACAGACTTGCCAGACATGGGTGGCTCACAACTGAAATCCTTACTACTCAGGAGGCTGAGATCTAAGGATCACAGTTCAAAGGCAGTCTGGGCAGGAAAATACCTCCAATAAACTACTCAGAAAACCAGACATGGCGCAGTGTCTCCAGTGGTAGAGCACTAGCATTGAGCTGAAGAGATGAAGGACAGAGCCAGGCTCAGAGTTCAAAGCTCTTCACTGTAGGGGGAAAAAAAGAGTCTCAGACTTTTACTCCTAGACTAGCTTTGAACTGTGTTCCACAGATCTTAGGCTCTTTAGGAGCTAGATTACAAGTGTGAGCCACTGGCGCCTACCTTGGAATTTTTCAATAATTTTGTACTTTATTATTATTTGCTCTAGAACTAGAGCTTGAAAGTAAGGTCTGGGTGTTGCTGTTTAACGTTTTCATTCAAGCCTTTCACAATACTGCTAAAGATACATCTTCTCTTCCAGCTTTAAGTAGAGTCTCAATATTTCTCCTGAACACTCAGACAAGATCCAAACATCCAGGATATTTTTTAAATTAGTTGTGGGACTTGAAGTAGAGGCCTGGATGCTGTCCCTGAGCTCTTTTTGCTCAAAAGTAGCACTCTCCCAATTTGAGCCACAGCACCACTTCCAGTTTTCTGGTGGTCAGTTGAAGATGAGACTCTCACAGACTTTCCTGCTCAAGCTGGCTTTGAGCCTGGATCCTCAGATCTCA
>NW_012267222.1:8513133-8513606 GCF_000151885.1 Dipodomys ordii | reverse complement strand
ACAGCCCAGGCAGGAGAGTCTTTGATACTTTGATCTTCAATTAAACATGAAAATGACAGAAAGGCAGCTATGACTCAAGTGGTGGAGCACTAATAATAGTCCCATAGGAAAGTGCCAGGACCTGAGCTCAAGGCACAGGATTGGGACACACACACACACAGATAGACACACACACACACATACACACAAACACAGAGAGAGAGAAAGAGAGAGAGAGAAAGTGATTCCGCTGACCTTTAGGCTCCTCATAATCCCTGACAATTGGGCCATGAGCTCAGAGTAGTGACTGGAACTGGATGGGACCATGGTGAGCTTGGGGCTGTCTATGTGGGGAGCATCCTGCTGCCCTGTGTCCCAGCGCTGTGCTTGGGGGGCATGGGGGCTATGTGGAAAGGGCGTGAACGGACGTCTCCCCATGGCTGGAGTCGGGATGTGGCCTTTGAGATGAGTTCTCTCTGAGAAGGGACTTCTCA
>NW_012267222.1:8496429-8506753 GCF_000151885.1 Dipodomys ordii | reverse complement strand
AGAAGGCTAGGCTTGAGCAAAAAAGCTCAGGGATAGTGTCAGGTCCTGAGTTCATACCCTAGGACAAAACAAAGAAAAAAAAATTAAGCCGGGTGTAATCCTAGCTGTTTAGGAAGCAGAGATATGAGGATCACAGTTCAAAGCCAGTCTAGGCAGGAAAGTCTACCAGACCCTTATCTCCAATGAACCACCAGCCAACCAGAGGTGGTGGTCTTGCTCAAGTGCTAGAGCTCTTGCCTTGAGCTCAATTACTCAGAGACAATACCCAGGTTCAGAGTGCATGCCCCATGAGCAACAACTGATAAAAGCAAAATTACTAGTGAGGCTTAGGCACCAGTAGCTCAGTTTCTGTAATCCTAGGTATACAGGAGAATTTGTTTGGAGAATACCAATTTCCAGACAGTCCAGGAAGAAAATTCTTGAGTTTCTCTTCTCCTACAACCTTTTGTTAGGAGAGACCAAACTTCAGACTTGGAGCTGTGTCAAGTGGTTGAGTGACTGACAGCCAAGGGGGAAAAGGCTAAGGGAGAGAGCCAAGCCCTCAATTCAATCCTCAGTACCTGCATAAAGAAGAAAATATAATCTTCTTGAGTCTTTGATAGAAAACTAGTCCTAAGACTGGGAAGGTGGCTCAGTGGTAGAGTGTTTGCCTAGCATGCATGAAGCCCTGGGTTCAATTCCTCAGTACCACACACACAGAAAAAGCCTGAAGTGCTGGGGCTCACATGGTAGAGTGCTCTCCTTGAACACAGAGAGGATCAGGAATAGTGCCCTGTCCCTGACTTTTGCCCAAACTGGCAAAAAGAAAAAGAAGGAAAGGAGTCCTGTCCAAATCCAGGTGCAGTTGAGAACCCGTGGCTGATTTCCTGCTGCGACATGACTAAGGAAGCCGCTGGCACCTGTGCATTGAGCACTGACCATGGAGCCCACTAACTCACTTGGGGCCAGACTGCTTCTCCACAGGGGCTGTGAGGCCTTCCACACCTTGCTGCAGCCCTGAGTGCCAGCTCAGCACACTACACATGGTGAAGCTGACATCCACCTCTGAATCACTGGAGTGATTCCTCAACCTCCCCAGACCCATCATCATTCACAATGCAGCATCTTCCTTTTCCACACTGGTTGAATACAAGAGGGGCTGGAAGCCCCCAGGGTGCAGGCAGCATGGGGAGGTGGGGACACAGCTGTGCTGAATACAGCTTGCAGAGTCTGACCAGCAGGGGGCAGGAGAGGCCGGCCTAGTGCAGAGAAGCCTGTTGTCAGCACACACCAAGCCCACACCTGAGGCTCCTGAGCCAACTGTGAGGAGTGTCCAGGGCTTTGGCATCTGGCCAGCAGGGAGGGGCTCTGGGAAGGAGGGCCTTGCTCCAGGGACTGGCTCTCATTGCCACCTAAAACCTTCCAGGCCTCGGGCCCACCTGTGGGACAAATGGCCAACCTGGGTTCCCTCCAGTCTGAGTGGAGGCAGGGACACGATGTAGTCTTAGGCCTGTGACCCAGCCTCTGGGGAGTTCCTCAGAGCCATGGTGCCACAGCCAATGCCCAGCACAAGAATGCTGACGTACCATTAGCCGTCTGCAGCAGTGAAGAACTCCAAGGGGCTCCTCAGGCCCCTGAGGAGAGAGCAAGTGGCTACACCTGAGAACTGCTGGAGACATTCGGGGTTGGACAGCCTCAGAGGAGAGGACTATGTGGAACAGGATCCAGGCTGCTGTGACCACAGCCAGGATGCTGTGTGGTGAAGAGCCTGACTGCAGTCACAGCCACCCTCCAGGGGTCTGACCCCAAGGGCAGGTGTCCTGGAATGCTGGTATTCCCCAGACCCCACTCACCAGACAGGTTCTCTGCAGTTCAATAGGCAGAGAAGGCTTCAGAAGTACAAAGCGATCAAGATGTTACTGGAGTTCTAGAAAGGGAGTGAGAATGGAAGGAAGAATCCCAGGGAGGAAGCAAGGAGAAGAGGAAGGAAGGAAAGGGGGAAGGCCTTGTGGACATGGCTCAGTGTGGAGATCTTGACCGGCAGCACAATCCCCCAGCATCTAACTCAAGCACAGACAGACATGACATGTGCTAAAATAGAAAGGAGTGCTGAATTATTTTCTGAAGTGCCAAAGATTGTACAGGGGGCTGGGAAGGTGGCTTAGTGGTAGACTGCTTGCCTAGCATGCATGAAGCCCTGGGTTCGATTCCTCAGTACCACATAAAGAAAGCTGAAAGTGGTGTTGTGGCTGAAGTGGTAGGGTGCTAGCTTTGAGCAAAAGAAGCTTAAGGACAGTGCCCAGGCCCTGAGTTCAAGCCCCAGGACTGGCAAATAACAAAACTAAAACCAAAGAACAACAAAAAAATGTATGATTTCTAGTCCAGTGTATCCTCATAGTATTTCTCTAGTGTAATATAGCCAGATTCTTCTCTGTCTCTTTTCTGTCTTCCTCTCCATCTCCCCCCCTCTCTTTCTGTCCATCTCTCCCCTTTTCTCCTCTTTCCTCTCTGTTGTTGGGCTTGGAGTTCAGGGCATAGTCCTCTTTTTTTGGGGGGTCTGGTCGTGGGGTCTGAATTCTGGGCCTGGTTGCTGTCCCTCATCTCTTCAGCTCAAGGCTGGTGCTCTACCACTTGAGCGACAGCACTACTTCCAGTTTTTTTTTTTTTTTGCTTATATGGTGCTGAGTAATTGAATCCAGAGCTTCATGCATGCAAGGCAAGCACTCCAACACTGAGCCACCTTCCCAGCCCCATAGACCTCTTAATTAATGGGATGTCAGAGTCTTACAGACAGGCCTTGGTGGCTCAGGATTGTAATCCTAGCCACTTAGGAGCCTGAGATTTTAGCATCACAGTTCAAAGCCAGCCCAGGCATCAATATCCTGGAGACTCTTATGCCCCATAAACCATTCAGAAAACCGGAAGTGGCCCTGTGTCTTAAGAGGAAGAGTGCTCCCCTTGAGCTGAAGAGCTGAGTAATAGTGCCCAGGCCCAGAGTTCAAGCCTGAGGACAGTAAAAACAACAACAAAAAAATATCTCACACTTTTCTTCCCAAGTTGGTTTTGAATTTCAGTCCTCAGAACTGGGCCACCTGAGTAGCGAGGATTCAGGCATGAGCCGGACCTGTTTGGCTTATAGTTTTGTTTTGATTATTTGTTGGTTGGTTTAATCAAAACAAGATATCAGAATGTAGTACTAAGCCATTCTGCAAGTAATTCTCCCTACAGCATCCCTACCAGCTGAGAGTCTAGCAGTAAACTGCCACACTGAGTTTGGGTGCATTTATCATGCAAAAGCAAAAAAACAAAAACAAAACACAAACCTCAGATAAACAAGATTGCTTTTTTTCCCCCCTGAAACAAAGAGAAAACCTATCATCTGAGTGCTAGTGGCTCAACTGTAAATCTGTCTACTCAGGAGGCTGAGATGTGATTATCTCTGTTGGGCACTAGCCCATATAAGAGAAAAAGTCCTGAAGACTTTTTTTTTTGCCAGTCCTGGGCCTGGAAGTCCTGGACAGAGCACAGTCCCTAATCTTCTTTGTGCTCAAGGCTAGCACTCTACCACTTGAGCCTCAGAGCCACTTCTGCCTTCTTCTGTTATGTGGTACTGAGGAATTGAACCTATGCCTTCATGCATGCAAGGCAAGCACTCTACAACTAAGCCACATTCCCAGATGCCTGAAGCCTGTTTTTTTTTCCCCCCATGGTCCAGGGGCTTGAAGTTTGGGCCTGGCACTGTCCTTGAGCTCTTCAGCAAAAAACAAGGACTCTGTTACTTGAGCCACAGTGCCGCTTCCGGTTTTCTGGTGGTTACTTGGATATGAGAGTCTCAGGCCTTCACTGCCCAGGCTGGCTTTGAACCATGATCCTCATATGTCAGCCTCCTGAGTAGCTAGGCTTGAGCCACCAGTGCCTGGCTCCCTGAACACTATTATCTCCAATTTTAACCACCAAAAAGCCTGAAGTGCAGGTGTGGGTCAAGTGGTAGAGCAGAGTGCTAGTCTTGATCTGCAAAACTGAAGGGACAGAGTGTGAGATACTGACATCCAGCCCCAGTACACATACTCTCTCTCTCTCTTTCCCTCTCTCTGTGTCTCTCTGTGTCAATCTCTGTCTCAATCTGTCTCCTTGTCTCTCTGTCTCTGTCTGTCTGTTGTCTGTCTGTCTGTCTGTCTGTCTGTCTCTCTCTCTCTCTCTCTCTCTCACACACACACACACACACACTCACACAGAGCCAGATTATCTTTGTCAGTGACTATGGGCCTCCTAGCTAGAGGCAAAACATCTACCGCCTGTGGTGGAGAGCAGAGCAAGCATGTCTGTCTCACACACTTGGACTTGAAGGACACAGAGGAGGGAAGCACAAGCATTGCAGTGCACACAAGTCAGGACTGGGTGTTAAACTTTCATTCTCCCTCCCCTCCCCCTTTCCTCCAGGACCCTCTGGACAAGGCAGAAATCCAATCAGGAGGAAGTGGGTGGAGCTTCAGGACTGAGCAGATGCTGCTTTCTGATTGGACACTGGGAGTTGGCCAAGGGTAGGACCAGTAGACAGAGGGAATAAAGCTTCAGAGGAGCCAGGGGAGATGAGAACCCTGGTAAGTGGAGTCACTGCCTGTGCCTGCTCCCTTCAGAGAGCCCTGCTGATCTGTCCACATCTGGTAAGTCCCCACTCCATGAGGACCCCCCAACATTCCCCTCAGCCAGTGCCAGGGTTGACTGTAGGTCCAGTATGCCACATAGTATTGTGATTTGGACCTCTTCTTTTGAGCCTGTCCTGGGGATTGAACGCAGAGTCTTGCGTTGTCCCTGAGCTTCTTTTGCTCAAGGCTAGCACTCTACCACTTTGAGCTACAGCAACACTTTTGGCTTTTTCTGTGTATGTACTGAGGAATGGAAACCAGGGATGGATTCATGCATGCTATGCAAGCACTCTCACACTAAGCCACATTACCAGGCCCTGCAATTGGTTGTGTGTGTGTGTGTGTGGGTGTGTGTGTGTGCCAGCTTTGGGGCTTGAACTCAGGGCCTTGGCACTGTCTTGATATTTTTCCTCAAGGCTATCTACCTCTTGATCCACAGATCTACTTCCAGCTTTTTAGTGTTTTTGAACATAGTCACAGACTTGCCAGGCATGGGTGGCTCACAACTGAAATCCTAGCTACTCAGGAGGCTGAGATCTGCGGATTCTGGTTCAAAGGCAGCCCTGGCAGGAAAAGTCTGTGTGCCTAATATCTCCAATAAACCACTCAGAAAACCAGACATGGCGCTGTGGCTCAAGTGGTAGAGCACTAGCATTGAGCTGAAGAGGTGAAGTACAGAGCCAGGCCCAGAGTTCAAAGCCCTTCACTGTATGGGGGGAAAAAGTCTCAGACTTTGCCTCCTAGACCGGCTTTAAACTTTGTTCCACAGATCTTAGGCTCTTTAGGGGCTTTCACTATACTCCTAAGGACACAACTGCTCTTCCAGCTTTAAATAGAGTCTCAATAATTTACCTGAACACTCAGACTCCGATCCAAACATCCATGCTTTTTTTTTTTATTATAAGATGTGGGGCTTGTAGTAGAGGCCTGGATGCTGTCCCTGAGCAATTTTTGCTCAAAAGTAGCACTCTCCCAATTTGAGCCACAACACCACTTCCAGTTTTCTGGTGGTCAATTGAAGATGAGACTCTCACAGACTTTCCTGCTCAAGCTGGCTTTGAGCCTGGATCCTCAGATCTCAGCCTCCTGAGCAGCTAAGACTATAGGGCTGAGCCCCCTCACCCCCACTAATTCAGGCTTTGCAATATGGGATGACAGATAAGAACCACCATGCCAGGTGGTTGGTAACTGACGGGATAGGACTTCAGTTCTCTCAATTTCTACTCCACAGGAGCTGGGCTTTCAGGTAGGAGCCACTAGACCATGCCTCAATTTTGATAAGTTAAATATTGAGTTCAAATCAGGAATCTGTGGCTCCTGTTTGTAATCCTATCAACTTGAGGTTAGCTAAGAGTGAAGAATCCAAGTAACAGGATATTCTGGGTGGAGAAGGTTCTGATCTCCTCAAAAATAAATACACCTTGACTGGAGCTGTGACTCAAGTGGTAGAGCACTGGCTTTGACCAGCCCTGGGGAACAGCACCCAGGCCTTCAAGGTCAATCTCTAGTGCAAGCACAAAAAGCAATAGAAATTTAAAGCACCAAAAACCAGTCAGATACCAGTGCTTTATAACACTAACCCTAGCTACTGAGGAGACTGACATCTAAGATGGTTCAGATCCTGCCCAGACAGAACTCCATGAGGCTTTATTTTTTCCCCCATCCTGGGGATGGAAGTCAGGGCCTTGGAGCTGTCCCTGAGTTGCTTTTGCTCAAGGTTTCCATTGTGCCCCTTGAGCCACAGCACCACTTTGGGTTTTCTGTGGATGTGGTACTGAGGAATGGAACCCTGGGCTTCATGGGTGATATACAAGTACTCTACCACTAAGTCACATTTCCAATCCTTGAGATTCTTCTCTTCAGGGGCTGGGAAGGTGCTCAGTGGTAGAGCACTTGCCTTGCATGCATGAGGCCCTGGGTTGGATTCCTCAGCACCACATAAAGAAAAAAAAAAGCCAGAAGTTGCACTGTGGCTCAAGCGGTAGAGTGCTAGCCTTGAGGTGAAGAGCTGAGGGACAGAGCCCAGACCTGGAGTTTAGATGCACGACTGCACCACCCTCCCAACCACCCCAACAAAGAGAGAGTCTTCTCTTCCGTTAAGCAGTAAAATTTCAGAATTGGATATGTGGTTCTGGTGGAAGACTGCCAGCCTTGATTAGGAAACCTAAGAGTAAACAAAAGGCATTGAGTTCAAGCCCCATACTCAGGGGGCTGCTCTCTTTCTCTCTTTTTTTTGTCTGTTTTTCTTCTGTATAGTATTTCATTTCAGAGGGTGGGTGGGGGAGTGGCAATAGGAGAAGTTCTGGGTGTTTCGGAGATTCTGTTTCTCTGTGTTGGTCCTGTGTTCTAACCCAGGTCCTCCTATGTACTGAGGACCCCCACCCCACAGCTCCACCTCGCTGCCAGAGCAGTTCCTGAAAGGTGAAGTTTTGTCCTGATCTGTGTACCCCACCCCCCTGCTCCTCTGGCAGTGAGGAACATCTCCTGGGTGGAAGAGCAGCCCTGGGAGTCTCTCAGAGCCAGCCTTGGGTGAGGACTCCATCTCAGAGGTGCTACTTTCTACACACCACACCAGCCTCTGCCTGTCTTTACTGTTGCTCAATAACGGTGGTGACACTGCCTACTATGGTGCCTATTGCCTGCAGTCCTCATCTGAGGCTGGGATATCTAAGAAGGAAAAGAGGACAGAGATTGGGCAGCTGACATTCCTGTGGCTTTTCTTTTAGCAATTTTGAGAGATCGGCAGACCTTCAGACAACAAGCTAGAGTGTGTCATGTGTCCTTGGCTAACTCCTCTCCTCCTTGCTACACAGAAGGCTGAGATCTGAGGGTCAGGGTGCCAAGACAGCCCAGGCAGGAGAGTCTTTGATACTTTGATCTTCAATTAAACATGAAAATGACAGAAAGGCAGCTATGACTCAAGTGGTGGAGCACTAATAATAGTCCCATAGGAAAGTGCCAGGACCTGAGCTCAAGGCACAGGATTGGGACACACACACACACAGATAGACACACACACACACATACACACAAACACAGAGAGAGAGAAAGAGAGAGAGAGAAAGTGATTCCGCTGACCTTTAGGCTCCTCATAATCCCTGACAATTGGGCCATGAGCTCAGAGTAGTGACTGGAACTGGATGGGACCATGGTGAGCTTGGGGCTGTCTATGTGGGGAGCATCCTGCTGCCCTGTGTCCCAGCGCTGTGCTTGGGGGGCATGGGGGCTATGTGGAAAGGGCGTGAACGGACGTCTCCCCATGGCTGGAGTCGGGATGTGGCCTTTGAGATGAGTTCTCTCTGAGAAGGGACTTCTCAGCTTCAGCCGCTAAAGCTGCCTCTTCCTGTGTGCTCCCAGGCCCTCTCCCTGCAGCCCCAGCACACTGAGCACCATGTCCCTGCCCACACTGCGGCAGCTGGCCATGCAGAGCCTGCTAGAGGACCAGGCCTTGGCCATCTCTGCTCTGGACGTCCTTCCCTTGGATCTCTTCTCCACGCTGTTCAGAGAGGTGGTTGCCAAGAGACGCATGGAGGTGCTGAAGGCCATGGTGCAGGCCTGGCCCTTTGCCTGCCTCCCCCTGGGGGCCCTGGTGGGCTCAGCTGACCTGGAGATCTTACAAGTCACCCTGGAGGGCCTTGAGGTGCTGCTGGAGCAGGGAGCGGGGCCCAGGTAAGGGGGACCCAGGTTGGGGGCCAGGGAGGACCCCGGAGTCCAGGGATGAGACAAACTAGAATCAGGGAGAGTGGAGTGGTCTCACAAGAGACCTGGGGCCAGGGATCCCGGGGATTCCTGTGGAGCTCCTTGTAGAACAGCGTTCCTGGATGTGGAGGGTTGGTGGGGATGGCTGCAGTCATGGCTGCCAGATCCCCAACTCCTTCAGGCCATGGGTGATGGAGTTGGGAAAGGTTGGGGAAAGTTCCATGATGTCACTGGTGCACTCCTCTAATCCTACCTACCTAGGTGCCTGAAATGTTGAAAAGTGAGCCTGGGCAAGAAAATGTCTGAGGTTCTTATCTCTAATCAAAATGAAACCAAAGCTGTGAGCCAGTGGCTCACTCCTGTAATCCTAGATAATCAGAATGCTGAGATCTGAGAATCAGGTTTCAAAGCCAGCCTGGACAGGAAAGCTTAAGACTCTTACCAATTAGCCCTGTGGCTCATGTGATAGAGCACTAGCCTTGAGATGCACTCAGGTCCAGTGCTCAGACCCTACCACCAACAACAAAAAAAGGAAAAGGGAAAGCCTTAAGTGGAGGTGTGATTCAAATGGTAGAACAATTAGCCTGGAGTGGAAAAACCTAACAGACAGCATCCATGCCCTGCCACCAGGCCCCATTACTAGTGCACAATAAAAAGAAAAAAGACAGAAAGATATAATCTAGGAAAAAGCTGGAGGAAATATGGTATGCTAGATTGATTGGCTTGGTCTAATAATGATGAAGCAGAAAGTGGCTGTTCTGCCATGTCTGTTCTGAGACTGTCCTGTGTCTCCCCTGTAGATGCAAACTGCAAGTGTTAGATCTGCAGAATAGGTCCCTGAACATCTGGACCTCAGGGTACATAGCAATGTCTCAAGCCTGCTCAGCAGCAGCCCTGACCGACAAGCCAGCAGCCAATCACTGTACAGACCTGAGGGAGGAGCCCCCTTTCAGGATATTCATGGATGTCACCATTAGTGATGGCCCCTGGGATTATGTGTTGGTCCACTTGCTCCAGTGGGTGGACACAAGAAGAGACCAGGTTCAGCTGTGCTCTAAGAAGCTGCAGGTTCTGTTTGCCTCCACCTGTCAAATACAAAGCACTCTTGGAGTGCTTCATCTGGACTCCATCCAGGAGCTGGTTGTGGATGATTTATGGCATCACAAAACACTGGAAAGTATGGTTCCTTATCTGGGCCAGATGAAGAACCTTTGCAAGCTTTCTCTTGCTACGATGAAAATGGAATGTTCTTGCACCTCGGAGAATTTACGCAAATACTTGTCTGAGCTGCTGCAGCAGGGAAATCCCCAAATCAATGAACTTAAAGGCTTATTCCGTTATGAAAACCTCGACGAGGTCTTCAGGTGAGGATCCTTAGTTAACACTTGCAGGGAGGGGATCTTCTGTGAGACTTTTACCTATTGTCATCTTGCTTTCCTCCACCAAACTGGAAGTGAAGCAGTGGTTCAAACTGGTAGAAAGATAGACTTGAGCAAAAAAGCTCAGTGAGCACACAGGGCTGAGCTGAACTTGGGGTGGGTAGATATGAAAGGGGCTCAACTGTGTGGGGTGACTGCGGGGCTGAGGGGACTGAGGAGACACAGGAAGAGGCTCCTCCTCCTGAGGGTGCTGCTAAGTTCTTCCCTGGTCTTCAATGAAGTCAGAAAGCAGGGTGCATGCTGGGAGTGTGCTCAGGGCAGGAAGCCCGCTGTGGAGTCCTATGTAGCAGTGAGTGGCTGTGAGTTCCTCTATAGGAAGCAAGTCTGAGCTCACAGGATAGAAACTGGAAGCAAAGGGAAGAGGAAAGGATGCTGTGCTGCGATGCTCAGATGTATGGGTGGTTGGGTCCTGCGGGCAGGAAACCCAGTGGTGTGTCCAGACAGTGAGGAGAGGGGGCTGGAGAGGGGGCTGGAGGGGGTGCAGCCTGGGTCAGGCTCAGGTGGCACTGACAGGCATCAGGCTGGGATGGTGGAGTGACAGGGGTCTCAGCCAGCAGCATC
>NW_012267222.1:8479551-8496149 GCF_000151885.1 Dipodomys ordii | reverse complement strand
GGCCCAGCTCTCTGCCATCCTGCCCACCCTGAGCCAGTGCTGCCAGCTGAGCTTCTTCAGCATCTATGGGAACCGCATGTCCTTGGCTGCCCTGCAGAACCTGCTGAGCCACACAGCCAGGCTGAGGCAGTTACAGCGAGGGCTGTATCCGGCCCCTGTGGAGAGCTATGACCACGAATGTTTGTTGTATGGATGTGAAGTCAGCAAGGTGAGATTTGCCCAGGTTTGTGTGAGCTTGGTGCAGATCCTGAGGAACCTACAGCCAGCCCATAAGGTCCAGGTCTGCACTTACTCATGCATAGGCTGTAAGAAGAACCAGTTCTATAGCCTGGCACCCACTGGTAACTGGGTAGTTACAGAGGAATATTCCTTTACATGTCAGTCTAACTACTGCGGGGTTTGTGCACCTGAGTAGTTCATGCTGTTGTTTGGAAGTGAACCTGAATGTCCCTTTAGGACACCCAGTACATCCTATTGGGGAAAATATAGGAAGGTTCTTTTGCTCTCCTCCAGTTTCATTGTCAGGAAGGTGATGTGGGGTGCTCTGGCCACCATGGGCCCAGTGTCCTGTGTCCTCATCCAAGGAATCTGAGTGGAATGCATTCAACTTGTATAGAACAAGAGGGAATTCCTGGTTCCTGAATTGTTATATGGACATTAACCCATCCTGATGGAGAGACTTCCTCTGTTCATTTAATTTTATGATAATAAATAAGTTATTGTAAGGAGAGTGCCTTTGGTTCATGCCTGTAATCCTAGCTACTCAGGAGGCTGTGATCTGAGCATCCCCATTCAAAACCAGCTGAGACAAGAAGGTCTGTGAGAGGTTTTTTTCCCCTGTTGTGGGGCTTGAACTCTGGGCCTGGGCTCTGTCCCTCAGCTCTTCAGCTCAAGGCTAGCACTTCTCCCCCATGAGCCACAAGGCCACTTCCCGCCTTTTCTACTTATGTTGTGTTGAATCGATCT
This sequence comes from Dipodomys ordii, assembly GCF_000151885.1. NCBI lineage: Eukaryota > Metazoa > Chordata > Mammalia > Rodentia > Heteromyidae > Dipodomys > Dipodomys ordii. Next base: position 8,495,183 of record NW_012267222.1, on the reverse strand, counting down.
AGAATCTCATGCATGCAAAGCAAGCACTCTATCATTGAGCCACCTTCCCAGCCCATCTGTGAGACTTTTGTCTTCAATTTTCTTTATTTCTTTGCCCAAAGTTGAAATGGGCCATTGGTTCTGTCGCTCAAGTGGTAGAGCACTCGCCTTGAGCTGAAGAGCTGAGGGACAGCGCCCAGGCCCTGAGTACATGCTTTAGGCCTGAAAAAAGAAAAATAAAATTAAGCTGGGTGCCAATAGCTCAGGCTTGTAATGCTTGCTATTCAGAATGCTAAGATCTGAAGATCACAGTTCAAAGCTACTCTTGGAAGGAAAGTCCATAAGACTCTTGTTTTTTTGGTCGGTTGTGGGGCTTGAACTCTGGGCCTGGGCACTGTCCCTGCACTTTTCAGCTCAAGGCAAGTGCTCTACCCCTTGAGCCACAGCGCCACTTCCAGTTTTCTAGTGGTTTATTGGAGATAAGAGTCTCAAGGAGTTTCCTGCCCAGGCTGGCTTTGAACCCTGATCCTCAGATCTCAGCCTCCTGAGTAAGCTAGGATTATAGGCGTGAGCCACCGGCGCCCAGCTAAAGACTCTTATCTCCATTGAACCACCAGAAAACCAGAAGGGGCACTGTGCCTCAAGTGGTACAGCTCTTGCTTGAGCGGAATTGCTCAGGACTATTACCCAGGTCCAGAGTGCATGCCCCATGAACAACAACGACAATAAAAATAAAGCAAAATTACTAGTGAAGCTTAGGCACCAGTAGATGAATATCTGTAATTCTAGGTACACAGGAGAGTGAGTCCTGAGGATGGCAGTTTCCAGGCAGCCCAGGAAGAAAATCCATGAGTTGCTTACCTCCCATGAGCCTTTTGTGAGGACAGACAAACCTCAGATTTGGAGCTGGGTCAAGTGGCAGAGTGACTGACAGCCAAGGGGGAAAAGGCGAAGGGACAGAACCAAGCCCTCAATTCAGTCCTCAGTACCTGTATAAAGAAGAAAATGTAATGTTCATGCATCTTTCATGGAATATTATACCCAAGCTCAGAATGTGGCTCAGTGGTAGAGTGCTTCCCTAGCATGCATGAAGCCCTGGGTTCAATTCCTCAGTACCACACACACAGAAAAAGCCTGAAGTAGTGCTGGGGCTCAAGTGGTAGAGTGTAGCCTTGAGCACAGAGAGGCTCAGGGAAGGTGGCCCGTCCCAGAATTCAAGCCCAGGATTGGGAGAAAAAGAAAAAGAAGGAATGGAGTCCTGTCCAAATCCAGGTGTAGTGGAGAACCCGTGGCTGATTTCCTGCTGTGACATGACTACAGGAAGCCGCTGGCACCTGTGCATTGAGCACTGACCATGGAGCCCACTAACTCACTAACTGGGGCCAGACTGCTTCACCACAGGGGCTGTGAGGCCTTCCACACCTTGCTGCAGCCCTGAGTGCCAGCTCAGCACACTACACATGGTGAAGCTGACATCCACCTCTGAATCACTGGAGTGATTCCTCAACCTCCCCAGACCCATCATCATTCACAATGCAGCATCTTCCTTTTCCACACCTGGTTGAATACAAGAGGGGCTGGAAGCCCCCAGGGTGCAGGCAGCATGGGGAGGTGGGGACACAGCTGTGGTGAATACAGCTTGCAGAGTCTGACCAGCAGGGGGCAGGAGAGGCCGGCCTAGTGCAGAGAAGCCTGTGGTCAGCACACACCAAGCCCACACCTGAGGCTCCTGAGCCAACTGTGAGGAGTGTCCAGGGCTTTGGCATCTGGCCAGCAGGGAGGGGCTCTGGGAAGGAGGGCCTTGCTCCAGGGACTGGCTCTCATTGCCACCTAAAGTCTGCAAGACCTCGGGCCACCTGTGGGACAAATGGCCAAGCTGGGTTCCCTCCAGTCTGAGTAGAGGCAGGGACACGATGTAGTCTTAGGCCTGTGACCCAGACTCTGGGGAGTTCCTCAGAGCGCCGGTGCCACAGCCAATGCCCAGCACAAGGACGCTGACGTACCATCAGCCGTCTGCAGCAGTGAAGAACTCCAAGGGGCTCCTCAGGCCCCTGAGGAGAGAGCAGATGGCTACACCTGAGAACTGCTGGAGACAGGCGAGGTGGATCAGCCTCAGAGGAGAGGACCATGTGGAACAGGATCCAGGCTGCTGTGACCACAGCCAGGATGCTGTGTGGTGAAGAGCCTGACTGCAGTCACAGCCACCCTCTCCAGGGGTCTGACCCCAAGGGCAGGTGTCCTGGAATGCTGGTATTCCCTAGACCCCACTCACCAGACAGGTTCTCTGCAGTTCAATATGCAGACATACCACACCTACAAGATACCACTGATGTTCTGGTGAGAGAGAGAATAGAAACAAGAAATCAGGGAGGAAGTTAATGAGGAAGGAGGGAGGGAAGGAGGGATGGAGCAAGAATGGAATGAAAGAAGTAAGGAAGGATGACAGGAAGGAAGGAAGGAAGTCTGAGAATCGTAGTCTTGGAGGCTCAGCACTTTGGAGGTTTGGGAGGTTGAGACAGGAGGCTCACCGGAGCCAGTAGTTATCTAGCCAGGCCTTCCTAGATAATGTGGATCGCTTCTCAAAGAACAAAACAAGAGCCAGTCATCAGTGGCTCACCTCTGTAATCCTAGCCACTCAGGAGGCTAACATCTGAGGATCCCAGTTCAAAGCCAACCTGGGTAGAAGAGTCCCAGTGAGACTCTTATCTCCAATTAACCACTAAAAAACCTGTAGAGGAGCTGATATGGTGGAGGAAGTACCATGGACTATTATAATTTGACTTGGGTTGTATAAAATGGATAATGAATGATTTTAAGCTATAAATATTACTGTGCTTTCTGTGGATAAGACTTCCCTGGTTAAGTAACTAGCTATTTTATTTTTTTTTGGGTCTGGTCATGGGGCCTGAACTCTGGGTCTGGGTGCTGTCCCTCAGTTCTTCAGCTCAAGGCTAGCGCTCTACCACTTGAGCCACAGCGCCACTTCTGGCTTTTTTCTTTTTGCTTATGTGGTGCTGAGGAATCGAACCCAGGGCCTCAGGCATGCAAGGCAAACGCTCTACCACTGAGCCATCTTCCCAGCCCCAGGTGTGAATTTCTTGTAACAATCATTGGCTAAACCCAACACCCAAACTCCCCCTTTCCCTGCCCTAGCCAAAAATACTTCAAGGCCAGTGTGGGATGGCACTCGGGGTATTCCCTGGGTTTCCGGACTTCAGGTGCGGTCCTGGCGTGTCAGCACTTTTTGCTCAATAAAATCTTTTAGGTTCACTGTGGACTGAGTGGTCTCACTGCACCTCCCTACTACAGAGCTAAACCTCCAAATGTTAGACCACTATTCTTGAGCAAAATAGCTCAAGGGCCAAAACAATTCTAGGCAAAAAAAGACAACAAGGAAGGGAATCTCGATGCCAGACTTCAAACTCAACTATAGAGCCATAATAACAAAGACAGCTTGGTACTGACATAAAAACAGACCTGAAGACCAATGGAATAGATTAGAAGATCCAGAAATAAATCCACAAGCCTATAAGTCAGCTGATATTTGACTAAGGAGCCAAAGACATACAGTGGAAGAAGCACAGCCTCTTCAACTACTGGTGCTGGGAAAACTGCGCAGCCACATGCAGAAAACAAAAAGTGGACCCCAGCCTGTCACCATGTACTAACTTCAACACAAAGTGGATTAAAGACCTTAACATTAAACCTCAACCTTTGACATACTGCAGGGCAGAATGGGAGAGACACTTGAACTTATTAGGCACAGCAGGAACTTCCTGAACAGAGTCCCAGGGTCACAACAAGTTGGAGAGAGACTCGATAAATGATACTATCTTAAAATAAAAAGTTTCTGCACAGCTTAAGACATAGCAACCAAACTAGAAAGAAAGCCAACTAATTGTAAAAAAAAAAAAAAGTATTTACCAGCAATATTATCAGACAAGAGTCTAATATCAAGTATATACAGGGAACTCAAGAAACTAATCCCTCCCAAACCTAACAAACAAATTACTAAACAGGCAATGGAACTAAAGAGAGACTTCTCAGAAGAGATAAAAATGGCAAAGAAACACATGAGGGGATGTTCATCATCCCTGGCTGTAAAGAAAACGCAAATCAAAACAACCCTGAGATACCACCTTACCCCAGTCAGAATGGCCCACATCCTAAAGTCAAATGCTGGAGGGGATGTAGAGAAAGAGGAACCCTATTGCACTGCTGGTGGGAATGTACACTAATATACTACTTTGGAAAGCAGTGTGGAGGTACCTCAGAAAGCTAAATACAGACCTCCCCTATGACCCAGCCATACCACTCCTAGGCATCTATCCTGAACAACAGGAATCAGGATACAAGGACACATGCACCTCCATGTTCATTGCAGCACTGTTTCCAATAGTCAATATATGGAAACAACCCAATGCCCCACTACAGATGAATGGATCCAAAAACCATGGTGCCTAGATACAATGGAATATTATACAGCCATTAGAAAGGACAAAATAATGGCATTCACAGGGAAATGAATGGAACTAGAAGAAATCATACTGAATGAGGTAAGCCAAGAACAAAGAGACAAATGGCACATGGTCTCCCTGATCTGTGGATGTTAAGTCCAAAATGTAAGGCGATCCGACAAAGTAAACAGGACTAGAGAAACAGAGGACTTCCACTCATCTGATTGAATCATTACTAAAAGACCCCATGCTGCTGACCACATATATGGTATATGTGCACACATAGGAGGGAAACTAGGAGGAAGACACAGAAACGGGGAAACAGGAAAACATACAACAGCTGCACTGGTCATTGATCAAAACGAAGTAGGCAACTCAAAGCAGGGATGGGAGGGAGGGAATGAGAGGGAAAGAGGGAACAGCTGACACTAAGCAAAAGGAAAGAAATGTACATACCACCCGATGTGGAAGAAATAACTATTGTCAGAGCTCATAGAATTCACAAACTTTCTAGACCACGATAATGACAATTTGCCTCATGAAGGTTAGGATGTGTTTGTGACTTTAACGAAGTATCACTATCTCACAATACTATGAAATTTGTGAAATTATGTAATCACTTAATCACAATAAAAAAATAAAAGATAACAGCTCAAGGAGAGCACCTAAGCCCTGAGTTCAAGCCCCACATCTGACAAAAACAGAGAAAAAAATCCAGTCCCCTGTGGCTCATGCATGTAATCCTGTAACCCTAACTACTCCTGAGGCTGAGTTCAGAGAATAAATGTTCAAAGCCAGCCTGAGCATAAAAGTCCATGAGACCCTTATTTCCCATTAACTCCCACAGCTGTGTCCCCACCTCCCCATGCTGCCTGCCACCTGGGGGCTTCCAGCCCCTCTTGTATTCAACCAGGTGTGGAAAAGGAAGATGCTGCATTGTGAATGATGATGGGTCTGGGGAGGTTGAGGAATCACTCCAGTGATTCAGAGGTGGATGTCAGCTTCACCATGTGTAGTGTGCTGAGCTGGCACTCAGGGCTGCAGCAAGGTGTGGAAGGCCCCTCACAGCCCCTGTGGTGAAGCAGTCTGGCCCCAAGTGAGTTAGTGGGCTCCATGGTCAGTGCTCAATGCACAGGTGCCAGCGGCTTCCTGTAGTCATGTCACAGCAGGAAATGAGCCACGGGTTCTCCACTGCATCAGATCTGGATTTCTAAGAGAGACTTGAGAGCGTTCTTTTCCTTCCTTCCTTCCTTCCTTCCTTCCTTCCTTCCTTCCTTCCTTCCTTCTTCCTTCCTTCCTTCCTTCCTTCCTTCCTTCCTTCCTTCCTTCCTTCCTTCCTTCCTTCCTTCCTTCCTTCCCTTCTCTTCTTTCCTTTCTTTCTTCTTTTTTTGTTGGTCGTGGGGCTTAAACTCTGGGCCTGGGCGCTGTTCCTGAGCTCTTCAGCTCCAAGTTAGCACTCTACCACTTTGAGACACAGTGCCACTTCTGGTTTTTTGGTGGTTAATCAGAGGTAAGAGTCTCAGGGACTTTCCTCCTGGCTCTGAACCATGATCCTTAGATCTCAGCCTCCTGAGTAGCTATGATTACAGAAGTGAGCCACCAGTGCTCAACTGCGCTCTTCTTTCTCTTTCCTTCTTTTTGCTTTCTTTCCTTTCTATCTTTCTTTCTTTCTTTCTTTCTGTCTTTCTTTCTTTCTGTCTTTCTTTCTTTCTATCTTTCTTTCTCTCTCCTTTTTTTTTCTTTTCTTCCTTTTCCCCCAGTGCCCTGGCTCTGTCCCTTAGCTTTTTCCAGTCTTGACTAGAAGTCTGCCACCCACTTGACACATCTCCAAGTCTGGAGCTCAGTCTATCCTAATAGAAGGCTAATTGGAGATAAGAGTCTCAAGGATATTCTTGCCTGAGATGGCATGGAATTCCAATCCTCAGAAAGTCTTCTGGGTAGCTATGATTACAGATGTCTAGCCACTGGTGCCTAGCTTCATTAGCAATTTCTCTTTTTTTTTTTTGGTGAGTCCTGTGACTTGCATTCTGGGTCTTAGCGCTGTCCCTGAGCTTTTTTGCTTAAGTCTAACATCTGCCCCTTTGAGCCAGAGTTTCACTTCTGCTTGGGGGAAGAAATGCAGATCATTGTAAAAGTCTCACAGAGCCAGGCACCGGTGGCTCACGCCTGTAATCCTAGCTACTGGGAAGCCTGAGATCTAAGGATCCAGCCCAGGCAGGAAAGTCCATGAAACTCTTATCTCCAATAAAACACTAGAAAACCAGAAGTGGCACTGTGTCTAAGTGGTAGAGTGCTCACCTTGAGCTGAAGAGCTGAGGGACAGCACCCAAGCCCAGAGTTCAAGCCCCACGACCGACAAAGAAAAAAATGCTCACAGACTTTCCTGCCCTAGCTAGCTTTGAACTGCAAACCTCAGAACTCAGCCTCCTTAGTGTTATGCCAAGGTCGCAGGACCCCCACCAAGAAGACCACCGAGAGTCAGACTCTACAGGTGTTTTATGGTTTTATTTAGACAGGCTGCAGCTCAGGCCCCGTCCTACACTCTGACACAGTGGAGCCTAGGAGGAGAGCCCTGAGCTAAGGATTTGCAGGTCTTATAAAGGCACACAGCCAGGTAGTTTAGCACCACGTGTTGCTCTGCTACAAACAAGCAACAAGTGGTCACTGCCTCAAAACTTTAACCCTTCATTCCCCCCCCTTGACTTATGGTCCTGAGACACAATCTTGTGGCTCCGGCCCAAAACTAACCTCCAACAGCTCTCGATCTTGACTAGTCCCTCTCTGACCTTAGCCATACTATTAAACAGCAATACCAATAACAATCAGTTCATTTTTCTTTTCTTGAGGCATATGCGGATTGGTTGGGTAGGATGCTTGGAGACTTCCCATGTTTCCTCACGGTCGTCCAGGGCAAAGGGGTCAGCCGGTCTGGCATGGGAGCAGTGGATCCAAGCAGCAATACCTTCCACCTTAAGGGCAGTGGGTGTAGCCAGTAGCACCATGTAAGGTCCATTCCACTGTGGTTCCAGAGATCTCAAGTCGTGCCTTCGAAAAAATACCCAGTCCCCTGGTTTAAACAAATGGGTGGTAGGAATAGAAGCAGAATAGAATGTGGCTTTTAGTTGGGGCACATACTCTTATGCACCAGCTATAAATAATCAAGCTTACACAGAAATTCAGTATCATCCAAATCAGCAAGCAATTATTTCAAAAGGAGTAAGGCCAAGCTGATAGGGTGAATTTCTTACTCTAAAAGGAAGGAGCGATACCCAGTCTACACCAGTCTCCAAGGCCAAATTAGTTAAGGCCTCTTTTAGAGTCCGATTCATTCTTTCTACCTGCCCTGAACTCTGAGGTCTATAAGCACAGTGCAATTTCCAATCTGTCCCCAGTGCCATGGCTATTCTCTGACTTACTTTTGAGATGAAGGCCGATCCATTGTCCGACCCAATGGTGGATGGGAAGCCATACCTGGGTAGGATTTCTTCCAGGATCTTCTTAGCCACGATGCTCTTGGTCTGATGCTTTGTTGGGTAGGCTTCAACCCATCCTGAAAAAGTGCCTACAAAAACTAGCAAATATTTATATCCAGATTTTCCAGTTTTAATTTCTGTGGAGTCTACTTCCCAATACACACCTGGCCTATCTCCACGGAGGCGAGCTCCTATTGTAACCGGTTGATTGGGGGCATTGGTGAGCTGACAGGCTTTACAATTTTTAACAATGTCCTCAATGAGTTGATTTCCTTGCCTAATTTTTACTTCTGAGTGTTGGAGCAAGTCCTGCATTCTTTGGGTTCCCATGTGAGAGACCCGATGGATTATCTTAAGAATCCCCTTGCCCAATCTTTGTGGCAAGATAAGTTTCCCCTCACGAGTTTTCCACCAGTCTTTGTTTCCTTCTCTGTCCGGGGGCTTATAGACCATGGGAATTTTCTTTATCCACTCCAAGTCTTCTTGGGAGTACTGAGGCTCAGGAGGTAAAGCTCGTGGCCCTGGGTCTACTAGAGTCAGTACTTCCGCTCTGGGCTGGAGGGCCACCTCCTTAGCTGCCTGATCGGCCAAGTTATTTCCTTTGGTTATAGAATCAGTTCCCTTTTGATGGCCAGGGCAGTGCATAATGGAAATATTTGCTGGTTCCCATATGGCCTGGATGAGGCTTAAAATTTCTTGTTTGTTTTTAATAGTCTTTCCCTCAGCTGTCAGCAGCCCCTTCTCTTGGTAAATGGCTCCATAGACATGCACAGTGGCAAAAGCATACTTCCCTTTTCCCATCTGTAGGGCTTTTGTTTGTTTGTTTGGGTCCGGTCGTGGGGCCTGAACTCTGGGCCTGAGCGCTGTCCCTCAGCTCTTCAGCTCAAGGCTAATGCTCTACCACTTGAGCCACAGCACCACTTCTGGATTTTTTTTTTCTGATTATGTGGTGCTGAGGAATCGAACCCAGGGCTTCAGGCATGCAAGGCAAGCACTCTACCACTGAGCCACCTTCCCAGCCCCCCATCTGTAGGGCTTTTGTTAGTGCCACTAGCTCTGCTGTTTGTGCAGACGTTCCCTGGGGAAGTGCTTCTGCCCACACTATCTCAGTGTCCATGGTGACTGCTGCGCCCATGTACCTTTTTCCATCTCGATTGAAACTTCTGCCATCTGTGAACCAGGTATGCTCAGCATGCGATAGTGGTGAGTCCAACAAGTCTGGCCTGAGACTATATACTTGGGCCAGGATCTGCTCACAGTCATGCAGGGGCGCTTCCAGATCCGGATCAGGCAGCAGAGTAGCTGGGTTTAATGCTATGTGTACACAAAAGCTGATTCGCATGGGGTTAAGTAACAAGGTCTGGTAATGGACCATGGGGGCATTGCTCATCCACTGGTCGGGCAGTTGTCTTAGCACCCCCTCTAGAGCATGTGGAGTGGCTACAGTCAGGTTTTGTCCCAGAGTCAATTTATCAGAATCTTTTACTTAGAGAGCTGCTGCGGCTATTATTTCTTTGACAAATAAGCAACTGGCTGCTTCCAAGGTCCAAATGGCTGGGTGAGCATTCCCTTTGCTATTCCTTTACGTTCAGCCACAAATAATGTGAATGGCTGTTCACAGCAGGTAAGCCCAAGGCAGGGGCTTCCAAAAGGCTTCTCTTAATTGCCTCAAAGGCTTTTTGCATCTGCTCAGTCCAATGAAATTCTGGGAGATTTTTAGTCAAGATTTCCCTGAGGTCCTTCTTATGTTGTACCTGTTGTTGCTCCAAAATTCTAGCCAAACTCTTTTCCTTGGCCCGGTCTCTCTTTTCATGCTCAATTTCATCTTCTCTGTCCTTCCTTTCCTGTCTTTGTTCCTCCGTCTCTCTTATTGTAAACCTTTTCTGCCACGGCTACTAGATCCCTAATAGACTTTTCACCAAGTCTGCCTAGAGCCTGCAACTTTTGCTTTATGTCTGGTGCAGCTTGATTTGTATAGGCAGACCTAATCATCTGAGCCAACTTCTGGGTCTCAAGATCATATGGGGTATATTGACTAAAAGCTTCCATAAGCCACTCAAGATATGCTGCCAGACTTTCACTTCCTCCCTGTCTAACATCATAAACTTTGGCCATATTAGTAGGTTGGCGAGCCGCCGCCTTGAGACCTGTCAACAGAGCCTGGCAGTAGACGAGGAGTTGCTCCCTACCTTCAACTGTATTGTAATCCCATGTTGGTCGGATGGGCACTACTGTGGGGTCAGGGATATGTTTCCGGGCCACCTCTCAGATATGGTCTCTCTCTTCGGTGGTAAAAAGGACCTATAAAAGCTGACTGCAATCATCCCAAGTGGGCTGATGAGTAAAGAGAATAGTTTCAAGCAAATGAATTAAATCCTGGGGTTTCTCAGAAAAGGGGGCATTTTGGGTGCACCAATTTTATAGATCACTGGTAGAAAATGGCCAATACTGGAGTTGCTGTTAACCATCCGCATCCACAGGACCTACAGCGCCTAAGGGAAAAGCAGCTGCATTAGAAGTGGGGGTTGATCCCACGGTGTCATCGAGTGACTGGTCCCTCAGAAACTTTAAGGGCAGGTGCTGAAGGTTCTATAGCTCCCTCCTCCTCTTGATCATTCTCAGGTTCTGCAAAAGGAACCTGGGAAGGGGAGTATTGGGGAGGAAACATTTCTTCTTCCAAGTTATCTCCCTGAAAAACCGGGGGTACCTTTTCTTTTCCTCTTTCTCAGTTTCTTTTTGTAAGTCTAGGGGCTAGATGGATGGTGCCCGTGGTTTCCAGTCCCGGCAGTCATACAGTCCAAAAAACAATAAACAGTACAAACAAAACACAGGCAGGCCTGACAGTTATGAAAAAAAGCTTACGAAGTGGAGATCTCCCGAATTGGTCCGCTGACTCCTGTAATGGGACACCCACGCCCCATAGCAGAAGGAGCAGACCCACAGTGGGCGAGTTGGGCCTCGGTTAGGAGGTCCTCTTGGTCAGTTCTGGCCCAAAACCGAACCGACCCCCGCCCCACAATTCACACGGCGGGGTTCCAAGGACGGCCACTTCATCTGGCAGGGTTACCCCCGCCCCACAAAAGGATCTGGGACGTCTCTCAGTTCCTCCAGGGTTGTCATGCAAGCGTGTCCACTTTGACAACCCTTTACGAATCGGAGTGGTGGTCCTCACAAGGGAAAATGACAGTAAAACAGACAAATGACAGGACAAGACTAATTAACAAAGACAGCGCTGTTTTACCTTTGGAGTCTGAGGTCTCAGGGGGTCTTTGGGGGGATCCCGGATGAGCCCCCACTAATATGTTGCCACAGACCGGGTTCTGTTGGGACGACAGAGGACACCTAGGGGAGGAACTGGAATAGGATGGGGAGATGGCAAACAGACAACTCACACACAAGAGGAGTGGATGCTGAGTGCTGAGTGCGATTTAATGCAGAGGATAACAAACTTTTATAACAGAAGTCTTCATGAGAAAGAGCAAAAGGTTACACAATCTTGCTGCATGGCTTCATTTTTGGGTGGTCACCAGTTGATCACCTGATAGGCACTTGTTTCCGGCTTATCTCTAAGAAATACAACGATTACGATGTTTGTCACCAATTAACCATTACCTATCTTTTTAGAGGCCTTAACTTTCCCAATAAGATCTTTCCTGTTTCTTCTTTAATAGTAAACCTCAAGGAGAACTGGATCTAGCAATTCTCTTAGTAAATAGCAGAAAATTCTTTCTCCTAAATAATTGTCTCAGCAATTGCCATACATCCTTTCTGTTCTAGCTGAGCCTAGAGCTTCTTATAGATCCCTTACAAACAATTCCTTCTGCTGAAGTGACTTTGTGAAACCCCCAATACTTTTATATTTACTTATAACTTGTCTACTAAACTCCATAAGAGGGGTTTCAGGGTAGCACTTAACTCTGGTGAGTTAGTCATATTTTTAAGACACTCATCAGATATTGGAGTCGTCAACACTCTTAAGAAAGAGCTTTGAATAAGGGAACATTGACAATGAGTAAGTACAAAGAGCAGTAGAAACAGTAAAAGATTAATAGGCACTCTTACACAGTGAAGAAAAGAAAAGCAAGAACAGAAACACATCTTTCCCAGGTGTTTGCCAGCCTTTCCAGGAGTAGGCCTCTTCGAAGCCCTATTCTCCGAGGTAGACTTCGGTGAAGTCCCAAAACTTGGAGATAGGTTTCTGTAAAGCCCCATTCTCTGAGGTAGACTTTGGTGAAGTCCCAAAACTCAGAGATAGGTCTCTGAAGCCCCTTTCTTAGGTCTGATAGATGGTTTCCCATGCTAAGCAGACTCCACTGGAGTTGGCGTGGCAATATGTTATGCCAAGGTTGCAGGACCCCCACCAAGAACACCACCGAGAGTCAGACTCTACAGCTATTTTAAGGTTTTATTTAGATGGGCTGCAGTTCGGGCCTTGTCCTACACTCCGACACAGCAGAGCCTAGGAGGAGAGCCCTGAGCTGAGGATTTGCAGGTCTTATAAAGGCACACAACCAGGTGGTTTAGCACCACGTGTTGCTCTGCTACCAATAAGCAACAAGTGGTCACTGCCTCAAAACTTTAACCGTTCATTAGTAGATACTGGTCATTAGATACTGGTGTCAGGTTTAAAATTAGGTTTCTAGGAGCTGGGAAGGTGGCTTAGTGGTAGAGTGCTTGCCTAGCATGCATGAAGTCCTGGGTTTCATTCCTCAGTACCACATAATCAGTAAAAGCACCCTGGACACTGTCCCTGAGATTCTGTTTCTCAAGGTAGAGCTCTACAACTTGAGTTACAGCACCACTTCTGGAGATAAGAACTTATTGGAGATAAACCTCACAAACTTTTCTGCCTGGGTTGGCTTTGAACCTGGATCCTCAGACCTCAGCATCCTGAGTATCTAGGATTATTCATGAGTCACCAGTGGCCAGCTGATTTTTTTATTGCTTTTTGGTGTTTGTGTATGTCCTGGACCTCTGTCATGAATTCAGAAACTGAATGCTGTCTGCATTGCTTTTCTCAAGGCTAGCACTCTGTCAGTTGAGCCACAAATCCACTTCAGGCTTTTCTGGGTGCTTAATTGGAGATAACAGTTTCAGATTTTCCTGCTTGAGGTTGGATTCCAACTTCAAACCTCACATCTGAGCCTACTGTAGCTAGGACGACAGGCATGAGCCACTGGCTCACTGCTTATAATATTTATTATCAGGGCTGGGAAGGTGGCTCAGTGGTAGAACGCTTGCTTTGCATACATGAGTCCCTGGGTTCGGTTCCTCAGCACCACATAAGGAGAAAAAGTTGGGAGTGGAACTGTGGCTCAAGTGGTAGAGCGCTAGCCTTGAGCTGAAGAGCTGAGGGACAGTGCCCAGGCCCAGAGTTCAAGCCCCACAACTGACAAAAAAAAATAAAAATATTATTTATTACCAGAAATAAAATAAACAGAGTAAATGGCTTCATCAGGCTGTGCCATTGCCAAAGAACCATTCAGGGACAGGAATTCCCTCTTGCTCCTCCCAGGCTGAAGCATTGTAGTCAGATTACTTTGTTGAGAACACAGAATACAGAGGGCCACGGTTCCCAGAACACCCCACATCACGTTCCTGATATTTAAACTGGAAATCAGAGGAAGCTGTATTCACCTTTCTTTATCTCTGGGGATTGGCCTGCCTGGGATTTGCATCCCCTTTAGGATATACTGGGGTCCTAAAGGGGACATGATGTTCATTTCCAAGGGACCTTAAGAAAACAACACAAACTAGTAAAGTGCACAAAGGCTGTATTATCTAAATTTCTTTGAAAAGGGATATTTCACTGGGACTTCCTAACCATTGGGTGTCAGGCCATAGAAATTAGAAATTAGAGGGGTAAGTCCCGACATGGATATTATGGGCTGGCTTTATGTCCATTAAGATCTGCTCCAAGCTCACTGGGAAAATCTCTCCTCATTGCCTTGATACCCATTCAAATATTGCACCTGATTGCACTCAATAGGGGCCAGATACAGCCCTCGCTGTAACTGCCTCAGCCTGGCTGTGCGGCTCAACAATTTCAATAGAGCAGCCAAGGACATGCGGTTCCCATAGATGCTGAAGAAGCTCAGCTGGCAGCACTGGCTCAGGGTGGGCAGGATGGCAGAGAGCTGGGCCTCAGTGATCCCACAGTGCTCTATGGCCAGGGCCTCCAGGGTGCCAGACACTCTCTCCTGCAGAGCTTGGAGGGGCCCAGGACCCAAGTCACCCAAATACAGAGCCTTGAGACGCAGGTGCTTGAGCTGACTGGTGCAGGGACACAGGGACAGACACCTCAGGTCTGCTTCATTCAGTGGATTTGAACTCAAAGACAGAGTGGTCAGAGGATTGAGGGTCCTGAGGAGAGAGCAGAGAGACTGGGTGAATGGTGGTGGTGAGCAGAGCAGACTCGTGTAGGAGATGGTCAGCAAAGGTTGTCCTGCTGCACCGAGGGAGACCAACCACACGATGCTGCTGGCTGAGACCCCTGTCACTCCACCATCCCAGCCTGATGCCTGTCAGTGCCACCTGAGCCTGGCCCAGGCTGCACCCCCTCCAGCCCCCTCTCCAGCCCCCTCTCCTCACTGTCTGGACACACCACTGGGCTTCCTGCCCACAGGGCCCAACCACCCATGCATCTGAGCATCGCAGCACAGCATCCTTTCCTCTTCCCCTTGCTTCCAGTTTCTATCCTGTGAGCTCAGACTTGCTTCCTATAAAGGAACTCACAGCCACTCACTTCTACATAGGACTCCACAGCGGGCTTCCTGCCCTGAGCACACTCCCCGCATGTACCCTGCTTGCTAATTAGATTGAGAAACCAGATGAGAACTAACAATAAACTGGAGAATGCACTTCCTCCTGTGTTTCCTCACTATACCTTACCAGCACGCTCACCACTCACAGTTGAGGCCGTTCATATCTGTCCAACACAAGGTTGGCGCAACTCTAGTTCTTCTACCCTGCTAAGCGCAGGACCTTCTGCAGACCTCCATAAAGGAAGATGACCTGATGCATTTAAAGTTGCTCAAGGGGCTGGGAAGGTGGCTTAGTGGGAGAGTGCTTGCCTTGCATGCCTGAGGCCCTGGGTTCGATTCCTCAGCACCACATAAGCAAAAAGAAAAAAGCCAGAATTGAGGGGCGCTGGCTCAAGTGGTAGAGCGCTAGCCTTGAGCTGAAGAGCTGAGGGACAGCGCCCAGGCCCAGAGTTCAGGCCCCACAACTGGACCCAATAAATAAATAAATAAATAAATAAATAAAGTTGCTCAAGACTGATCTGCTGTAGCAGTTCCATGAAGAAATAATTCACACTGAAAATACAATATACCACATTTATCGTGGAGAGGGATAGCATGCGAAGGTTCTTCATTTGGCCCAGATACGGAACCATACTTTCCACTGTTCTGTGATGCCACAAATCATCCAGAACCAGCTCCTGGATGGAGTCCAGATGAAGCACACAGAGAGTGCTTTGTATTCTACAGGCAGAGTCAAAGGTGGAGGCAAACAGAACCTGCAGCTTCTTAGAACACAGCTGAAGCTGCCTCTTCATGGCCCCATCCACTTCTAGCTCTGAGCTCAGGGCCACTCACTGGTCAGAGATAATGTACACCCAAAATGTCACCCCAAGTTTGTCTCTCTGTGTGTGGGTGTGTGTCCTTTGCATTGAACTCAAGTCCTGACACTTTCTTTTTTTTAAATATTTATATTTTGGGTA
>NW_012267222.1:8473484-8474923 GCF_000151885.1 Dipodomys ordii | reverse complement strand
GATGTGAAGGGTAAACAAAGGAGGAGGCTGCAATGCTTGGTAAGAAATGTACGCATTATCCTGCCCATGTAATTGTAACCCCTCTGTACAGTATGCTCACAAATAAAATTAAATTTAAAAAAAAAACGCAACTCAAGGATTTTCTTCCTGTACTGGCTGAGAACTGCCATCCTCAGGATTCAGTCTCCTAAGCACCACTAGTCATCTTTATTTTTTTTTTCAGTTGTAACTCCAGAGAGGATCCAAAGAGGAGATTTACTGTCTCATCTCTGGGTTTTGTGGAGATTTCATTTACCATTCTGTGTTAGCATGTTAAGACATGGGTCAGCCTTAAAAGGGTACATGAAATGGCGTAGTCATCTTTCTTTTGTTGTTGTTGGTCATGGGGCTTGAACTCTGGGCCAGGGCACTGTCCCTGAGCAATTAAGCTCAAGCAAGAGTTCTACCACTTGGGCCACAGTGGCACTTCTGGTTTTCTGGTGGTTCATTGGAGATAAGAGTTGGGTCCGCTTTCCCGCCGGGACTGGCTTTGAACTGTGATCCTCAGATCTCAACTTCTCCAGTAGGTAGGATTATATATATGAACCACTGGCGCTCAGCTTAATTTTTAAGTCCTAGGGCATGAACTGATGGCCTGGACACTATCACTGAGGTGTTTTTTTTTCTCTCTCAAATCTAGCCTTCTACCAATTTGAACCACTGACCCACTTCATCTTTGGGGGAGGAAAGAAGGATAACTGTGATTTCAGATCTCAGCTTCCTGAACAGCTAGGATTACAGGGGTGAGCCACTGGCACCTGGCTTAATTTTTCTTTTTATTTAGTCCTAGGGTATGAACTCAGGATCTGGCATTATCCCTGAGCTTTTATGCTCAAGTCTAGCCTTCTATCAATTTGAACCACTGACCCAATTCAGCTTTGAGGTAGGAACAAAGGATAATTGTAATCAAAAGTCTCACAGGCCTTCCTGCCTTGGCTGATCTCGAATGGGGATCCTCAGATCCCAGTCTCCTAAATAGCTAGGATTACAGACATGAACCAATGGCACTCTGCTTACAATAACTTATTTATTGTAACACACTAAAATGAACAGAGTAAATGACTTCATCAGAATGACTTCATTTCCATACAACCATTTAGGAATCAGAAATTCTCTCTTGTTCCTCCCAGGTTCAATGCACACCACTCAGATTTCTTTTTGAGAACACAGGACAAAGGAGCCCATGGTGAGCAGAACATCCCACATCACCATCCTGACACTGACAGTGGAAAGCAAAGGAACTTGTTCTCTCCTATATTTTCCCCTGGAGAGTGGCAGAGGGTTTGTGTTCCCACCAGGATGTATCAGTGTCCTAAAGGAGACATTCAGGTTCATTTCCAAGGGACCCAAGGAAACAGCATAAACTATTCCTGGGCACAAACCCCACAGTATTGGAAGTC
>NW_012267222.1:8472820-8473434 GCF_000151885.1 Dipodomys ordii | reverse complement strand
TTGAGCCCCTTTCATATCTACCCACCCCAAGTTCAGCTCAGCCCTGTGTGCTCACTGAGCTTTTCTGCCCAAGTCTATCTTTCTACCAATTTGAAGCACTGCTTCACTTCCAGGTTGGGGGAGGAAAGGCAGATGATAATAGGTAAAAGTCTCACAGACATTCCCCTCCGTGCCAGCTTTGACTTAGGATCCTCACCTGAAGAACTTTTCGAGTTTCTCATAAGGGAAGAATCTTTCACGTTCATTAATTTGGCGATATTCCTCCAGCACCGTTTCAGGCAAGTATTTGTGTAAATTCTCCAA
The DNA here is from genome assembly GCF_000151885.1 of Dipodomys ordii. Lineage (NCBI taxonomy): Eukaryota > Metazoa > Chordata > Mammalia > Rodentia > Heteromyidae > Dipodomys > Dipodomys ordii. Next base: position 8,473,131 of record NW_012267222.1, on the reverse strand, counting down.
GATGTAAGAAGAACAGTCCATTTTCATCGTAGCCAAAGATAGCTTGCGAATGTTCTTCATCTGGTCCAGATAAGGAACCATGCTTTCCACTGTTTTGTGATGCCACAAATCATCCACAACCAGCTCCTGGATGGAGTCCAGATGAAGCACTCCAAGAGTGCTTCGTATTTTAGAGGTGGAGGCAGAGGTGGAGGCAAACTGAACCTGCAGCTTCTTAGAGCACAGCTGAACCTGGCCTCTTCTTGTCTCCACCCACTGGAGCACGTGGGCCAGCACACAATCCCAGGGGCCATCACTGATGGTGACATCCA
>NW_012267222.1:8472451-8472770 GCF_000151885.1 Dipodomys ordii | reverse complement strand
AGAGAGCTGGGCCTCAGTGATCCCACAGTGCTCCAAGGCCAGGGCCTCCAGGGTGCCAGACACTCTCTCCAGCAGAGCTTGGAGGGGCCCAGGACTCCATTGACCCAAATATATGGTCCTGAGACGCAGGTGCTTGAGCTGACTGGTGCAGGGACACAGGGACAGACACCTCAGGTCTGCTTCATTCAGTGGACTTGAAATCAAAGACAGAGTGCTCAGAGGCTTGAGGGTCCTGAGGAAGAGAGCAGAGAGACTGGGGTGAATGGTGGTGGTGAGCAGAGCAGACTCGGGTAGGAGATGGTCAGCAAAGGTTGTCCTG
>NW_012267222.1:8470875-8472401 GCF_000151885.1 Dipodomys ordii | reverse complement strand
TTTTTTTTGACGGTTGTAGGGTTTGAACTAAGAGCCTGAGTGCTATCTCTTAGCTCTTCAGCTCAAGGCTAGTCCTCTATCACTTGAGCCACAGGTCCGCTTCTGGCTTTTTCTGTGATTAATTGGAGGTAAAAGTCTCACAGACATTCCCCTCCGTGCCAGCTTTGACTTAGGATCCTCACCTGAAGACCTTCTCCAGCTTATCATAAGGGAAGAAGCCTTCGCGTTCTTTGATTTGATGATTTCCATGTAGCAGCATCTCAGACAAGTATTTGTGTAAATTCTCCAAGATGCAAGAACAACATTCCATTTTCATCTTAGCCAAAGAAAGCTTGCGAAGGTTCTTCATCTGAGCCAGATAAGGAACCATATTTTCCACTATTTTGTGATGCCACAAATCATCCACAACCAGCTCCTGGATGGAGTCCAGATGAAGCACTCCAAGAGTGCTTTGTATTTTAGAGGTGGAGCCAGGAGTGGAGGCAAAGAGAATCTGCAGCTTCTTAGAGCACAGCTGAACCTGGCCTCTTCTTGTCTCCACCCACTGGAGCACGTGGGCCAGCACACAATCCCAGGGGCCATCACTGATGGTGACATCCATGAATATCCTGAAGGGGGGCTCCTCCCTCAGGTCTGCACAGTGATTGGCTGCTGGTTTGTCAGTCAGGGCTGCTGCTGAGCAGGCTTGAGACATTGCTATGTACCCTGAGGTCCAGATGTTCAGGGACCTATTCTGCAGATCTAACACTTGCAGTTTGCATCTACAGGGGAGACACAGGACAGTCTCAGAACAGACATGGCAGAATGGACACTTTCTGCTTCATCATATTTTGATCAAGCTAATCTAGCGTACTATGTCTCCTCCTGCTTTTTCCTAGATTTTATGTTTCTGTCTTTTTTCTTTTTATTGTGCACTAGTGGGGCCTGAAGACAGGGCATGGATGCTGTCCGTTAGGTTTTTCTACTCCTGGCTCATTGTTCTACCATTTGAATCATACCTCAACTTTTTTTTGGGGTGGGGCTTCCGGTCCTGGGGCCTGAACTCTGGGCCTGGGCGCTGTCCCTCAGCTCTTCAACTCAAGGCTAGGGGTCTACTACCACTTGAGCCACAGCACCACTTCCGGCTTTTTTCTTTTTTTGCTTATGTGGTGCTGAGGAATTTATCCCAGGGCTTCTTGCATGGAAGCCAAGCACTCTACCCCTGAGTCACCTTCCCAGCCCCTCACACCTCAACTTTTGGTTTAACATTTTACATTTTTTTTTTGACGGTTGTAGGGTTTGAACTAAGAGCCTGAGTGCTATCTCTTAGCTCTTCAGCTCAAGGCTAGTCCTCTATCACTTGAGCCACAGGGCCAAGTGGTAAAAGACTCAGACTTTCCAGCCCAGGCTGGCTTTGAATCTAATTCTCAGATCTCAGCCTCCAGAGTAGCTAGGATTACAGGAGTGAGCCACTGCTTCTAGGCTTTGGCTTTATTTTGATTAGAGATAAGAACCTCAGACACTTTCTTACCGTGGCCGACTTTTCC
>NW_012267222.1:8464788-8466450 GCF_000151885.1 Dipodomys ordii | reverse complement strand
ACAGCGCTGGGACACAGGGCAGCAGGATGCTCCCCACATAGACAGCCCCAAGCTCATCATGGTCCCAGCCAGTTCCAGCCACTACTCTGAGCTCATGGTCCAACTTTCAGGGATTATGAGGAGCCTAAAGGTCGGCCCAAGCTCTCTGTGTGTGTGTGTGTGTGTCCCAATCCTATGCCTTGAGTTCAGGTCCTGACACTCTCCTAGAGGGCTAGTATTAGTGCTCTATCACTTGAGTCATAGCTGCCTTTCTGTCATTTTCATGTTTAATTGAAGGTCAATGTATCAAAGACTCTCCTGCCTGGGTTGTCTTGGAACTCCAACCCTCAGATCTTAGTCTTCTGAATTAACAAGGAGGAGTGGAGTTAGCCAAGGGCATATGACACACCCTAGCTTGTTGTCTTAAGGTCTGGCCATCACTCAAAACTGCTATAAGATAAGCCACAGGAAGGTCAGCTGCCCAATCTCTGTTCTCTTTTCCTTCTTATATACCTCGACCTATCTGGATGAGGACACAGGCAATAAGCACCATTAGTATTCAGTGTCACCACTGGTACTGAGCAAAAGTAATGCCAGGTACACGCTGGTGGGGTATATAGAAAGCACCACCTTTGAGATGGAACCCTCACCCAAGGCTGACTCTGAGAGAGAGATTCACTGGGCTGCTCTTCCACCCAGGAGATGTTCCCCACTGCGAGAGGAGCAGGGAGGTGGTGGGATACAAATCAAGACAAGGCTGAACTTTTCAGGAACTGCTCTGGCAGTGAGGTGGAGCTGTGCAGGGGTGGGGCGGGGGGGGTTCCCAGGACCTAGGAGGACCTGGGTTAGAACACAGGACCAACACAGAGAAAGAGAATCTCCAAAACACCCAGAACTTCTCCTATAGCCACTCCCCCCACACACCCTCTGAAATGAATTACTATATAGAAGAAAGAGAGACCAAAAAAGAGAGAAAGCCAGCATCCCCTGGAATATGGGGCTTGAACTCAATGCCTCTTGTTTACGCTTAGCTTTCCTACTCAAGGCTGGCAGTCTTCCACCAGAACCACATATCCAATTCTGAAATTTTGCTGCTTAACTGAAGAGAAGAATCTCAAGGATTGGAAATGTGGCTTAGTGGTAGAGTGCTTGCATAGCACGCATGAAGCCCAGGGTTCCATTCCTCAGTACCACATCCACAGAAAACCCAAAGTATGGCTGTGGTTCACGTGGCACAATGGTAAGGTTGAGCAAAAGCAACTTAGGGACGGCTCCCAGGTCCTGCCTTCCATCCCCAGGACTGAGAAAAAAATAAAGCCTCAGGGATTTCTATCTAGGCTGGATCTGAACCACCTTAGATATCAGTCTCCTGAGTAGCTAGGGTTAGTGTTATAAAGCACTGGAATCTGACTGGTTTTTTTGTGCTTTAAATTTCTATTGCTTTTTGTGCTTGCACTAGAGATTGACCTTGAAAGCCTGGGTGCTGTTCCTGAGGGCTGGTCAAAGCCAGTGCTCTACCACTTGAGTCACAGCTCTAGTCAACGTTTATTTATTTATGAAGAGAAAAGGACCTTCTCCACCCAGAATGTCCTGTTACTTGGATTCTTCACTCTTAGCTAACCTCAAGTTGATAGGATTACAAACAGGAGCCACAGATTCCTGATTTGAACTCAATATTTAACT
>NW_012267222.1:8457886-8463528 GCF_000151885.1 Dipodomys ordii | reverse complement strand
GAAAAAAGCCAAAAGTGTTGCTGGGGCTCAAAGTGGTAGAGTGCTAGCCTTGAGCAAAAGAAGCTCAGGGACAACCCCCAGACCCTGAGTTCAAGCCCTCAAAAGAAGAGGTCCAAATCACTATACTCTGTGCCATACAGGCCCTACAGTCACCCCTGGCACTGGCTGAGGGGAATGCTGGGGATCCTCATGGAGTGGGGACTTACCAGATGTGGACAGATCAGCAGGGCTCTCTGAAGGGAGCAGACACAGGCAGTGACTCCACTTACCAGGGTTCTCAACAACCCTGGCTCCTCTGAAGCTTTATTCCCCCTGTCTACTGGTCCTACCCTTGGCCAATTCCCAATGTCCAATCAGAAAGCAGCATCTGCTCAGTCCTGAAGCTCCACCCACTTCCTCCTGATTGGATTTCTGCCTTGTCCAGAGGGTCCTGGAGGAAAGGGGGAGGGGAGGGAGAATGAAAGTTTAACACCCAGTCCTGACTTGTGTGCACTGCAATGCTTGTGCTTCCCTCCCTCCTCTGTGTCCGTCAAGTGCAAGTGTGTGAGACAGACATGCTTGCTCTGCTCTCCACCACGGGCGGGAGATGTTTTGCCTCTAGCTAGGAGGCCCATAGTCACTGACAAAGATAATCTGGTTCTGTGTGTGTGTGTGTGTGTGTGTGTGAGAGAGAGAGAGAGAGAGAGAGAGAGAGACAGACAGACAGACAGACAGACAGACAGACAGACACAGAGACAGAGACAGAGAGAGAGAGAGAAAGAGATTGTACTGGGGCATGATTTCAGTATCTCACACCCTGTCCCTTCAGTTTTGCAGATCAAGCCTAGAACTCTGCTCTACCACTTGAGCCACACCTGCACTTCAGGCTTTTTGATGCTTAAAATTGGAGATAATAATGTTCAGGGAGCCAGGCACTGATGGCTCAAGCCTGTAATCCTAGCTACTCAGGAGGATGATATCTGAGGATCATGGTTCATAGCCAGCCTGTGCAGAGAAGGCCTTACACTCTCATATCCAAATAACCACCAGAAAACCGGAAGTGGCACTGTGGCTCAAGGAGTAGAGTCCATGTTTTTTGTTGAAGAGCTCAAGGACCATGCCCAGGCCCAAACTTTAAGCTCTAGACCAAGTAGAGAAAAAAAAAAAAAGCAGTCTTCAGGGATCTGGGAAAGTGGCTTAGTGGTAGACTGCTTTCCTAGCATGCATGAAGGCATGGGTTCAATTCCTCAGTACCACATACACAGAAAAAGGCAGAAGTGGCTCTGAGGCTCAAGTGGTAGAGTGCTAGTTTTGATCACAAAGAAGATTAGGGACTGTGCTCAGTCCAGGACTTTAAGGCCCAGGACTAGAAAAACAAAACATCATCAGGAATTTTTTTCTTATCTGGGCTGGTGTCCAACCTAGATAATCACATCTCAGCCTCCAGAGTAGACAGAATTACAATTCTGAGCCTCTAGCACTCAGATGATAGGTTTTCTGTGTATTTAAGGTGGGAAATAAAGCAATCTTGTTGATCTAAGGCTCCTTCATTGTTTTTGTTTTTTAGGTTCTTTTTTTTTTTTGGGTGGGAGGGGTTGGTCTGGTTATGGGTCCTGAACTCTGGGCTTGGACGCTGTCCCTCAGCTCTTCAGCTCAAGGCTAGCACTCTACCACTTGAGCCACAGTGCCATTTCCGTCTTTTTTCTTTTTGCTTATGTGGTGCTAAGGAATCAAGCCCACGGCCTCAGGCATTCAAGCCAAGTGCTCTACCACTGAGCCATCTTCCCAGCCCATGTTTTTTTGGTTTTGCATGATCAATGCACCCAAACCTAGTGTGGCAATTTCCTCCTAACCCACAGCTATTAGGGATGCTGAAGGGAGAATTACTTGCAGAATGGCTAACACAGTACTACATTCTGATATCTTGTTTTGATTAAACAAACCAACAAATAATCAAAGCAAAACTATAAGCCAAATAATGCTGGCTTCTGCCTAAATCCTATCTACTCAAGTGTTCAAATTCTGAACATTGGAGTTCAAAACCAGCCTGGGAAGAAAAGTGTGAGAATATTTGTTGTTGTTAATTTTGTTGGTCCTGGGACTTGAACTTGGGACTGGGTACTATTACTCAGCTCTTCAGCTCAAGGGGAGCGCTCTACCACTTGAGCCACAGTGCCACTTCCTATTTTCTGAGTGGTTTATTGGAGATAATATTCTCCCAGACTTGCCTGCCCGGTCTAGCTTTGAATCTTGATCCTCAGAACTCAGGCTCCTGAGTAGCTAGGATTATAGGCATGAGCCACCAAGAACTGGCCGTGAGACTCTTCAATCCAATTAATCAAGAGGACTATGCCCTGAACTCCAAGCCAAATAATGGACAGAGAGAGAGAGAGAGAAGGTAAGATGGGGAGAGAGAGGGAGATAGAGAAGAGAGACAGAAAGAGAGAGAGAGAGACAGAAAGAGAGAGAAGAAAAAAGAATCTGCCTATATTATTCTGGAGAAATGCTATCAAGATAAGCTGGACTACAAATCAAATATTCTTTGTCTTGTTTGCTTTTGGTTTTGCTTATTTGCCAGTCCTGGGGCTTGAGCTCAGGACCTGGGCACTGTCCCTGAGTTTCTTTTGCTCAAAGCTAGCACTCTACCACTTGAGCCACAGCACCACTTTCAGCTTTGTTTATGTGGTACTGAGGAATCGAAGCCAGGGCTTCATGCATGCTAGGCAAGCAGTCTACCACTAAGCCACCTTCCCAGCCCCCTGTACAATCTTTGGCACTTCAGAAAATAACTCAGCACTCCTTTCTATTTTAGCACATGTCATGTCTGTCTTTGCTTGAGTTAGATGCTTCCAGTCAAGATCTCCACACTGAGCCATGTCCACAAGGCCTTCCTCCTTTCCTTCCTTCCTCTTCTCCTTCCTTCCTCCCTGGGATTCTTTCTTCCATTCTCATCTCTATCTAGAACTCCAGTAACTTCTTGATCGCTTTGTACTTCTGAAGCTTTCTCTCCCTATTGAACTGCAGAGAGCCTGTCTGGTGAGTGGGGTCTAGGGAATACCAACATTCCAGGACACCTGCCCTTGGGGTCAGACCCCTGGAGAGGGTGGCTGTGACTGCAGTCAGGCTCTTCACCACACAGCATCCTGGCTGTGGTCACAGCAGCCTGGATCCTGTTCCACATGGTCCTCTCCTCTGAGGCTGTCCAACCCCAAATGTCTCCAGCTGTTCTCAGGTATAGCCATTTGCACTCTCCTCAGGGGCTTGAGGAGCCCCTTGGAGTTCTTCACTGCTGCAAACCGCTGATGGTAGGTCAGCGTCCTTGTGCTGGGCATTGGCTGTGTCACCGTGGCTCTGAGGAACTCCCCAGAGGCTGGGTCACAGGCCTAAGACTATATCTCGTCCCTGCCTCCCCTCAGACAGGAGGAAATCCAGCTTTGCCATTTGTCCCACAGGTGGGCACGAGGCCTTGCAGACTTTAGGTGGCAATGAGAGCCAGTCCCTGGAGCAAGGCCCTCCTTCCCAGAGCCCCTCCCTGCCGGCCAGATGCCAAAGCCCTGGACACTCCTCACAGTTGGCTCAGGAGCCTCAGGTGTGGGCTTGGTGTGTGCTGACAACAGGCTTCTCTGCACTAGGCCGGCCTCTCCTGCCCCCTGCTGGTCAGACTCTGCAAGCTGTATTCACCACAGCTGTGTCCCCACCTCCCCATGCTGCCTGCCACCCTGAGGGCTTCCAGCCCCTCTTGTATTCAACCAGGTGTGGAAAAGGAAGATGCTGCATTGTGAATGATGATGGGTCTGGGGAGGTTGAGGAATCACTCCAGTGATTCAGAGGTGGAGGTCAGCTTCACCATGTGTAGTGTGCTGAGCTGGCACTCAGGGCTGCAGCAAGGTGTGGAAGGCCTCACAGCCCCTGTGGTGAAGCAGTCTGGCCCCAAGTGAGTTAGTGGGCTCCATGGTCAGTGCTCAATGCACAAGTGCCAGCGGCTTCCTGTAGTCATGTCACAGCAGGAAATCAGCCACGGGTTCTCCACTGCACCTGGATTTGGACAGGACTCCATTCCTTCTAATTCTTTTTGCCAGTTTGGGGCAAAACTCAGGGACAGGGCACTATCCCTGAGCCTCTCTGTGTTCAAGGAGAGCACTCTACCATGTGAGCCCCAGCACCACTTGAGGCTTTTTCTGTGTGTGTGGTACGGAGGAATTGAACCCAGGGCTTCATGCATGCTAGGCAAGCACTCTACCACTGAGCCACTTTCCCAGACTTCGGACTAGTTTTCTATGAAAGATTCATGAGCTTTATACTTTCTTCCTTATGCAGGTACTGAGCGTTGAATTGAGGGCTTGGCCCTCTTCCTTAGCCTTTTCCCACTTGCCTGTCAGTCACTCTGCCACTTGACACAGCTCCAAGTCTGATGTTGAGTCTGTCCTATCAAAAGGTTATAGGAGGGCTGGGAAGGTGGCTCAGCAGTAGAGTGCATGCCTTGCAAGCATGAGGCCCTGGGTTTGATTCCTCAGCACGACATACACAGAAAAAGCCGGAAGTAGCGCTGTGGCTCCAGTGGTAGAGCGCTCGCCTTGAGCTGAAGAGCTGAGGGACAGCGCCCAAGCCCAGAGTTCAGGCCCCATGACTGGCCAAAAAAAAAAGGTTATAGGAGAAAGAAACTCAAGGATTTTCTTCCTGGGATGCCTGGAAATTGGTATTCTCAAAAAAAAAAAAACAAAACTCTCCTGTATACCAGGATTACAGAAGCTGAGGTACTGGTGCCTAAGGTTCCCGAGTAACTTCACTTTTTTCAGTTGTCATTGTTCTCGGGGCATGCACTCTGAAACTGTGTACTGTCCCTGAGCAATTCAGCTCAAGGCAAGAGTTCTACCACTTACTCAACAACACCACTTCTGGTTTTCTGGTGCTTCATTGGAGGTAAGAGTCTGGTAGACTTTCCAGCCAAGACTGACTTTGAAGTATGATCCTAAGATCTCAGCTTCCTAAACAGCTAGGATTACAGGGGTGAGCCACTGGCACTCAGCTTAATTTTTCTTTTTATTTAGTCCTAGGTATGAACTCCGGATCTCGCACAATCCCTGAGCTTTTTTGCTCAAGTCTAGCCTTCTATCAATTTAAACCAGTGACCCACTTCAGCTTTGAGGGAGAAAAGAAGGATAATTGTAATCAAAAGTCTCACAGAGCTTCCTGTCTTGGCTGATCTTGAATGTGGATCCTCAGATCTCAGCCTCCTGAGTAGCTAGGATTACAGACATGAACCAATGGCACTCTGCTTACAATAACTTATTTATTGTAACACACTAAAATGAACAGGGTAAATGACTTCATCAGAATGGGTTCATTTCCATATAACTATTTTGGAATCAGAAATTCTCTCTTGTTCCTCCCAGGCTGAATGCACGCCACTCAGATTTCTTTTTGAGAAGACAGGACACAGGAGCCCATGGTGAGTAGAACATCCCACATCACCATCCTGACACTGACAGTGGAAAGCAAAGGAACTTGTTCTCTCCTATATTTTCCCCTGGGGAGTGGCAGAGGGTTTGTGTTCCCACCAGGATGTACCAGTGTCCTAAAGGAGACATTCAGGTTCATTTCCAAGGGACCCAAGGAAACAGCATAAACTATTCCTGGGCACAAACCCCACAGTATTGGAAGTC
>NW_012267222.1:8437658-8441102 GCF_000151885.1 Dipodomys ordii | reverse complement strand
GAAGCAGTCTGGCCCCAAGTGAGTTAGTGGGCTCCATGGTCAGTGCTCAATGCACAGGTGCCAGCGGCTTCCTGTAGTCATGTCACAGCAGGAAATCAGCCACGGGTTCTCCACTACACCTGGATTTGGACAGGACTCCTTTCCTTTTTTGTTTTTTTCTGCCAATCCTGGGCTTGAACTCAGGGACCGGCCACTTTTCCTGAACCTCTCTGTGCTCAAGGCTAGCACTCTTCCACTTGAGCACCGGCAGCAGTTCAGGCTTTTCTGTGTATGAGGTACTGAGGAATTGAACCCAGCGTTTCATGCATGCTAGGCAAGCACTCTACCACCGAGCCACGTGCCCAGTTTGGGAATAATATTCTATGAAAGACTCATGAGCATTATCCTTTCTTATTTAAGCAGGTACTGAGGACTGAATTGAGGGCTGGGTTCTGTCCCTTCGCCTTTTCCCCCTTGGCTGTCAGTCACTCTGCCACTTGACCCAGCTCCAAGTCTGAGGTTTTGTCTGTCCTCACAAAAGGCTTATGGGAGGTAAGCAACTCAAGGATTTTCTTCCTGGGCTGCCTGGAAACTGCCATCCTCAGGACTCACTCTCCTGTGTACCTAGGATTACAGATATCAACTACTACTGCCTAAGCTTCACTAGTAATTTTACTTTATTTTTATTGTTCATGGGGCATGCACTCTGGACCTGGGTAATGTTACTGAGCAATTCAGCTCAAGAGCTCCACCACTTGCGCAACAACACCACTTCTGATTTTCTGGTGGTTCAATGGAGATAAGAGTCTCATGGACTTTCCTTCCGAGACTAGCTTTGAACTGTGATATTCAGATCTCAGCATTCTGAATAGCTAGGATTACAGGCCTGAGCTACTGGCACCCAGCTTAATTTTTCTTTTTCTTTTTTTCATGCCAAAGGCATGAACTCAGCGCCTGGAAAGTATCCCTCAGCTTTTTTTGCTCAAATATAGTCTTCCACCAATTTGAACCACTGACCCACTTCAGCTTTGGGGGAGGAAAGAAGGATAATTGTAATCAAAAGTCTCACAGTCCTTCCTGACTCAGCTGATTTTGAATGGGGATCCTCAGATCTCAGCCTCCTGAATAGCTAGGATTACAGACATGAACCAATGGCACTCTGCTTACAATAACTTATTTATTGTCATACAGTAAAATGAACAGAGTAAATAACTCCATCAGGATGGGTTTATGTCCACACAACAATACAGGAACCAGGAATTTCCTCTTGTTCCACGCAAGTTGAATGCATTCCACTCAGATTCTTTTTTTCTTTTTTTTTTCATTGTGAAAATACTGTACAGAGGGGTTACAATTACATGAACAAGATAATGAGTACATTTCTTATCAAGCATTGCAGCCTCCTCCTTTGTTTCCCCTTCCCATCCGATCCTCTCCCTGCCACCCCCTCAGATGCCTTTGATGAGGACACAGGACATTGGAGCCCATGGTGGCCAGAACACCCCACATCCTGACAATGAAACTGGAAAGCAGAGGAACTTGTCCTCTCCTATATTTTCCCCTGCAGAATGACAGAGGGTTTGTGTTCCCACTAGGATGTACCAGTGTCCTAAAAGGACATTCAGGTTCACTTCCAAACAACAGCATGAACTACTCCTGTGCACAAAACCCACAGTAGTTAGACTTCCTTCTAAAGTGATTTTCCTCTGTGACTACCCAGTTGCCACTGGGTGCCAGGCTATAGAACTGGTTCTTCTTACAGCTAATGCATGTGTAGGTGCAGATCTGGACCTTATGGGCTGGCTGTAGGTCCCTCAGTGTCTGCACCAAGCTCACACAAACCTGGGCAAATCTCTCCTTGTTGACTTTGCATCCATACAACAAACATTTGTGGTCATAGCTCTGCACAGGGGCCGGATACAGCCCTCGCTGTAACTGCCTCAGCCTGGCTGTGTGGCTCAGCAGGTTCTGCAGGACAGACAAGGACATGCCATTCCCATAGATGCTGAAGAAGCTCAGCTGGCAGCACTGGCTCAGGGTGGGCAGGATGGCAGAGAGCTGGGCCTCAGTGATCCCACAGTGCTCCAAGGCCAGGGCCTCCAGGGTGCCAGACACTCTCTCCAGCAGAGCTTGGAGGGGCCCAGGACCCAAGTCACCCAAATTCACAGTCCTGAGACGCAGGTGCTTGAGCTGACTGGTGAAGGGATACAGGGACAGACACCTCAGGTCTGCTTCATTCAGTGGATTTGAACTCAAAGACAGAGTGGTCAGTGGATTGAGGGTCCTGAGGAGAGAGCAGAGAGACTGGGGTGAATGGTGGTGGTGAGCAGAGCAGACTCAGGTAGGAGATGGTCAGCAAAGGTTGTCCTGCTGCACCAAGGGAGACCAACCACACGATGCTGCTGGCTGAGACCCCTGTCACTCCACCATCCCAGCCTGATGCCTGTCAGTGCCACCTGAGCCTGGCCCAGGCTGCACCCCCTCCAGCCCCCTCTCCAGCCCCCTCTCCTCACTGTCTGGACACACCACTGGGCTTCCTGCCCGCAGGACACAACCACCCATGCATCTGAGCATCGCAGCACAGCATCCTTTCCTCTTCCCCTTGCTTCCAGTTTCTATCCTGTGAGCTCAGACTTGCTTCCTATAGAGGAACTCACAGCCACTCACTTCTACATAGGACTCCACAGCGGGCTTCCTGCCCTGAGCACACTCCCAGCATGCACCCTGCTTTCTGACTTCATTGAAGACCAGGGCAGAACTAAGCAGCACCCTTAGGAGGAGGAGCCTCTTCCTGTGTCTCCTCAGTCCCCTCAGCCCCGCAGTCACCCCACACAGTTGAGCCCCTTTCATATCTACCCACCCCAAGTTCAGCTCAGCCCTGTGTGCTCACTGAGCTTTTCTGCTCAATTCTATCTTTCTACCAGTTTGAACCACTGCTTCACTTCCAGTTTGGGGAGGAAAGGCAGATGATAATAGGTAAAAGTCTCACAGACATTCCCCTCCGTGCCAGCTTTGACTTAGGATCCTCACCTGAAGACCTTGTCGAGCTTCTTATAATGGAAGAAGCCTTCACCTTTTTCTGTTTGGTGAGTTTCCTGCAGCATCATCTCAGAGAAGTATTCGTGTAAATTCTCCAAGATGCAAGAATATACTATTTTACTCGTAGCCAGAGAAAGCATGCGAAGGTTCTTCATCTGGCCCAGATAAGGAACCATGCTTTCCACTGTTTTGTGATGCCACGAAGCATTCACAACCAGCTCCTGGATGGAGTCCAGGTGAAGCACTCCAAGAGTGCTTCGTATTTGAGAGGTGGAGGCAAACAGAACCTTCAGCTTCTTAGAGCACAGCTGAACCTTTTCTCTTCTTGTCTTTACCCACTGGAGCATGTGGGCCAACACACAATCCCAGGGGCCATCACTGATGGTGACATCCATGAATATCCTGAAGGGGGGCTCCTCCCTCAGG
>NW_012267222.1:8433444-8437608 GCF_000151885.1 Dipodomys ordii | reverse complement strand
TCCATGAATATCCTGAAGGGGGGCTCCTCCCTCAGGGCTGCACAGTGATTGGCTGCTGGCTTGTCAGTCAGGGCTGCTGCTGAGCAGGCTTGAGATATTGCTATGTACCCTGAGGTCCAGATATTTATGGACATATTCTGCAGATCTAACACTTGCAGTTTGCATCTACAGGGGAGACACAGGACAATCTCAGAATAGGCATGACAGAATGACCACTTTCTGCTTAATCATTATCCAATATAGCGTACCACATTTCCTCTTGCTACGTCCTAGTTTCTGTTCTTTCTTTTTCCTTTATTGTGCACTAGTAATGGGGCCTGGTGGCAGGACATGGATGCTGTCCCTTAGGTTTTTCCACTCCAGGCTAGTTGTTCTACCATTTGAATCACACCTTCACTATTGGCTTTTTTGTTGTTGTTGTTGGTCTTAGGGCTTGTTTAATTGGAGATGAGAGTCTCACTGGGACTCTTCTATCCAGGCTGGCTCTGAATACGGGTCCTTAGCCTCCTGAGTAGCTAAGAATGCAGACATGAGCCACTGGCACCCAGCTTTGGCTTCCTTTTTTTGTTAATGGCAAAAAAGAACCTCAGGCACTTTGTCTCCCAGGCTCATTTTTCAACATCTCAGCTACCTATGTAGCTAGGATTATAGGAGTGCACCGGTGACATCATGAAACTTTTCCCAACCTTTCCCTGCTCCATCACCCATGGCCTGCAGCCATCCCAGCAACCCTCCACACCCAGAGTCCCCCTTTCACAAGGAGCTCCACAGGAATCTGTGGGATCCCTGGCCCCAGGTCTCCTGTGAGTCCACCGCACTCTCTGACTCTTGTTTATCTTTTCCCTGGACTGCGGGGTCCTCCCTGGCCCCCAACCTGGGTCCCCCTTACCTGGGCCCCGCTCCCTGCTCAAGCAGCACCTCAAGGCCCTGCAGGGTGACTTGTAAGATCTCCAGGTCAGCTGAGCCCACCAGGGCCCCCAGGGGGAGGCAGGCAAAGGGCCAGGCCTGCACCATGGCCTTCAGCACCTCCATGCGTCTCTTGGCAACCACCTCTCTGAACAGCGTGGAGAAGAGATCCAAGGGAAGGACGTCCAGCGCAGAGATGGCCAAGGCCTGGTCCTCTAGCAGGCTCTGCATGGCCAGCTGCCGCAGTGTGGGCAGGGACATGGTGCTCAGTGTGCTGGGGCTGCAGGGAGAGGGCCTGGGAGCACACAGGAAGAGGCAGCTTTAGCGGCTGAAGCTGAGAAGTCCCTTCTCAGAGAGAACTCATCTCAAAGGCCACATCCCGACTCCAGCCATGGGGAGATGTCAGTTCACGCCCTTTCCACATAGCCCCGATGCCCCCCAAGCACAGCGCTGGGACACAGGGCAGCAGGATGCTCCCCACATAGACAGCCCCAAGCTCATCATGGTCCCAGCCAGTTCCAGCCACTACTCTGAGCTCAGGGCCTAATTGTCAGGGATAAAGAGAAGCCTAAAGGTCAGCCGAAGCTGTGTGTGTGTGTGTGTGTTTGTGTGTGTGTGTGTGTGTGTGTGTGTGTCTTGTGCTTTGAACTCAGGTCCTAGCACTTTCCTTGGGAGCTAATATCAGTGCTGTACCACTTGGAACCATAGCTGCCTGACCCTCAGCTCTTGGCCTTCTGAGTAGCTAGGAGGATAGGAGTTAGGCAAGGGCACATGCCACACCCTAGCTTGTTGTCTTAAGGTCTGGCTAACACTCAAAAGTGCTAAAAGAAAAGTCACAGGAATGTAAGCTGCCACATCTCTGTCTTGACAGAGAGAGAATCACAGTGCTGCTCTTCCACCCAGGAGATGTTCCCCACTGCCAGAGGAGTAGGGGATTGGGGGACACAGATCAGGAAAAGGCTCCATCTTTCAGGAACTGCTCTGGCGGGCCTCAGGGTATTTTCCTGCACAGGTTGGCCAGGTTTCGGGATCTTCAGATCTCAGCTTCGTAGCTAGGATTACAGGCAGGAGCCACAACTCTCAGCTAAAGTCTGGGATTCTTCAACTCATAGCCTCTCAAGTTGATAGGATTACAAACAGGAGCCAGGGACACCAGATTTGAACTAAATATTTAAGTTGTCAAAATTGGTACTTGGTCTAGTGGCTCCCACCTGAAATCCCAGCTCCTCTGTAGTAGAAAGTGAGAGAACTGAAGTCCTATCCCGTCAGTTACCAACCACCTGGCATGGTGGTTCTTATCTGTCATCCCGTATTACAATGTTTGAATTAGTGGTCTAGTTCATTCAGCCCTATAATCCTAGCTGCTCAGGAGGCTGAGATCTGAGGATCCAGGTTCAAAGCCAGTTTGAGCAGGAAAGTCTGTGAGAATTCTCATTTTCACTTCACCAGAAAATAAAGTGGTGCAGTGGCTCAAAGTGGTAGAGTGCTAGTTTTGAGCAAAAAGAGGTCAGGGACAGCATCCAGGCCTCTAGTTCAAGCCCCACAACTAATTTAAAAAAATCATGGATGTTTGGATCTGAGTCTGAGTGTTCAGGTAAAATATTGAGACTCTACTTAAAAGTGGAAGAGAAGTTGTGGCTTTAGAAGTAAAGTGAAAGCCTTGCAGGAAAAAGTTGAAAGGCAATGCCCAGACCTTGATTTCAAGCCATAGTACTGATACAAAAAAATGGATAAAAGTTAGGGCTGGAAGGTGGCTCAGTGGTAGAGTGCTTGCCGAGCATGCATATGGCCCTGGGTTCAATGCCTCAGCACCATATAAGCAGAAAAAGTTGAAAGTGGCTGTATGGCTCAAGTGGTAGAACTCGAGCCTTGAGCTGAAGAGCTGAGGGACAGCGCCCAGGTCAAGGGTTCAGGCCCCACACCTGACAAAAAAAAAAGATAAAGTTTAAAATTTTCAAGGTAGGCTCTGCTCTGTTGGCTCACAGTTGTAATCTTAACTCCTACAGAGCCTAAATCTGAAGAACACATTTCAAAGCCAGCCTAGGAGGGAAAGTCTGACTCAAGCCCCCTCCCTCCCCATGGAATGCCTTAACTCTGGGCCTGAACCTCATTCCTGAGCTCTTCAGCTCAAGGCTAGCACTCTAGCACTCTACCACTTGAGCCATAGCAAAACTTCTGGACTCCTGTGTGTTTTTTTTGGAGATAAGAGTCTCAGAAGCTGGGTGCTGGTGGCTCATGCCTGTAATTCTAGCAACTGAGGAGACTGAGATCTGAGGATCGCCGTTCAAAGCCACCTGGGCAGGAAAGTCTGTGAGACTCTTATCCCCAATAAACCAGTCAGAAAACCAGAAGTGGGGCTGTGGATCAAGTGGTAGAGCACTCGCCTTGAGCTGAAGAGCTCAGGGACAGTGCCTAGGCCCAGAGTTCAAGCCCTATAACTGACTCAGGGACTTTACCTTCCTGGGCTGGCTTTGAACCTCTATCTCAGCCTTCAGAGTTACTAGGATTACAGGCATAAGTCACCAACATCCAGCAAGTCTGAGACTCTTTTTTTTTGTCGGTCGTGGGGCTTGAACTCTGGGCGCTGCTCTTGCGCTCTTCAGCAACAGCACCACTTCTGGTTTTCTGGTGGTCTATTGGAGATAAGAGTCTCACAGACTTTCCTGCCCAGGCTGGCTTTGAACTGCAATCCTCAGATCTCAGCCTCCTGAGTAGCTAGGATTATAGGTGTGAGCCACTGGCACTCGGCTGAGACTCTTATCTTCAATAAAACACCAAAAAGCTGGAAGTAGTACTGTGGATCAAAAGGTAGAGTGATAGCCTTGAAGTGAAACATTAGGACAGTGCCAAGGCCCTGATTTGGAGCCCTAAAACTGGCACCAAAACACCCAAACTCAGGAGCTGGTAATGTGGCTTAGTGGTAGAGTGCTTGCCTAGCATGCATGAATCAAATCCTTGGCTCCATTACTCAATACCACAGACACAGAAAAAAAAAAAAAGCCAAACATGGTGCTGTGGCTCAAAGTGATAGAGTGCTCGCCTTGAGCAAAAGCTCAAGGACAACACCCAGACCCTGAGTTCAAGCCCCAAGGCAAGCACAAAAGATGAAGCCCAAGGGCTGGGAAGGTGGCTCAGTGGTAGAGCGCTTGCCTTGCATGCCTGAGGCCCTGGGTTCTATTCCTCAACACCACATAAGCAAAAAGAAAAAAGCCGGAAGTGGCGCTGTGGCTCAAGTGGTAGAGGGCTAGCCTTGAGCTG
>NW_012267222.1:8427020-8431134 GCF_000151885.1 Dipodomys ordii | reverse complement strand
CAGCTCTTCTGCTCAAGACTAGCACTCTACCACTTGAGCCACAGCGCCACTTCTGGCTTTTTTCTTTTTGCTTATGTGGTGCTGAGGAATCGAACCCAGAGCCTCAGGCATGCAAGGCAAGCGCTCTACCTCTGAGCCACCTTCCCAGCCCCCGTCTCATGGACTTCTGTGGGAAAGGTGGCTTTGAACCCTGAT
Source organism: Dipodomys ordii (assembly GCF_000151885.1). NCBI lineage: Eukaryota > Metazoa > Chordata > Mammalia > Rodentia > Heteromyidae > Dipodomys > Dipodomys ordii. The sequence continues at coordinate 8,430,939 of NW_012267222.1, read as the reverse complement.
CCTCAGATCTCAGGATTACTGTAGCTAGGATTACAGGCTCGAGCCACTAGTGCCTGGCTTGATAGTTTGTTTTGATTGAACAAACCAACAAACAATAATCAAAACAAAACTCTGCAAAAGAGGAGACTACAATGCTTGATAAGAAATGTACTCATTATCTTACCCTTGTAATTGTAACCCCTCTGTACAGTATTTTCACAATTAAAAAACAAAACAAAACAACTCTGAGCTGGACAATGCTGGCTTATGCCTGAATCCTAGCTCCTCAGGTGGCCGAGTTCTGAGGCTTGAGGTTCAAATCAGCCTGGGAAGAAAAGTGAGAGACTCTTACATCCAATTAATCATCAGGAAACCTGAAGTAGCACTGTGGCTTGAAGTGGTGGAGCATTAGCCCTGAGCAAACAGAGCTTACCGACTGTGCCATGAACCTGAGTCCAAGCCCAAGAAATGAGAGAAAGAGAGAGAGAGAGAGAAAAAGAATCTGGCTATATTATTCTGGAGAAATGCTATCAGGATACACTGGACTACAGATCAAATATTCCTTTTTTGTTGTTGTTTGGTTTTGTTTTTGCTTATTTGCCAGTCCTGGGTCTTGAACTCAGGGCCTGGGCACTGTCCCTGAGCTTTTTCTCAAAGCTAGCACTCTACCACTTGAGCCACAGTGCCACTTTCAGCTTTGTTTATGTGGTACTGAGGAATGGAAGCCAGGGCTTCATGCATGCTAGGCAAGCTAAGCCACCTTGCCAGCCCCCTGTTCAATCTTTGGCACTTCAGAAAATAATTCAGCACTCCTTTCTACTTTAGCACATGTCATGTCTGTCTGTGCTTGAGTTAGATGCTGGGGTGTTGTGCTGCCAGTCAAGATCTCCACACTGAGCCATGTCCACAAGGCCTTCCTCCTTTCCTTCCTTCCTCTTCTCCTTGCTTCCTCCCTGGGATTCTTTCTTCCATTCTCATCTCTTTCTAGAACTCCAGTAACATCTTGATCGCTTTGTACTTCTGAAGCTTTCTCTCCCTATTGAACTGCAGAGAACCTGTCTGGTGAGTGGGGTCTGGGGAATACCAGCATTCCAGGACACCTGCCCTTGGGGTCAGACCCCTGGAGGGTGTCTGTGACTGCAGTCAGGCTCTTCACCACACAGCATCCTGGCTGTGGTCACAGCAGCCTGGATCCTGTTCCACATGGTCCTCTCCTCTGAGGCTGTCCAACCCCGAATGTCTCCAGCAGTTCTCAGGTGTAGCCATTTGCTCTCTCCTCAGGTGCCTGAGGAGCCCCTTGGAGTTCTTCACTGCTGCAGACGGCTAATGGTACGTCAGCGTCCTTGTGCTGGGCATTGGCTGTGGCACCGTGGCTCTGAGGAACTCCCTAGGTCTGGGTCACAGGCCTAAGACTACATCGCGTCCCTGCCTCCACTCTGACTGGGGAGATCCCAGGTTGGCCATTTGCCCCACAGGTGGGCCCGAGGCCTTGCAGACTTTAGGTGGCAATGAGAGCCAGTCCCTGGAGCAAGGCCCTCCTTCCCAGAGCCCCTCCCTGCTGGCCAGATGCCAAAGCCCTGGACACTCCTCACAGTTGGCTCAGGAGCCTCAGGTGTGGGCTTGGTGTGTGCTGACCACAGGCTTCTCTGCACTAGGACGGCCTCTCCTGCCCCCTGCTGGTCAGACTCTGCAAGCTGTATTCACCACAGCTGTGTCCCCACCTCCCCATGCTGCCTGCCACCCTGGGGGCTTCCAGCCCCTCTTGTATTCAACCAGGTGTGGAAAAGGAAAATGGCTGCTTTCACTTTTGTGAATGTTTGGGGGTTGAGGAATTAGTGATTCTGAGTCATGCTCTGAGTCTAAATGTCAGTATTGGCACTGCACACCCACACAAATCATACGAAAAAGAATACTTCCCTTCACTCCATGCCCGAAAAAACCCCAGCATGTATGGTAGAGTAGTATTTGGGTAATAGAAAGTGGCACTAGATTGAATTCAATATTTCATACTTGTTTGGTATTTATTCTGCCATTTCAGTCATGCCTCTATTTCCCCCCATTCACCCTCCCCCCTGCCTTCTTAAATTTTATTTATTTATTTTTTTGGGTCCGGTCATGAGGCCTGAACTCTGGGCCTGGGTGCTGTCTCTTGAGCTCTTCAGCTCAAGGCCAGCGCTCTACCACTGGAGCCACAGCACCACTTCCGGCTTTTTTCTTTTTTGTTTATGTGGTGCTGAGGAATCGAACCCAGGACCTCATACATGCAAGGCAAGCGCTCTACCACTGAGCCACCTTCCCAGCCCCTAAATTTTATTTATTTATATTGTCAGTGGTTGGGCCTGAACTCTGGGCCTCGGCGCTGTCCCTCAGCTCTTCAGTTCAAGGCCAGAACTCTACCACTTGAGCCACAGCGCCACTTCCGGATTTTCTGCTTATGTAGTACTGAGGAATCAAACCCAGGGCCTCATGTACTCAAGGCAAGCACTCTACCACTGAACCACCTTCCTAGCCTAGCCTTCTATCCCCTTTATAAAGTGTGTGTGTGTGTGTTTCAGAACGTGAGCTTGAACTTAGGTCCTGGGAACTGTGTTTTAGCTTTTTCACTGAAGACTGGTTCCCTACCACTTAAGCCACATCTGCTCTTGTAGCTTTTTTTGTGGTTCACTGGAGATAAAGAGTCTCACAGACTTTTGTCAGGGCTGGTTTCAAACCTGGATCTTCAGATCTCAGCCCCCTGAGTAACAAGAATTACAGGTGTGAGCCACCTGAGTGGCTTTTATTGTTTGCTTTTGTCAGTGGTGGGGCTTCCACTCTGGGCCTGGGTGCTGTCCCTCAGCTCTTCAGCTCAAGGCTAGTGCTCTACCACTTGAGCCACAGCACCATTTCCAGTTTTCTGAGTGGATTTTTTTTTAATTGGAGATGAGAGTCTCAGGGACTTAGCTGCCTGGGCTGGCTTTGGTGATCCTCAGATCTTAGCCTCCTAAGTAGCTAGGATGACAGGTGTGAGCCCCCGACTTTTTATTTATTTATTTTTAATCACAGCACTTTCCTTACTGAGATTTATGAAGGGTTTGGTAGCCTGTCCTAGACCTACCAGAAGAGATGTGAGTTGGGAGTGACAGTTCTCATTAGACTGTTAATCCTGAGTAGAATGAATTTTTCTTTAGACTTTGACAACTAAAATGGCACCCCCTCCCCGGGTCTTAAGGCTTCCTCTCCTCCCCCCTCTTTATTCATGGCACTTTTTATTTTTATTTGTCTGTTGTGTGGGCCTGGGCGCTGCCCCTCAGCTCTCCAGCTCAAGGCTAGTGCTCTACCACTTGAGCCACAGCGCCACTTCCAGTTTTGTGGTGGTTCATTGGAGATAAGAGTTTCAGGCCTTCACTGCCCAGGCTGGCTTTGAACTGTGATCCTCAGATCTCAGCCTCCTGAGTGGCTAGGATGACAGGCGTGAGCCACCGGCGCCCGGCCATGCTATTTTTAATAGCTATAAAAAGGGCCGAACTGAGCAGCAGAAACTAGAGAGCACCCAGGGGCGGGGAGGGCAGGGGCCGGGCAGCGGACTGGACGGTTGCGGCCCACGTGGCTGCCGTGGGTGGCGGGCATTGCGCGTGCGCACGGCGGTAGTTGCTGGGCTTTCGGGGAAGCATGGCAGCCGCCCGGGACCCCAAGGGGTGGACTGGATGGGGCTTCAGCAAGTGGAAGGCAGGCTGGAGGCGCCTGTGGCGCTCCGAGGAAGAGCCAGGCAAGCCCCGAGACGACGACGGGGCTCCCTTGATTCAAAGGCTAGCCCTCCAGGCCAGCCTCACCTTCCCCGGCCCCGGGGACCCCGGCGACCTTGAGGCGACCTCTGGCTTCAGGGAGAAGCTGGGCCGTCTGCAGAGCCTGCTGGGCCAGGTGCGGGCCCGGGACCTCCGGCTGGCCCCGCGCAGGGCCTCCC
>NW_012267222.1:8406281-8426770 GCF_000151885.1 Dipodomys ordii | reverse complement strand
GGGGACCCCCGAGGGGGCCACCCCGCGGCCTGGGGTCCTGCGCTCCGAGGCCGAGTACACCGAGGCCAGCGCCCCCTGCGTCCTCAGCCCGAGCCAGGACAACTTGCATCAGATCCTGGCGGTTCGGGGCCCGGCTGCCTTCCTGGACATCCTGGCTCCACCTTACGACCCCACCCTCGGCCGGGAATGCCACTATTACCAAATGCTGGAGCGCCTTCCCTTGGGGGCGGAAGAAGCCCAAGGAGGCGCCACCTGTGACCTTCCCCGAGCTGTTTGGCTCTTGGAGACACCGGAGGCAGATGACTTCTGGGGTGAAGAAGAATCCTACCCAGGGCCCAAAGTGCTCCTGTGAAGTCACTACCTAGCTACCAAGAACGCAGAGATCTGCCCAGCCCCAGCACAGACTGGCCGCCTGGGGTTCTCCCTCCGCCTCAGGGAATCTCCCTAACTCTGGTTGCCTGGGACCCAACACAAGAACCGTCCCCAACCTGGGCCTTGGATGAGTGTCCTTTTATAGTGTCCTTTAAAGGCCTCCTAATATAAATCTCAACACAAATATTTATATACAAAGTGTTTCCTGTGTTTATTGTGGGTGTGTTCTTGAAGAGTCTGGGGAATCTGGTCTGAAGTGTTTTTTCTCCTGTGTAGATCACCCAAGCGCCCTCCCCAGAGCTGGAAGTGAGAAATTGATGAGAACACCTGATGGGGGCTGGACCCCCTTATTCTGTGAGCTAGATCACCCTTTTCTCTCCACCAGTTTCTTGCCTCTGGTGTTTTATTAGAGTCACAGAAAACAAGCAACACGGTAACAGTGGGGTGTCTTTTAATGCAGTTAGAGACAAGGGAGGGTTACCAGAGACAGACAACTCACCTTCATTGCCCCCCCTACAGTCACAGAACTTTCCAGATGTTTACACTGGAAAGCAGCAGGGATTACGTCAAGGTGCCCTCTGTCAGGGATCATTCCAGAGATCAACCAACAAGACCAAGGTTATCAAATGACCACAGGGAACTGCTAATGTTATCAAATGACCACAGGGAACAGCTGCGTGAAGCCCCGTGGGGAAATTCTGATTTGCTTCCCAGAATGCAGAAGACTTGTACGCTAAGCAAAATAAGCTCCTTTCCCATAGCTTAGTACCCTCCTTCCCCTCTCCACATGCTCCCTTCCATGGGCAACACCAGCCCCATGTAGTGAAGGCAGTAAGTAATCAGCCTCCAGCCCCCTTTCCCTTGGGATGGCACTTCTCTGGGGCAGCTACCACCATAGAAGGCAACAAGAGCCCCTTAGAGTGACTTTCAGGTCAGGGCAGCTGCAGGAGCCTTATCTACTATTTGGACAGCAGTCATAAATCCTAGTCCGCCATGACGAAGCCCCTGGCCCTCACGTACACACCAGGGTCTCGCCTCCTAGCCTTTTCTAGCTCTTAGACTTCCTGGGTTACATAGGTCACCTCAGAAAATAGCCAGCGCTTCTTCTGACTTCTCCCTGTGAGAAGGGGTCTTGCCGGCCCCTTTCCCGGCAACAAACCTTTCTTTGTTCTCTGTACGTGGATGTCTGCTTGGATTTCTGGCAAAGTCTAATTTACCCCATCATATATCCCAACGTCACACTGCTTCCCTGCATGCCTGTACTCTCAACCCAGTTCAACTTTGTGTTTTTTTTTTTCCCCTGACTCTCTGCTTTGGTTTTCACTTCCCAGTGTCCAGGAGAAAAGCTAGTGACATCGGCACCAAGCTAGGTAGGCCTCCTAGAGCAGTACAGAATGGAGTCCATATAATAGAAGCAGGAATGTCCACATTTAGGGCAGGGTTCCACACCGAAGGACACCATATTGGGCTGCCTTATGGCCCTCAGGGTGTCCATGAGCTCAGCACAGTACAGGGAACCCCTCTGGGTGCGAACAGCACTCGGGCTATCATAGGCTTCCAGAGGGACAGGGTACAGCTCCAGGCATAGCTGGTTCAGCCTGGCAGTGTGGCACAGCAGGTTCTTCAGGACAGCCAGAGAGAGGTGGTTCCCATAGAAACAGAGCTTGGTGAGCTTGGAGCATTGGCTCAGGGCGGGCAGGATGGCAGTGAGATGGGAGTCCTCAATTCCACAGTCCTCCAAGTTCAGGATCTCCAGGGTGGCTGCAAGTTGCTCTAGTAGAGCTTGGAGCATCCCAGGACGCACAGGGATCAGGCTGACGCCTTTCAGACTCAGGTGTTTTAGCTGGTGGGTGCTCAAGCACCTGGGCAGACACTTCAGATCGGATTTCCTAAGCCTGCAGTGTGTTATTGACAGGGTCTCCAAGGGAGTCTTCAGAGATCTGAGGAGAAAGCAGGGATGCAGTTCTGATATAGGGATTGCAGACTGGAACCTTTTTCACCCAATTCAAGGTAGATCTGACCATCTGAGTATGACCATGTGGCAGAATACCTCCCTAGCAAGCACCAAGCACCTGAGTGGACCCCTTATACCCCCAAGAAAACAAGCAAAGCAAAGCAAAGAGTGTGGTCACTAATCACCCCATTGGAGGTTGAGGATTTTGAGTAGCTCAGTCCCCCAACTCCACAACTCCCTTTCTTCAAGCCCATCCTTCAGCTCTGGCCACTTAAGGCCAGTGGCCACATGTAGGGAGGACAAATCCAGGGCAGGTCTGACAACATTGCTAGGGCTCATTCCTGAGGGTTCATCCTGAAAGCTTGAAGTGCTGTCCATCCCTCCTCCACCTCCCTAGAAATCTTCCTCAACCCCAGAACCAACTGCCTCCTCTCCCTGGGTGCACAACACCTGTTCCAAATGGAGCTCAGAGAGCAGTGTGCACAGGACAAACCGGGCAGGTGCTCAATCTCTCCTTCATTGTCCTCTTCTTCCTCATACATGCCCTGACCATAGGCTTCCTAAAGGGAAACTCCTAGCCACTTTTCCTAGATTAGATGCCCCACTGTTGGCTTGCAGGCATGAAGGCACTTTCCATAGCCATCTACTCTGATTTGTCTTCTGATTTAGAAAGGCTTTGGGAGACCGCATAGCAGGATAGTTTAAGATATAATAACAGGCCTTGGAATGTGGCTTAGTGACTGAGTGCTTGCTTAGCATGTATGAAGCCCTGGGTTCAATTCCTCAGTGCCTCATACACAGAAAAAGCCAGAAGTTTGGGGCTGGGAAGGTGGCTCAGTGGTAGAGCGCTTGCCTTGCATGCATGAGCCCTGGGTTTGATTCCTCAGCACCACATAAGCAAAAAGAAAAAAGCTGGAAGTGGTGGTGGGGCTCAAGTAGTAGAGTGCTAGCCTTGAGCTGAAGAGCTGAGGGACAAAGCCCAGGCCCAGAGTTCAGACCCCATGACTGGACCCCCCCCCAAAAAAAAGCCAGAAGTGGTGCGGTGGTTCAAGTGGTAGAATGCTAGCCTTGAGCAAAAGAAGCTCAGAGACAGAGCCCAGGCCCTGAGTTCAAGCCCCAGGACTGGCAAAAAAAAATTATGTCAGAGTAAGAAATCGAACATGCACACTAATTTCTATCATCCTGGCTGATAGTCAGCACATGTCTACCCATGTTGCAAGCAACAAAAAAAAGCTGGGCATTGCTCTTCAGAGAGCTGCCATTCTTCCTTACCTGAGTATCTGGTGCAGGTTGCCTTGGAGAAAAGAGACTCGATTCATATAGAGCTGCTGGAGACAGTCGAAGTTGCTGAACTGAGAAATAAATATGGCGGCACGTTCCATCTGTTTCTTTGAAGACATGCATTCAGGCACATAGATGTGTGAGAGGAAGAGTTTGTGCAAATTTTTCATCTTGCCCAGGTAAGGAGCAAACATGGCCAACGTGCTCAGGCTCAAAGGGCAATTCACCTCCACTTCCTCCACATACACTAGCTCCAGTGGGTCCAAGAAAGAGAACGGGTGCAATTCATTGATATTACAGTAACAATGTTCCCAAATCTGCAGCTTCCTACAGCACAGCTGGACCAAACATTTCTTCTGCTTAGCCCACTCAAACAAGTAGTTTTGAGGTTCATTTTCATCACAACGCTTCAAGGACAGGTCTACTGTCACCCTTAAGGGCTGCTTCTCTCCTGGCCCTGGAAAGGCCTCCATTAATTGGTTCCTTCTTCTCTTTGGTGGTGGTTGTGAGGTATCAGTATCTATTGCTCCAGACCACACATTCCAGAAGCTTTGGTGTTCTTCTGTCAAGTCTAAGACTTGCAACTTGCATCTCCTGTGGAGAAACCAGGGGGAAAATTATAAGATCATACATAGAGATCCAGTACCCAATGAGTATTTCTGTCTATCTATAATCTATCTATCTATCTATCTATCTATCTATCATCTATTTATCATTTGTATTGCTTCTGGGTCTTGAAATCAGGACTCACTCATGCTTAACCTTTGAGCTTAAGAAGTGAGCTATTGGGGCTGGGAAGGTGGCTCAGTGGTAGAGTGCTTGTCTTGCATGCATACGGCCCTGGGTTCGATTCCTCAGCCCACATAAGCAAAAAGAAAAAAAAGCCGGAAGTGTCGCTGTGGCTCAAGTGGTAGAGTGCTAGCCTCGAGCTGAAGAGCTGAGAGATAGCACCCAGGCTCAGAGTTCAGGCCCCATGACCAGACCCACCTCCCCCCCCAAAAAAAAAGAAGTGAGCTATTAAATAATAAATAAATAAATAAGATCTGTACTATACCACTTGAGCAATGCCTTCAGTTCTGGCTTTTTGCTAGTTAACTGGAGATAAGCATTTTACAAATTTGTTTCCCAGTGTTGGCTTTAAACCTTGATCCTTACATCTCAATCTCCTGAGTAGTAGCTATGATTACAAGTGTGAGTCACCAGTGCCAGCTCTGGGATTTAAATATACATACCAGATACCAGCTGCATCATTTGCAGTTTGGTCACCATCTAAATTTGTCTTCTTTAAAAAAAAAAATTAGGAGCCAGGCACTGGTGGCTCACATAATCCTAGCTACTCAGGAGGCTGAGATCTGAGGATCTCCAGCCCAGGCAGGAAGAGACTCTTATCTCCAATTAACCATCAGAAAACCGGAAGTGGCACCGTGTCCCAACGTGGTAGAGCACTAGCCTTAAGCTGAAGAGCTCAGGAACAGTGCTCAGGCCCCCAAGTTCAAGCCCCATGACTGACAAAAAAAAATTAGGGCTGGGAATGTGGCTTAGTGGTAGAGTGCTTACCTAGCATGCACAAAGCCCCAGTTTGATTCTTCAGTACCACATAAACAGAAAAAGCGAGAAGTGGTGATGTAGCTCAAGTGGTAGAGGGCTTGCCTTGACTTGAAGAGCTGAGGGACAGTGCTCAGGCCCATAGTTCAAGCCCCATGACTGACAAAAAAAAAAAAGTATTTATTTAGTGCTGGTCCTAAGACTTGAACTCAGAGACTGACATTGTCCCTGAGCTTTGGTGCTCTACCACTTTGAGCCACAGCTCCACTTCCAGCTTTTTGGTGGTTAATTGGAGACAAGAGTCTCAGCCTCCTGATAGGATTGCAGATGTGAGCCACCAGTGCCCAGAGTTTCTAGTTAAATCTCTCTCTCTCTCTCTCCCCCTTTCCACCCTCCCTCCCCCTTCCTCTTGAAATACTATGGCATGAACCCAGCCCCTGATGCATGCTAGGTAAAGGCTCTTCCTCTGGCTTACAGAGGCAGTAATCTCTGCTTTCGCTCCATACTGATCCTTGAGGCCTGGTCCTCACTGGCAGAGCTTGGGGAAGGCGGCAGATGCACCTGCTTCATTCAGCAGCTCCTTCAGCCACGCCTGCATCCACCACTGTGTTCTGCTCACAAGCTCCTTCCCAGACAGAGCCCAGCAAAGGCCCAGACAGAGCCCAGCAAAGGCCCAGACAGAGCCCAGCAAAGGCCCAGACAGAGCCAGCAAAGGCCCAGGCCCCTCTAATCTGCCCAGCGCCATCAGATGCTTTTCTCTCCACTCTCCTGGTTCTCAACTCAGTCTTCCCTAAGCTCCACAGCTCTCACTTCCAGCTCTCTGGCTGGACCCTACTCACCTGGGCCGATCCTTCTGAACAAGCAGCATATTGAGTGCACCCAGGGCCATTTTTAGGAGCTCCTGGTCTTGTCTGTTTATCAGGGGTCCCAGGGGGAGGCAGGGGAAGGGCCAGGCCTGCACCATGGCCTTCAGCACCTTCATGCATTTCCTTTTCAAGGCCTCCAGAAACAACAGAGGGAAGAGATCACAGGGCAGGTCCTCCAGAGCAGAGATGGCCAAGGCCTGGTTCTCCAGCAGGCTCTGCATGGCCAGCTGCACGAGTTTGGGTGGATTATCTCCCATCTTGATGAACCTTCAGGGAAAGGAATCTGGAATAGCATACAGAGAGTTTCAGTCATGGCTCAAAGGGAGAACACAGTGTGTAGATGCAAGTGTGTGCTTGTCCTAGGGCTTGAACTCTGGGCCTGAGTACTCTCAGTGCAGTCTTTGAGCTTCTAGGTTGAAGGCTAGTACTCTACTATTTGAGCCACAGACTCACTTTGGTTAATTAGAGAGAAGAGTCTCATGGGCTTTCTTTCCTGGGCTGGCTTTGAACTGTGGTCCTCAGATCTCAGCCTCCTGAGTAGTTTTGAGAGGGTCTGTCTGCCTAGCTCAGGCAGACCCAGGCCAGGGCTCCTCTTCCCTCTCTCTCCTCTATTTCTATTTCTCTCTCTCTCTCCCCCCCCAATTGTTCAGCTTTATTTAAAAGAAAGTTTAGGGGGGCTGGGAAGGTGGCTCAGTGGTAGAGCGCTTGCCTTGCATGCCAGAGGCCCTGGGTTCGATTCCTCAGCACCACATAAGCAAAAAAAAAAAAGCCGGAAGTGGCGCTGTGGCTCAAGTGGTAGAGCGCTAGCCTTGAGCTGAAGAGCTGAGGGACAGCGCCCAGGCCCAGAGTTCAGGCCCCACGACCAGCCCCCCCCCCAAAAAAAGAAAGTTTAGAGCTGGGGGTGGTGAATGCCATTCATTCCAGCCAACTACCAGAAGGCAAGATAATACAGCAGGGTGGAGTATCTTGAGTGGGGACTTTTGAGAAACTATCTTTAAAAAAAAAAAAAAAGAAAGGAAGGAAGAAAAACTCCTGTAGTTGAATTTACAAGATTATAGTATCACCAGCTTCTTCAATTATCCTAGAAAGTAATAAAATGAAAGAGTTACCTTGTCAAAATATAAGTCTAGAGCCCGGCACTGGTGGATTACACTTGCAGTCTTAGCTACTCGGGAGGCTGAAATCCAAGAATCTTGGTTTGAAACCAGCCCAGGCAGTAATGCCTGTAAGACTTTGATCTCCAATTAACTACAGAATGAGCTGAGAAAAGAACTGTGACTCAAGGGGTAGAGCCCTAACCTTGAGCAAAAAAGCTTAGGGACAGCACCCAGACCCTGGGTTCAAGCCCCAGGATTAGCATGAAAGAAACAAACAAAAAAGGCCCCCAAACAAACAAAAACCATGTCTGCACAGATTGTACACATCTTTGATCCTAAATACTCCAGGTCAGCGTTATGGCAGGTTGAAGCTTAAAACCAGTGTGAGCAAAAACTTATGGAAACACCAGTTCAACCAACCTCACAACTGTGGTGGCCCAACTTTTAGTTCCTTTCAGCTACTGGGAGGACCTCAGTGCTAAGGCCTACCTCGGGCCTACCCAAGAAACTTTAGTCACAAATAACTGCTAGCAAGTGCTGGGGTAGGCCGTTTCAGGTGGTAAAAAAGCACACCTAATCACCAGGCACTGATGGCGCACGCCTGTAATCCCAGCTATTCCGGAGGCTGAGATCCAAACCAAAGCCTGATATCTGTTCATCTGATGATTGACACCCCAGAGATTGAAGAAGGGTCTCTTCCGGAGGTGAGGGACTTACCTGAGGTGGCTCAGGCCTCTCAAAAGTCCCAGCGCCCTTGGCTTCCCGGAAGCTTTTTTCCATCCAGCCTTCCCCTTTCAACTCCTAGTGTCCAATCAGAAAGCCGCATCTGATTTGATCTCTTTTGCTCCGCCCGGTGAATCCTGATTGGCTCTCCGTCCTCCCCTAGATAAACTGAATTAGAGGTTTCTACAGGAAAAGGGTAAAGTTTAGGGATACTAAAAAGTCCAGGATTCATTCCTGAGTTCTCTTCACTCCACTGGTTTGTACTTTATTCCTCTAGGATCTTCTTGGTCCAAATCTGAGAGGGAAGTTTACTCTGTGGCCGACACTCGGGATGTGGTTCAGTGGTAGATCACCGATGCACTAGGTCTGTATTGCTGGACCTGGAGTCCTGAATTTATGGCTTGCCAGAAAGATGCTTTATCATGTGGAGCCACACCCAAACCCATTAGAACATTCTCAACTATCGCTAGGTGTTGTTTCTTAAAATTCGTTTTCTTCCTTAAATTCCCCCCTTGCTTGCCTTCTTAAGGTTTTCTTTTTATTTATTTTTAAAGTAAATGTTATTTTGTAACCTTTGGAGGATCTGAACTCTCTATCTGCTTCCCTCAGCCTCCAAAATGCTGGAATTACAGGATTGTCTTTTTGAGACTGTTTTGTTAGAATCATAGAAAAATGAGCCACAAGAAATACAGATACTCTTCTATAGACTTTTACATAATCAATAAATATTGTAAATAATTCTAGAACTTTTATAAAGGGAGGGAGTGATCCAGTACTTTAATTCTGTTGGAAATATAGCAAGGTTAGCAAGGGGCCAAATCCTTGTGTTGCTTGCCCTAAGAAAAGGTAGTTTGCTTGATTGCTGTTTTTTCTTTTTCTTTCTTTCTTTCCTTCTTCCTTCTCTTTCTTCTTTCCTTCTCTTTACTTTTGTGCCCATACTGGAGCCTGGGCACTGTCACTTAGCTTTTTAAGTCAAGATTGGCATTTTACCACTTGAGCCATGTCTCCATTTCTGACTTTTTCCTGGCTCATTGGAGATAATAGTCAGATTTGGCTTTGAATTAGGATCCACAATTCTCAGCCTGAAATAACCCAGCATATACTTCAGTTGCTCACCTACCCTGGCCCTCATCTTAGACAGAAAATAAGTTTGAAATATCTGTTTTATATTCAGTTTCTGCTTCTTTGTTTCTGGAGAGCAGGTTCTTTCCTAGGCTGGTTTACAACCCCTGGGCTCATATGACCCTTTTGCTCCAGACTCTAGGCCCAAGTTACTGCACTTGCTTTTCAATTTTGTCCTTCATTTCCTCTTTCCTTATTTCATTTGTCCATCTTTTCCTTGTTCCCCTCTCTCCTTCCATCCTTCCTTACCTCCTCTTTTCTTTCATTCCCCTCTCCTTCTTTTCCTTTTGTTTATTTAAAGTTAAGATGAATTAGGAAAATGTCACTAACCCCATTGTATGCAACTTTATTTTAGTGTGTGTGTGTCTGTGTATCCATGGGATTATATGGGGCTCTTGGATTTTTTTTTTTTTTTGGGTCCGGTCATGGGGCCTGAACTCTGGCCTGGGCGCTGTCCCTCAGCTCTTCAGCTCAAGGCTAGCACTCTACCACTTGAGCCACAGCACCACTTCCGGCTTTTTTTTCTTTTTGCTTATGTGGTGCTGAGGAATCGAACCCAGGGCCTCAGGCATGCAAGGCAAGCGCTCTACCACTGAGCCACCTTCCCAGCCCCCGGGCTCTTGGATTTTTTTTGTCATGACTAGCACTTTACCACTTAAATTACATCTCCACCACTTTTTTTTTTTTTTGCCAGTCCTAGGACTTGGACTCAGGGCCTGGGCACTCTCCCTGAGGTTCTTTTGCTCAAGGATAGCACTCTACCACTTCCAGCTTTTTCTGTTTTTTTTTTTTGGGGGGGGGGTCCGGTTGTGGGGCCTGAACTCGGCCTGGGCGCTGTCCCTCAGCTCTTCAGCTCAAGGCTAGCCTAGCTCTACCACTTGAGCCACAGCGCCACTTCCGGCTTTTTTCTTTTTGCTTATTTGCTTATGTGGTGCTGAGGAATCGAACCCAGGGCCTCATGCATGCAAGGCAAGCACTCTGCCACTGAGCCACCTTCCCAGCCCTCCAGCTTTTTCTGTTTATGTGGTACTGAGAAACCAAACCCAGGGCTTCCTGCATGCTAGGCAAGCACTCTACCACTAAGTCACTAAGCCAAAGACCCTAAATTACATCTCTAAAGCTGAGCACCAGTGGCTTAGGCCTGTTATCCTAGCTACTCAGGAGGCTAAAATCTGAGGATCATGGTTTGAAACCAGGCTGGGCAGACAAATCCAAACGATTCTTTTGTTGTTGTTGCCAGTTCTGGAGCTTGAACTCAGGGCCTGGCCACTGTTCCTAAGGTTTTGTGTTAAAGGCTAGCCCTCTACCACTTGAGCCACAGCTCTACTTCTGGCATTTTTTGGAAGGTAATTGGAGATAAGAGTCTCAGAGACTTTCCTGTCCTGACTGGCTTCACACCAGGATCCTCAGATCTCAACCCAGGGCCTCATGCATGTGAGGCAAGCACTCTGCCACTGAGTTACCTGCCTGATAGATTTTTATGTCCAATTAACCAGCAAAAGTTGGAAGTAGAGCTGTGGTGCTATTGGTAGAGTTCCAGCCTTGAGTGAAAAAGCCAAGCAAGGGTGCAGTACTTGGGGCTGGGAATGTGGCTTAGTTGTAGAGTGCTTGCCTAGCATGCATGAAGCCCTCAGTTAAATTCCTCAGTACCACATAAGCAGAAAAAGCCAAAAGTGGTGCTACAGCTCAAGTGGTAGTACTAGCCTTGAATAGTGCCTAGGCCCTGAGTTCAAGCCTCAGGACTGGCAAAAAGAGTGTGATACCTTTAGTTTAAGCCCCAGTAATGGAAAAGAAATGGAAAATTAACTTGAAATTCAATGTTGGCCTACATGGCATGGAAAAGAATGCATTAAAAATGAACTAGCCAGTCGGGCGCTGGTGGCTCACACCTGTAATCCTAGCTACTCGGGAGGCTGAGATCTGAGGATCACGGTTCAAAGCCAGCCCGGGCAGGAGAGACTGTGAGACTCTATCTCCAATAAACCACCAGAAAAAAAAAAAACCGGAAGTGGCGCTGTAGCTCAAGTGGTAGAGCGCTCGCCTTGAGCTGAAGAGCTGAGGGACAGCGCCCAGGCCCAGAGTTCAAGCCCCACGACCGACCAAAAAAAAAAAAAAATGAACTAGCCAAGCCGGGTGCCAGTGGCTCACGCCTGTCATCCTAGCCACTCAGGAGGCTGAGATCTGAGGATCTCGATTCAAAGCCAGCCAGGGCAGAAAGTCCATGAGACTCATATCTCCAATAAACCACTAGAAAACCGGAAGTGGCGCTGTGGCTCAAGTGGTAGAGTGCTCGCCTTGAGCTGAAGAGCTGAGGGATAGTGCCCAAGCCCAGAGTTCAAGCCCTGCCACTGACAAAAAATAAAATAAAAAAAAAATGAGCTAACCACCTGTGCCCAGCTCTAAGTTTGAAATAGTTTTATGAAGATCACAGATACCATTTCTAAAGCAAAACAGAGAATACCTTTGTGTAGCAAGCAAAGAGTAGATTGAGGATTTTGCATGTTTCCATCGTAGTTTTTGGTGTTGATTCAGGACCTCATCCTCAGACAAGAGAGGCTAGTTCTCTCTGACTGCTAGCTGATCTATGATCTGAGCTCACAGTCCTGAACTGAAACTCTGGAGACCAAGGGATCTTGGTCCCATGAGTGTTTACTGAGTTATTGAAAGTTCTATGAAGAAAATCAGAGTACCAGGTTCTGGGATAAATCCCCTAAATGTCAACAGTAGGGCTGGGTGGCAGGTGGCAAATGACGGCTAAGCAGGTAAGATCACCTTTTATAAATTGTGGAGGCTTTCTCCTGGCAGGACTAGTGACTAAGGACAGGGGACAGGACAGAACATGGGGAAAAGTCTTGGATAGGACTTCATCTCCAAGGGATAGTACTTATTACTTGTTGCTTTGTTTTGGATAATCACTATCTGTATATAGACCAGATTAGACTATTCAAGCCTTATACTCTCTATTGCTGGGATTAGAAGATGGACCACTAGACCCATCTTTTTTCTTGATATCTTGGTGCCTAAAGCAGAAGGAAATGGTCCCTTGTAGCTGGCCAGGTGCCAGTGGCTCAAGCCTGTAATCTGAACTACCCAGGAGGCTGAGATGTAAGGATCAAGGTTCAAAGCCAACCTGACCAGAAAAGTCCATGAAACTCTTACTCCCAATTAACCAGCAAAAAGATGGAAGCAGATGGATGGCTGAAGTGGTAGAGTACAAGCCTTGAACAAAAAGCAACAGCACACAAGCCCTAAGTTCGGGCACCAGTACTTGCAAGTTAATTAAATAAGTTAAAATAGAAAAAAATAGCCCTTTGCAAGTCATTTTTCCTGGGCTTCCATGTTTGTTTTAGAAGACAAAGTTTGTTTCTCTGCTTTTGTTTTTGGTTATTTATAAGCCTTGAAATTGGGGCCTGGGTGTGGTCCCTTTCTTTTGCTCAAGGCTAGTGCTCTACCACTTTGAGCCACAACTCCACTTCTGGTTTCTGAGTGGTTCATTGGAGATAAATCTCATGGAGACTTTCCTGCTTGGGCTGGCTTCAAACTGTGATCCTCAGATCTCAGCCTCCTGAGTAACTAGGTTTACAGGCTTGAACCACCAGTGCTAGGATATGAACTTTTGACTATGGATTGGACAAAAATTGTCAACAGAATAGCTTCTTAGCTCTGCTCTCTTCTGACACCCACCCCAGTGGTCATTAACTTGATCACCTCTCAGTGTTTCTCCTAACTTTGGCCTTTTCAGTCAGGTCTTAAGGAAATCATCTCCCGTATTCAATGAACCTCTGTCATTTTTTTTTTATTGTGCTAGTGATGGGATCTCAGGACTCCACACAACAGCTCAGCCCTCATCACTGAGCGGCAGGCACCCTAAGCCCACACTGCATTGTCATTTACCTCATGTTCCAGGAGATTCACAGTAGTCAGGGACACATTTCTAGAAGCTTCTAGGTTAATGGCTGTGGCCAGGATGAGTCCATGTCCACCTTACTGGGCAGTTGGTAGAGAATGAGATGGGGCCCAGTGCTAGGCCCTGAGTTCATTGTGCTAATGCCCTTGAAAGGGTTGAGGGAATGCTGGTATTTCAGTCTCCTGGTTCATGAACACTTCCCTTCTATGGACCTCCCATCCAGCACCCACAACAGAGCCCCAAGTCAAGAAGTGATGGGACACCCAATCTTGCTGGACCACCTCATTCTGTGAGCTACATCACCCCTTTCTCTTCACCAGGTTTTCTTCTCACATGTTTTCAGTAGTCTCTCTCACACACACACAAACCCAGCCAAAGCTGTGGTTTGAGTTGTAGAGTGCCAGCCTTGAGCAAAAAAGCTCAGGGAGGGGCTGGGAATGTGGCTTAGAGGTAGAGTGCTTACCTAGCATGCATGAAGCCCTGGGTTCAGTTCCTCAGTACCACATAAACTGAAAAAGCTGGAAATGGCACTGTGGCTAAAGTAGTAGAGTGCTGGCCTTGAGCAGAGAGGGGCTTAGGGACAGTGCCAGGCCCTGAGTTCAAGCCCCAGGATTGGAAAAAAAAAAAAGAAAACTGGAAGTGTTGTTGTGGCTCTACAGCTCAAGTGGTAGAGTGCTTGCCTTGAGCTGAAGAGCTGAGGACAGTGCCCAGGCCCAGAGTTCAGGCCCCATGACTGACTGAAGGTGGGGGACGGGAGGGAAATGAGCAAACACAGTAACAATGGTGGATGTCTTTTAATCCAGCCACAGAAGGCAGAAAAGACAGGCTTCAGGGATCATACAACACACCAAGCTCTTTTTCTGACTGCAAAACACAAGTTTCAGTGTCCCATCATTCCCCATGTCAACCTTTCCCCCTCTGTTCCCTTTCCCCCCAAGCTTCTCTTCCTATTCCATTGGGCAATGGTCTGAAAGTCAAGTTCCATATCACTGACCAGAAATCCCTACTTCGGCTTTCATTTCCCAGTGTCCAAGCAAGAAGAGAGCATGTGCCATTTGCATCCAGCTAATCACTCATCTGACAGTTCAGAAGACAGTCCATGTCATAGTAGCAGCTGTAGCCACATTCAGGGCATTGATCAACACTGAATGAGACCTTCTGGGGCTCCCTCAAGTTCCTCAGCATATTCATAAGCTCGGTACAATATTGGGAGCCTAGCTCTGCGCGGAGAGCATCTGGTTCGTCATAGCTCTCCAGAGGGACTGGGTACATCTCTTCAGTTAACTGGCTCAGCTGGGCGGTGTGCTGTATCAGGTTCTTCAGGACAGGCATGGAAATGTTGTTGCCATAGAAACAGACCTTGGTGAGCTGCGTGCAGCGGCTCAGGGCGGGCAGGATGGCAGTGATCAGGGAGTCTGACATCTTACAGTTCTTCAAGTCCAGGGTCTCCAGAGTGGATGCAACGTTTTCCAGAAGTTGTTGGAGGGCCTTAGGACAGGTCAGGACGATAGCTTTCAGGTGCAGGTGTTTCAGCTTTGCAATGTTCGGGCACATGGGCAGGCACTTGAAATCTGATATTAAAAGCTGGCAGTAAGATATTGACAGGGACTCCAGTGGGGTCTTCAGACACCTAAGGAAAGATCAAGAAATCAGTTCTGCCAAAGAGGCGGTAGACTAGATGAGGATCAGGAAAAACCTCAATATTCCGGTCATAAAGGCTCTGACCATCGGACAGCCAAGATACTACAGGTCAATCAGGTGCCGGTGGCTCACACCTATAATCCTAGCTACTCAGGAGGCTGAGATCTGAGGATCATGGTTCAAAGCCAGCCTGGGGAAGGAAAGTCCGTGAGACTCTTATCTCCAATGAACCACCAGAAAACCAGAAGTGGTGTGGTGGCTCAAGTAGTAGAGCACTAGCCTTGAGCTGAAGAGCTGAGGAACAGTGCCCAGGACCAGAGTTCAGGCCCCACAACTGATACTGCAGGTCAGTCTATAGGCAGGATGCCTGGGCCAAGTGGCAGAGTGCCTTCCTAGCAAGCTCTAAGCCTGAAGTGGATCCCTAATACCATTGAATAAAAACAAAACAAAAACAAAAGGTAGAGTGTGTTCACCTGTCACCCCGTTGGAGGTTGAAGGCATTGAGTAGCTCAGTCCCCCAACTCTACAGCTCCTTTCCTTCACAGTCAAGCTCATCCCTCAAGCTCTGCCCACACAAGACCCGTGGCTCCTTGTAAGAAGGGCAAACCAGGGCAGGTTTGATAACATTGCAGGGGTTCCTTTCCTGTGGGTTCCTGACTTTCAACCTGAAAGCTTGAAGTGTACCACCTTCCCCGTCCCCCGCCATGCTATTCTCTGCCTTAACCCCAGAAGCAACTGCCTTCTCTCCGAGGGTGCACACCACCTGTCCCAGATGAAGCCTCAGAGCTGACCTGTTCATCCTTACCTGAGCACCTCCTGCAGGTTGCCTTTGAGGAAAGCTACGTGATCCATATGCAGCTGCCGGAGGCAGTCCAGTTTGCCCAGGTGAGTTAAGAACACGCCGATCCGTTGCTTCTGTTCCTTAGAAGTCATCTGTACAGGGATGTAGATGTGGGAGAGGAAGAGCTTATGCAGATTTCTCATCTCACTCAGTTGGAAAGCAAATACAGCCAGGCTGGACAGGCTCCAGGGATAATGAAGCTCCAAATCCTCCAAATGCAGCAGCTCCATTATATCCAGGAGATGGTACGGGTGCCATTCTTTCACTGTACAATTACAATGCTCCCAAAGCTGCAGCTTCTTACAGCACAGCTGGACCAAGCCTTTCTTCTTCTTCGCCCACTCAAACAAGTAAGTTTGAGGTTCATCTAGGTCACAGAGCTCCAAGCACAGGTCTACTGTCACCTTCAAGACCTGCTTCTCCCCTGGCTCTGGACGGAACTCCATTAAGTCATTCCTTCTTTTCTTCAGTGGTGGTGGTCCACAGTCAGTGGAGACAGCTTGAGGCTGCACATTCCAGAAGCTCTGGTTTTCTTTTCTCAAGTCTAACACTTGCAGCTTGCACCGCCTGTGGAGAAACCCAGGTGTGTGTGGGGGGAGTTAAAGATCATTTTAGAGGGCTAGGAAGGGGGCTTAGTGGTAGAGTATTTGCCTAGCATGCATGAAGCTCTGGGTTCGACTCCTCACTCAGTACCACATAAACTGAAAGAGCCAGAACTGGCACTGTGGCTCAAGTGAATGCTAGCCTTTGAGCAAAAGATGCTCAGGGACAGTGTCCAGGCCCTGAGCAAGCCCCAGGACTGGCAAAAAAAAAACCCAAAAAGATCATGTTAGAGGTCCAATACCCAGAGAGATCCTTGAATCTCAGCCTCCTCAGCAGCTAGGATTGACAGGCATGAGCTACAAGTCCCTGATTCAGCCTGGGCTGTTAATATATAGAACCCAAGCCACATCATTTTTGTATTTGACCAGTCTTCCTTTCCTTTCTCTTAAAAAATTTTTCCCTTCCTTTTATAAATCTCTCTCAATAATACCATGGCATGAACCTAGCCCCTGATGCATGCTGGGTAAAGGTGCTTCCTCTGAGCTACAGAGGCAGTAATCTGTTTTCTCTCCTTGAATCCAGCCTGGTTCCCAATGGCAAAGCTGGGGGCGGGGGGGAAGGCGGCAGATGCACCTGCTTCGTTCAGCAGCTCCTTCAGCCACCCCTGCATCCATCACTGTGCTCCGCTCACAAGCTCCTTCCCAGACGACAGAGCCCAGCAAAGGCCCAGGCCCCTCTAATCTGTCCAGCACCATCACTTGCTTTTCTCTCCACTCTCCTGGTTCTCAACTCAGTCTTCCCTAAGCTCCACAGCCCTCTGGCTGGACCCCACTCACCTGGGCCAATCCTTCTGAGCAAGCAGCATATTGAGCCCACTCAGGGCGATTTTCAGGGTCCCCATGTCTAATGTCTTCTTCATCAGGGCCCCCAGGGGGAGGCAGGGGAAGGGCCAGGCCTGCACCATGGCCTTCAGCACCTTTGTGCATTTCCTTTTCAAGGCCTCCATGAACAACAGAGGGAAGAGATCGCAGGGCAGGTCCTCCAGAGCAGAGATGGCCAAGGCCTGCTTCTCCAACAGGCTCTGAGCCGCCAGCTGTACCAGTGTGGGCAGGGCCTGATCGCCCATCTTGATGAACCTGGAGGCAAAGATCCTGGAACAGCATTCGGGAAGATGTTTCCTTTGAGACAAGGCTAAGAAACCCCTTCTCACCCATCCAAGGACCATTACTTTGGCCATGGTAGAAGAGTCCTCAGTTTGCCATTTCCACTCAGGATTTGATGGCGTCCAAGTCACAGCTCTGACACAAAGGGCATCAGGACTGCCCTTGTCCAGTTCACCACTTAACCATCCATTTCCTGAGTTCCAGGCATGGTAATAGAATTGAGGGACCTGAAAGCTCACCCCATGATTTTGTTTTAGTATTTGGTCATTATGTGTCCACCCTAAGGCTGACTCTGAGAGATTTTCCCCACGCTAGAGGAGCAGAGGGAAGAGACAGATCAGGGCAAGGCTCAGCCTTCAAGATATGCACAGGGTTAAGGGTGGAGCTCAGTGCTAGAGGGCTGATTATCATGCTCAGGTCCAGCACCACAAACAGCAAACATGCAAACAAAACCACAGCAGAAGCAAGAATCTTCCCCATAACCTTGGGCAAAATATTGTACACAATAAGGCTTGTACTACCTGTCTTGGACTGATGGAAAGGAATCCAACCTCATCTTTTAAAGCCATCAAGCTGTACACCCCTGAGCAATACACGCCCACTTGTATTTGTGTGTGTGTGTGTGTTGCTGGTCCTGGGGCTTGAACTCAGGGGGCCTGGGCCCAGTCATTGATTTCTTGCTCAAAGTTAGTGCTCTAACACTGGAGCCATAGTTCCACTTCTGGTGGCTTATTGGAGATAAGAGTCTCTCGGATTTGCCTGCCCAGGGCCCTATGATCCTCAGATCTGGGCCTTCTGAGTAGACAGGATTACAGACGTGAGCCACCAGCACCAGGCAGACCCTGCTCGCTCCTCCTCTTCCATCAGCCTGGAGAGGTGGAGAGCAGGTGGGATCTATCTCTCCAAGCTCAGGTGTTAAGCTTCCACTAAAGCTCTCTAACAAAGACAAGACCAGTTCTGGTGGAACTTTTGAAAGATTAAAAACAACAACCACAACAACAACAAAAAAAACCCATAACCACCACAACAAAAATCCCTGGGAGTTGAACTAGTAAGATTACAGGACTCCCAGTTTCTTCAACAATCACTAAAGGAAATAACTGAAATTTTTCAGCTGTCAAAATACAGGCCTGGCTTCTTTGGCCAGACCCTCCATCCAAGTTACTCCAGGACAGAATTAAAGCAGGTGGAAGTTGAAGAGCACTGGGGCAAAAACAAACTCAAACCTATCAGCCCAGTTGGTTGCCCTACCTTTAATTCCTTCCAGCTACCCAGGAAATCACAATCCCAAACAACTGATAGCAAAAGTTCTGGTAACCCTCAAGTGGCAAAAAAGCATGTCTGCCAAGTACAAGATCCTGAGTTTAGAAAACCCTAGTGCTGCAAAACAAAACCAAAATAAAGAATTAAAATCCCAACCATAAATGAACTTTTTTTTTAAAAAAAAAACCAATAAACTTGCTTTAAAAAAATTTAGGAAGCCGGGCACTGGTGGCTCACGCCTGTAACCTAGCTACTCAGGAGGCTGAGATCTGAGGATCTCAGTTCAAAGCCAGCCCGGGCAGGAAAGACCGTGAGACTCCTATCTTCAATAAACCACCAGAAAACCGGAAGTGGCGCTGTAGCTCAAGTGGTAGAGCGCTCGCCTTGAGCTGAAGATCTGAGGGACAGCGCCCAGGCCTAGAGTTCAAGCCCCACGACCGACCAAAAAAAAAAAAATTTAGGAGTTTGGGCTGGGAAGGTGGCTCAGTGGTAGAGCGCTTGCCTTGCATGCTTGAGCCCTGGGTTTGATTCCTCAGCACCACATAAGCAGAAAAAAAAAAGCCGGAAGTGGCGCTGTGGCCCAAGGGGTAGAACGCTAGCCTTGAGCTGAAAAGCTGAGGGACAGTGCCCAGGCCCAGAGTTCAGGCCCCATGACCAGACCCCCCCCCAAAAAAAAAACAACAAAAATTTTAAGAGTTTAAAATAACAGAAAACATAGTGCAAATCAAAATACTTGGACTGAGGACAAAGCTCCATACGGAGTCCAACCAAGAATCATAAATCTGTTCATCGAAAGCAGCAAAACAATAACATTCTCAAGGGTAATCTGGGCTTCCTGACACCACTGCCCTGGTTTGAAAGAGGGCCCGAGAATTCATTTGGAAGCAAAAGACTTACCAGACGTGGTGCAGGTGGTTGAAGCTCTCTGAACTCAGCAAGACCAAGCAGTGACTCGAGGGTTTCAGAAAGCTGTTTGTCTTTGAGACCTGGGAATCTTTATTTATCTTTACCACTATACTTCCCCCTTTAACTCCTGGTATCCAATTAGAAAGCAGCATCTCATTAAAGTCCTCCAGCTCCACCCAGTTCACACTGATTGAATTTTTTTTAAGCTTTCTCTAGATTTAACATATGGCTAGAGAAGTTCCTGGGGGAAGGGGAAAGGGCTTGTGGGAGAGTCAAGTTCACTCTCCGTACTCCATAGGGTTTTATTCCTCTGTGACCTTCATGTTGGAGATTGGATACAGAAAATTTTCTTCTGGGGCTGGGAGTGTAGCTTAGTGGTAGAATGCTTGCCTAGCATGCTGAAGCCCTGTATATACACAGGAAAAGCTGGCAGTGGCACTGTGGCTCAAGTGGTAGAGTGCTAGCCTTGAGCAAAAAGAAGCTTAGGGACAGTGCCTAGGCCCTGAGTTCAAGCCCCAGGACTGGCAAAAAAAATTGTGGAGCATCTGTTCCTAAATTAACGGAGTGATCTAGCAGAGCAAGACAAACTGAATATTCAGAAACATTGGACTCAAATCAGGAAGTGAACTTTGAGAAGCCACGAAAGAGCTGGCTGAGCACCAGATCTTCAGGACGTAGGCTCGGTGTCAGGGATGACTGACAAGAGCCTAAATGTGCATCAATAGGTCTCAAGGTCTCAATGGGCCAAGCCCTCATCTGGGGTGTCCTTGCTCTGTGGGGTACACTAAGCCACCTGGGGGATGAGGATGGCTCTGTAACACCTGCACTGGCATAATCTACATCACAGGAAGACCTTAGGTCTAGGAGAGGAGACAAAACCAGAGCCCTCTGTGTGATACACCGATAGGGAGTCACACATACTAAAGCAAGCCTGCTAGAAACACCTGGGAGAAAGGGAAGACCAGGGAAGGCTTTACTCTGTGCTCTTGAATGGTTTTCCACTGAGAACATTGTCCTGTACAACTCAGGCTGGGGACACAGAGAAAGCAGGCAGAGAGCCCTGTACTGCCAGACTGGACAGCCAGGCCCTGACCAGGGCCAGGCAAGCCTCGGGCCCAGTGCTTCAAGTAGCTGCTATCTATCTTCAAGGAAGGACCTTAGGACCCAAAGTTAGATTTCAGGATCTCCAAGAGCCAAGCTGCTCCACATAGGCCACACTGGAGCCTGAGGTCTCCATGTTCCTGTGTGTGTGGAAGGAGGTGGCA
>NW_012267222.1:8395772-8403641 GCF_000151885.1 Dipodomys ordii | reverse complement strand
TGGTGGGGGTGGGGGGGAGGGAGTGTTCTAGAACCAGAAATGGTATGGGTAGGGCTGTAGGGTGGAACCAGGATATCCAGGATGGCAGCTGACCTGTCTACCACTGGATCTGGTGCCAAGTCAGGACACAGGGGTCGCTGGCTTTGGTGTACTTGGCCCTGAAGCAAAGCAGGTTGGCAGCAAGGCCTCGGGCTCTCAGACCCCAGCGGTGGCTAGAACTGTGGATTTTGCCCTCACTGCCCGCTGCCCCCATGTAGCTTGTCCAGGCAGCTGATGGTCTGTTCTGTACTATGTCATAAAGCACCTGGAGCAGACTGAGCACAACTGGGGGGTCATGCAGCAGGATCCACCCAGCATCCTGGCCCCCACTTCGGGAACACATGATGAAGTCTTGGGTGGCGGCAGCTGCAGAGTGGCCATGTTAGGGTGACTTTGAGGACCTGGGTGTGCACCTGGCCCAGCAGGCTCTCCAGTTGGCTCAGGGTCTAGGTGAACAGGCGACATCTGGGCTTGGAAGCTAGACCCAAGTCAAAGTGAGAAGGCCAACATCGCCCACTGCCTGCAAGGAAGCTGAGACTGGCCTGGCAGACTGTCCTTCCGCTCAGGAAGCTCCTCCTACTTGCCAAAGGGCTTGCTCCACTGCTCCTGTGGGTGCTGTAGGTGGCTCCATCCTGTGCTCTATCTAGCCCTCGAGGTCTTATCTAATCCATCCCTTGTGGTCCCCAGTGGTGATGGAATTCCGTGGCCCACAACTTCTGGCCCATATTACAAATTGTCCACTGCTCTGTTTGTTTACCTTGTGCCCACTTTTTTTTCAAACTTCCGGTTTGCCCAGGTTGACCTCTAAGTGGAGATCTTTTTCTTTTCTTTTCTTTTTTTTGGGGGGTGGGGGGTGTTGATGGGCTTCAAATCAGCCCGGGTGCTGTCCTTGAATTTCTTGAATCACAGCTCCACATCTAGCTTTTTGGTGGTTAACCGGAGATGAGTTCCTTGGACTTTCCTGCCTGGGCTGGCTTCAAATTTCAATCTGCAAGCCGGGCGCTGGTGGCTCACGCCTGTAATCCTAGCTACTCAGGAGGCTGAGATCTGAGAATCGCGGTTCAAAGCCAGCCCGGGCAGGAAAGACCGTGAGACTCCTATCTCCAATAAACCACCAGAAAACCGGAAGTGGCGCTGTAGCTCAAGTGGTAGAGCGCTCGCCTTGAGCTGAAGAGCTGAGGGACAGCGCCCAGGCCCAGAGTTCAAGCCCCACGACTGACAAAAAAAAAAAAAAAATTTCAATCTGCAGATTTCAGCCTCCTGAGTAGCTGGGATTATAGGGGTGAGCCACCAGTGTTCCCCTTGAAGATCCTCTGGTCTCTTACTTAGTTCTGAGATTACAGGTGTATACTACCGACTCCAGGTAACATCTGTTGACAGCAATGCCCATCATACAAAATCAAGTTAATTCCTTTAGTTTCTATCTGTCTGTCTCTCTGTCTCTCTCTGTCTCTCTCTGTCTCTTTCTCTTTCTCTCTCTCCCTCCCCCCCTCAAATATCTTGAGAAGTTCAGGAATCCTCTGGAACATCCTAGCATTCTAACATTAGTTCAAGATCTAGAAACTTAATGTAGGATTTGGTCATGCAGTAGTTTTACGGTAGTTAGTGCAGCTACTCAACCTTGATTCTTGCATCCTACCTATAAGGAATTCAGGCAAGGGCTGGGATGGAGCTTAGTGGTAGAATGCTTGCCTAGCATGCATGAAGTCCTGAGTTCGATTCCTCAGTACCACATAAAACAGAAAAAGCTAGAAGTGGTGCTGTGGGTCAAGTGGTAGAGTGCTAGCCTTGAGCAAAAGAAGCTTAGGGACAGTGCCCAGGGCCTGAATTCATGAGCCAGGACTGGCCAAAAAAATAATTCAGGCAAGAGTCAAACACAGTGAAAGTAGTAGGTAAGTTTATTAGGGAAGAAATGTGGCAAAGAAGGAGAAGACATGGCACAGACGTACCTCAGGATGAAAGCACTTCTGCCCATCTTCAGCCATTTTCTGCTATTTTGAGGGGTACCACAGTGGCCTTAGGTTAAACAGAGAGAATTGGGGGTGAATAGGGAGAAAGAAGTTTTGGAAATAGTCCCAATCAAAGGTGGTTTCAGAGATGGCCCAAGAGTCTCTAAGTCCATTGTCTCAGGATAGGTTTTGTTGGGCCTGAGGATAAGAACCTTGTACATCTGGTAGGTGGTGCTGAGTTTTCTGGATTCTAAGATAGGAGAGAATGCCTCAGAGCATTAGATCTCTCCTCAAGACTAGCCCAAGGGACAGTTGCTGTCCCGGGGCTGTAGAGAGTTTTGCTGTATTAACATTTGACCTCTAGGCCAAGATTTTCCCGGCCAAGGTGGGTTAAATCTATTGTTTTGAAACTCTTCCTTTTAAACCACAATAAAGCCAATCATCAATTCTTAGGTGGGTTAAATATAAAAATTTTAAAAACCCAAGTTGTACATTGAATGTCCTCTGCTGTTTCTCAGATTCGTTGTAATATTGCCCTCCATTTTATGTTCCCTTTATATTTCCCATCTCTCAGGCATGAGTAATTGCTACCTATTCAGTGGTTGTAAAAAAAAATGTGAAAAGAGCCAGGCACCAGTGCTCACGCCTGCAATCATAGCTACTCGGAGGCTAAGATCTGAGGATAGCAGTTCAAAGCCGGCTTGGGCAGGAAAGTCCTGGAGACTCTTATCTCCACTAAACCACCAGAAAACCTGAAGTGGCACAATGGCTCAAGTGGTACAGCACTTGCCTTGAGCTGAAGAACTGAGGGACAACATTCAGGCCCAGAGTTCCAGCCCCACGACCGACCAAAAAACCCCAAAAAACAAAATTTAAAAAGGGCCCAGGGCTAGTGGCTTATCCTTGTAATATTACTACTAGTACTATTATTATTATTATTATTTTATTGATTGTGGGGCTTGAACTCTGGGCCTCTTGAGCTCTTCATCTCAAGGCTGGCACTCTACTACTTGAGCCACAGCGCGACATCCACTTTTATGGTAGTTTTTTGGAAATGAGAGTCTCACAGACTTTCCTGCCCTGGCTGGCTTTGAACTGTGATCCTCAGATCCCAGCCTGGCAATCCTAGCTATTAAAGAGGCTGAGATGTGAAGATCATGGGTCAAAGCCAGCCAGGGTAGAAAATTTCACGAGATTCTTTAAATCCTTCCTTTTTTTTTGGGGGGGGGGCCCGGTCGTGGGGCCTGAACTCTGGGCCTGGGCGCTGTCCCTCAGCTCTTCAGCTCAAGGTGAGCGTTCTACCACTTGAGCCACAGCACCACTTCCGGCTTTTTTCTTTTTGCTTATGTGGTGCTGAGGAATCGAACCCAGGGCCTCATGCATGCAAGGCAAGCGCTCTACCACTGAGCCACCTTCCCAGCCCTTCACGAGATTCTTATCTCTAACCACCAAAAAGCTAGAAATGGCTCAAGTGGTAAAGAGTTAGCCTTGAACACAAAAGCTCAGGGACAGAACCAACCCCCAGCATTGGCACCAAGAAATAAAAATGCGTAGACAGCTGGATAGAAACCTAATTTTAAGCCTGGCACCAGTGGCCCACACCTACAATCCTAGCTACTCAGGAGACTAAGATATGAGGATCAGGGTTTGACAACCTGGTCAGGAAAGTCTGTGTGACTTATCTCTAATTATCTACCAAAAAAGCCAGAAATGGAGCTGTGGCTCAAGAGGTAGAGAGGTAGCCTTGAGCAAAAGCAGCTCAGGGACAGAGCCCAGGTCCTGAGTTCAAGCCTCAGGATGGGTTTAAATATACACAAAAGGTCCAAAGCACTCTGAACATAGAACCATTAGAGATCATATAAACTAAAAGCATGAAGGTGGGCACCAGTGGCTTACCCCTGTAATCCTAGCTACTCAGGAGGTTGAATTCTGAGGATTGAGGTTCAAAGCCAGCCCTGGCAAGAAAAGTCCATGAAACTCTTTTGTTGTTGTTGTTGTTGGTCATGGGGCTTGAAGTCTGGGCCTGGGCACTGTTCCTCAGCTCTTCAGCTCAAGGCAAGTGCTCTACCACTTGAACCACAGCGCCACTTCCAGTTTTCTGGGTTACATGGAGATCAGAGGCTCATGGACTTTTCCTGCCTGGGCTGGCTTTGAACTGTGATCCTCAGATCTCAGCCATCTGAGTAGCAAGGATTTCAGACGTGAGCCACCAGCGCCAAGCTCCATGAAACTTTTTTTTTTTTTTTTTGCTGGTCATAGGGCCTGAACTCTGGGCCTGGGTGCTGTCCCTGAGCTCTTCAGCTCAAGGCTAGTGCTCTACCACTTGGGCCACAGGGCCACTTCCAGCTTCTTAAGCTTATGTGGTGCTGAGGAATTGAACTCACAGCCTCACGCATGCAAGCCAAGGACTTTACCATTGAGCCACCTTCCCAGTCGCCTCCATGAAACTCTTATCTCCATTAAGCACCAGAAAACCAGAAGTGGTTATGTGGCTTAAGTGGTAGAGCACTTGACTTGAGCTGAAGAGCTGAGGGACTGAGCCCAGGCCCAGAGTTCAAGCCCCATGACTGACAAAAAAAAAGAGCTGGTATTGGTGGGTGGTTAATTCTTGTAATCCTAGTTACTCAGAAGGCTGAGATCTGAGGACAGAGGTTTGAAGGCAGCTCGGGCAGTAAAGTCTGTGAGACTGTTTTTTGTTGTTGTTTTTTTGGCCAGTCCTAGGGCTTGAATGTGTCCTGGGCACTGTCTCTGAACTTCTTTTTGCTCAAGGCTAGCATTCTAGCACTTGAGACATAGTGCCATTCTGGCGTTTTCTGAGTAGTTTATTGGAGATAACTCTGGAGCTTTCCTGCCTGGGCTGGCTTCAACAACAATTCTCAGATCTCAGCATTCTGAGTAATTAGGATTATAGGTGGAGCCACCTCTATGACTCTGTAAGACTTTTTTTTGTGTGCCAATCCTAGGACTTGAACTCAGGGCTTGAGCACTGTTCCTGAGTTTCTTTTGCTCAAGGTTAGCACTCTACCACTTGAGCCACAGCACCACTTCTGGCTTTTTCTGTTCACGTAGTACTGAGGAATGGAACCCAGGGCTTCATGCATGCTAGGCAAGCACTCTACCACTAAGCCACATCCCAGCCCCTCTGTGAGACTCTTATCTCCAATTAACCAGGAAGATTATGGAAGTGGAGGTGTGGCTGAAGTGGTAAGCACCAATCTTGAGTAAAAAAAGGGCCAGTGCCCAGACCCTGAAATCATGTCTTAGTATCAGCATTAGGAAAAAAAAAAGGCTCAGTGAAGACTCTTCGATTTGATGTTTCTAGGGAAGCACCAGGGAACAAATCATACAAAACCAGTAGCTTTTCTACATATCAACAACAAATTCCATGAGAAAAAAATGCAGGAAAATGATCCCATTCATTGCCCTGCCCCCATAAGCTATCTAAGAATATACTAACCAATAACGTGAAAGACTCCTATCCTATGATGAAAATAGCAATGTGCTAAAGGAAAATACTAAAGGAGACTTTAGACACTGGAAAGGCATCCCATGTTCATGGATAGGTGAGCCTCTCTGTGCTCAAAGCTAGCATTCTACCACTTGAGGGTTTCATGAATGCTAGGCAAACACTCTACCACTGAGCCACTTTCTTAGTCCAATTCAGTCTCTGTTGTTGTTGTTGTTGGTTGTAGGGGCTTGAACTCTTGGCCTGGACACTTTCCCTAAGCTCAAGATGAGCGCTCTACCACTTGAGCCACAGTGCCACTTCCAGTTTTCTAAGTCAATTGGAGTTAAGAATCTTACAGACTTTCGTGTCCAGGCTGGCTTTGAACTGCAATCCTCAAATCTCAGCCTCCTGAGTAGCTAGTTGTGAGCCACTGGCGCCCAGCTCAAATTCACTCTTTTACAACAAGTTTCTCCCAGGAGAACTCACTCAGGAAGAACTCCCTTCGTCCCTTCTGAGGGCACACACTCAAGGATCTCCCAGTAAGGCCCTCCTACACATGCACCATCTTGGTCTCCCAGGAACTTGCACCAGGTGACCCTGGAGTTTGGACAGGGGGTGTCTGCTGTACATTTCAGGTAAACCACCTGTGGTTTATGAACCAAACAGACACAGAAGCCAGAAAGAAGAAGTGCCCAGAGGAAAGTAGACAATGGGAGGTTATGGCACCACTGCATTGGAAGCTGGGAGTTCCTGGGGCCAACACCCCATTGTATGTCAGATGACTCAGGGCCTCACCCACCAGCAGTTCTCCAGAGAGCTGTGGATTTAAACTGTAAGGGAGGCAAACTGATCATGGAAGAAATGAACTGGTTTACACTGAGATTCTCTTTATTTCTGTTTCTTTAAAACCATCTATATAGGAGCAACAACCTCAAGTCCCTCTCCAAACATGAATTTTAACCCAGAAACTCAATATTCCATTTCTGAACCCCTTTAGAACATGCATCTCTGAAGGTTCTCAACTCCCCAGGTCAACATCTCCCATCCAAGGCTGCCCCCACTGCCAGCCCTGTCCTTTTCCCTCCCAAGACTGCACAAGTTCTGAGTCCCTCTAGGATGTACCTATGTTCTTTTTTCTTTTCCAATGCCTGTGCCCAACTAGATAGGCTGACACCCAGAGCACAGATTAGCTTGGGCTTCAAACTGTGGCTCGTTGCCAGGGGGAGGAATGGTACTGAACCAGACTGTTCTGGACTGTCTTAATGACTCCACCATCACCATCAGCTTATCACGAAGTTGGTTGAGTCTCCACTGCTGCTGGCCACCCTGGGGGCCGTAGACCTCCAGAGGAGTAGAATACATCTCCAGGCTTAAGTGGCTCAGGTGCACAGTGTGGACCAGCAGGGCCTCCAGGGCGGTCACAGACACGGGGTTCCTCAGGTAGTTGAAGGTGGTGAGGCTGGAGCAGCGGCTTAGGGCGGGCAGGATGGCGGTGAGCTGGGCGTCCCGGATCCCGCAGTCCTCCAGGTCCAGGGTCTTCACGGTGGCTGCGACGCTCTCCAGCAGAACTCGGAGGGGCTCAGGGCTGAAGCGAGTCATCCTGACACCGCTCAGGTTCAGCTCGCTGAGCTGACGGATGCTCGGGCTCTGTGACAGACACGTCAAGTCTGATTCTGAGAGCCGAGAGTCGGTTATTGAGAGGGACTCCAGCGGGGTCCTCAGGAACCTGAGGAGAGAGCCAACGGTTAGATCTGAGAACTGAAAGGGAGAGGTGGGGGTGGGGGGGCCGGCCTCCAAGGAGAGGACCATGGGGAATGGGATCCAGGATGCTGTGTGGTGAAGAGCCTGACTGCAGTCACAGGCACCCTCTGGGGATCTTTGCCCCACAACTAGCTTCCTGGTATGGTGGCCCTTTCTAGGCCACACACTCCAGCAAAACCCTCTGCCTTTCATGAACCCCAGGTTAGCCCTCTGTATTTATTTACATGCACCCCAGCTTTGATCTCTGCCTTCACATGTGTGCTAAGAGGAGACCTGGCTACAGGACAGAAGTAGACATTCCTAATGTTCTGGTGTCTGGATCTCTGAGACAATCCTTGGTGATCGGCACAGTAGGTGCTCACTAAACTTCCAGGGACAGCAGAGGCTCCCTCACCTGAGCACCTGGTGCAGGCGGCCTTCCAGGAAGCAGACAGAGTCCATGGACAGCTCCTGGAGGCAGCCCAGGTGGGCAAACTGAGAGGTGAACTGCAGGACCAGCCGTTCCTGCTCCTCGGGGGCAATGGAGGCGGCCCGGTGGACGTGGGAGAGGAGGAGGCTGCGAAGATTTCCCATCCGGCTGAGGTAAGGAGCAAAAGTGGCCAGGCTGGACAGGGTCCAGTTGCAGTTCACTTCCACTTCCTCAACACAGGCCAGCTGCAGCTTGTCCAGGAT
>NW_012267222.1:8390766-8393627 GCF_000151885.1 Dipodomys ordii | reverse complement strand
GGCTAGCACTCTACCACTTGAGCCACAGCGCCACTTCTGGCTTTTTTCCTTTTGCTTATGTGGTGCTGAGGAATCGAACCAGGGCCTCAGGCATGCAAGGCTAGCGCTCTACCACCTGAGCCACAGCGCTAGCTGAGGCTTTTTCTGTTTATGTGGTGCTGAGGAATCGAACCCAGGGCCTCATGCCTGCCACGCAAGCCTTCTACCACTGAGCCACCTTCCCAGCCCTCACATCCCAGCGATGGGAAAACCTTCCCATCACTGACTGAGTGCTGGTGGTTCCCATCTTGAACCCTAGCTACTCAGGAGGCTGAGATCTGACGATCATGTCTCAAAGCCAGCACGGGCGGGAAAGTCTGTGAGACTTGTATCATTAATTAACCAACAATACACTAGAAATGAAGCTGTAGCTTAACCTTAGAGCACCAGCCTCACTTAATCTGGCTGGAAAAAATTAAAGTCATTAGTTTGTCACAAGTTTATCACTTGTGAATACAGTTACCTGGAGGACTGCAGAAGGGAAGACCACAGTCTGAACCTCTCCATGACAAAGTCACTCAGTATCTGAAAAACAAATAAATAAAAGCTAAGCAGACAGGGCTCATGGCTTAAGTAGTATAGTGATGGCTAGAAGCATGGAGTCCTGAGTTCAACACTGAAAATAAATCCGGAACTATCAGTGCGCATGAAAGTACATAAATGCCCTGGATGATGGAGGTGGGCCAAGGAGGAAGCGGGAGGATGAACGTGGAGGCTGTTTTAAAAAAGGGAGACTGCAGGGCTCAAAGCTTAAAGGTTGATTTGGCACAAGACATGTTTGGGGGGAGGCGCGAGGCTGCAGGGGTGGCCCTCTCCCCTTTGGGAACTCTAGGGCACTGGAGATCCTCAATTAACTCTTCCTTAAAAACCCTCTGCCACTGTCCTGTGAATGCAATCTTTTATATATTTAGCTGGGCTGGGGTTTGAACTCAGCTGCTCATGTGTGTTGCTCGGGCTCTCTTCCCAGTCTTCTTGCTGTGGATGGATTTCAGAAGGGCATTGCAGCTTGTTATTATTTGGGCAGGGTGTGCAGGATTTAGTTATTTTGGGCAAGATCTCAGTTCTGCCCCTGCTGGCCTGAAAGAAGGATTCTTCCAATCTCAGCCCCTGAGCAGCTTGCTGCAATTCCAGGCATAGTCTCAATGTTCCGAACTTTGGCCATTTTCTGGCTCTACAGGAGGTTGTAGCTTCACCCATTGCCCTTTATATTATTGTTATTACTATTATTATTATTGCTGGTCCTAGGGCTTGTGATCTGAGGGACTTGGTGTGTCCCTGAGCTTCTTTTCCTCAAGACTAGCACTGAGTCACAGCTCCATTTCCGGCTTTTTAGGCGGTTCACTGAGAGAGACTCAGGGGCTTCCCAGCTCGAGCTGGGTTCGAATCGAGATCCTCGTATCTCAGGATTTACAGGCATGCGCCACCGACACCGGTGAGCTTATTTTACTTTATTATTTGTGTATAGGTAGGCCATACCTGCGTGTTGCTGACTTAGTGAGGGCCTGGCCTTGGCCTGGCCGCTCTCCCTGGAGCTGGCGCTCTGCCCTCGGGCCACGGCTCCACTCCCGCCCACCGTGATGCTACGTGAGGCGCTCTTACCCAGTCCATCCTGACCGAGGGTGCGTTACCTTCCTGACACCCCTTTGTTCGTGCCTCTCCTTCTGGAAGGTTCCTTCCGTCGGGCTCTGCCTCCTGCAGCGCCCCACCACCACGGCTGAGGAGTAGCAGGGCCGGAAGACCCGCTCTGAAGCGCCTCCTGGCCTGCTGCCCTGCGCATGCGCATGTGCACTGCGCGGCCGGCGCCCGGCGCCAAACGCACACGGGCTCAGGTTTGGAGGTGCACAGGGAAGGGTGGGGCGGGCAGGAGCGGGGTGGGGGCAGACAGGAGGCTGGGGAGGCAGGAGCGGGAGGTAGAGAGGGTTGGGAGCCGTGTGCAGGGGAGGGAGAGCCAGTGGGGGGGGGCGGCGTCCTTCCCGGGGTCCGGTCAGGAGGCCTGGTCAGGAGAGCTGAGCCCCACACCCGGTCAGCAGGTGCAGATGGGGTGCCAGGGCCTCCCCGGGGAGCCGCTAAGGTCACCGCTGCCCTGTTCTAGAAGCTTCTGTGTGGCTGGTGTGGCCCCGAACCCACTCCGTGAGGTGCGCGCGGGGCTGGCGTCTACAGAACTCAAGGAATGCGGGACAGAATCTCCCGCGGCCCTTCAGCCCCAAGTGTCGCGGCCGTGGAGGCAGCTCGCAGTCTGTGGGACGAACTACTGAAGGACTGGGAGGACCAAGAGCACTTTTATATGAGCACTTGGGGCACGAGATGGAAAGACACGGACCTGGCCCGACCTGGCTCCCCATGCTCTTCCCAGGCTGGGGGAGATGGGGCCCGACCTGGCTCCCCATGCTCTTCCCAGGCTGGGGGGGGTTGATGGGGCCCGAGGCGGAGCGCCCATGCTCTTCCCAGGCTGGGGGGGGGGTGATGGGGCCCGACCTGGCTCCCCATGCTCTTCCCAGGCTGGGGGGGGTTGATGGGGCCCGAGGCGGAGCTCCCATGCTCTTCCCAGGCTGGGGGGGGTTGATGGGGCCCGAGGCGGAGCTCCCATGCTCTTCCCAGGCTGGGGGGGGTGACGGGGCCCGAGGCGGAGCTCCCATGCTCTTCCCAGGCTGGGGGGTGGGGGGGAGACGGGGCCCAAGGCGG
Organism: Dipodomys ordii; assembly: GCF_000151885.1. NCBI lineage: Eukaryota > Metazoa > Chordata > Mammalia > Rodentia > Heteromyidae > Dipodomys > Dipodomys ordii. The sequence goes on along the minus strand of NW_012267222.1, from coordinate 8,390,906 downwards.
AGCTCCCATGCTCTTCCCAGGCTGGGGGAGATGGGGCCCGACCTGGCTCCCCATGCTCTTCCCAGGCTGGGGGGGGGTGATGGAGTCCGAGGCGGAGCGCCCATGCTCTTCCCAAGCTGGGGGGGGGGTGTTGGGGCCCG
>NW_012267222.1:8389315-8390405 GCF_000151885.1 Dipodomys ordii | reverse complement strand
CCCTCAGCTCTTCAGCTCAAGGCGAGCGCTCTACCACTTGAGCCACAGCACCACTTCCGGTTTTCTGGTGGTTTGTTGGAGATAAGAGTCTCATGGACTTTTCTGCTTGGGCTGGCTTTGAGCTGCAATCCTCAGGTCTCAGCTTCCTGAATAGCCAGGATTACAGGCGTGAGCCATCAGTGCCCGACAGATCTTTTTATTGTTAAAATGAGTTTTTGTTATTAAAGTGATGTACAGAGGGGTTGTTTCATAAATCAGGTAATGCAGATTGTTTTTATTTATGTTTGGTGTGTGTGTGCCTGTCCTAGGGGGCTTGAGTGCAGTCCCTGAGCTTTATTTGTGCCGGTCCTGGGGCTTGAACGCAGGGCTTGGGCGCTGTCTTTGAGCTTTTGTTGTTGTTTTGCTTGTCCTGGGTCCTTAAGCTTTTTTGTGTGTGTTTGTGTGCTGGTCCTGGGACTTGAACTTGGGGACTAGGCGCTGTGTCTTGGACCGTGTGTGTATGTGTGTGTGTGCGCACGCATGCTCACGCCTAGACACTGTGCTGTGTCTCGGACCATGTGTGTGTGCGCTGATCCTGAGACTTGTACTTGGGGCCTAGGCTGGTCTTGGACCGTGTGTGTGTGTGTGTGTGTGTGTGTGTACTGGTCCTGGGACTTGTACTTGGGGCCTAGGCTGGTCTTGGACTGTGTGTGTGTGTGTGTGTGTGTGTGTGTGTACTGGTCCTGGGACTTGTACTTGGGGCCTAGGCTGGTCTTGGACCATGTGTGTGTGTGTGTTCTGGCCCTGCAGCTCAACTGAGGGCTTGGGCACTGCCCCTGAGGGCTTGGGCACTGCCCCTGACGATTTTTTTTTTTTTCCGTTTCACGGACGTTCCTGCCCGGGTTGGCTTTGAACCGCGATCGTCGGCTCTCAGCCTCTTTAGCAGCTAGGATGACAGGCGTGAGCCAGGCCGCCAGCCCTTCCTTCTTTCCTTTTTCGGTAGGGTCTCACAGTTTGCTCGCCCGAGGGGAACGGCTTACCTATGCCTCTAAATGGCAGGTTGACGGGGCCGCCTGGAGGCCCGCCCTCCCCCAGGGCCAGGCCACCCCCC
>NW_012267222.1:8375973-8389186 GCF_000151885.1 Dipodomys ordii | reverse complement strand
GGCCTGGAACCGCCGGCCTCCGGCCTCCTCCGCCTCCTCAGGCCCACTTCCGGAGTGGGCGGGACCACGGGCGCCATGCCGCCCGGCTCTCGGGCTCTGTAACCGAGGTGAGGCCGCGCCCGTTCCCTTCCCAGTCCCGGAGCCCTCCCTGCTAACCCCCACCCCCACGACGAAGAGCCGCAAGCACGGGACCGCGGGGCTGAACTGGGCCGCGTTATCCGCCGGAAGCCATCACGTTTCCCGCCCGAGGCCACCATGTTTCCCGCCTCTCGTTCTGGAAGGTTCCTTCCCTCGCGCTCCGTCCCCCAGCACCGCACGCTCCCACCCCCGCGGCGCCCACCTACCACCGATGGGTCCCTGCGGGCGGAGCAGAAGGAGAGCAGGGCGACCTCACTCCGAAGCCCACCTCCCGATCTCCTGCTGGGGCGCCGTGCCTTGCTCAGCCTCCTGCGCATGCGCGGCCTCCCTTGACGCACGCACCGACGCTGGCCGCCAGGGGGCGCCACACGCGCTGCTTCCGGCAGAGCTGCTGGGACAGGGCCAGCGCCCCCCTCTCCCTGCTGTGTTTCTGATCAGGGTTGGCCTGGAGCCTTCTGGTGGCAGGCCCGAGTTACTGGGATTGCAAATGTGAACCACCGAGCTCAGCTTGTTCATTTTAAACTAGAGCTTGAACGCAGGGCCTTGAACTGGCTGGGCAAGTGTTCTTCCATTTGGACTCCAGTCCACAGAGTTGAGAAAGGAAAGCCTCGGGGACACAGTGAAAATCAAGTTGATATATATATATATATATATTTGCCTTTTTTGTTGGTCTTGAGGCTTGAACTCTGGGCCTGGGCACTGCCCCTCAGCTCTTCAGCTCAAGGCTAGTGCTCTACCACTTGAGTCACAGCACCACTCCCGGTTTTCTGGTGGTTAATTGGAGATAAGAGTCTCATGGACTTTCCTGACAGAGATGGCTTTGAACTGCAATCCTCAGATCTCAGGATTACAGGCGTGAATCACCAGTGCCTGGCTTCAAGTTGACTTACATTAGTTGACTATTGGATCTATTTTGTTGGCTGGGTTTTAGCTATGTGTGATCCCTAAGTAGTAGGGTTTTAGCTATGTGTGATCCCTAAGTAGTAGGGTGTGTGTGTGTGTGTGTGTGTGTGTGCGCGCGCGCGCGCTTATGTGCTCTGCGTGGTCAGTACTGGGTTTTGAATTCAGGACCTTGCACTTAAAAAAAAGTGTTATGCTGGGAAGTTGGCTCAGTGGTAAAGCACTTGCGTTGCGTGATTGAGGCCTTGGGTTCGATTCCTCAGCACCCATAAGCAAAAAAACCCCCAACAATCCTGAAGTGGCGCTGTGGCTCAAGTGGTAGAGCGCTAGCCTTGAGCTGAAGAGCTGAGGGGCAGCGCCCAGACTCAGAGTTCAGGCCCATGACTGGACCCAAAATAAAAAAAAAAGTGTTATAAGACTTTAGTGAAAAAGTTTATAAACTGTCTTTAGGTAGTTGTACAAAAATATTTAAATTCAACCAGTCAGTTAATAAGTACAGTACATCTTGATCAATATCACCTATACTTCTCCAAGTTTCCCATCCCCACTTAAGTGGGTCCTGCATTTTTGCTTAGCTTTTTCTTTTTTGTGTTGTCACTCTATGACTAGAGACACATTTCTACTTTTTTGCCAGTTAATTAGAGGCAATGTCTAATTTGCCCATCTGGGCTGGTTTCAAATGGAGAGAGAGCCTTAGATTTCAGTTTCCCGAATAACTGGGATTACAGGTATGAGCCACCAACACCCAGCTTTCTCAGTTGTTTGTGTGTGTGTGGGGGGGGGTTTGAACTCAAGACCTGGGTGCTATCCCTAAGCTCTTTTGTTCAAGGATGACATTTTACCACTTGAGCCACAGCTCAACTTTTTTTGCTGGCTAATTGGGGATAAGAATCCCCAGCCTGCCTGGGCTGGCTTTGAACTGCAATCCTCAGATCTCAGCCCCCCTGAATAGCTAGAATTACAGGCATGAGCCACCAAGACCTGGCTCTAAGTAGTTTTAGCGTGAGATAAGAAGGATTTAATCTGCTGGGTGCTGGTAGTTTAGGAGTATAATCCTATAACTGAAAGCCAGTCTGAGTAGCAAAGTCCATGAGACTCACCTCCAATTAGCCACCAAAAAGCCAGAAGTAGAACTGTGGTTCTGTTGGTAGAGTGTCAGCCTTGATCAAAACAGTACCCTGACCTAGAGTTCAAGACTCAGCAGTAAAGCCACACACACACACACAAACACACACACACAAACACACACAGGGATTTTTTTTTTATCCTTCCTTGACATTAGAAAGAAATAGTAAAGTCTGAAAATAGCATGGCTGGAAGCTGCACACATCAAAAGCATATATTTTCCAGAGTTAAAGCAACATCATTACAATAGTGATGCCATTTTCAAAGAAAATAATAGAAATCTCAGGACATGAAACAATCCTTTGCTGTCATAGTCAGTACTAGCCAGTCCTGGGCCACTCAAAGGTGAGGCCCGTGTTCTGCCACCATGAAGGCTCCACTTGTAGTCTTTTACTTAGGGTCAAGGATCTTCCCAAAAGGGACATTTAACATACAGCCAACAGTCCAGGAAGTTTCCAGGACCCTTTGGTCTGACCATAACCCACTGAGCCTCTTGGCAAGTATATTTTGATTATTCTCACCAGAGGTAACAGTGACCTACAGGGCTAAAAGCCATCTCTGATACAGTCTCATAGGCCCACCATAGGAGATGGAAACAAAATTTAGTTTTTCTCTCCTAACACATGAGCACCGTGGGAAAGTACCAAAAATTAGAGCCTGGGCCACTGGCCGAAGGCTCATGCCTGTAATCCTAGCTACTCAGGAGGCTGAGATCTGAGGACTGTGAATCAGAGTTAGCCCAGGCAGGAAAATTCTTGAGAATTTTTTTTTTTTTGCCAGTCATGGGGCCTGAACTCTGGTCCTGAGTGCTGTTCCTCAGCTCTTCAGCTCAAGGCTAGTGCTCTACCACTTGAGCCACAGCATCACTTCTGGCTTTTTCTGCTCATGTGGTGCTGAGGAATCAAACCCAGGGCCTCATGCATGCAAGGCAAGCACTCTACCACTGAGCCACCTTCCCAGCCCCTTGAGACTCTTATCTGCAATTAACCACCAGGAAACCAGAAGTAGTGCTGTGGCTCAAGTGGTAGAGTGTTAGCATGTGTACTGGGGCTTGAACTTAGAACCTGGGTGCTACCCCTTAGTTTTCTTCATTCAGGGCTGGCATTCTACCACTTGAGCCACAGTTTCTCTCATCCCTCCTAACCTGAGTTCTCTTGGAGTCATGAGGCTGTGATCTTCCCAGTGTTTCGAAATGGCTTCTCTTCCTGTCACCCTGTATACCTGGTCAGTGCTGGAAGGAGCTCAAAGCTCAGATCTAACTTCTCAAGATGCTCAGTGAAAATTGTCCCAGAGTATAGGACAGGGTCGGGGTCCCCTTCTGCAGAAGGGTGGCTGCTCATCCTGTCAGAGTTCTGGAGACCCAGTGTTGGGCCTAACCTGAAGCCAGCTGCCTTCCCATTCTAGTGGTTTCCATAATCCAGGAAACAGACACAGTTTCAGCTGTGGCTCCACTTCCTCTCTGATGGTCATTTTCTAAGCTATGGCTTTTAAAAATATATTTTAGCCGGGCGCTGGTGGCTTGAGCTGAAGAACTAAGGGACAGTGCCCAGGCCCCAGAGTTCAAACACAACTGACCCAAAATAAAACAAAACAAAACTTATTTATTATCATTCATACTTTATTATTATTCATTACTATTATTAAATGTTTAAGGAGTTGCAATTTAACAAAGCACTTTATAAATACGTCCCTTAATCAAGCATTTGTCTAGAATGAGATTTATTTTCTGCCCTAACATAAATTTATACATTATACAAATTACTCGAAGTCTAAAATTTGACTTCCTCATATTAAAATATAAAAATATTTAATGGTCGAGATTAAATATTATACAAAAACTCAGAAAGGAACACTCATTGTAAATTTAATTGAATTAAAGTCACTTGTAATTGCACTGTAGTTGTTTGCACTATTATTTTGACTTCTGTGACACTGGGCATCCTACAAGTTATGACACATTAAGAAAAAAGAAAAAGCTATTGCTTTCCTAAACCTTTTCCTAATTAAGAGCTCTTTCCTTCTCTCTCCCAGCCCTCCTCACACCTTAGGTACATTCTCAGGACGACTTTAGGTTGAATGTCACCAGGGGGCGCTGTGTGCTAAGAATTGACTGCTGTTGGAGGAACTTCCTGAAGAGAAGTGGAAGATGCTTCACCACCTCGAACTAGGGGAGGACAGGGAGGGAAGGCTGGAGCCGAATCACCAGGTGCAAAGCTTGCTTAGCAATGGCTGACCGTTGATGACATAACCTGAGGTCTGTATCTCGTTTCGTGAGGGAGTTAATGAGAAGCAGATACATGAGCCGGAAGACCTGCACTGCCCAGGTCGGGTGTCCTGGCTCATACTCAAGCAGCCATGGGTGGTTTGGAGACATCCAGCAGCCGCCTATGGTGACTTGAACTCAGGCCAGAGCGGGTAAAGCTTTCTCTGGTGGAGAAAACTCTTGTCATGGGCAGAGGGTGAGAAGACGCTTCCTACGAGGTGGGGAGAGCCCGAAGGGCCTGGGTCCCCAAACTTCCAGCCAAGCTCTGTTTGCTCCAAGAGCTCTGGGAGTTTCCATCCAGGAACAAAGAAACCCAGTAGCAAGTCCAGATGCAGGAGCAGCTGGGGGCCTTATTATTTTTTTTAAGTCCCCATAACCAGGGACCTCTGAGAATGACTCATTTCTCAGATGAAGAGAAATAGACTGAAGGCCTGGGAAGGTGGCTCAGTGGTAAAGTGCTTGCCTAGCATACATGAAGCCCTGGGTTCCATTCCTCTGTACCACATAAACAGAAAAAGTGGTGCTGTGGCTCAAGTGGTAGAGTGCTAGCCTTCAGTTAAAGCAACTCAGGAACAGTGCCCAGGCTCTGAGTTCAGACTGGAGGAGAGAGAGAGAGAGAGAGAAAGAGATCCCCAGTGAATGAATTCATGTCTGTCTGAGACTGGAAGTTGCTCTACCAGACTCAAGCGTTAACAGTGGTTTGCCTTTAAAGCATGAAATCTCTGATCATCACTAAACCCCAGTGTACTGCCTCCCATGACATGTTTTCCAAAAAATAAATAGAAAATTACTTGGGGGTGGTAGTATGTGGCTTTGGATTTTTTTTTTAACATTTGCTTTCCATAGTTGGTGTAGATCGTAGAGAGACCCTGAGTCTGAAGTCACAGCCACTCATAGATTGGCTGGTGGCTCACACTCGTCATCCTACCTACTCAGGACGCTGAGATCAGAGGATCTCAGTTCAAAGCCAGTCTAGGCAGGAGAGTCCATGAAACTCATCTCCAGTTAACCACCTGGAAATGAAATTGGGGCTCAAGTGGTACAATGTCAAAAACGAAGGGACAGCAGCACCCGGGCCCTGAGTTCAAGCTCCTGTACTGGCACAAAAGAATAAATCTTAAAAAAATGTTATGAAATGGGCACCAGGGGCAAGCTTATTTTGGACACATCAATCCCCATATGGCCTCAGGACTGTCTTCCAAGAAGTTTTCTAGCCCTGGATTCCTCAGTGAAGGTGTTATATGTTCAGCATCTGAGTGGACTGTGCCTCAGGGCTGTCTTGTCCCCTGAGCTTTTCTCTTGGCTACCTTTATTTTTTAAATATATACCAGTCATGGGGCTTGAGCTCAGGGACTAGACACCGTCCCTTGGCTTTTTTGCTCAAAGCTAGTGTTCTAACATTTTGACCCACAGCTCCATTTCCAGTTTTCAGGTGGTTCACTAGAGATAAGAGTTTCACAGGTTTTCTTGCCCTGTTTGGCTTCGATCTGCTAGCCTCAGATCTCAGCTTCCTGAGTAGCTGGGATTACAGGCGTGAGCCACTGGTGCCTGGCTGAAGGTGGGCTCTTATGAGTTTCTTCTCTAAGCCTTCATCCCCAGCCTCCTACCAGATGGCTCTCCCTAGCCTCAAATCTCTCAACAGATTTGAGAGGTTCAGAGGCAGAGGGAAGAGTCTGTGAACCCTCCCCCCTCCCTATTTTTTTGCCAGTCCTAAGGACTGAACTCAGGGCCTGGGCACTGTCCGTGAGCTTCTTTTGCTCAAGCATTCTACTACTTGAGCCACAGTGCCCCTTCTGGCTTTTTCTGTGTATGTGGTGGAATCAAACTGAGGAATCAAACCCAGACCTTCATGTATGCTAGGCAAGCACAATACCTCTAAGCCACACTCCCAGCCCCGAATCTCCCTTCTTGTGAGCCAGTGCATCTCTTCTCCAATGTAGCGAATGAGGATGACAAGCAGGCTCCTATCTTGCTACCTGCTCCCATGGTACCATGCCCCCTTCCACATTCACTCCTCTTTTCTTTTCTTTTCTTTTTTTTTTTTTGGGGGGTCCGGTCGTGGGGCCTGAACTCTGGGCTTGGGCGCTGTCCCTCAGCTCTTCAGCTCAAGGCTAGCGCTCTACCACTTGAGCCACAGCACCACTCCCAGCTTTTCTTTTTTGTTTTTGCTTATGTGGTGCTGAGGAATTGAACTCAGGGCCTCAGGCATGCAAGGCAAGCACTCTACCACTGAGCCACCTTCCCAGCCCCCTTTTTTTTTGTATGTGTAAGTACCATTAGCTTTTTTCCATTCAAGGCTGGTGCACTACAACTCAAGCCACATGTCCATGTCGGGCTTTTTGGTGGCCAACTGGAGATAAGAGTCTCATGGACTTTCTTGCTCTGGCTAGTTTTGAACCATGATCCTCAGATCTTAGCCTCCTGAGTAGCTAGGATGACAGGTGAGGCTCTCCTTGACCCCCAATCTTCCATGGGGTTTTCGTGATGGCTCTCAGGATCAAGTCGTTTCTCCCTTTGGACCATACGACTCCTTGAAGGTATATGCTTTATTGTAAGAACTTGAGGGAGGCTACTTACCTTCCTGGCCTCAGTTTCCTCTCCTGTCAAATGAGGAGACGGAACTGATTTTGTGTGTGTGTGTGTCAGTCATGGGGCTTGAACTCTGGGCCTGGGCGCTGTCCTTCAGTTCTTCATCTCAAGGCTAGCTCTTTACCATTTGAGCCTCAGTGCCACTCCTAGTTTTCTAGTGGTTTATTGGAGTCTCATGGACTTTCTTGCCCCTGTGGCTTTGAACCACAGTCCTCACATCTTAGCCTCCTGAGTAGCTATGATTACTGGCGTGAGCCACTGGCGCCCGGCCCCAGAACTGATTTTTGCTGGCTGTGTATGCCCATCACACACATGGCATTGTTGTAATGTTAAAGAGCTTTAATTATGGAATAGAAAAGAAAACCTCTTGGTGCCATAAAATACAGATCATGATTCTAAAGGCCCATCCAATAGGCTGGATTTCATAGTCAGGTTGCCACTTGCTGTGTGGCAAGTCCAGTGGTACCAGGGGTCTCCAGCTGGCTCTGGCGGGTGGCTGTCCTCAGGAGTGTGGGAAGGGGCGCAGGGGAAGGGGCCGTGCCAGAGCACTTAATGGGGGTTTGGGGTAGGAGGAAGTGTAAGTGCTCTCTTTCGTGCCAGTCTGGGGTGAAAGCCACCTCTTCTTCAGGCACTCACACAGTCCATAGTTTGTAGGGGGACCTGCAAGACAAATCAGTAACAAGACAAACTTGGAGTTACACAGGGCTTCAAGGAACATGGCCTAAAGAAGCTGTGATTTGCCTGGGCTCCAGGGCCTCATACCTGTAATCCTACATAGGAGGCTGAGAGCTGAGGATTATGGTTCAAAGCCAGCTCAGGCAGAAAAGTCTGTGAGGTTTTTTTTTTGTTGTTGTTGGTTGTAGGGCTTGAACTCTGGGCCTGGGCGCTGTCCCTCAGTTCTTCAGCTCAAGGCTAGTGCTCTACCACTTGAGCCACAGCACCACTTCCAGTTTTCTGGTGATTTATTTTCTTATTGGTGATTAGAGTTTCCTGGCCTTTTCTGCCCAGGCTGGCATTAAACTGCGATCCTCAGATCTCAGCCTCCTCAGTAGCTAGGATTACAGGCATGAGCCATGGATGCCCAGCTTCTGTGCGATTTTAATCTCACACTAACCAACAGAAATCTGGAAGTGGAGCTGTGGCTCAAGTGGTAGAGTGCCAGCCTCAAGTATAGAAGCTCAGGAACACTGCGTAAGACCTGAGTTCAAGCCCCAGGACTGGCACAAAACCCCCACAAAACCAAAGAAACAAAGAGCAAGGAGCAATAGTGAGGCCCTGCAGATTATCCTAGGCTGGGTCTCAGGGACTGAGTCTGGCGGGGCAGGCAGAGGAGAGGTTCAACGACTAGAAGAGGTTCATGAATATGCCACCTCTACAACACACACCTGCCCCAAACTATTACATCCACTAGTCACAGTCTTTAAGAAGATTTCTCTGCTGAGCAGGTGCTGGCGGCTCATGTCTATAATCCTAGCTGCTCAGCAGACTTAGATCTGAGTCCTGTGTCTTCCCACCATCATGTCAACTCTTGGAGGGCACAAGTTTGTACCACTCCACAGGAGTTTGTGGACCTCAACGAGGAACAGAAATATAGTGGAAATATTCACTATGGGCGAGGCAGAGGGTGGGAGGGAATGTGTTGCTCCGAGGCTGCCCAGGCGAGGGCATCCTAGATGATCTCTAGCATCAGTGGGAGAGAGGCAGGGAGCAGCTGGTCTGAGCTGGTCTGGAGCTAGGGTCTCTCGTGTGGGGCCTTGTGAATGAGAGCAGTGTATCTCAGGCCTTTGTGCTTGTGAACCCCTTCCAGGACAGCACGGAAGAAAATCCTGATCTATCATATTACCCAGAAGGGGGAAGTCGGATTTCTCCGGCAGCCACAGCAACTTCTGCCTACTCCAGGTACGGACTGAGGGCATGCCTGGGTTGTAGTCCCGCCGATTGTAGTGATCGTCGTAGGAGCTGATGAGGTAGCGGTGTGGGGGCTCCCGGTGGTGGGTGATCAGATGTTTGTACGGAAGCCCCTGCAAGCACAGGTGGTGGTGGACACATTACCCCTCTAAACAAGGCGTCCACCTGGCTCCGGGTTCAGTCCAATGCACCACAGGCCTCCATGGCTGACTGGAAGTCCTGAGGAGCCACTGAATTAGACACATTTGTTGCTCTCACTGCGACATGGCCTGCATTCACAGACAGATAGATGCCAGGTGTCTGCAGTGAGATCCTTATATGAGAGTCCTCTGGTCTAGGTCAAGTCCAGAATTCCCTAGAAGGAGCTCTAGTGACAAATTAAACTTAAAGTCATAGCCAAGTGCTGGTGGCTCACACCTGTAATCCAGGCTACTCAAGAGGATCATGATTCAAAGTCAGCCCAGGCGGGAAAGTCTGCGAGACTCTTATCACCAATTAACCCAGAAAACCGCAAGTGGGGCTGTGTCTCAAAGTGGTAACGTGCCAGTCTTGAGCAAAATGAGCTCAGAGGCAGTGTCCAGGCCCTGAGTTCAAGCCTCAGGACTGACAAAAAATAATAAAGTAACTAAAAGTTACACCTGTAATCCTAGCTACTCAGGAGGCTGAGATCTGAGGATTGAGGTTTGAAGCCAGACTAGGCAAACAAATCTCAGAAAGTCTCATTTCCATTAACCAGCAAAAACTTAGAAGTGCAAGTGTGGTTTAATAGATAGAGTGCCACCCTTGAATGAAAAAGCCAAGTAAGAATGAGAGGCCCGTGGGCTGGGAATGTGGTTTAGTGGTAGAGTGCTTGCCTTGCATGCATGACATCCTGGGTTCGATTCCTCAGTACCATATACTCATGAAAAGCTAGCCTTGTGCAAAAGAAGCTCAGGGACAGTGCCCAGGCCCTGAGTTCGAGCCTCACCCAGGACTGGCAAAAAAAAAAAAGTGAGAGGCCCTAAATTCAAGCCCCAATACTGGCACAAGAAAGAAAAAAAGACAAGATAATTAAAGTCAGAACACTTAAGCTGAATATAAAGTATGCCTTGTGATCTGAAATTAAGTTCCTTGATTGGTTTCAAGTTTCATCTGCCCAAGTGCCAGTTTCTAAAGCAATTGAAAGACGCTGGATACCAGCCGGACGTGGGTAGCTTGTAGTTCAACCGATATAATGGTGGGAAGAATCCGAGAAGGCTCCATAAACTGCCTTCTCTAAAGAAGGATTTACAGCTCCCTCAGCTGGGAACCCAGGGAGCCATCTCTTTGGTGAGGAGTTATTTAAGGAGAGAAGAAAGCCATCTTCTCCTTACTCGGGGACCACTGCTTGAGTCACTGCTTGTCTTAAGAAAATCCTTCTGGCCTGGAGTGGAAGCCCTGGGGGAGGAGGATGATTTACAGAGATGGATGGTGGGGATTTGCCTGTCTGCCCTCTTGTCTGGAGCAGGCCAGGAGGTCTGTCTGCTTTGGTCTGCAAACGCATTGCACCAGACTTCGATTTCTGGCTACATAAATAAGTCAGGCCACAATGCCAGAGGGAGAAAAGTGGGGTGAGTGCAGACATGAAGCAGCGTTCCCAAGGCCTGCCTCGCTGGGGCCCGGGGCGTGTGTGTATCCAATGCTGGTTGGTGAGGCCCAGCTTTCCACACAGAGGAAGGCATGGCTGCAGGCCCTGGAGCCACTTTCTAGCTGTTTCTTTTGGTGCTAGGTGTGGCTCTGTTGTCTTGTTTGTGGCCCTGAGATTTTTGTATTGATCAGGGATGACTAGGACAGGTTTCTCAGGAGAAGGGGGCTGGGGGAGGGGGGTTGGTACCATGCATGGCCACACAGCGATGGTGAACGGGGTAGAGTATCACCAGCCCTGGTGGCTCCTGCCTGCAATCCTAGATACTCATGATCTGAAGTTCATGGCTCCAGCAAAGAGGCTAGAAAAGAGGTTAGAAAAGTCCATGCTCCAGCAAAGAGGCTGGAGGTGCAGCTGTGGCTTCAGCTTGGAGCAAAAATCTAAGAGAGGCCTTAAGTTCAAGTCCCAGACCCTGTATTTTTTAAAAAAAGAAGGGAGGACTGTGAGCAACTTCAGTATTGGGTAGTTTGGATAATTTCAGAGTGCTCAGGGCTACGAGGGTGGTTTCGCGTTGCTCAGTGTCTGACCCTGGCGTAATTGAGGGTAGAGGAAATATATTGGACTAAGTGAGAGTTAAATGGTATTATTTGTACTCTTCCTTCAAAATTGTTTCTCTCTCTCTCTCTCTCTTTCTCTCAATCTGTCTTTTCAGTCCTTGGGCTTGAACTCAGGACCTGTGCACGGTCCCTGAGCTTCTTTTGCTCAAGGCTAGCACTCTACCACTTGAGCCACAGCATCACTTCTGTTTTTTTCTGTTTCTGTGGTACTGAGGAATTGAACCCAGGGCCTCATGCATGCTAGGCAAGCACTCTACCACTAAGCTAATTCCCGGCTCCCCCTTCTTTTTTTTTGCAAGCACTCTACCATTTGAGCTATAGTTCCACTTTTGGCTTTTCACTGGTTAATTGGAGACATGAATCTCATGAACTTTACTGCCTGGGCTATCCTTTCGTTTTTTTGGTCGGTCGTGGGGTCTGAACTCTGGGCCTGGGCACTGTCCCTCGGCTCTTCAGCTCAAGGCTATCACTCTACCACTTGAGCCATAGCGCCACTTCTGGCTTTTTTCTTTTTGCTTATGTGGTGCTGAGGAATCGAACCCAGGGCCTCAGGCATTCAAGGCAAGCGCTCTACCACTGAGTCATCTTCCCAGCTGCCCAGGCTATCTTTGAACCTTGAACCTCGATCCTCAGATCTCAGCCTCCTGAGTAGCTAGGATTACAGGTGGAAGCTACAGGCTATTTACTTTCTTTAGGAATTTGCAAACTCCAAGATGAGTCTGTACAAAGTCAACACATTCTAGAATAGGAAAAAAAACTTTTTTTTTCCAGTCCTGGGGCTTGAACTCAGGGCCTGGTCAGTCTCCCTGAGACTCTTTGGGCTGAAGGCTAGTGTTGTACTCCTGTGCCATAGCATTACTTCCAGATTTATCTGAGTAGTTTATTGGAGATCAGAGGCTCACAGACTTTTCTGCACTGGCTGGCTTCGAACAGCAATCCTCAGATCTCAGTCTCCTGAGTAGCTATGATTAAAGGTGTGAGCTGCTGGCACCCAGCTAGAATAGGAAATTAAAAACCTGGTTGGTACACCTTCCCAGGAGAAAAGTTCAGGAAGAGGGTCCTCCCCGCGCAAGGACAACCCTACTAATCACTCTCTGCCTAAGAGGGGAGAAGAGCCACATGGGGGCCAGAGATAGGGAAGGAAGGAGGGGAAATCAAAGATGAGCAGTGGTAATAGTTGAAGCAGCCACAAGGGGGCAGTGCTGCACCTAGTTCCCTGTGTACAAACAGAATCCTTAGGAATGAAACGATTGGTTGTGTGGTTGTGTGTGTGGTTGTGTGTGTGTGTTTGTCAGTTGTGGAGCTTGAACTCAGGGCCTGAGCACTGTCCCTTAGCCCCTTTGTACTCAAGGCTAGTGCTCTACCACTCCAGACACTGCACCACTTCTGTTTTTTGAGTGGTTAATTGGAGATGAGTATCATGGGGACTTTTCTGCCCAGTGTGGCTTCAAAACACAATCCTCAGATCTCAGCCTCCTGAGTAGCTAGGATTACAGGCATGAGCCACTGGTGTCCAACTGTGTGTGTGTGTGTGTGTGTGTGTGTGTGTGTGCATGTACGCGTGTGTATCTGTACATGCGTGCTGGGGGCTGGAGGTCATGGTTTATCATAGGTCTAGAAGTCTTTAAGAAAGGCTATATAATGCTCTATTGTATGAAAACCTGGCTAGGAACTCTTGTTCTTGGGTGTTTGGGGGCTGGGGGCCCCAGATCACTGGTTCTAAACTGTCTTCAGAGCACATTACTGGGCTCAGCTAGCAGCCCTAGAGGTCATTGTGATCTAAGGATGTCAGCATGGTCAGTGTGGTCCAGATTCCACCAATGTGGTCCTAGGATGCCAGTAGAGAGCTGAAAGCCAGACACAACTCCCCAGAGCAGAAGGCACCAATCATCACTGGCAGGTGATAAAATACCGTCCCTTGGGATCGCCCTTGCTCTGGGCACTGAGCCATGTGATCTCTCGGGTCCTTCTGAGCTCTAAAATGTTCTGATTCTCACATCTCCTCTACCTCACTCCCTACCTCTGTGCCTGTTTTCCAAGTTCAGGCAGGTGTAGCATCACCTGATCGAG
>NW_012267222.1:8359007-8360838 GCF_000151885.1 Dipodomys ordii | reverse complement strand
CCATTGTGTATATATATACCACATTTTCTTGATCCATTCATCTACTGAGGGGCATCTGGGTTGGTTCCATATCTTAGCTATAGTAAATAGTGTTGCAGTAAACATAGTTGTGCTGGTAGCTTTAGTGTGGTCTTGTTTGTAAACTTTTGGGTAAATGCCCAAAAGTGGGATTGCTGGATCATAGGGGAGCTATATGTGGAGTCTTTTGAGGAATCTCCATATTACTTTCCAAAGTGGTTGAACAAGTTCACACTTCCACCAACAATGCAGTAATGTTGCCTTCTGTCCACATCCCCTCCAGCATCTGTTGTTTTTAGAGTTCGTGATTATAGCCATTCTAACTGGAGTGAGGTGATATCTCAATGTTGTTTTGATTTGCATTTCTTTTATGGCTAAGGAGGTTGAGCATTTCTTCATGTGTCTAATGGCTGTCCTTTCCTCTTCAGAGAAGTTTCTCTTTAAGTCTTTAGTAGATTATCTTTAAATAGAGGTTCTTATCAGTGAAAATAACCTGATAATCCTATCAAGGACTGTCATCTCAGTGATAACCAGTCCCCCTCTAATTGAATGAATACACTGTATCCAACTACAACTTGTTTACTTATTTATGGGCAATACTGGGGTTTGAACTCAGGGTCTTATGCTTGTATTTTATTTTTAGTGAAAGTGATAGGAATATCTTTCTAAGATGAGAGTAATGATGGTTAGAAAAATTGAAGAAAAAGGAAAGAAATAGGCTAGACACACTTTTCCACAGGTGAGGACTGCTTATTGAGGTATATCAGTGAGGGGCACAGCTTTCCTGTGGGCTTGGAGACTGTGCAAAGAGCTGGGACAGGAGTTTGGGTTTTATGAAGACTGAGCAAGGAAGCAGAGGTTAATGTAAAAGCCATTAGGGAGGCAGGGGCTTTCAGTTGGGCCCAGGATGGGATGTTTACAGCCAGGCCTAGGTAGATTGCCCTGCATGTGTCAGGCAGTCTATGCATATCTTTGGTGAATTGCCTGACATCTGTATGCACCTGGGAAGACAGGGTGGGGGTCGATCCTTCATAGTCCATCTTTGGATACATAGAATGGGCCCAGAGGGAAGAGGCAAGTCCTTCATAAAGGGTCTTGGAATACATAAAAAGATTAGGCCAAGTGGAGAGCAACATGCAGTTGTGAGAACAAAGCAGATTCACATCATTTGAAACCTGAAGAAGTATAAAAAGTTGAGGGACGTCGTGGTCTTTTTTGGCTACTTCCTTGCAGACATGGAGGCATCGAAGCCACTGGGGCTGGGGTGTTCCGGTTCCAGGTCTGTGCTGGGCAGGGCAGGGCGGTGTAAGCAAAGCCTCTGGTTGCCTGCAATAATAGAATGGCCTTGAAGTGCTCCCATGTAGTGAGTGAATCCTGAGTGAGGGCTGTTATCCTATTAAAGAGAAACTTCAAAAAGCTGAGCTCAGGCAAAAGTCTGACACAGTGGCAGGACTGGTTGATATGAATAGCACAGGAAAACACACCTGGGCACAAGCCAGAAAATTTCCATTTGGAGCATAATCCCAGTTGTGGCCCATTAAGGGAAAGAGGAATTTCCATATAACTGGACTATAGACATCTGGACTATATAGTATGGATGGAAAATTAAAATAGCAAGTAACACTGGGTGGCAGTGACTCACACCTATAATCCTAGCTACTCAGGAGGCTGAGATCTGAGGATCCTGGTTCAAAGCCCCTGGGCAAGAAGATTTATGAGACTCATCTCCAATTAACCACCAGAAAAAATAATACTGGAAGTGGGATTGTGGCTCAAGTGGTAGAACACTTGCCTTGAGCTGAAGAGCTCAGGG
>NW_012267222.1:8358246-8358957 GCF_000151885.1 Dipodomys ordii | reverse complement strand
GTAAAAAAAAAATCAGTACAGAAATGGTTAAGTAAGTTATGGCAGGACTATATGTGTCATTTAACAATAGGCATGTGGGGGCTGGGAAGGTGGCTTAGTGGTAGAGTGCTTGCCTAGCATGCATGAAGCCCTGGGTTTGATTCCTCAGTACCATATAACAGAAAAAGCCAGAAGTGGCACTGTGGCTCAAGTAGTAGAGTGCTAGCCTTGAGCAAAAAGAAGCTGGGGCTGGGAAGGTTGCTTAGTGGTAGAGTGCTTGCCTAGCATGCATGAAGCCCTGGGTTTGATTCCTCAGTACCACATACACAGAAAAAGCCAGAAGTGGTACTGTGGCTCAAGTGGTAGAGTGCTAGCCTTGAGCAAAAGAAGCTCAGGGACAGTGCCCAGGCCCTGAGTTCAAGTGCCAGGACTGGAAAACAAATGGTCCTTTTGTGTCTGGTTATTTCACATAATGTCTTCAAAAACATTCATCTTGTAGCATATTTCAGAATTTCCTTCCTTTAAAGGGTGGATAGCAGCTGGGCACCTGTGGCTCACGCCTGTAATCCTAGCTACTAAGGAGGCTGAGATCTGAGGATCTCAGTTTAAAGCCAGCCCCGGCAGGAACATCTGTGAGACTCTTTTTTTTGTTGTTGGTCATGGGGCTTGAACTCTGGGCCTGGGCGCTGACCCTCAGCTCTTCAGCTCAAGGCGAGCACTCTACCACTTGAG
>NW_012267222.1:8353565-8357746 GCF_000151885.1 Dipodomys ordii | reverse complement strand
GCATGCAAGGCAAGCGCTCTACCACTGAGCCACCTTCCCAGCCCCAAGACTCTTATCTCCAATAAACCAATAGAAAACCAGAAGTGGCGCTGTGGCTCAAGCAGTAGGGAGCTTGCTTTGAGCTGAAGAACGCAGGGACAGCGCCCAGGCCCAGAGTTCAAGCCCCATGACTGACACAAAAAACAAAAAATACAAAGGGTGGATACTGCCCACTGTATGTGTGTATCATCTTTTATCTATTCATCCATCAGTTTGCACCTCTTTGGGCTGCTGTGACTATTGTTAATCTGAACATGGACATGGATGTGTTTGACATCCAACTTCTGTCAGTTCTGGGGCTGAACTCTGGGCCTGGGCGCTGTCCCTCAGCTCTTCAGCTCAAGGCTAGTGCTCTACCGCTTGAGCCACAGTGCCACTTTCAGTTTTTTGAGTGGTTTTTTTTTTTTTAGTTAGAGATCAGAGTCTCATGGACTTTCCTGCCCGGGCTGGCTTTGAACCGTGATCCTCAGATCTCAGCCTCCTAAGTAGCTAGGATGACAGGCGTGAGCCACTGACGCCTGACTGTCCTTAAGTTTTTGTGTTCAGGGCTAATGCTGTACCTCTTTGAGCCACGGTGCTAGTACTGGTTTTCTGGTGGTTCATTGGAGATAAGAATCTCACAGATTTTTCTGGCCAGGCTGGCTTCAAACTGCGATCCTTAGATTTTACTCTCCTGAGTAGCTAGAATTACAGGCATGAGCCACTGGCACCATGGAGATATTTCTTTTTTAGAGTATATTTTCAGCCATTACTTTACCTCTTAGTACTACCAACACCACATTCCCTAACTATTGGTATGTGTTGTACCTTGGTGCTAGAAAACTTGCTTTCTTGGATTAGGAAAGCCAAGTATTTACTGAAATATGGAAAGTTTTTCAGTCGTTTTTTTTTCAAATAATCTCTTTATCCTTTTCTCTCTTCTCTTTCTGTAATTCTCTAAATGTGTATATTAATCTACTTGATGAACTCCCCCAAGTCCTTAGTCTCTGTTCAGTGTCTATACTTCGTTCATTCTCACCAG
Organism: Dipodomys ordii; assembly: GCF_000151885.1. NCBI lineage: Eukaryota > Metazoa > Chordata > Mammalia > Rodentia > Heteromyidae > Dipodomys > Dipodomys ordii. The sequence continues at coordinate 8,356,686 of NW_012267222.1, read as the reverse complement.
TCTGCTGTCAAATCTCTGTGTTGAAATATTCAATTAATCTGTTGCTATTATGATTATGATTATTATTGTCAGTCATGGGGCTTGAACTCCAGACTTGGTTGCTGTCCCTGAGCTCTTCAGCTTAAGGCTAGCTAGCACTCTATCACTTGAGCCACAGTGTCACTTCCAGTTTTCTGGTGGCTAATTAAAAATAAGAGTCTCATGGACTTTCCTGCTCAGGCTGGCTTTGAACTGTGGTATTCAGATCTCAGCCTCCTACGTAGCTAAGATTATAGGCGTGAGTCCCTGGTGCCCAACTATTGCTATTATTTTTGTTGTAACACTTGAACTCAGGGCTTCATTCTTGGTAGGCTGGTACTCATTTTGAACCATACTGTCAGCCTTGACTTTTTGCTATTTAGTTACTTATTTAGATCCCAGGGCTTGAATTCAAGGCCTGAGTGTTGGCCCTTAGCGTTTATTTTTGTTTTTGTTTTGTAGGTAGTGGGGCTTGAACTCTGGGCCTGGGCTCTGTCCTTGCGCTCTTCAGCTCAAGGTGAGCGCTCTACAGCTTGAGCCATAGCACCACTTCCGGTTTTCTTGTGGTTTATTGGAGATCAGAGTCTCAAAGCCATCCCTGGCCGGGCTGGCTTTGAGCCAAGGATCCTCATATCTTGGCCTCCTGAGTAGCTAGGATTACAGGTGTGAGCCACCAGCGCTCAGCGGCCCTTAGATTTTTTTTGCTCAAGGCTAGCACTCTACTACTTTGAACCATACTCTACTTCTGGTTTTCTGGTAGTTAATTGGAGATATGAATTTCACAGACTTTCCTTCCTGGGCTGGCTTTGAACTGCTACCCTCAGATCTCAGCCTCCTGAGTAGCCAGGATTATAGGTGTGAACTACTGGTGCCTGGCCTTCCGATCACTTTTGAAGCACAAGGTAACAGTGGGAGCTTACTTGTCCTGTATATAAGGCAGGGAAAAGTCATAGGACCAGTGCTAGACACCCGCAGGACCTCCGTGGACACCTGTGTGAAGCTTGCCAAGTCTGGGAAGGTCAAGCCAGGTAGAGGAGGTGTTCTTCAAAGGTATTGGGGACAAGAAGTATCCAATACCGAGAAATAGTCAACTGAGATACATCTGTAACGACCCCTCTTGTGTGGTGTTTGCAGTAGGATGGGGACCTTGGTGACAGACTCTAAGACCCCTCTGCAGAGCACAGAGGCCCAGTGGTGCAGTCTTAAGATCCAGCCATCTGCTTCCCTGCACTTGGAAATAGTAATGAACTTTGCCCCTCCCTTGACCCAGCAGTCCTTCTCTGAGCCCTGTGTCTACCCTCAGTCCCTCCTCACCTGTCTCCTCTCTTCCACCCAGTTTCCAATGAGCACTTTGGATGAATAGCTCCTCTGGCTCTGAATGAAGAATGGTGGAGGGTTCACCGGGCTCAGAAACATGATGTGACTAGCTCAGGGGAGGGAGGGATGACGCCGAGTTGCTAAGTTTGGGTTCTCTTAAAAAAAAAAAAAAGTCTGGAGCTGCTCTTCTTCAGATTGCGAAGAGAATGACACTATTAGCTTCAGGAAGTTTCAAAAGAAAATACAAAAAGACAGCAACACAGTCCTGAGAGCGCACGTTCCCCCTCCAGGGGCAGTGACATAATCTTGGCTTCCCTTCTGTTGACCGTCTCCATGGTGACAGGCACTAGGTATGCAGACTCTCTGCTGGGGAACAACTGATTCGACAGAAGAAAAGTAAATGAGCCTCCCCACCCCAATAAATCAGCCAACAAAGGCAGGAATGAACAGATCCAGTTTCTGTGTTGTCACTCACCCCAAGATGAGTGCAGCCCTTGATATACATAAACCATTAAGGTAAGGTGAGTTGAATTTTTGAGTGTGAGTGTGTGCTGGTCCTGAGACTTGAACTCAGGGCCTGGGTGCTGTCCCTGAGCTTTTGTGCTCAAGGCTAGTGTTCTACTGCATGAGCCACAGCTCCACTTCCAACTTTTCGTGGTTAACTTGAGATGAGACTCGCATGGACTTGCCTGCTGGGCTGGCTTCAAACCGCAATCCTGAGTTGAGGGTCAAGTTGCTTTTGGGTTAGAGGTGTGAGCCACTGGTTCCCAGCATGGTAGACTTTTTCATAAGCCACAGTGTCACTTCTGGCTTTTTCTGTTTATGTGGTACTGAGGAATCAAACCCAGGGCTTCATGCATGTTAGGCAAGCACTCTACCACCAAGCCACATTCCCAGTCCCTTAAACTTTTATCCAAACATTACTTGCTTGATTTCCAGGAAAGTAGTTTCCAAGTAGGCATTAATTTTTGTCCTTCTATCTTCCTGTATCTTTCCTTCTGCAATCCATTCTATAAACAATTATACTGCCCTGCTACCACTTCCCTCTTTCTTTCTCTCTTCTCCTTTCTTTCCTTTTTGCTGGCCCTGGGGCTCGAACTCAGAGCCTGGGTTCTGCTGTCGTTTAGATTTTTCACTTACGGCTGATGTTCTACCACTTGAGCCTCAGCTTGGTTTCCAGCTTTTTGCTGGTTAATTGGAGATGAGTCTCAGGGACTTCCTGCTTGTGCTGACTTTGACCTGTGATCTTCAGAGCTCAACCTCCTGAGTAGTTAGAATCACAGGCATGACTCAACCATGTCTGGCTTCTTTTACCTTCTTTTCATTTTTCTCTTTATTTGTTCCTTCTCTCTCTCTTGATTTTTCCTTTCCTCTCCCCTTCTCTCTCCCACCTTTACCCTCCCACATAGGTTTTGAATCCAGGGCTTCACACTTGTAGGTGAAATTTTGCTTATGGCATAGAATGGTACTATCTTCTCTAGAAGATTTATTATTACTACTACTATTATTATTTGTCCATCATGGGGCCTGAACTCTAGGCCTGGGTACTGTCCCTCAGCTCTTCATCTCAAGGCTAGCACTCTAGGGGCTGGGAAGGTGGCTCAGTGGTAGAGCGCCAGCCTTGCATGCCTGAGGCCCTGGGTTCGATTCCTCAACACCACATAAGCAAAAAGAAAAAACCTGGAAGTGATGCTGTGGCTCAAGTGGTAGAGCGCTAGCCTTGAGCTGAAGAGCTGAGGGACAGCGCCCAGGCCCAGAGTTCAGGCCCCACGACTGGACTCCCCCC
>NW_012267222.1:8342439-8349205 GCF_000151885.1 Dipodomys ordii | reverse complement strand
AAGAAAGAAAGAAAGAAAGAAAGAAAGAAAGAAAGAAAGAAAGAAAGAAAGAAAGAAAGAAAGAAAGAAAGAAAGAAAGAAAGAAAGAAAGAAAAAGAGTGAGCAGATAACAAAAGCAAGAATGTAAGTTCCTGTCCAGTTAGAAGTAGACAGATATGGACATTAGATGGGCATTCTTATGAACTATTTTCTCATGATCTCCTATCTCTGTTTAGTTTTGAAAGGGAAGGCACAAAGTGACTTCATTTAGGATCTGAAACCATCCCTTCTTATCTGCCTGTGGATGGACTCTTTGTCCCAGGGGTCTAGATGCTTGTTGTTTGGATGGCTTGTCCCAGTTGGCATCTCTTTTGTCAGTCTCAGGATTTGAACTCAAGGCCTGGGTACATTCCTGAGCATTTCTGTTCAAGACTAGCACTGTACCACTTTGAGCCACAGCACCACCTTCAGAATTCTGCCACAGCACCACTTCCAGAATTTTGCTGGTTATTGAGGGATGAGAGTCTCACAGGGATTTTTCTGCCTGGGCTGGCTTTGAACCATAATCCCAGATTGCCCATTACTCCCAATTGAAGCAAGGAGATCAAATAGAAATAGTGTTAAAGGAGGGTACCAATAAATACTTGCAAGACGTTTTTTATATTTTTTGTTGTTGTTGTTGTTGGTTGTGGGGTCTGAACTCTGGGTCTGGGTGCTGTCCCTCAGCTCTTCAGCTCAAGGCTAGCACTCTATCACTTGAGCCACAGCGCCACTTCCAGCTTTTTTTCTGCTTATGTGGTGCTGAGGAATTGAACCCAGGGCCTCATGCATGCAAGGCAAGCACTTTACCACTGAGCCAACTTTCCAGCCCTGCAAAAGTTATTTATCCAGGCTGGGAAAGTGGTTCATTGGTAGAGTGCTTGCCTTGCATGCATGAAACCCTGGGTTCAATTCCTCAGCACCACATAAACAGAGCCAGAAGTGGCGCTGTGGCTCAAGTGGTAGAGCACTAACCTTGAGCAAAAAGAAGCTCAGGGACAGCGCCCAGGCCCTGAGTTCAAGCCCCATGACTAACAAAAAAGTTATTTATCCATCTGTGAGTTTGACTAAATGCAACATAGGATAAAATCTGTAATGACAAACTCAGTAAACATGAAAGTTTTAAAGAAGCAACGGAAAAAAATTAAAAAGCAATGGATTGAACAATCTAGTTAGTTTCTAATAACATAGCATTATAGGATACTAATTACTTGGGAAACAGACATTAAACAGGGAAAATGGCATTTGAGTTAAAAGGTGGTCATTTGACAGATCTTAACATAAACATTTAAGTGAATTTTAGTTTAGTTGCCACTTAGTTTTGTGTGACAAACTTAATAGTGCACAAAAAATTACTTTCATAGATGGATCTAAAGAATGAGATGCTGATTTTACATCAGTGTATTAATCTTGACCTTATTTAAATCACAGCCAACTTGATTACATACCAATTTTACCAACTTATAATCTCTATCTTTTAAGACATACTCATACCATCTGCTACATACTCAAACCTTCTAGGGGTTTTTCTTTCCATTTTGGAACAAACATTTAAGAAAATTCTTACTTTTCAAATCCTTTTTTATCCAAAGGATACCATTTTTTGTTTCCTCAATTTCCTTTTCCAAGGCTTTTTTTTTTTTTGTCAGTCATGGGCTTGAACTCTGGGTCTGGGCACTTTCCTCAGCTCTTCAGTTCAAGGCTAGTGCTCTACCACTTGAGCCACAGTACCACTTCTATTTTTCTGGTGGTTTATTGGAGATAAGAGTTTCATGGCTTTTCCTGCCTGGGCTGGCTTTGAACCATGATCCCCAGATCTCAGCCTCCTGAGTAGTTAGGATTACAGGTGTGAGTCACCAGTGCCTGGCTTTTTAAAAAACTTTATTTTTTTATTATTTTATTATTATCATTATTATATTTTGTTGGTTGTGGGGCCTGAACTCTGGGCCTGGGTGCAGTTCCTCAGCTCTTCAGCTCAAGGCTAGTTCTCTACCTCTTGAGCCACAGTGCCACTTCCAGCTTTTTCTGCTTCTGTAGTATGGAGGAGTTGAACCCAGGGCTGCATGCATGCAAGGCAAGCGCTCTGCCACTGAGCCACCTTCCTAGTCATCCAAGGCTTTCTTTACTAAATTTCTTCTTTCTTTACATTTTTCCTTCCTGGTTTTCTTCATCACAACTGGCTAGGAGTGGGGCTGGGTCTCATTTCTTTTACAACTTCCATTGATAAAGATTTTTTCTTTTAACAAGCAGCACACTTGATAATTAACTCCTTTGACACGAGATTTACAATTGCAGTTAAGGAACAAATAATCTCAGGAAATATCAATACAAACAAAGTAGAAAAAGATTACTTTTTTACACCATAATGACAGTTTTTATGTATTACAATGAGATTACTTTGAACATGTTCATATACACATACATTTGTGCACAAAAGTTTTAAGGCTTGCTTAGGTTTTTAAAAATATGAAAATTGGCCATAGTTCTTTTTTGAATTCTAATGGCAAAACTTAAGATTTAGCCAACAACTGACAGAATTGAACAGAATTTCTATGCTTAAACAAACATTGATAACAATAACAGAGAAACCTTTAAAACATTTTCGGTAATGAAGCACATTAGTATATGAATTGACCTTTGAACACACAGGAGAGTGAAGACAGAGTAAGCTTAGTGGAAGAATGGGAGTTGCAGAAAAACCCACTGTGTGGCCTTTGTCACTTCCTAGGTGTCAGTATCCAGGGCCTGTAATGAGAATTGGGGGAGTGGTGGATGATCCTCCTCCAGGGAGCTTTCTGCAGCCTCCTAGAGGAGTTTGCCTTAAAGGAGAAATTAAGAATCCAGATTCTGAAGTGAGTGGACTCAGGAAAGAGAAAAGGATTGGATTATTGTCTGAGTCCCAAAGACAAAAAGAAGGACTAGTTTGTTTTTATTATGGGATTTTTGGGTGGGAAAAAGAGGGCAGTAAAGGAGAGAAGCTAGCCCCAGTGTGTTAGCCAGTCAACCACTCAGTGATAGATAGCAAGAGCCAGAGCCAGAGGTCTGTTTATTTAGGATCCAGAAGGGAAGAAAGTGTATTAACCTGAGAAGGGGGTGGGGAAATGTGTAAGTTTGAAGGGGCTTATTTGACAAGGTTTATGGGGAAGAAGCCCTAGAGGTAAAAGTTTAACCCAGTTTTGTTTGAACTCTAAGGTTAGTTGAGTTAAAATTTACTTAAGGGTTTTGTTAGCTCTCTAACTTTCAAGAGGTCTGGGGGTGGTAGACAATATGATTGTCTGTCCCATGGAGCTAAAGAGTGAGTAGTTAGTAAGAAAGAGAGAAGGGCTTGCTTAGAGGGATGGAAAAGACAGTGTAGATAGTGTAAGACCTTTTCTATTAGGGGAAATTTGCTTAGAGAACAGATTGTTTTAGATTAGAGAATCTGGACCAACTGCAGAGAGCAAGAATGTAGTTACAAGAGCAAGGAAGGAGAAAAGGATCTCTGGTCTAAAGATCATCACACACACACACACACACACACACACACACACACACACACAGAGAGAGAGAGAGAGAGAGAGAGAGAATTGAGGCTTGAATTAAGGACCTCAGTGAATCCTTTACTTCTTTTGCTCAAGACTGGCACTCTGCCTTATGAGACATTAGTGGTTAATTGGAGCTATGAGTCCTACTGAATTTCTGTTGTTGTTGGTCAGTCGGGGGGCTTGAACTCTGGCCTGAGTGCTGTCCCTGTGCTCTTCAGCTCAAGGCGAGCTCCCTACTGCTTGAGCCACAGCACTACTTCTGGTTTTCTATTGGTTTATTGGAGACAAGAGTCTCACGGATGTTCCTGCCCGGGCTGGCTTTGAACAGGATCCTCAGATCTCAGCCCCCTGAGTAGCTAGGATTACAGACATGAGCCACCTGTGCCCAGCTTCCCACTGAATTTCTTTCTCATGCTGGCTTTGAACTGCATTCCTCAAATCTCAGTCTTCTGAGTAGTTAAGAGTACAAGTGTGGCCAGGCACTGGTGGCTCACACCTGTAATCATAGCTACTCAGGAGGCTGAGATCTGAGGATCATGGTCCAAAGCCAGCACAGGCAAGAAAGGCTATGAAACTCTTATCTCCAATAAACTACCAGAAAATTGGAAGTGGTGTTGTGGCTCAAGTGGTAGGGTGCTAGCCTTGAGCTGAAGAACTGAGGGACAGTGCTCAGGTCCAGAGTTTAAGCCCCATGACCACCACCACCAACAACAAAAAACCCAAGAGAGTACAGGTGTGATCCACCAGTGCTCACCTAGAGGATTCTTGCTTGTTTATTCGCTTTGGCATTATAGTGATGGAACTTAAGCCTCACACCTGCTAAGCAGGTGCTCTACAGTTAGGCCTCATATCTGCTAAGCAGGTGCTCTACAACTAAGCTAAACTTCAAAAGAGAGAAGGGGAATAGAAATGCTACGACTGCAAGTATAGTAGGCTTTAAAACCGTCCAAAAAGATCTGTTGCCTGGGGAGGAGAATGCATCTCTGCCAATGTCAGGCTTGGTTAAGTAACTGCCCTGGCCAGTAAAAGATGAGCAGAACCCCTGAGTTTTCCCTTCAGGGAAGAAGTTGTTGGAGATGGTGCATAGTTCTCCATGTTCTTTTTCTCTCTGCTATGAAACTGCTATGAACCATGACTTGGTTCCAGTGCAGACAAATGCAGGGTAGAGCTACACTTTGACCTCTGAGAACCATGTAATGTGAATAAGAAATAGATCTTTGCTATTATAAGCTTCTTATGGGACCATTTGTCATTGTGACAGTCTGACCTATACTAGCCTATGGGACAGCCTAGGGATAAGACAAGGGAGCAAGCAATCATTGTAGAGTGGAGTATTTATGTAGGTGGACAAGATTTAGAGTCAGAAAGGCAGGTAGATCCTGAGTAGGGGTGAGATTGATCTAAGACCAACAGTGAAAGTGAATTGGGTGGAAGCCAGCAGTATTTGCTGGCTACTATTTCAACTTTGTCTCAGGTCCTTGTCTTTTTTTCTGGTCCTGGGGCTTGAAATCAGGGCCTAGGGACTGTCCCTGAGCCTCTTTGTGCTCAAGGCTAGTGCTCTACCACTTGAGTCACAGCTCTACTTGTGGATTTTTCTGAGTAGTTTTTTGGAGATAAGAGTCTCACAGAATTTCCTGCCCCAGACTGGATTTGAACTGATATATGGGAATTTGATCATAAGCTATAGAGAGGCCATATTTTGAGAGGTTGAATTGGGAGTATTTATTAGAAAGCTGTAAGTGGACTCATGTCACAAAGCTTTGCAGCACTGAATGTAGCTAGCACAAAGCTTATAAAGGCAAAAACCATATGACTGGGGTGAGGAACCAAATCTAACAAAAGTGTTATATATAAGCAAAGCAGACTATCTAGGGGAATAATCGGGGACAATCAAGTTATCTGGGGAAACAATAAAGGGCAAGCATTTTCTGGAACAGAACTTCCCTGGGGCTAAACATGACACAGCTGCAATTCAAAGAATGACCTATTTCAACTCTAGGGTTTTGGGAACTGGGATATCACCTGTCAAATGCCAGGATAGCCATGAGGACAACATGATGCTAGACCTAGTATCCTTATTTCAGAAAATGATCCTCACATTTCAGATCCTCCTGAGTAGCTAGGATTACAGGTGTGGTCCACCAGCAACCTGAACCAGGTCTTTTTTTCTCCTTTTTAAATACTTTTTTATTGTAAAAATACTGTACAGAGGGGTTACAGTTACATGAGTAATGTAATGAGTACATTTTTTATGGAGCATTGTTGCCTCCTCCTTTGTTTTCCCCCTACCATCCCTTCCCCACCTCCCCAACTACTCCCCTCCACCACCAAAGTTGTAAAGTTCGTTTTCAATATAGTGCCTTGTACATCTCATTGTTACAATGGGTCAACCTGTGTATCTATTTAAGCATTTTGTTTTTTTCCTTCCCCTCCCCAAATTAGAAAAATGTATATACAAGATGCAGGGCACCAGAATCAAATACAGTGAAAACTGGGGTTATACTGTGGGGGAGGAAAATACCAAAGAAACAAAAAAAATCACATAGTACATTATAAAGACTTTAAAAGCAATAGCAAGAAAGAAAAAAACATTTGAGTTCATTTCATTTAACATCATCTTATATGGTCACATGTACATAGCTTTTGACCTTTTTGTTTGTCCTAAACTTATACTAGTTGTAAGGTATATTAAATAGGTAGGTTTCATTAGGTAGCTGATGAAGAGAACACCAAGCGCTATTCAGGCAGGAAAAGAAGTTTATTTACCGAATGGCTGCTCCTGCCATGCATGGCGGAAAAGCATGGCTGAAAAGCATGGCTGAAAAAAGGACTTATCTAGGCCAGGGACAGGAAGAGGTGTGGCCAGGTGGGAGAAAGGTGTGGCCACACTGGATCTGGATGTGACCTCAGGGTCTGGGACCCTCCTAAGGTCAGATGGGAGGCATGTGACCAGAGGTGGCCCAGGATGTGACTTAGCAGGAGGGGAAGGTGACTGCTTCCAGGTCTGCCAGTTACCTAGGTAACAGATACTGGGCAGAAACTTAGCGAAGAGGGAGGGAGGTGTCCCTGTGCAGACCTTAAACTAGTTATTGCAAATAAGGGAAACCATGGAACCTATGTTTCTTTGAGCCTGGCTTACTTCACTTAATATAATTTTTTCCAAGTCTTTCCATTTCCTAACAAATGGGGCAATGTCATTCTTTCTGATGGAGGCATAGAATTCT
>NW_012267222.1:8340885-8342389 GCF_000151885.1 Dipodomys ordii | reverse complement strand
AGGCCCAGAGTTCAGGCCCCACGACTGGACTCCCCCCCCCAAAAAAAGAATCTCAAGGCTAGCACTCTACCACTTGAGCCACAGCACCACTTCCAGCCTTTTCTGTTTATGTGGTGCTGAGGAATTGAACCCAGGGCCTCATTCATGCAAGGTAAATACTCTACCACTGAGCCACCTTCCCAGACTCATCTAGAATATTATTATAACCAGCTTTTCCAAAGTTCCAGAAGGAACTACTACTACTACTAATACAGAGAACTACGGGCTGGGAAGGTGGCTCAGTGGTAGAGCGCTTGCCTTGCATACATGAGGCCCTGGGTTCGATTCCTCAGCACCACGTAAGCAAAAAGAAAAAACCTGGAAGTGGCGCTGTGGCTCAAGTGGTAGTGTGCTAGCCTTGAGCTGAAGAGCTGAGGGACAGCGCCCAGGCCCAGAGTTCAGGCCCCACCACTGGACTCCCCCCCACAAAAATACAGAGAACTAATAAAAAACTAATACTATTAATACAGAGAAGCTACATTTGGAGACTCCTTAATTGAAAGCTGGTATCTGCATAGTGGACTATTGTCTCAAAGACTAGCAGCCTGGGACAGAGCTTACACAAAGTTTTTGAGGACAAAAACCACATGCTTGGTGTGGAGACAAAGCCTTAACAAAAGCAGACCTTATATGGGCATACTCAGGTACAAGCTCTGGTACCAGCAGAACTTTTCCATTTAGGGATGATATGTCTCAACTTTCCATATGGGGTATATTTAGAGGCTAATCAGAGGCAGGCGATTTAAGCCATTTGAGGAGGTAATCAAGACAGAATAGAGCATTTTTTTTAATGCAAAACTTTCATAAGGCTATGACATCTGCATTTCTCTGAAGCAGAGTTTTCTTAGCTTGAGCTAGTCATCTGCATTCAACCAATGGCCTCTCTGGCTGCTAGGTTTTCAGCACTGGGTAGAGCCCTCCCTCTACCCAGCAAGAGCCACCAGGATGTCTGTAAGAAGTTACTTAGACTCAGCCTCCTCACTTCATCACAAGTAATTAAGAGACTTTAGCTTCATTCAGGGCTTGAAATTTTTAGTCATTACTTAATCAGAACACAGCTCAGACCTGTGACAGACTTTCCCAGAAAAGTCTCAAATTCTTCCTGCAGTAGAAAGGCTTTGCAGAAAAGATTTTTATCTATTATGCGATGAATAATTCTCTTCTGTCTAGAATGTCTAGAAACATTTACTTTGTTTTGGTGCCAATCTTGGGGCTCGAATTCAGGGCTTGAGTGCTGTCCCTGAGGTTTATTTATTTATTTATAATTTCCTTTTTTTGGGGGGGGTCCAGTCGTGGGGCCTGAACTCTGGGCCTGGACGCTGTCTCTCAGCTCTTCAGCTCAAGGCTAGCGCTCTACCGTTTGAGCCACAGTGCCACTTCCGGCTTTTTTTCTTTTTGCTTATGTGGTGCTGAGGAATCGAACCCAGGGCCTCAGGCATGCAAGGCAAGCGCTCTACCACTGAGC
>NW_012267222.1:8333910-8340567 GCF_000151885.1 Dipodomys ordii | reverse complement strand
TTCACTTAATATAATTTTTTCCAAGTCTTTCCATTTCCTAACAAATGGGGCAATGTCATTCTTTCTGATGGAGGCATAGAATTCTATTCTGTATATATATCACATTTTCTTGATCCTTTCATTTACTGAGGGGCATCTGGGTTGGTTCCATATCTTAGCTATGGTAAACAATGCTGCAATAAACATACTAATGCTGGTACCTTTAGTGTGGTCTTGTTTGTGAACATTTGGGTAAATGCCCAAAAGTAGGATTGCTGGATCATAAGGGAGCTCTATGTGGAGTCTTTTGAGGAACCTCCATACTACTTTCCAAAGTGGTTGAACAAGTTCACACTCCCACCAACAATGCAGTAATGTTGCCTTCTGTCCACATCCCCTCCAGCATCTGTGTTATTAGAGTTCTTGATTATCACCACTCTAACTGGGGTGAGGTGATATCTCAATGTTGTTTTGATTTGCATTTCTTTTATGGCTAGAGAAGTTGAGCATTTCTTCCTGTGTTTATTGGCCATTCTTATTTCCTCTTCAGAGAAGTTTCTCTTTAAGTCTTTAGCCCACTTATTTATTGGGCAGTTGTTTCTTTGACCATTTGTTCTTCGGGGATTTAATCTTTTGAGTTCCAGGTATATTTTAGATATGAGACCCTTGTCCGTTGTATGGCTAGTAAGGATCTTCTCCCAATCCGTTGGCTTTCTACTGATCTTGCTAGCTATGTCCTTTGCCATGCAGAAGCTCTGCAATTTCATGCAATCCCATTTGTCCAACCTTGCTTTGATTTTTTGTGATTCTGGGTCTCTATTAAGAAAATTTCAACCTGTGCCAAGGAGCCCTAGAGTTTCTTCTATTCCTTCCTGTAATATTTTCAGGGTGTCTGCTTTGACTTCGAGGTCTTTGATCCATTTGGAGTCAATTCTGGTGCAGGGTTGTCGCGACCACCTCGACCAGCAAGGAAGACGCGACCCAGGATTCTTCTCAATGCGGTTTATTCAGGAACCTTGTCTGCAAGCTTCTCTCCTGCTTGCTTATGCCCACTTCTGCCCCTCCCCCCCCCCGCACCCGCGCTCCGGTTATAAGCCTCCTGGATGGCCAATCCCGAAGCGCCACGTGGCATATACCGATAGGGTTGCAAACACGGAAGCAAACTAGGAGCCAAGTCATAGCCATATAAGGAGTTGTTTTTCTTACAGAGAGCACTCGTCACCGGGAAGACGGAAGGCGGGAGCCAGCGCCATCTTTGGTCGCAGCCGCTCCTTACGGCCGTGCCATCTTTGGTCGCGGCTCCCGCAGCTCTCCACAGCTCCCCCTTTTTTGTTTTATTAAGCAACATGTAAGAGTAGAGGTTGGGCCTCTGTCTAAAACATTAATGAGAGGACCTTGCACTGGTCTTCTCCTGAGGGGCGCCTTCCCCAGTGATGACCAGGCCCGACCGATGCCTTTTTTGCAGAGGTGGGATCTTGGGCATCAACCCACTTGCAACCCAACATGCTCTTCTTGGGCTCACGCCAGGGAGTGATTCCCAAGTGCAGTGTGTTTGCCTCGCACCCTGTGCTATTCCTCTAATGTGGCAAGCCACGCGTAGGGGGACTGTTCGGCCTTAATGGCAGTGAAGGCCTGGACCACCATAGCCATACTCCTGCGCTGCGAGCTCCTAATCTGGCATATGCACCACAGGCACAGCAAGATCACCAATGCCAGGATACCAATAAGGCAGCTCATTCCCGCCCACTCCTTCAAATGATCCACAGCTGTCAAAATCCAGGAGGAAACATCTTGTAACAGGGCATCATCCATCCGGGTAGTTTATCGCGACAATGGCCGATCGTAGCTGCAACATCAATTGGTCAAATTCCCCCATCCAGTTGCCTAAAAGATAACTTGACAGTTGTTTAGACAAATTTTCTGCTTGGGTATAGTTATAATACTGAATAGCAGTAATACAAAGCCCTTCATATTTTTGAACACATCCCAGCTGAGCCAACTGCCACAGGATATCAACCTGCTCCTGCACAAGGTCAACCCTTTGATTTAACAGCATCAGTCCTCCTTTTAATTGTGCATTGGCCGCTTGTTGTAAATCCAGAGCTCTGGCTGTAGTAGCCGACAAGTTATTTAAAGTCTGAGCCGTCTGCACAGTATGTGACATGGCGACAGCGGCAGCCGTTGCACCTGCAGCAGCCACAGCTATAGCAGTTACAATGGCTGCAGTGATGCCAAAATCTCTCTTATGCCTAAACAAGGTTACAGCTTGAGAAGCATCTACTGGCACAGGCACCCAACGTGGGATGCGTGCAACTATAGCTATTGGATACTGAGAACTCCAGCAGGTAGCATAATAGCAGGTTTATTAGTGCAAGCACATACATCATCTGAGCATACAGAGGTGTTGTTAATTACCAAAAACACAAAAGGGGAAACCACACACATGGGGGTAGGCTGATAGCTAAATACCGTATAATTCTTACTAAAATGACAATTGGCACCCACAGTACGGGCAGCACTAGTCAAATTGCAAGTCATGTTTGCTATAAAAAATGACCTTCTTGCAACATAACTATAGGTTCGGCCTGCAAGCAACTTCCATTAAGACCACATAACAGCCAATTATTAAAGGGATGAATTCCAACTCTAAATCGTAAACTAGCATTGGACAAAACACTAGGGGAGAATGAAAAACGCTCAGACTCATCAGCCCAAACAGCGCGTCGTGATTGGCAACCTGTCCAAGGCCAAGCCTCCCCCATACGGTCAGGCAAGCATAAAGGGGCCCATTTAGGTTGTTTTACAATCCATGGGTCAGTACTTAACTTTAAGCTTTCATAATATCTGCCTAAGACAGTACCAACAAATCCAGTAGCATTTGCCCAAACCTCAGTTGATCCCGGATTCCCATACCAATATCTAAAATAAGCGGCCGGGGAACGAGTCAAGGCCATGCAACTACCATTAAGGGTCGCATCACTTAAGCAAAAGCATAGCGTGACCATCAAGCTAATATTTCTTGCTTCACCTATCCCTGATATTTGTTTATCCTCTGGGTAAAAGGGAAGGTTAAGAGTCTTATTTGTAGTGAAAAATCTAGGGAAAAGAGAGGCGTCATGTCTCACGGGCATGGGCCTCGGGAACGCAGACAGTATCCCCCATCTCGCTACCGTCTGCCCCTGTTGGATCATCAGGAGCTGTATGATCAGCAACGCAATCTTTTGTTTCTTCCGTGTTCCGTTCATCTTGGACTCACCGCACAAGTCGTTCGGGCACCCACACTGGATCCGAACGATTCTGAGGAAAAACACAAACAGATCCTCGTGCCCATACCAGCACGGGGTCAGGCCCGTTCCAGAGGCCCGTGAGCACATCCTTCCACAAAGCCGATCCTAAGGCCGAAGGAGTGGAACAGCGACCAGCGTTATCCAAATTCAAAAAAATTAGGGTGAAAAGTGTCATGGCTATTCTTTGTCTTGCTGTAGCCATCAGGGGTCCAGCTCACCCTTTTTGTTTTATTAACATTTCCTTGATAGTACGATGAGCTCTTTCCACAATTCCTTGTCCTTGAGGGTTATAGGGCAGTCCATGCACCAGGGTAACACCCATTTGAGTGCAAAAGGAAACAAAGCGCTGCCCAGTATTGGCCGGACCATTATCAGTTTTTAGCTGTTTTGGCATTCCCCAGGCCGCCCATGCTTCCAGGCAGTGAGATATTACATCAGTAGCCTTTTCCCCTGACAGGGGGGTGGCAAGTATAACACCCGAAAAGGTGTCAACAGAAACATGTAGATATTTTAAGCGGCCAAATTCTGGTACATGAGTTACATCCATTTGCCATACTTGTAAGGGTCTTAAACCATGTGGATTAACTCCAAACGTAGAGGGCTTATGGTAAATACATCGGGGACACTCCTTTACCACTTGACGTGCATCCGCTCTAGAAAGGGAAAAGTGGCGTTGTAAAGTCCTGGCGTTTACATGAAATTTGGCATGAAAATCTTTTGCTAAGTCAACAGAAGAAGCATGGAGCGCCCACTCAGCACCAGTGTGTGCATCAGCCAGGGCATTACCCTTTGTCAGTGGTCCTGGGAGGCCCGTATGTGCTCGAATATGCATTGGAAAAAAGGGTTCCTTGCGTTGCCATATAAGGGATTGTAGCAAGGTAAAGGGAGCTAGAACAGAACTGGTAGCCTTATTGTACCAACCGCTTCCAATATCTTTAAAGCATTTATTACATAGGCTGAATCTGATATTAAATTAAAGGGACAGGGGAAAGCTTTAAATACTTCAGTTACAATCATCAACTCAACAATCTGTGGGTTACCAGGGACAAATTGATGCTGCACGGGGTCTTGGTTACCTGCGACGTATACCCTGCATCCTGTTTTGGAACCATCCGTATAAATATTTATAGCCCCTCCAATAGGCTTTTGGGCAGTTACCTTTGGAAAAATCACTGGATGTTCCTTTACAAATCTCAGTAGGGGGTCTTTGGGCAAATGATCATCAATATCTCCTGGAAACATGCATCTCAAAATTATCAATAGTGGCACATAAAGTCTGAACTTGGTAGGCATTGTAGGGAACAATGATGGAGTGCGGATAAACTCCAAAAAATTGTAAACTCTGTTGAAGTCCTTGCAGAGCTAAGCTCGCTACCACCTCAGGGTAATACTCCAGCGCCTTTCCGGGGGAAACATGAGAGTGTAACCACATCAACGGCCCCTTTTGTCAAAGTACCCCAGTTGGTTGGGTCTCAGTGGGAAGAATGCATAAATCAAAGGGTTGGCCATCATGTAGCCTGTTTAAACAGGCGGCACTTAAAGCCTCCTCCACCCTTTTGAGAGCAAATCGGGCGCTCTCAGTCAGGTCTCGTGGGGAGTTTAAATCTATATCTCCTTTTAACATAGCAAATAAGGGTTTTATTTCATAATTTGACAATTTCAAATACCCCCTTATCCAATTAATATCCCCCAACAATTTTTGAAAATCATTTAAAGTCTTTAAGTTATCTTTTCTCAGGGTCAATTTTTGGGGCATGATCGACCTGGGATGTATCTTAGCTCCCAGATACTCCACCACTCTGCCTGTTTGTATTTTTTCTGGCGCTGGATAAAGACCCTGTTCCCTTAAGGCAAAAACCAATTCTGCATAGGCCTTTTGTAACCCAGCTTCTTCCTTATGAGCTATCAAAATGTCATCCATATAATGGACCACCCTGAGTTTAGGATGCCATTCTTTAACAGGAGCTATAGCCCTGCCGACAAACAGCTGACACATAGTGGGGCTGTTGGCCATACCCTGAGGCAGCACGACCCACTCATATCTTTAGTCAGGTTCCTCATGGTTACAAGAAGGCACCGTAAAGGCAAAGCGCTCACAATCAGCAGAATGCAAGGGGATAGAAAAGAAACAATCTTTTATATCTATTACCATAATAGGCCAATGGGCAGGGAGTGCGGAAAGCAAAGGTAACCCTCTTTGTACAGGGCCCATAATTTGCATTTGTGTGTTTATGGCACGCAAATCATGAAGTAATCGCCATTTACCCGACTTCTTTTTTATCACAAATATTGGAGTATTCCATGGTGAAACTGAGGGTCTCACATGGCCCAGGGCTACTTGTTCTTCTACCAGTTTATGAGCGGCTAGAAGGTTTTTGGAGGATAGAGGCCACTGAGCTACCCATACTGGTTCCTCCATCTTCCAGGTAATGGGAACTTGAAAAACCCAGCCCATGTCTATCTAGTTTTTGGTGGACATCAATAGGCTCTTTACAGCCTTGCAAGTTTTTTCCCAGTCCTTGCCCTGGGCAGTAGCCCATCTGTAACATCATTTCCTTTGAGGTAGGAGAATATTCATTACTAAGGCAAAACCCCATCTCTTTTAGTAAATCTCGACCCCACAGGGAGGCAGGCAATTCTAAAACATAAGGCTGGATGTGTCCAGAGTGTCCTTCTCCATCCTTCCAGTTGAGGGGTCTTGCACTTAAGTCAGGAGCTTTGGCATAGCCCAACCCTCTCAGGGTTTGTCCTGAGGCCTGTAATGGCCACCCTCTCGGCCAATCCTTTTTTGCAATAACGCTACCATCAGCCCCTGTGTCTAACAGTCCTATAATCCTTTTTCCTTCAATTTCCAGTTCAAGCGTGGGTCTCTGGTCTAAATCTAGGGCTAGGTACACCGACTCAATTCCGGAGGAGCCAAAACCCTTTTTACCTCTCTCAGACTGTATGGCAGGAAATTTTTCATGTAGGCTAGGCAGGAGTAACAATTGGGCAATTCTGTCTCCAGGGAAAATTGCTACAATGCCTTTTGGAGCTTCTACCATGATTTTAACTACACCTGTATAATCTGGATCAATAACTCCTGGGTGAATTTTAAGCCCTCTAAGAGTAACGGAAGACCGGCCAAGTAGTCACCCCACTGTGCCCCGTTCTAAAGGACCTTGAAAATCTGACTCTATTAACCGAACGCCCATTTGCGGGGTTAGTACGAGTCTGGTGGTGGCGCGGAGGTCCAGTCCCGCCGAGCCTGTAGTGGCTCTCTGCGGTTCTTGGGATGCCTCAGGGTAGGCCATCCTTCTTGGGAAATTTCCTCGTTTGGGCTCTCCATTGCCCCATACATTTGTGGGCCCTGGGGACAGGGGCCCCTCTGCCCATTTTTTGGCTGCGTGAT
>NW_012267222.1:8330796-8333860 GCF_000151885.1 Dipodomys ordii | reverse complement strand
AGAATGCAAGGGGATAGAAAAGAAACAATCTTTTATATCTATTACCATAATAGGCCAATGGGCAGGGAGTGCGGAAAGCAAAGGTAACCCTCTTTGTACAGGGCCCATAATTTGCATTTGTGTGTTTATGGCACGCAAATCATGAAGTAATCGCCATTTACCCGACTTCTTTTTTATCACAAATATTGGAGTATTCCATGGTGAAACTGAGGGTCTCACATGGCCCAGGGCTACTTGTTCTTCTACCAGTTTATGAGCGGCTAGAAGGTTTTTGGAGGATAGAGGCCACTGAGCTACCCATACTGGTTCCTCCGTCTTCCAGGTAATGGGAACTTGAAAAACCCAGCCCATGTCTATCTAGTTTTTGGTGGACATCAATAGGCTCTTTACAGCCTTGCAAGTTTTTTCCCAGTCCTTGCCCTGGGCAGTAGCCCATCTGTAACATCATTTCCTTTGAGGTAGGAGAATATTCATTACTAAGGCAAAACCCCATCTCTTTTAGTAAATCTCGACCCCACAGGGAGGCAGGCAATTCTAAAACATAAGGCTGGATGTGTCCAGAGTGTCCTTCTCCATCCTTCCAGTTGAGGGGTCTTGCACTTAAGTCAGGAGCTTTGGCATAGCCCAACCCTCTCAGGGTTTGTCCTGAGGCCTGTAATGGCCACCCTCTCGGCCAATCCTTTTTTGCAATAACGCTACCATCAGCCCCTGTGTCTAACAGTCCTATAATCCTTTTTCCTTCAATTTCCAGTTCAAGCGTGGGTCTCTGGTCTAAATCTAGGGCTAGGTACACCGACTCAATTCCGGAGGAGCCAAAACCCTTTTTACCTCTCTCAGACTGTATGGCAGGAAATTTTTCATGTAGGCTAGGCAGGAGTAACAATTGGGCAATTCTGTCTCCAGGGAAAATTGCTACAATGCCTTTTGGAGCTTCTACCATGATTTTAACTACACCTGTATAATCTGGATCAATAACTCCTGGGTGAATTTTAAGCCCTCTAAGAGTAACGGAAGACCGGCCAAGTAGTCACCCCACTGTGCCCCGTTCTAAAGGACCTTGAAAATCTGACTCTATTAACCGAACGCCCATTTGCGGGGTTAGTACGAGTCTGGTGGTGGCGCGGAGGTCCAGTCCCGCCGAGCCTGTAGTGGCTCTCTGCGGTTCTTGGGATGCCTCAGGGTAGGCCATCCTTCTTGGGAAATTTCCTCGTTTGGGCTCTCCATTGCCCCATACATTTGTGGGCCCTGGGGACAGGGGCCCCTCTGCCCATTTTTTGGCTGCGTGATGGGGCCCAAGGGCTGGCCGTTAACATCTTTGACTGATCTACATTCATTGGCCCAATGCTTTCCTTTCTTACATCTGGGGCACAGCCCTGGCTGTTTACCCGTTGTAACTCCTCCAGCTCCTCCTGTTCCTTTTCTCTCTGGGCAATCTCTCTTAAAATGACCAGCCTTACCACACTTAAAACATACTCAAGATGTCACTCCAGAGTCCCCCCCCCCCCACCTATTTGAATACTGGAGTACTGCGGCAGCAAGGCCTGCATTAGTTAGAGGTCCTCCTAGCTCCCTGCACACTTTCATCCATGCCTCCAACCCTCTATGTTTATATGAGGTAATGGCGGCTTTGCATTCTTTGGTGCATTGCTCATAGACTAATTGTTTTATAAGAGGCATAGCCATGTCAGGATCCCCAAAAATTCTGCCTGGTGCTTCCACCATTCTGGCCACAAAATCTGAAAAAGGCTTGGTAGCCCCCTGCAGGATCTTGGTGAGATTGCCGCTAACTTCCCCCTTATTTGGTAGTGATTTCCATGCCTTAATGCAAACATCATTTATCTGTTGATACACTTCAGGGGGATATCCCGTCTGAGCATTAGCAAAGCGGCCTTGTCCTAAGAGCATGTCTCTGTCCCAAGCCTGGTGTCCGTTCGCTTGATTGATGGCTGCCTGTTCATTACAAAATTCCAGCATAAATGCCCTCCAATCCAAGTATTGGCCTGGACTCAAACATGCTCGTGCTAGGCTTGCCCAATCAGAGGGGGTCATGCAGTATCTCTTTATAGCTTCCACTTGAGCCACGGTAAAAGAGGCTGTAATCCCATATGTCCGAACAGACTCAGCCAGGGACTTAATTACTTTAAATTCTAGAGGCTCATGGAATCTCTGTTGATTATTGTCTTGAAAAACTGGGAAGGCAAGTTCTGCTCGAGCAGTTCGCCAAGTGTCCGGGCAAAATGTGTGCCCATTGGCTCCATGTTGATATGGGGGAGGATCTAAAGGGGTCTGATCAAAAGCTCCGTCTACATCCTCATTAAGCACAGGTTGGCTTAGCTTATGTTCCCTCTTTTTTATACGGCTCCTTTTCATCTGTTGAATAAGTGCTCTCACTTCTTCCTCCTCTAACTCGCTGGAACTTCCTCTTTCCGATTTTAGCTCGGACAGATCTGGGTATAGTCGCCCCCTTTTGCCCTGTTCACTGTCTCCCTTTTCACTGATCGCCTTCTCTGACCTCTCCTCCTGTAACTGCTCCAGTGCTGACGGTCCATTTTCTATAACCTCACAGCAGCTCTGATCCTCCAGGCAGCCACTAATCAATCTCCAAATGGGGCGGACTCCTGCCTTTAATGTGCCCTGTTCATAGGCAAAGTCCGAATCCCTCCCTAATTTGTCCCATGAGGCTATTGTAAGGCTCCTGGACACTATGAACCAAGGAGCTACAATGTTGCATTCATCAAGGAACCTCTGTAAAGTACCCTTCTTTAACTTTAGTCCTTTTGAGCATAGTAGCTCTTCCAGGGCCAGAAAAATTGGATGTGACGTCGCAGTGCCCATCTCAGTTATTAACAATTTTATTTTTTGTTACTTTCACTTTAGGCCTGTATTTTATTTCTTCCCGGGTTTCCGCTCTCTCTTTTATCTACAGAGAAGAGCCCCGTATTATGCCCGCTTTAATCGCGGATTCCCACTTCACCTGGGAACTTACCCCCGCTCTTGTCGCGGATTCCCCCTTTTCCTGGGAACTTACCGGTGCACCACCCTGACCGCAGAGAGTTCTGAATCC
>NW_012267222.1:8327088-8328981 GCF_000151885.1 Dipodomys ordii | reverse complement strand
GCTGTCCCTCAGCTCTTCAGCTCAAGGCTAGCGCTCTATCACTTGAGCCACAGCACCACTTTTGGCTTTTTCTGCTTATGTGGTGGTGTGCAATCGAATCCAGGGCCTCATACATGCAAGGCAAGCACTCTACCACTGAGCCACCTTTCCAGCCCTCATTGTATTTTATTTATGTTTTTGGTTGGTCATGGAGCTTGAACTCTCAACCCTGGGTATTGTCCCTGAACTCTTTAGCTAAAGGGGAGCACTCTACCACTTGAGCCACAGCACCACTTGTGGTATCCTGGTGGTTAATTGGAGATGAGTCTCATGGACTTTCCTGCCTGGGCTGGCTTTGAACTGTGATATTCAGATCTCAGCCTCTGAGTGGCTAGGATTACAGATGTGAGCCACTGATGCCCAGCTTGTCCTTCATTTTAATGATGAATGGCATGGAAGAAATGACAGCAACAGTTCTGGGCTAACCCATTATGGAGCCTAACAAAAGTTTCTCTTCAGGCAGGTCAGGATAATCCTGGGTGACCATATAGCTTTGGGCAAACTATGAGATTCTGCAGCCTATGAGATGAGTCAGCCTTCAGCTGGACTGGAAAGATCCAGGAAGTGAAGACTGAAGGATTGACTCCTGCCCCATTACCCTAGGCACATATAGACATCAGGCAAAATACCAGGTATGTGCAGTCGCATTTGACTGCAAAGTTCCTGTCACCCTAAGCAGATCATTCCATTCTTGGTCTAACCAAAAGTGCCCACCCCTAACCCCTAAGTGACCATAGCCTGTTTTTTTTCTATTTGTTTCCTTGTTAAGACCAATATAAGCCTGACCCCAATCTGGCAGGAAGGTTGCTGCCCCTGGCTGTGTCTCAGTGAACAGTCCTTGCCGGTTGAGATGGAGTCTGACCTGGTTGTTTTTTTTTTTCTCCTCCATTTTCCTAACAAAGACAAAAGGTACCCCAGAGCCTCTTCTGTAAATGGGTTTAAGAACACCCACGTTGTAGGATTTGTGGGAGGTGACCAATTTATATAACCCAATACTGTGCCTAGCCTGGAGTTCGCTCTCTGTGAGCATTCACACCTATCTCTCTTTCATTCCTGGGACTTTATAAATGAATTGTAGGAAAACTAGTACTGAATGGATTAAAAGGAAATGTCACTGCAAGTGCAGGGTCAGAACACAGCGACTTAATGTTTTGTGTGTGTGTGTGTGTGTGTTTGTCCTACTCAAGGAATAATACACGAGCAGATACAGCCTTTCTTATAGTAAGGTTTATTTCAAGGAACAAAACATCCTCTGAGCCAGGCATCAGTGGCTCATACCTGTAAATCCTAGCTACTCAGAAAGCTGCTTGCTGAGGATCATGGTTCAAAGCCAGCCTGGGCAGGAAAGTGTGTAAAGTGACTCTTTATCTTTAATTAACCACCAAAAAAGTTGGAAGTGGAGTTGTGAGTCAAGTGGTAGTGCAAGCCCAAGTGGTAGAGTTCAAGCCCAAGTATCATAGATACAGAGAGAGAGAGAGAGAGAGAGGGAATTCCATTTCCTGGTTGGTGATAGGTAGCTCAGAAATCCAGCAGAGCCAATAAGTTACAGTGAGATTTTCTTTGTTCTAAACTGTTTAGAATGAAACATATCCATGAGCCTGTCTCCCAGTGAAGGTAAGCATGACACTGCAGAGACCAAGGTAAAATCAACACAGAAGAGTCCTGGGAGGAGAAAAGAAGGCTATTGACAGTACAGAATTCTTAGCTCAACCCTTGGGGTTCATCTCTCTGTTTAATGTCTGACTTGGGCAAGCTGAGTTGGCTCTTTGTCTTAAAATGGAAGTTGCTGGGGCTGGGAAGGTGGCTCAGTGGTAGAGCATTTGCCTTGCATGCTCAAGGCCCTGGGTTCGATTC
>NW_012267222.1:8313139-8323848 GCF_000151885.1 Dipodomys ordii | reverse complement strand
TCCTGCCCGGGCTGGCTTTGAACCGCGATCCTCAGATCTCAGCCTCCTGAGTAGCTAGGATTACAGGCATGAGCCACCAGCGCCTAGCTAACACAGGGGACTCTTATACACAAATCTCACCAGAGGCCAGCAGAGCTCATGCAGGATTCTAAAATATGGTTGTTCGCTGAGGATTTCCCTTCCCCATAGTTCAGAAGATTCCAGAAATCCAGATTTCATAAGAATTTTCATCTTTTTATTCTTGCATTGTCAGACAAGGGCCTCACTATGGAGCCCGGGCTGGCCTCAAACGCTCCATCCTCTTCCTGCCTCAGCCTCTTGAGTACTGCACAATTATAGGCATGCACCACCATACCTAGTCAACTTTATTTTAGGAAAACATACTTGTCAGCCATTTCTAGTCCAATATGCTCATTCCAGACTCCTCTGGGGTGGAGTTGGGACAGATTCTCCTCATGATTGTGATTATCTCCATCAGAAATCAAGGTATCCAAGTTACTATTCACTGGCAGAAAGTTCCTTCTATTGTCTAGCCTCAGTGCCTCCTGCTGCAGGAAACTTACTCTATCCCCTAAGTCCCTTCCCTTGGAAAGAAAAGGATATCAATGGGAATAAAAAATGTGAAATCAGAAAACAGAACAAAATTATTGATTAAGGGCAAAACCTTTTGGTAGAGAGAAACTCCAGTATCAGCCTTAGCCTTTTACATTCTTGCTAAAAAGCTAAAGAATATCTTTCCCTCTCTCAATCTTCCCAGGCTGACACGCTTTGAGTTTATCATGAACGTTGATGACAACCGCAGACAGCCTCAAGATTTATCACGGGTTAAACTGAGCTTGCCCTCACCTAAGGTTGTATTTTGACGTCTGTAATCCAAGAATATGTTCTGACTTTGTAATCAAACATCAATAGCATCAATAGCATCGATAGCATTGGTAGAATCAATCAGGCCGACCAAGTCAAGATTATGTTTTGTTTATGCTTTTGCCACTCAAGGCTATGTTTTGCTTCTGTAACTGCTTGCTTGTTTTGGCAAATGTCACCTGTGTGTGACCTGTTTGCATAAAAATTCCCCATGAAAAACAAATGGGGCTGTTTCCAAAGCTCTGCGAGCTGGAGACAGTTGCCTTGTGACTAATAAAAGGCTTCCAGCCAGATTGACTGAGTGCTGTCTTATCTTACTGGGAAATCAGAATGCTACAATGATATCTTAGTTTGGTACAACCAGAACAGTTAAAAAAAGAGGTCAGCGACTGGACAGAAACTTCCATTCTCCTTATATATTCCCCTTATATTATAGAGCCAAGAACTGTAAAGGAAGGACTTTGCCTAGAACGCTCTCTCTCTCTCTCTCTCCTCCCCCTTCTCTCTCCCTGTCTCTCTCTCATCTGTATGTACATCCTCGCTTTTTATCCTCCAGAACTATTCTTACTATAGAAAGCTGGGCATGTCGGAGGTCCAGTAGCGCAACCGGTTAGTGTGCGGTACTTATAAGAAAGCTGGGCATGTGTAAAAGTTAGTAACTGACTTTCATGAATGCTTATGCCTTTGAAGGTTGGAAATCGTAGAAAATACCACTTTTTTTTTTCTCCTGCAAGAACACTTCTTTGCAGGGAACTTCTCTGGATGCCAATTAATCAAGCAGCAGACAAGAGGTTCTGGGCTGAGCTAGCTTACATTTGCCCCACCCAGTGTCCACCAAGCCCTCTTAGAGGTGCCAGTGTTAGGTGGTAACTCTCCAGACATGTTTGTAACATGAAAAACCTGTTCTGCCCAGAACAAGGCTGCCACCCCAGTTGGGCATAGGTGGTTCACACTGGTAATTCCTAGCTACTCAGTACTCAGGATCATGGTTCAAAGCTAGACCTGGCAGCAAAGTTCATGAGACTCTTACCTCTAACTAATCCCCCACCTCCACAAGCCAAAAGTGGGACTGTGGCTCAATTGTAGAGTTCCAACATTCAGCAAACAAACTAAGGGATAGCCTCCAGGTCCTGAGTTCAAGACCAAGTTGTCACCGAAAAAAAATTACTCCCACCCCAACCACCAAAAAGTAGGCCCGTAGAGATGTCTGCATGGAGCCCTAGCTGACTTCCAAACAACTGGGCATCGACGTGCCTCTGTTCCCACATCCCCAAGGACCATGGGGCATGGAGGAGGGTGTGCCTGGCTCCGATTCCCTCTCTCTCCCCTTTTCCTTTCCTCCCTGGCTCCTTCATTTCCCTCGCCTCCCCTATCATCTTCCTGCCCTGTTACTCCATTCCAAACCACTTCCACCCTCCTTTGCTCACCCAACAGACAGGACCACAGAGTCACTCTCCTTGCACAAGCGTAGGCAGATATCATTGTAAATTTCTGGAAAAGAAAAAGGTTGTCACAGTTACCAGGTAGGCTTCCTCTCTCTCTCTCTTTTTTTTTTTGTTGGTCGTGGGGCTTGAACTCTGGGCCTGGGCGCTGTCCCTCAGCTCTTCAGCTCAAGGTGAGCGCTCTACCACTTGAGCTACAGCACCACTTCCGGTTTTCTGGTGGTTTATTGGAGATAGGAGTCTCACGGTCTCTCCTGCCCAGGCTGGCTTTGAATCGCGATCCTCAGATCTCAGCCTCCTGAGTAGCTAGGATTACAGGCGTGAGCCACCAGCGCCTGGCTTTAGGCTTCCTCTCTCAGCTGTCATGGGCCGTCTTCTTACAGGCAGAGTACTTGCGGGGTGGGGCGGGGGGAGGGAGGGGGGCACTCACTGACTGCTGCGACCAATATTACAATCTGGCCTACCACTTGTTATGAATAGAGAGTTGGCTCACACCTGTGATTCTGGCTGCTTAGGTGGTTGAGATCTGGGGATGGCAATTTGAAGCCAACCAGGGCGGGAAAGCCCACGAGACTCTGATCTCTAATTACCCAAAAGGAACCAGAAGTAGAGTTGGAGTCCAAGTGGTACAGTGCCAGCCTTGAGGGAGAAAGCTACTCGAGAGCGAAAGGGGTCCTGAGTTTAAGCGCCAGGACTGGCAGGGACCCTCGCCCCCCCCATCCATCCCCCCCTCAGCCCATGACTTTTACAGAGAGATTAGAAAGCACAGATGAGACCATAAAGCTATTCTCCCCAACCCCCTCAGAGGTTAATCAAGATAAACTGTCTCCATTTTGAGTTTTGACTCTTGAATTTTCTTCCCTCCAACCCATCTCTGCTTCTCTTTTTGTTTTGACAGAAACACACACACACACACACAATACATGGATTCCAACATCTGCAGATTAAACAAACTATAGATGGAAAAAGAAAAAAAATGGTGTATCTTCAATGAACACAAATGAGTTCTTCAGATCTTTATGGGGCTTGAACTCTGGGCCTGGGCGCTGTCCCTCAGCTCTTCAGCTCAAGGCCAGCACTCTACCACTTGAGCCACAGCACCACTTCCGGTAGTCTGGTGGTCTATTAGAGATGAGTCTCATGGAGTTTCCTGCCCCAGCTGGCTTTGAACTGTGATCTTCAGATCTCAGCCTCCTGAGTAGCTAAGATTACAGGTGTGAGCCACTGGCACCCAGCCACTAATGAGTTCTTTATCTAACATTATTCCCTAAACAAAATTGTTTGACAGCTGTTCATATATTTAGTGATTAGGTGTTCACATTGCTCTGGATATTATAAATCATGCAGGTGTGATGTGAGTATATGGGAAGATGTAAGGGTTTTCCTCTCTTTTGTGGTTTATTGGAGATAACAATCACATGGACTTTCCTGCCTGGGCTGACTCTGAACCATGACCCTCAGATCTCAGCCTCCTGAGTAGCTGGGATTACAGGTGTGAGCCACTAGTGCCCAATGTGGGGTTTCTTTTTTCTTGGAGACAGGGTTGCACTCTATATCAGGCAGGCCTTGAATTCTTGGTCCCCTACCTTCAGCTTTCCGAGTATTGGGATTACAAGCATGTGCTACTTTGCCTGGCTTATTATGCTATCCTAGATAAGTGACTGTAGTACTTGGCAGTACTTAAGTATCAGCCAGGATTTCTGGAACTCATCCATACTGAGGAAGGAGGGAAGTCTCTCTCTCTCTCTCTCTTTTGCTCTCTCTTTTCATCTGTATCTATATCTGATTTATATGTCTATATCTATGTCTCTATAGATAACTCCATTTATATCAAATGAGAATATATACACACATATTCTATTATATATAATATATATACTATACACACACACACACACATACATACAAGAAGAGCTCTGTCATCTGAATACGCTGGAACCCACTAACTACTTTGTTGTTCACAGTCCTCATCATGAACTTTCTGTCTGGGAGGATCACAGTTCTTTCAAGTTCCTTCTGCAGGTACTTCAGGAGGCCAGAAGAAAGCAAAAGACTCTTACTCAAGCTCCCCAGGATGGTCCCACCACCATGGTAGAAGACAATGCCGGTCCTGGGTGTGTCACAAGCTGCCCTGGGTTGGTACAGCTTCACAGGGATCGTTCCAAAGTGAAGATCTGTGACCATAACACGTGCATCCTTTTTTAAGGGGCGTAGATCGTGTAAAAAACAGACAAATTGGGTTGCAGAACAGATTCTTAGTTTCTCAAGAATTCTTCCCTGTTGGAGAGAGAAGAGGCAACGAGTGAGAAAGGACTCTGTAGGAGACATTTTGCATGTCACCAGGAATCCAGCCCTCACAGCTGCACGCCACCGAGGGCAAGGAAGGACTGAGAACTTCAACCAGACCAGGGCTCTCTGCTCACTTCCTTCAGCATCCTCATCACAGCTGCAATAGAAGCCACACCCACTAAGCCAGTCTCCACCTGCTCTCTCAGCTCACAAATACATCACATATGTCACACCAGGCTTCTGGCCACCCATCAAGGATCTCTCTGTGAGGAACCCTGGCTCTTCCATGAGGCTCCTATCAGCTTTTGTGCTCATGGCTAGTGCTCTACCACTTGAGCCACAACTTCACTTCTTCTGGCTTTTTGGTGGTTAGAGATAAGAATATCATGGACTTTCTTGCCCACACTGGTTTCTTTGAACAGGGGTCCTCAGATCTCAGCCTCCTGAATAGCTCGGATTACAGGTGTGAGCCACTGCAGGCCAGCTAGAAAAATTTGAATATATAAAATTCATGGCTTTATCAAGGAAGACCATTTCATTTATTTTGTTTTGTTTTTTTGTTTTTGCTGTCCCCGAGCTGCTTTTGCTGAAGGCTACCACTCCACCACTTGAACCACAGCACCACTTCTAGCCTTTTCTGTGATTTAATTGGAGATAAGAGTCTCAGGGTTTGCTGCCTGGGCTGGCTTTGAACCATGATCCTCAGATCTCAGCCTCCTAGTAGCTGGGATTACAGGTATGAGTCACCACAGTGCCCAGATGGCAATTTCATTTGTGTATAGTCATCACACTGTTGACGTAAATGTGATCAAATCACGTATTTGCTTTCCTGAGGGTAAATAGGAAATGCAGAGAGATCTGATATGCAGTTCAGTACTAGCCAAGTCTCACTAGTAGCTGAGTCTCAGCATTTGCCAGATCCACAATAGATGAAATAAAAATACCATGACAACATCTCTATTATTCTTGGTGGCCAAGTTGCAGCCCTGATGTGATGACAGTGTTGTATCTTAGGAAAATGGAAACATAGACTGCATTTCAGTAAGAGATTTGTGGTGCAAATAGGGGTCATATGGGCCTTCTCCCAATTCATGAGCCTCTTGAATTCTGTTCTCTATAGACTCAGGGAATCCAAAGTGAAAGGCCCAGTTCTCATTCTGCTCTTCTGTGCTTTCCTCGGTGTGAAACTATTTACTTGTAACCTATCTTTGTGTGGGGTTCCTTGTTCATGGATTGGCCCCCTGCCATCACTTTATGAGATGAGGTTTCAAGCTCTGTGTAGGTAATACCCTGCCTTAGGAAGGGTCCCTCTGTCTCTGTCTCTCTCCATGGAACTCAAGTCCAGGACCGTGACAAAAAGTAGTTGCATAACACCTCGATTGCCGCATAAATCAACAAATAGTGCTTGTGGAGAGTATGCATGGAGTGGTCACTGACAGATGTGACACACCGTCCAGGCAACTCAACGCACGCCATGAAGTAGGGGCTGCTCTGTTTCTCTGCAGGTGAAACCGAGTCATTGTAGCTGAGAATCTGGACTATGGAATTATGAGAGTCAAGGTCAGGAATACCAGACCCGGTCAAGACATAACAGCAGATGCTTTTCTCTCTGACTGAAGTTCTCCTGGTAGGAGTACTGCACTTGCAGTCATTTTTTGCTGTGTAAGGAATGAAAAAATATTTTCAGTTTTTAATTTCTGGGCATGATGTGCTGAGTTTTCACTATAGTCTCTTTGCAAATGTTTCAATAAATGACACATGCTGGGCACAAGAAACAGAATGAGCCAGCCGCTGGTGACTCACACCTGTAATCCTAGCAACTCCGCAGGCTGAGATCTGAGGGTTGCAGTTCAAAGCCAGTCTGGGCAGAAAAGTTCATGAGACTCTTAGCACCAGAAAACCAGAGGTGGGGCTGTGGCTCTATGTGGTAGAGCACTAGCCTTGAGCAAAAGAGCTAAGGCAAGTACCCAGGCCCTGAGTTCAAGCCCCATGGCTGACAGAAACATACAAAAAACACCAAACCAAAAAGAAAACCCCCCAAACAGAAAGAGACTACCATATTACCTAAACAGTTTTCTATCTTCTAAAAGAAAAAGTAGATTTTTTTGTAAGTCAGCAGTCTTGTTCATCTCTTTATGTTAATCCAATTTGTTACCTGTTTATTCGATGCTTGCTGATTCTAGCTACCAGGTCCTCAGTAACTGGAAAAAAAGCTTCATCTTACCATACAGACTGATGAGGGCTAGAAAGCATGGTGAAGTATAAAAGGGGATAACTTAACTGACTGCTATAGTTTTGATGCTGAATGCCCCCAAAGACCCATGTATTAAAGCCTGGTTCTCAGACTGGCACTACCAGGAGAGCCCAGTGAGAGGTCTTTAGGTTATTGGGGTGTGGCTTAAAGGGACAACAGAACCTCAGCAGTTTCCTCTTTCTCCCCCTGACATATGAGTTGTTTAGTTCAGTCACACACCACCATACTTTGGGCCAACAAATCATGGACCAGAATCTTTGAAATTATGAATCACAATGAATACTTTCCCTTTATAAATTTATTGGCTTGGGTATTTTGTTGCAGTCATAGGAAGTTGACTAACACATGAGAGTGAATCATCCTTTGAATTTTGTGGATATTATCCAAGTCCAACTTCAAGAACACAGAAGAGGCTGGAACCAACCACCTGAGAGGGGTTATGCAAGCTCAGAATGTGCTATCAGTCAAGTACTAGTGGCTCACACCAGTAATCTTGAGTACTAGAGGCTGAGATCTGAGGATTCCAGTTTGAAGTCATCCTGGGCAGGAAAGTCCATGAGACTCTTATCTCCTATTTCCTAAGGAAGAAGCTGGAAGTGGGGTCGTAGCTCAAGTGGGAGAGTATTAGGATTGGGAATACGGCTCAGTGGTAGTGTGCTTGCCTAGCATGCATGAGGCTCTGGATTCGGTTCCTCTACTACATAAACTGAAAAAGCAGGAAGTGGCACTGCGGCCCAAGTGGTAGAGTGCTAGCCTTGAGCAAAAGAAGCTCAGGAACAGTGCCCAGGCCCTGAGTTCAAGCCACAGGACTGGCAATCATCATCATCATCATAAGCTATGGGATATTGCCTAGGCCCTGAGTTCAAGCACAAAAAAATAATCACACCTTGGGCTAGGAAGGTGGCTCAGTGTAGAGCGCTTGCTTTGCATGCATGAGGCCCTGGGTTTGATTCCTCAGCACCACATAAGCAAAAAGAAAAAAGCCGGAAGTGGCGCTGTGGCTCAAGTGGTAGAGCACCAGCCTTGAGCTGAAGAGCTGAGGGACAGCACCCAGGCCCAGAGTTCAGGCTCCACGACCAGACCAACATAATAATAATAATAATAAAATAAAATAATAATAATAATCACACCAACTACAGATGAATTTGTCATCAATCTTAGCCACATGCTTTGTGCTACCTGTGTTTAGTTAATTCACCTAGAAGCTTCTGTTAAGTAATTTTCCCCAACTCCCTCCTTCACCCTCAGGAAGAGATAATGAAGCACAAAACTCACCCATGTTAATGCCAGCTGGAAAACAGAACTGAAAATCCTCAATTTCACTGGGTGGCCAATGTCTTTGGGGATGTATTCGGTGAAAAGCTGTCTACAGATCACCCACAGTGCCACTCCCAGCCAGCATACACAAGCAGTTGCAAGGAAGACCAGGGCCAGAAACACCATATTTCTTCCCCCGGGAGAAAGTCTAGCAGCAGTTGTGCTCAGGGTAGACTTTTTAGGATGTGGTCTGGGCACACTGTTTCCTTTATATGGCCCAGCCCAGATGAGTAGGAAACACAGGTGTAGGTGTGGTTGATTCTACATCAGGTCACACGCAGATGAGAAAGTGGTGCATCCAGCTGTCAAAAGAAATCTCAAGAGTTAGCAGGCTTAAAACCTGGAATTGCTACTAAATCACTGCGACCTTGAGCTTGCTCTAATATATCCTGTAAAATTCTCCAGTCTGTGGATTGTCTTGTGGAACATAATCTCTGTGAGGGAAGGGACATAATCTCAGTGAGGGAAGGGCAGTAATCTTTGTTTTGTATGTACTGTTTTATTTCAAGGGGCTGAATCTTCAGTATCTATTGAATGAGTGGTTAAAGAGGTTTGTCCTTGACACCCACACGGGAAGACTTGAATTCTCTTGCCTTCCTCAATCAGCTCAACAGTTGCTACTGCTGTTTGCAACTACATTCACAACCTTCATTGAAGACTACAAGGACAGATGCTGAGGGTTGGAACTTGGCTCAGTGGCAGAGTGCTTGCCTTGCATGCATGAGGCCCTGGGTTCGATGCCTCAGCACCACATAAGCAGAAAAAAAGCTGGAAGTGGTGCTATGGCTCAAGTGGTAGAGTGCTAGCCTTGAGCTGAAGGGCTGAGGGACAGTGCCCAGGCCCTGAGTTCAGTTCCCATCATCGACAAAAACAAATGACAGATGCTGTGACTCCCACCTGGCTACTCAGGAAAGGGAGCAGCAAATGTCCAACAGGGAAGACTTTTCCTCCCCGGAGATGTCTAGTGATGTCTGTATGCATTGTGGGTGAGAGTTGGGGGGTACTGGTGCTCCCCAGGACACCCCAGGCATGTTTCTGAACATCTTCCCTGAAAGGTTAGCTCTCACAGCTCAGACAGGTCTGTCCCAATGTCAGTGGAGCCTGGATCGAGCAGCCTTGGGTTACGACCACATAGATTTGAACTCTACATCTGCCAAATTTCATCACTGCTTGTGATCAGGTTATTGACGCTCTTCAAGCTTTAGTTTTCAGATCTGTCAAAAGAAGATGAACAACAGTATTAGCTCCCCAGAAGGTTGTTGGGCACCCTGGACAAACCGGCATATGTAAAGTACTGGTGTGGAGGTGGTACATGAGCCACTCAGCAGTTGACAGGGACTGTGATGATGACATTTCTACTCGTTCTCCAGACCTATTCACTTCTGGTGTGAATACGAAGGGAGACAAGTCCCTAGCTGCTGCAGCATTCGGGTGGTACCCAGGATGCATTCTGGGCAGTGGGGTTTGGCTACCGTTCTGGCGATAGAGAATCTATGTGGCTCTCCAGTAGTTGGCTACAAATTGTCCACAGTCTGTGGTGTTCCCTTGCTCTCCTGAGGCTTGACTGTTACTGTGATACCTCCTGCCAGAAACATGACACCTGGGTAAGAGCTGTCTGGCCAACTTTTTCAGGTGTGTTATATGAAGCTACCGAGATGCCAGATTGCTTGTTTGGGGAACTGTCTCAGTGACGATTGCCACACAATAACACAAGGCTTGGAAGGATTCTGCAATACCGAAGTCTAAATCGAATTCTAATTTTGTGCTGCAAATTGATTCAGATACTTGAGCTGTACATCCACATTCCTTTCTCCTCATTGTCTGGGTTGCAGATCAGAAATCAAACAGCTGGTGCTTTTCTATAGCCTGTGTCCAGAGTAGCACAGTGAAGTTGGAAATGTCTTTCTGCCTCTAGATCTGTCATCTTTAAAATGAGCACTGGTCCCAGTGCTTGGTTATATCCTTTGTCTGTGTTCATAGGTTACAGGGAGCTCCTAAGATTTTTATGTTGTTTTTTTTTTGGCATTCAAGGATCCATATCAGGGCCCAGTTAGCTTTGACACAATTTTCAATGTTCAGCCTTCCTTCCTTACAGCTCCTCACTAGGGTTAATCCAGTAAGGATATTAGTTTAGAGTATTGGGATTATGAGTAAAGAAAAGAGCTGAAAAGCGAACTCAACAGACCCACAGGTTTTATTGGGCTGGAAGCCTGAGAAGGGTAGGCTCGTTTCCTGCAGCCTGGCTGAAGAAAAAGTGACGTGTCCCCCTTTCAAAGGGGGTTTCATTCTTTTAGGCTGAAAAAGTGAAGTCAGGTGGGTCATACAGAAGTGGGGGGAGATGGAGGTGGGGTGGGAGAGAAGTGTTATTTTGTCCAAGTTGCTTCAAGGTCTCAAGGAGCATCTGTGTTTGTCAGGGGCATCAGTGCCCGATGTGGCCTTTGTCTCAGGCTTTCTTCTTCTTCTTCTTCTTCTTCTTCTTCTTCTTCTTCTTCTTCTTCTTCTTCTTCTTCTTCTTCTTCTTCTTCTTCTTCTTCTTCTTCTTC
>NW_012267222.1:8309737-8312899 GCF_000151885.1 Dipodomys ordii | reverse complement strand
GAGCATTGTTACCCCCTCCTTTGTTTTTCCCCTACCATCCCTTCCCTCTCCACCTCCCCAACTCTTCCCTCTTCCCCCCCCCCACACAAAGTTGTAAAGTCCGTTTTCAACATAGTGTCTTGTATGCCTCATTGTTAGAATGGGTCATCCTGTATCCTTATTTCAGCATTTTATTATTTCCCTTCCCCTCCCCAGATTAGAAAATTGTATATATAAGATGCAGGATACCAGAATCAAATACAGTGACAACAGGGGTTATACCATGGGGGAAGAACAAACAAAGAGGCAAAAAAATCACATAGTACATTATAAGTACATTTACAAGAACAGCAAGAAAGATAAAATCTCTTGTGTCCCTATCTTGGTGTTCATTTCACTTAGCATCAGCTTATAGGGTCATATGTATGTATGACTTTTGGCTTCTTTTGGTTGTTCTAGACATATACTAGTTATTGCAGATAAGGGAAACCATGGGACCTATGTTTCTTTGGGTCTGGCTTACTTCACTGGGCTAAAGACTTAAAGAGAGACTTCTCTGAAGAAGAAATAAGAATGGCCAGTAGAAACATGAAGAAATGCTTAACTTTTCTAGCCATAAAAGAAATGCAAATCAAAACAACACTGAGATATCATCTCATTCCAGTTAGAATGGCCATAATCAAGACATCTAATAACAACAGAGGCTGGAGAGGATATGGCCCAAAGGGAACCCTACTGTATTGTTAGTGGGAGTATAAACTTGTTCAACCACTTTGGAAGGCAGTATGGAGGTTTCTCAAAAGACTCCACATTGAGCTCCCCTATGACCCAGCAATCCCACTTTTGGGCATTTGCCCAAATGATCACAAAGAAGTCCATATTAAAACTATGTTTATCACAGCATTATTTACCATAGCTAAGATATGGAACCAACCCAGATACCCCTCAGTAGATGAATGGATCAAGAAAATGTTGTATAGGGGCTGGGAAGGTAGCTCAGTGGTAGAGCGCTTGCCTTGCATGCATGAGGCCCTGGGTTTGTTTCCTCAGGACCACATAAGCAAAAAGAAAAAAAGCTGGAAGTGGTGCTGTGGCTCAAGTGGTAGAGCGCTAGCCTTGAGCTAAAGAGCTGAGGGACAGCGCCCAGGCCCAGAGTTCAGGCCCCACGACAGGACTCCCCCCCAAAAAAAAACATTGTATACACACACACACACACACACACACACACAAATGGAATTCTAAGCCTCCACCAGAAAGAATGACATCACCCCATTTGTTAGGAAATGGAAAGACTTGGAAAAAATTATATTAAGTGAAGTAAATCTCAGGCTCTCTTCTAAAACTGCTGGGTATTTTTGTTCAGGGAGATAAGGAGAGAAAATGATTCAGTGTAGTCAGCAGTAAGGACAGTTTTAAGATTTGGCTGTCAGGGGAAAGGCGAGTGCTTCTTTTCCATCTCAGATATCTGTCCTGAAGGAGCTACCCTCCTTGGGACCACCCTCATATGAGAGAGGTAGGTACAACCTGTGTGACCCAATTCTACTGGCCTCCATAGGTATGGAATCTTGCAGAGGGGCTGTAGAAACGACCTCTTAATTAGAACTCCCCACAAGTAGACTACATGAAGAATGCCTTGGTCCCACTGTGGACTTTGACCAAAGCTCTTCCACTCCTGAACCCCTGGCTATTGGTTAATGTCTTCCCCTTCCTACTAGCCCTGAAAAATATGTCACCCTCTTCTTTCTGGGGTCTGTAGTACTACACTGCTTCTTGTATTCTATGTGGGTTTTTTTTGTTGTTGTTGTTGTTGGTGGTGGTCATGGGGCTTGAACTCTGAGCCTGGGCACTGTCCCTCAGCTCTTCAGCTCAAGGCTAGCGCTCTATCACTTGAGCCACAGCACCACTTCCAGTTTTCTGGTGGTTTATTCGAGATAGGAGTTTCATGGACTTTCCTGTCCGGGCTGGTTTTGAACCACGATCCTCAGATCTGAGCCTCCCGAGTAGCTAGGATTATAGGCGTGAGCCCCTGGGCGTACCACCTCCTATGTGTTTTGATGAGTCACTTCCTCTGTGTATCTCTTGTGACCCAAACACCTGAGCTTTGTTCTCCTCCTGGTCAGGCCTGTTCTAGCAAATGGCTGTCCTGGTGAGAACAAACTGGACACAGGCAAGACAAGAACCACAAGGCACCTGCTTTGTGAACTGCCTGTGAGTGACACCTGGTCACGGGTCAGGCATTTAGGCATGAGACCATCACCTGGTAAAGAAGAATGCCACAAAGTATAGCATCGTCAAATCCTCTAGGCCTCCATCATAGCAGGGCTAGAGTTTATTGACACAGACCTGGATCTTCAAGACTGAAGTTAGAATCAGAAACACAGTACAACCAGGTGCCACTGGCTCACGCCTATAATCCTAGCTATTCAGGAGGTTGAGCTCTGAGGATTATGCTTTAAAGCCAGCTCCGGCAGGAAAATCTGAGGTTCTTATCTACAATGAAACAACAAAAATCTGGGAGTGGAGCTTTGGCTCAAGTAGTAGAGTTTTTTGTTTTTTGTTTTGGTTGGTTGTGGGGCTTGAACTCTGGGCCTGGGCTCTTTCCCTCAGCTCTTTAGCTCAAAGCTTGTGCTCTACCACTTAAGGCACAGAGCCACTTCTGGTTTTCTAGTGGTTTATTGGGGATAAGAGTCTCACAGACTTTCTTGCCTGGCCTGGCTTTGAACTGCCATCCTTAGATCTCAGCCTCCTGAGTAGCTAGGATTACAGGCGTGAGCCACCAGTGCCTGGCTTAGTAGTAGAGTTTTGAGTGTAAAAGCCAAAGCATGGCCAGGCACTAGTGGCTCACCCCTAGCTACTCGGAAGACTGAAATCTGAGAGTCGCAGTTCAAAGCTAGCCTGGGCAGGAAAGTCTGTGAGACTCTTATTTCCTATTAACCACCAGAAAACCAGAAGTGGCGCTGTGACTCAAGTGGTAGAGCACTAGCCTTGGAGAGCTTAGAGTTAGTGCCCGGGCCCAGAGTTCAAGCCCCAAGACTTTTTTTCTTTTAAATTTTATTATATTTTATTTGTGAACATACTGTACAGAGGGTTACAATTGCATGGGCAGGATAATGCGTACATTTCTTACCAAGCATTGCAGCCTCCTCCTTTGTTTACCCTTCCCATCCCTTCCCAGCCTCCCCC
>NW_012267222.1:8287413-8309297 GCF_000151885.1 Dipodomys ordii | reverse complement strand
GGAAACCATGGGACCTATGTTTCTTTGGGCCTGGCTTACTTCACTTAATATAATTTTTTCCAAGTTTTTCCATTTCCTAACGAATGGAAGCCCCAAGACTTTTGAGTGTAAAAGCCAGAGCATGTAAGGCCCTAAGTTTAAGCCTCAGTACCAGAACACACACACACACACACACACACACACACACATACACACACTCCACTGTACAAATTTGGTTCCTCCTCTTTAAATAGATACTAGTCTTGTGCCCATTTTATAAATGGGGAAACAACCCCAGTGAGGTGGAAAAATTCTCTTCAGTATAGAAAATGTATACATGCAAGTTGTAGGGACTTCACACTCAAGCGAGGCTCTTTTGGAACACCTTTGTTATAAAATGGCAAAATTTCAGCCAACAAAGAACACTCTCAGCAAAGCATACATTTAGCCCCCAAGGGAAGCTTAATCAGGAATCCATCTACACAGGAACTCAAAGCAGCAGCTTGCACAATTGATAGCTGGGTTGCCAATCTGCCTTCATCTATGATTTATTTCAGAAGAACTAAAAAATGATTACTCTATTAGATACTCAGATTTTAAAACAGAGTACTGGACATCAAATCCAACGTCTTGACATATATCATTGAACCATATGCCCAACCCTAAAGTATTTTTTTTTTTTAGTTAATAACCAAGTAATTCAGGCTGGGAAGATGGCTCAGTGGTAGAGTGCTTGCCTTGCATGCCTGAGGGTAGGCACTGTGGCTCAAGTGGTAGAGCGCTAGCCTTGAGCTGAAAAGCTGAGGGACAGCGCCCAGGCCCAGAGTTCAGGCCCCACGACCGGAGCCAAAAAATAAAAAAAAGAGAAAAAAATAACCAAGTAATTCATATTTGTTTATATATTGTGTAGTACCAGGACTTGATCTTAAGCTTCACTCTCTGGCTCACAGCTGGTGTTCTACCACTTGAGCCACATCTCTACTCTGGTATTTTGCTAAGACAGCACCAAGGACTTGAGTTCAATCCCCAAGACTGACACTCTTCCCACTCCATATGCATGCCCCATCCCCAAAGTCAGGTAGAATGAAGTTCTACATGAACTTTATTACATGAAGATAAACACTTAATAAAGGTAAAAGTGGGCTGGGCATTTGGCTTAGTGGTAGAGTGCTTGCCTAGCATGCATAAAGCCCTGGGTTCGATTCCTCAATACCACATACACAGAAAAAAGCCAGAAGTGGGGCTGTGGCTCAAGAGGTAGAGTGCTAACCTTGAGCAAAAGAAGCTCAGGGTCAGTGCCCAGGCCCTGAGTTCAAGCTCTAGGACTGGCAATAAATAAGTGAATAAATAAATAAGTAAATAAGGGTAAAAGTAATCATAAAAGAATAGGAAAAAGGAGATTAAAAGGAAAGATGAAACAAGTTAAATAAAAGGAAAAGGAAAGTAGGGAATATAAGGAAAAAGATAAAATATCTGCTTACAAATTCAAGAAAAATATGCATATAAGATTAGAAAATATAAGGAGAGGAAGAAAAAAACAAAAGCAAAAGACTGTCATAATAAAATAAAGCAACCTCCGCACCTGTCCAAATACAGTTAAAAGAAAAAGTTTTGGTATGGAGGCAGAAGTCATGGGCTGAGCATGATCCTTTAGCTTTTATACCTCATAACTGGTTCCCTACCACGTGAGCCACATCACTACTGCTGAAATCTCACCAGGAAAAAAAATCCCTAAAAACAAAAAATGCAAAACAAAACAGAAACAACCACCAAATAGAATCTGACTAGGGCACTCTGGATTATGAGAAGAAATTCTGATTTCTTTTCCAATGCTAGCTTACCCCACAGCAGATATCACTGTCACTCCAAATACCCACACTGAATTTAAGATGTGATAGAACTGTAGGTTTCTCTTGCTGCTAAATGTTGCCAGTTCCAGGTTTCAGGTATCAGTGATCAGTTACCTATCTTGTGGTCACAGTCATTAGTTTGAGACACAGTTTGTATACACAGTAATAACAGACTCCCTTATTGTAAGAGAGCAGAGGGAAGTGGTGAACACTTTCAAAATCCATAAGGGTAACATAGATGTTCATCTTATTCCCATTGTCTCAAACCATAGGGTCCAATCAACTTGAACTTAGATATCTCAGTGTCCAATCAACTGTGGTTTAGATGTCCTACGGTTCAGTTAATGGTAACTTACACATTTATTTTGCCTTGTCTGTTTTGACCTTCCCAGGGCCCAGTTCTCAGCCTTCTGAGTACAGACAAGGTAGCCTTCCAACCTCTTAATCCTTTCCTGGTCTCACAGCTCAGCCTTAGAGTTTCTCTACACAAGGCCACCATACCCATTCTAGAAATTATTCAAAAAGTTCAAGCTCATTATTTTTTCCTTTGGTCAGCCGTGGGGCTTGAACTCTGGGCCTGGGTGCTGTCCCTCAGCTCTTCAGCTCAAGGCAAGCACTCTACCACTTGAGCTACAGCACTACTTCCGGTTTTCTGGTGGTTTATTGGAGATAGGAGTCTCACGGTCTCTCCTGCCCGGGCTGGCTTTGAACCGGGATCCTCAGATCTCAGCCTCCTGAGTAGCTAGGATTACAGGTGTGAGCCACCAGCGCCCGGCTTCAAGCTCATTTTAAAGAAACATCAGTACTGAATCACTGTGAAGGTTCTGGATGTATTAATCAGGATAGGTAGTGTTAGCTGCTATAACAAATACAATCTCATCTTTTTTTATTTTTTATTTTTTACTTATTTATTTTGGGTCCAGTTGTGGGGCCTGAACTCTAGGCCTGGGCACTGTCCCTCAGCTCTTCAGCTCAAGGCTAGTGCTCTACCACTTGAGCCACAGCGCCACTTCCAGCTTTTTTTCTTTTTGCTTATGTGGTGCTGAGGAATCGAACCCAGGGCCTCATGCATGCAAGGCAAGTGCTCTACCACTGAGCCAACTTCCCAGCCCCCCCCATCTTTTTATATCTTGATTGAACAAAGGCATGTTTCTACCTTGTCACAGAGAAATTTTGGTGTTTGGCACACATCTAGACCATGTGATGATTTTAGTGTTCCTTCTGTCTAGAGGTAAACAACCCCCAGAAACATCAGGGCCTTCCACCTCTTTTGGATGCTCAGAAGACTGTGGAATAGTGTAGTTATGGAGGAAGACTGAAAGACCAGCCTGGATAGACATTCTTCTGGCTCATGATACACTGACCATTATAGCTTCTCCAAATTGTACTGGAGCCTGGAAAATGCAAATCTTCTGCACCCAAGAGGAGAATGAAGTGGACTTGTTTTGCTCCATACCCTTTCTTCTCCCAAGCAGGAAGAGATTAAGCACATCAACTTAGAAACTTGCAAAACTATTAGCAAGGCTAGGTACCAGTGGCTCATGCTTGTAATCCTGGCTATACAGAAGGCTGAGATCAGAGGATCACGATCTGGAGGCAGATCAGGCAGGAAAAATTCATGAGACTCATTTCTGGTTAACTACAAAAAAAGCCGGAAGTGGAATTGTGACTCAAGTGGTAGAGAGCTAGGCTTAAACAAAAAAGCTCATGGGCAATGCCAAGGCCTTGAGTTCAGGACTGGCATACAAACAACAAAACAGGGGCTGGGAAGGTGGCTCAGTGGTAGAGTGCTTGCCTTGCATGCATGAGGCCCTGGGTTCGATTCCTCAGCACCACATAAGCAGAAAAAGCCAGAAGTGGTGCTGTGGCTCAAGTGGTAGAGCACTAGCCTTGAGCTGAAGAGCTGAGGGACAGCACCCAGGCTCAGAGTTCAGGCCCCATAACTAGTAAAAACAAAAAATCCTATTGGCATAGTCTAGGAAACAAAGGGCAGGAAATACAGGTGTTGCAAAAAAATGAATAAAGAAAACAACAGCTGGTATTGTTGCAAGCAAATGGATCTTTGGAGGACACCTGGAAGCTTCAGGCAAAATATTGAGCCTTGTGTCTGCAGATGCTTGTGTGCCCATCCTCAGCTCTACTAGACCAGAATGGCTTCTGTTTGTAGCCAGTTCCCAGATCTTATAGGAAGGTTTCTCCAGGGAAAAATCCAACTTGGAGAGATGCTGGTGGGAATGTTGTCAGAATCAAAATGGAGTCACTTGGGTCATTCCCAACCCCCACTACCACCCCCCCAAACCCCACCCCCCAAACCTCCAAACAAGCTGGGCACCAGTGCCTCATGCCTGTAATCCTAGCTACTCAAGAGGCTGAGATCTGAGGATTGTGGTTCAGAGCCAGCCTGGGCAGGAAAGTCCATGAGACTTTTATCTCCAATAAACCACCAGAAAACCGGAAGTGGTGTTGTGGCTCAAGTGGTAGAGTGTTAGCCTTCAGCTGAAGAGCTGAGGGACCGTGCCCAGGCCCACAGTTCAAGCCCCAGGACCGACAAAAAAAATACCAAAACAAAACAGTGAGACGGACCAACTCGGCTGGAGCACTGGGACCAATGGGACAGGGATCTCAGGATAGGTGGGCAAGGAGTCGGTGAAGTGACAAACAGACACAGACTCAAAAGAGTTGCATCTGAGTGTATCTTTATTGAGGAGAATTAACATTTTTATACAGTGTGTGATTGTGACATAGATTCTTTGTTTATTTAAGCACATAATCAATTTTTAAGAAAAGTAAAGCATTAATGGGTTACATGAAACAAGTCTAGCCTATTGTTTAATACAATGCATCATCTATTCAGCCTTTTTATGCTTAATAATTAACAAACCTAAGACAGGGCTGTACTTATATTGTACTCTTTTTATTTTTTCCATATATTTTCAAGTCCCTTTGAAACCATCCTATAAACCACTTCCAGGCTGAGTCAGGCATTCTCTGTTTCCTATGATTTTAATCCCGATATTTGTTCACATAAATTTCTAATTGTTATTTTAAACTATCTTGTTGTTATTTTAATAGTAAACACCATAATGGTCTAGAGCTGCCCAATCTTTGCATAAAATCTAATGGGTACCAAGATACTCTTTTTCCTTTTACATTAATCCATCTATTTTCATCTTTGTAAACTCCTGTATAAGGCAATGGTTCATTGGTCAGGTCAGGAAATGTGATGTCACTAACTTTATATTTTGTGGGAAACCACCATCTATTCTCTATAACGTAAGCTGGACCAAACTTAGTCATAACTTTTTGGGGAATCTTTGTTTTCCTTTTATTATCAGGGGTCCCTTTTTCTATAACTCTCTTCTGGTGCTTCTGGGATAACTCCTTCTGGTTTAGTTTAATTCATTAATTCTGCCTGTTGCAACATATCTGGAAAATTTAAATTTCTATATTTACTTTAAGTG
Organism: Dipodomys ordii; assembly: GCF_000151885.1. Lineage (NCBI taxonomy): Eukaryota > Metazoa > Chordata > Mammalia > Rodentia > Heteromyidae > Dipodomys > Dipodomys ordii. The sequence goes on along the minus strand of NW_012267222.1, from coordinate 8,304,007 downwards.
AGCTGCAAAACTGCTTGTGAAATTGCAGGAGCTTCTGGAAACAGCATCACATCAGATGATAGATTGATTGGGGCATTGTGCACATCTAGTCTTTGGTCTTAGTCTTTATTATTCAGAGAAGCCGTCTCTATTGGACTGGAAAGGAACAACAAGCTCTATTCTCATTTCAGTAGAAAAATAGCCAAAATGAGAATAAAGGCAATGAATGTACAGCCAAGAAGAATATAATAAGAATAAAGGTAGAGGCTATAAAGGTGCAGCCAAGTGTATAGGAAGCCTTGAACCAACACCCCCTTCCTGCAGGCATGCTTCCTTGAAGCTTATGCTTTTTCTGCTGCAATCTCTCACGCAGACTCCTCAGGAGGTGGCGTGACAAAACAGGAAATTATGATGGAAGAATTCTCATGCAACATCATGCATTACCTGAAAGTAATGATTATTAAACATGCTACCAGAACCACAAACATGCAGAAACCACACTGTAATCTTGCACATAGAATACTTCTGCGAGGGTATCTGCTCAATAACTACTTAACCACAGATGCATTATCCTGGCTATTGTGGCTAACATTATTGCTTATTCCTTCCTTCCTTCCTTCCTTCCTTCCTTCCTTCCTTCCTTCCTTCCTCCCTTCCTTCCTTCCTCCCTTCCTTCCTTCCTCCCTTCCTTCCTTCCTCCCTTCCTTCCTCCCTCCCTCCCTCCCTCCCTTCCTTCCTTCCTTCCTTCCTTCCTTCCTTCCTTCCTTCCTTCCTTCCTTCCTTCCTTCCTTCCTTTCTCCCTTCCTTCCTTCCTTCCTTCCTCCCTTCCTTCCTTCCTCTCTTTCTTCCTTCCTTCCTTTCCTCTTTTCTTCCCTTCCCTTCCTTTATTGTTTTTTTTGTTCAGGCCTGGCTGCTGTCCCTGAGCTTTTTTTTTTTTTTTTCTCAAGGCTAGTGTTTTATCATTTGAGCCAGCTCCACTTCCACTTCCAGCTTTTTGGTAGTTAATTGGAAATCAGAATCTCATGGATTTTCCTGCTTGGTTTGGCTTCAAACCATGATCCTCAGCTCTCAGCCACCTGGTTTACAATAGCATTCCTTAGTGACATCAAATGATGTTCTCTTGTGATGCTATGCCTCCTGCCTTAAATTCTCCTTTCCCCACAAGAGACACTGAGAGGCATTTGGGGTGCATGGCCCCTAGAAAAGTGACATCTGGAGAGGCACCCCAGACTCCCTCCATCTCCACCCTCACTGCCCTGGTGAGGAGGACAGGTTGACTTTTCCTGTAACATTCTGAGTGCTCTTTGTCCCTATGGCCACAGAGGCTTGTGAGAATGCAGTGCCATCGGAGACTGGCCCACTCACCTGAGCCACCCCTGTCTGATGATCTCAGCCTGATGGGAAGGCAGGGCAAGGGTCAAGAGCCTCGGTGGAAGACTGGTGGACACTCAGATAGGATCGGGGTGGGAAGGACTTCATTCAGAGATGCCACACACAATAATACAGCTGGTAAGGGACCGTCTGTGCCCAGCTCCTGGGCCCCAGGAAGCGGCCAGCAGATCTCATTGCTATGCAGAAAAGGCGTACTGAGTTGCTGAGCCTTGAGCCGTGGCATGCAGATTCTCCATACCACCGGCCTCCTTCTCCAAGCTCCTTGGGAAAAGTGAGCACTGTGAGTAGTCTCGAGTCCTTCTCATTTCAAGAACAAGTAAACAAGCTTTGAGTTGCTGAAGGAAAGGGTGGCATTTGTAAATCTGAAATCACTTGGTTTAATCTTCACAAAGCAGCCAGAAGTTACTTGATGATTCAATGGCTTAGTGTTAGGTAAGGTGACATAACTCTGCAGATAAACATGATGAAATTTTCATCTCCTTCCCAAGGACTGAGAGTTAAAGTTACTAGGGACTGATAGGTAATTTACAATAAAGATTCTTTATCTTTTTGGTCTGGATCCCTTTTAAAAAAAGTAAGTTCAATCAGTCAATCTATGTATTATTTAGCTGTGCTTAAGATCAAATTCAGGGCCTACTATATGGTAGGGAAGCACTCTATCATTGAGCAACACACTTGGTCTCAATTTTAACACTTTTTTCTCCTTTTTTTTTTTTTTTGTTAGAGACCAAGACTCAAACTTGGTACCTGAAGCTTTTGTTCATTGGCTAGTGATCTACCAACTGAGCCATGCCTCCAACCCCAACTTTAGTACTTTTAAAAATAAGAATAATAGGGCTAGAAATGTAGCTCAGTGGCAAAATGCTTTCTTGGCATGCCTAGGATTCTGGGTTCCATCCACAGCACTCCAAAAACAAACCAAACATAAAGGAGGAAAAAGCAAAACAAAACAAAAAAAACAAGAGTAATGGCTGGGCACTAGTAGCTCATGCCTGTTTGTAATCCTAGCTACTCAGGCAGATGGGAGCTAAGGATCACAATTTTAAACCAGCCTGAACAGGAAAGTCTGTGAGATTCTTATCTCCAATTAAGGCTAGGTATTGAGCAAAACAGCTCAGGGACAGCACCTAGGCCCAATGACCCACAAAAAAGAGAGAAGAATAATAATTTTGAGGGGGATATATTCATGTACAAAAATAATTTTTCTCTTGTGCTGATACTGGAGCCTTAGGCTCTCATTTCCATTTTTTTTTGCTCAAGGCTGGCCCTTTACCACTTGAATCACACTTCCATGTCCTTCTTTTTGCTAGGTAATTGGAGATAAGAGTCTCATGAACTTTACTGCCCAGGCTGGCTTTGAACCTCAATCTTCAGATCTCAGCCTCCTGAGTAACTAGGATTATAGACGTGAGTGAACCACTGGCACCCAGCAGGTGATGGGACTTGGTAACAGGTCCTTAAGTCACAATGAATGTGTTCTTCAAAGGATCCTGGACCTCTCCATTCTTTGTTTTTTTTTTTTTTTTGGTCGGTTGTGGGTCCTGAACTCTTGGCCTGGGCGCTGTCCCTCAGCAATTCAGCTCAAGGCTAGCACTCTACCACTTGAGCCACAGCACCACTTATGGCCTTTTCTGCTTATGTGGTGCTGAGGAATCGAACCCAGGGCCTCATGCATGCAAGGCAAGCATTCTACCACTGAGCCACCTTCCCAGCCCACTCCATTCCTTCTTGCCAATGAATTGAACAGCTCTAAGCTACTGCACATTCCTGCCCTGATATACTGTCTTGCTACTGGCCCGAGTTTAGTAGGGTCAACTGACTAGAATATCATTAAATGTCGTCATCTCTGAGAACTCCAGCTTCAGATATATATCTGGGATCTTAGCTTGTACTCATGTCCGGAGGTCAATGGATGTCATTCAAAATATCAAAGGGCAATTTCTTTTTTTTATTAATTTACTTTATTGTTATTACAGAGGTGATAGACAGAGAAGTTACATTGACACATGTCAGGTAATAAGTACATTTCCTTTCCTACAGTGTTATCTGTTCGCTCCTTCTCTCCCATTCCCTCCCTCCCACCTCCACCAAGAGTTGCATTAGTTCATTTCCATCAGTGTCCAGGGTGCTCCACTGCTGCACTTTTTCACCCTTTTTCCTCAGAATCTGTACCTTCCCTCCACCGTCCTATGTACATGAATATACTGTATATAAGGTAAAGAATCCAGAATCATCAGCGAAAGAAAAACAAATTAACAAGAGTCCTTTGTTTCCATATCTTCAGAGTTTGTTTCAGAATGTATATTATTTTATTTTGCCTCTTCCTCCCTCCCCCCGCCCCAAATGTGTGTGACTTTCCCTCATAACAATGCAGTATTGAAAGAACTAACTCATTACACCAGACCAGAATTGATTCTTTCTCAACATTGCCACACTGAGGGGTATATTGAAGGGGTAAATATGAAGAGACATTTAGGCATTACACTTTTGTGATTCTCTCCTAAGACTATCCTCTTTTGATCTCACTGTATGTGAGTATCTAGAATCTTGTGTAATTTGTAATATCTCAGTGCATTTTAGATTTAACTTCTGCATATAAGACAGAACATGTGCTGTTTGTCTTTCTGATCTTTGACTATAAATAATCATGTGGGAAATCATAGGTAATAGTGTGAGGCGCAGTAACTTGTCTCAATTTTAGAGGAGATATTGGAACATTTTTGAGACTCCTGAGCTCCAGAAACTTTCATAGTGGTGGTCCTTGACTTTTTTTTCTTTTTTCTTCTTGTAATTTGTTTCCTGCCTTTCTATTTTGCGTGTATTCACTACAGCATCTATTCCAGAGATCCACATGTTGACTCTTACTACAAATCCATTCTTCATTGCCCACTGTATGAAAATAGAGATGGACTTAAAAAATATTTCTTCTTTGTCAGTTGACACAGCGTCAGGCCTTGTCAGTTGAGAGCCTTGGGGGCGGGGTTTCTCCTCCAGCTCCTTTCACATCTGGCTCCTGGTGTGTCTAGATCTTGCTCCTCATGAATTCTCTAAATCCTGTCTTACCAGAACCTATATGTGCCATGTGTTAGGTCTGCCTGGGAGAATAGCCCCTTCCCCCATTTCCTCTATAATACAATGTAGTAATCCTTTGATTTGGTAAGGCCCAAATCTGATAGCCTTTTTTGTAGTTTGAGCTTAAACCTGCCCATTTACCTTCTGATGACCTTCTTCATGGTTTAAGTTTAAACTCACCCTTTTTTTTTTCATAACATGCTGTATCAAAATACCACATTTGGGACACATTTACACACACACACACACACACACACACACACACACACGTGCATAAAAGTTTTAAGCGTGCTTAGGGTTTAAAAAAAATGAAAATCGGCCCTAAGTTTTCTAGAATTCCAGTGGCAAAAGTCATTTTTGACTTTGCATGATAGAACCATGTGAGGGGAGTGGGAAAAAGAGGAGAGGCAAGACTGGGCTACAGGTAGCTGCTCCTCTTTCACCTTGGCACAGAGACCAAATCACTAACTTCTGATTTAGAGCTCACAGAAGAGCCACAGAGCCCCCATTGGGCTTTCACCAATGTTTTCTCAATCTCTATACCGTCTGGCTAGGACTTTGGGTCATTTCCCAGAGGTTTCTTCAGCACTGTCCTTCCTTCTCCTATCCAGGTTGTTAATTGTAATGGTAAGAGAACTTTAATAATGATATAGTGAACCACATCCTTGCTCTTGGACAGGATTCTGCTTCTATGGGGCAAGAGCTTGTCAGGTGAGGATCTGATGCAATCACTCTTTTGTAAAAGTTTCCAATGTACCAAAGGCTCTGTCTATAGGGTCAGTCAGATGCTGTGAGCTATAAAGCATCTGGGTCTGTGAGCAAGAACCTTCCCTGAGGTCTTTTTCAGTTCCCTCTGATTAGTTTGCTGGAGCTCTTCCTCACTTCTGGGCTCATCTTGGTCCTAGGGGTCAGCCTATCTGTTGTCATGGAGCATTTCCTCATGATTCATATTCTTCCTGCCTTCAGCCACCCAGTGATGTTTCAGATATTCCACTATGCCATGCAACTGACAATAGCATGGGCAAGCTTTACTTTTCAATGTTTGTATCCTGCTGCAGTGCTGAGAACTGAGCTTTTGGAGGGTATTTTGCAAAGAGCCACAGAGTCTAATAGTATTGGCTAATGTTCATGGATTAGTGATGGCACAAAAGATGTTTTGCTCAGGGCTCTTAGAAGGCAGACAATAGCCAGTACAGTCACTGCTCTATCAGCTCTGACTATCCTTTGTGTACACTTGCTAAGCTGACAGAAAGTAAACAAGGGGAACTCATAGAGTATGTATATAATGAGAAAGGATCTTGTTATTTTTTTTTGCTAAATATTGAGTTGGGGTCCCATCTGTGTTAAAGCAGCATGAGTCTAATAGTCCACATCTGGCTGGGTAAAACACATCCTATTGTTGACTAGCATAAAAACAGCCTTCAATTGGGTTAGTGAGGTATCAACTTGCAGAGGTTTAAGAGTCTCAGGTGGTTGATAAGCTTTGGAGGGTTGGAACCAGCAGCCATGGACCACAGCCCTGAATTTTAATATCTGCCAGGCAAAAATCATTGCCAGTAAAAGCTAATCTTTCATCACACTGAGGAAAATAAAAATCTTTTGTGATGTAATAATGTCTGTACTGAAGCTCTGAAACTTGAGAAGACAGAATTATAGGGCTAATTATGTACACTATTCGTAATTTTGTGTGGCCCATGGAGATTTGTAGTAATATATCTAAATTCCAGGAAGCTATCAAGCTTGAGAAATGGAATGCCATCCTTACAAAAAATAATAAAAGATGTATAGAATCCAGGTGCTGGAGGCTCACACCTGTAATCCTAGCTACTCAAGTGGCTGAGATCTGAGAACTATGGTTTGAAGTTAGCCCTGGCAGGAAAATCCTTGAGGCTCCTATCTCCAAGTAGCTACTGGAAGTGGCACTGTGTCTCAAAATAGCTTAGGTATAGCATCCAGACCCCTCAGTTCAAGCCCCATAACCACCACCAACAAAAAGATGTATAGAAGATGAAGGAGTGGGTACAATTTTGTAGCAGCAAACTGTGAGAAAGTAGGTATAAGAGGAGTCTGTGGGAGATCAGGATGGTCTGTTTTCAAATACAGATTCCTGCCAATGAACAAAGGAGAGTACATGTTCTCATGCTTGGCTATTGCTGCCTAGGGACACAATGTGCTGTTAGAAATCCTGTAGGTGATGATGATCCAAAGTTCTGAGGATCTTCTCAGTCTTTGTTATTCTCTGGGGATACCACTCAGCAGGTCTATGGGTATCTAAAAGGACTCCACTCCATCTCTCCCCATTGTGATAATAAATCTGGGTGAAGAAAAGCCCAGCCAAGCTCTCCAATTCAACCCCAGCCTTGGCTGATACAGCAGAACACTATAACTGTGAGATGTTTGTGGCTACCAGACCCACTCTCACCTTTACCCCTCAGCAATATAAAGTTACAATGGACACAAGAGTGCCAATGCTCTGCATCCCTGCAATGCCTTCTTCACCCCTACAGCATTGCATTGTCCCTGACAAGGGCAGGCAGATGCTGAAGAAATCAAGCAAAGGGCAGCACGTCTTTGCAAAGTTCATTTCATATGAATTCCCTTAAATCACTTGACTTACTGCATCCAGAAAACATTGAGTGATGACAGTTCTTCCTGCTGTGTGGATAAGGGCACTGCCAGGAAAGGTGCAGCTGACTTACCTAATCCCAAGGTTGGGACAGCAGTGGGTGATACATACCAGACCTGAAAGCTGTCAAGGCTGTGGAGGGAGAGCCAAGTGTGCAGCAGGTCCTAGGTTAGCCCTCAGCTTTGCTGTAGACTGTATATGGAAAAAGGGGTCCTCAACAACTGTTATGGCTTGAGAGTAAAAATTGTGACTTTCCTCATGTGTGCGGAAGGAATGATTCTAACAATAAAGAGGACAAAAATTTGCCTCAGCTGTGAAGCTCAGGCTGGAAGAAATGAGCTGAGAACTAGCATAGAATGAAGACACTTTGACCAGCGTAGTTTTCTATGAAGGCCACAGGACATTCTGTCTGAAGAGGAGAAATGACTGTCTTTCTTTGGCATTCATATCTTCCCACTTTCCCGAACTTCATGACCAGCTTCAGTAGTGATGTACCTTAGAAGAAACCAACTCATTCAGCTCCAAGTGGATGCTGTGTCCACAGTGCTGGGCTGGGACAGAAAATAGAATGGGCAATAGTGGCTGGGTATAAAAATTAAATCTTCAAAATAACTAGCTGATTTCTGTCTCTTCCATCCTTCCCATTGACCTATCTTGGCAGGATGCCCTATTGAAAGGTGCTTGTATGCCTACAGACACCTGGGAGAAGCACAGGAAGGGGTTAAGCTCTGACAACCTTCTTGAAAGGTTCAGGAAGAAATAAAACCAGGAACTTGAATTTTCTGTACTTTTCAATGAGGCTGCCTATCTGGAAGCCAAACCTATTTTTGGGGGGGTCAGTCATGGGGCTTCAACTCTAGGCCTGGGTGCCATCCTTGAGCTATTGAGCTCAAGTCTAGTGCTCTACCACTTGAGTCATAGTGCCACTTCCGGCCTTTTCTATTTATAGGTGCTGAGGAATGGAACCAAGGGCAAACACTCTACCGCTGAAGGTGTTCTCAGCCCCACCAAACATTTTTAATGTTGAAAACTGCCCCTTTCCAGCAGATGATGAGATTTTTTGCTCAACTACCTGAGGCTTTTCTGGTGAGCTGTTAAGGGGACATCCTCCATGATGGTGTCCTGCTCTACATGACTTGCTCGGAAGACCAGGGGTCCCCATGACCTGGCACCATGTGGAGAACGGTTTTCCTGGGTACATAACTTTACTTAATAAGATTTTCTGTTTCTTCTGCTCCTGCTCCTGGTATTATTGATGCTGTACTCAGTTACACAAAAGGCATGTCAATGTCCATGGTTAGAGCTCAAGTATACATTCTCTAGGTTTTTTTCAATGTGTGTGTTGTCCTGGGTATTGAATTCAAGGTCTGGGCACTATCCCTGAGCTTTTTTTTTTTTTTGGGTCCGGTCATGGGGCCTGAACTTTGGGCCTGGGCGCTGTCCCTCAGCTCTTCATCTCAAGGCTAGCGCTCTATCACTTGAGCCACAGCGCCACTTCCCGCTTTTTTCTTTTTTCTTATATGGTGCTGAGGAATCGAACCCAGGGCCTCTGGCATGCAAGGCATGTGCTCTACCACTGAGCCACCTTCCCAGCCCCTATCCCTGAGCTTTTGTGCTCTAGGCTAGTGCTCTTCCATTTGAGCCACAGCTCCATGCCTGGCTTTTTAATGGTTAATTGGAGATAAGAATCTCACAGATTTTCCTACCTACACTGACTTTGAACCTTGATCTTCAGACCTCAGCCTCCTGAGTAGCTAAGATTACAGGCCTTCAGTGCCTGACACTTCTCCAGATTTTCATAAAGCTCTAGAGTCAACACCAAGAACTTAAAAAAAGAGAGAACAAAGAAATAGAAAAGTAACTGGGACCCGGTGGCTCACACTTGTAATCCTAGCTACTCAGTGGGCTAAGATCTGAGGATTGAGGTTCAAAGCCAGCCTGGGCAGGAAAGGATGTGAAACTCTGATCTCCAATAAACCACCAGAAAACTGGAAGTGGCACTGTGGCTCAAGTGGTAAAGCACTAGCTTTGATCTGAAGAGCTGAGGGATAGTGCCCAGGCCCAGAGTTCAAGCCCCATGACTGCCAACAAAAATTCTGGAGGTGTGGCTCTGACTGAGTGCCTGCCTGGCAAGTGTAAGACTTTATGCCAAACCCTAATAATGCAACAATAACAATAAAGAAAACACAAAAAATACAAACCCAAAGTGGTTCTATGGTACTAACTTTGGAGATTCTGAATAGCAGGAGGCAAGCGTGACCTTTGCTGCCAGCTGGGCCTTTGCTGAGTTGCATGTGTCAAAAGAGGTGCTCGATCCTGGCATGACCCATGCAAGGAAGAAAAAGAGAGAAGTGAAATTCTGCCGAATGCTCAAGAAAATCCAGTCCATGTGTTTCCTTCTGGTACTGACAGTGTCCACTGCTGTAAGTCAAGACTATGATTCTCATTCAGAAAATGAAGGAAAATGGAGAACATGCCTTTAAATTTTCCTTGAAGACCCCTAGATCTGTGCAGAATAAATGCCACCAACTGGCCATAATGCCAATGAAGACAATCCTTATTCTTTGTTTTTTTTTGGGGGGGGGTCCGGTCATGGGGCCTGAACTCTGGGCCTGGGTGCTGTCCCTCAGCTCTTCAGCTCAATGCTAGCCCTCTACCACTTGAGCCACAGCGCCACTTCCGGCTTTTTTCTTTTTGCTTATGTGGTGCTGAGGAATCGAACCCAGGCCCTTGAGCATGAAAGGCAAGCGCTCTACCACTGAGCCACCTTCCCAGCCCGACAATCCTTATTCTTGAGGCTGGAGCTCTACTGTGGATACAACCTGTGTGAGGCGGGGTCATCATTACTCAAGGTCTGTCTCCAAATCCCAGGTCCCTTAAACTCCAGCTGAGAAATAGATATGCAAAGTAATTTCTCCTTGTTATGGTTACCTTTGGCCTAAACTATAGGAAGATATCATAGGGCTTTGTAGGAAAAAGACACCAAGGAAAAGGCAAGAGGGGGAGGAAAGGAAGGTCAGGATGAGTTCTGATGAGCTTCAAACTTTGTCTAGTTCAAATCATGAATCAGAATTCCTGCAGTAGATCTCTGGCTACCAAGAGTCAGGTTCTCAGGGCCAAAGCTTCTATGGGAGGTCTATAAGGCTATGAAGGTACACCCCTATGGTAGTCAGGTGCAGCCTCCTTTCTCAAGTGAGCTTCTGTGTCCTGCAGGTGGTAATAGAGCACCTAGCCCTAGCCCTTGCTTCTCCAGTGTCACTCTCTCTGCTCACAGGGAAGGGACAGAAACCTCTGCTTTGCAGGCTGGGTCAGTCATAGTAGTTTCTGCATGGCCCATTTGCAAGATGACACCCAGCTCCATCGTGGTCCTGATGCAGGGGCCGCAGGGAAGTGATGACACTGGAGAATTCCTTTCATGCTACCATTGCCTCTCTGGATACCAGTGCTGTGTTAGTCACACCTTTCATCCCTGTAATAAATACCAGAAGAACTACTTAAGGGAAAAAGCATTGACTTGTGTCCCTGGGTTCAGAGGTTCAGTTCACCATGGCTGAGTGTGGTACAGCTTCTCATCATGGTAATCAGGAAGCGAAGAAACTCTCATCTTGCTGGCTTGCTCCTTTTTCCCTTGTCTTCTTTCAGGGGTTCCAGTCCATTGGAAATTGCATCCCATACTCAACATGGGTCTGATTCCCTTAGTTACTCCTCCTCTCTGGAACACCTTCACCAACATACTCAGAGATGTATTTTACTAGTCTCTTAGACATCTCCCAATTTGACCACATGCTCAGTCAAGAATAACCAGCATAAACCCAGCCCTGGTGGCTCACGCCTTGTAATCCTAGCTACTCAGGAGGCTGAGATCTGAGGATCACAGTTCAAAGCCAGCCTGGGCAGGAAAGTGTGTGAGACTCTTATCTCCAATAAACCACTAGAAAACTGGAAGTGGTGCTGTGGCTCAAGCTCACCTTGAGCTGAAGAGGGCAGGGACAGCACCCAAGCCCAGAGTTCAAGCCTCACCACTGACAAAAAAAAAATCCTAGGAATACCACATTAATCAATCACAAACTGTGTACGTTGGGCAACATCTATCATTTCAGCTCCTCAAGAACAAGTGTAAGTAAGAGGCTCACAGTCCAGCCTGGCTCCTTTAAAAGGTAAAGACACTATTTGAGCAATAACAACGGTTAGGATAATGGATGAGAAAGGAAAAGGAAAAGGCCAGACTTGACTTCCATCAGGGTATTTATTGAGACACAGTGAGGGACAACAATCTTCCTGTGGGAATGGAGGTTGTGCAAGGAGTGGGGTTGGAGTTGGGCTTTTATTGGGTCTGAGCAAGGAGACGGAGGTTCTCAGAAAGGCTATACCCCAATGGAATGGAGAGAGCCAGGCTTACGTGGGATTGTCCTGCTCGCACATCAAGCACATTTGCACATCCCTGGGGTTTTGCCTGATGTCCGTTTGCACCTGGGATAATGTGGAGGGAAGGTTCAATCCTTCCACAACTACACAAAGCCCCAAAGTCTGGAAGCATGGCTCAAGGAAACTCTCTGCCTTGAAATCCAAACTCAATAGCACAAAAAATGCAAATGAAAAGGATTTACCGACTACCACTTTGACTTCCACCTAGTAGAGGGCAGCATTGCTCTTTGGTGTAAGAGTTCCTGTAAGCTGGGCTGCTGTCCACACAATTGAATTAGGTCCTTAGGACATGAGGCTTGCCATTCATGGTTTGTGCATGGGCACTTTTAATAGAAGGAGGGATCATTTCTCCCATGCAACATGGGTGCTACAGTTTGGCTACTTAACACGATCCATTTTTGTTCTGTCACCGTTTCTTGGGGTAAAGTCTGGACACAGTGAAGCTGGGTTCTGGTTTATGGTCCCACTGCAGCATCCTGAAGATGTTGTGATGTCAGTTTCAGCTGAGCCCTGACTAGGACTGCTCTACATCCAGCTTTAGCCAGGCTCTCTGTCACTGGATACTTCATCTTGGTGGAAGGCTGAGAACATGCGTTTCTTGCTTGCTATAAACCAGCCGTCACCACCCTCAGCTTCTAGAACCTTCTACATTTTCTGTCCATATGGCTTCTTCCTAATGGCCACATTCACTCAGAGGGAGCCGTGGGTCTTGGTGAATTGATGGGGAAGTTCTGTGCATCCCTTGAGGATCTTCTCAGCGAGTTGAATAGACAACATCTGTCTGCTCTCTGGTCTACCAGGACCTCATTATCAACACCACTACCCTCACCACACACCAATAGTCTCGTTTGGCTCTTGAAACCCTAAGCTAAACATAATAATAAAATCTTCTTGAGAATTTTCACATACCAAACAAACTATGACTGGATTTCAAGTCCAAGAACACATCAACAATTGCGGACATACACAAATGGTCCAACAGCATAACATATCCCTAGCTGATAGGTGAAAAATCAGGATCATAGGCGTCTTTTCAGGATTGGGCTTTTCAGGAACAGGACTTTTCTAGACTAATCCTATCAACTGTGTGTGGAAAACAACTATATCAAGAATGGATGGAAGGATAAAGGATGAACAAATGCAGCAGTGGAACTCACTAGAGACTAGGCTGAAAATGAACTATACAGCTTGTGGTTTGAGATGGGAGGGAAAAACTGGAAGAGAGCGAGAGAAGGGGGCGGACATTGTCCAAAAGGAAATATACGCTTTACCTGACTTCCATAACTGTAACCCCTCTACACATCACCTTTATAATAATAATAAAATAACAACAACAACAACAATAATAATAAAAGAATGGCATCATTTTCCAACCTCAGAAAATTCCTCAGAGTGAGGCTCACAAGTGGAAGAAATGGGTGATGGCAGGGACATCAGAAAGGACACTGGGCTTTGAGGGACATAGTGAGGAACTTAAACTTTAACCTGAATTTGTGGAAAATTTTAGTGTTTTCAGACAGTGAGGCAACTGAATTTGGTTTATACCTCACAGAAGATGTCCTGGAAGAGGGAGGAACACATTCAAATGCTGAAACTGTCTTCCAGATGCCCTGTTGACCCTCTCAGATGCAAAAAATCATGCAAACACAATTTTTAAAGAAGGAAACACAACACACAGTAGAATGGAATGAAGCCTAAAGGTGGAAAGGCAGAGATGGCATTTAGGCCTTATTCTGGAAGAAGAAAGAGCCTCCTCAGCATGGGGAGGGGGGGGTGCCCAAATTAGATGAAGGAAAGAAGACACAGAGGTCAAAGGGCCCACGTAGACTGGAGGATGGGAAGGCTAGCAATGCACACTGGATCCCGACAGCCTGGCTTCACCTGAAGGGTTGGTACTCATTGACTGACCTTGGACAGATAGTCTACCATGACATTGCTGCTCACGTCACTTGTTACGATGAAGATCAAATGAAGCAAAGTAGCTAAATCACTAAAAAAAAAAAAAGAAAGAAAGGAAAAGAGAAAAGGCAGCCAGAATACAGAGCTACTGCCCTGAGGACAGAGGTCTGCTCCTCACTAGGTAGACAAGTCCATCAACTCTAATCCCTGTACGCAGCCTCTGCCAGCCCAGTTCTGTGTGAATGGTGCCACCTTGTGGTGAAGCTGGTAACAGATTAGGGCCTGGAAGGGTTAGAAAGCCTGTCGGCCTCAGTGAAGAGGCTGAATGGCTGCTTAGTCCTTTCCTCTATTACTTTACTCTGACTGCCCGAACACATGATCACAAACGGAAAGACCCCACAATCATAGTCTCTCATATGACCTAGGATGTATCTCTAGGGGTGCACTTCTGGAGCTTTTAAAAGAGAGATGTGCACGCTCACTTTCTCCAGCTTCAACAATAACTTCCCCCCCGCCCCACTCCGCCCTGAACCCCCATGGCTTCTTTTCAAATCAGCAGTGCTTTCTTTCCTCTTGACCTCAGCTTCTGTGCTCACATCTCTGATAAGTGTGACCCTCCTGTAAGAAATCTTGTGATGAAAATGAATTATGTAACTTGTGGGCAGGGTTGGGAGAAGGTAACTGGGGGAAAGCAAAGGAAAGGGTGACATTGTCCAATAACACCCCAAATAAACTCATGACCTGACTTATGAAATGGTAGCCCCTCTGTACAACAATAATAATAAAATTACATATACATACATATATACATATATATATATATATATAGAGAGAGAGAGAGAGACAGAGACAGAGACAGAGAGAGACCATGGGGCCTGAACTCTGGGCCTGGGCACTGTCCCTCAGCTTTTCAGCTCAAGGCTAACACTCTATCACATGAGCCACAGAGCCACTTCCGGCTTCTTCTGCTTATGCCGTGCTGAGGAATCGAACCCAGGGCCTCATGCATGCAAGGCAAGCACTCTACCACTGAGCCACCTTCCTAGCCCAATAAAAATTATGGGTCTATGCACTCTCAAATAATGACAACGTTCTTGTAGACCAAACATATCAAACATTGGTCTTCTGGCCTGCTTTTCATTTTTCCTTGGGGGTTTCTTGAGATAAGGTTTTATTATGTAGTCCAGATTGGCTTCAAAATGAAGATCGTCCTGACTTTCACTGCTGAATTCTGGAAATGCAGGTTTTGGGCACTGCTACTATCTATGTGTGTGTGTGTGTGTGTGTGTGTGCGTGCGTGCGTGCGCACACGCACACGCCAGTCCTGGGACTTGAACTAAGGGCCTGGATGCCATCCTTGAGTTTTTTTTTTTTTTTTGACTTGAGTCACAGCCATATCCAGTTTTCTGGTGGTTAACTGGAGATAAGAGTCACACAGATTTTCCTGCCTGGGCTAGCTTCGAACTGCGATCCACAGATCTTAGCCTCCTGAGTAACTAGAATTACAGGCATAAGCCACTGGCACTTGGCTTGTCTTTTGCTTTTTATGGTCAACACACTTACAACCCATTAGATGGGAGGTGCTATCCTGAATCCTGTATAATTCCATAATCTAATCTAGAATAAAATTAAAGATCTTAGGTCTATGTGGCTTTCTCCATGATCCTCCTGGCTTACAGAGAAACAATCAAAGAAGAGTTTTCTTAAGGATGTAGGTGCTGTATTCTCTCATAAATGCACTTCTAGTTGTGTGTGGGGGCAGAGGGATTGGTAATGCAGGGTTTTGAAAGTGAAATAGAGTCCAATAGTAGCATATCAACACCCCCTTAGATTCTGTCCACACAAGAGTAGAAATGTGAGCAGGTATGTCAAACTCATTAAACATAGGGTGGACTTGGGTACAAGTTTAAGTCTACAGTGCCCCACTTGGTGTACTAAAAATGTATGTTGGTTCTCTGCTGCTATACAAAAGTCATCATCATTTTTGCAGTGGAAAGGCACAAAAATATATTATCTAACAGGGGTAGGGACTCTGGCATCAGTCTTGCCAAGTGCCTTTGGCTGAATGTCTGACTGGATTCAAGAGTAAACTGCTGTTATCTCCAGTATTTGCTCAAGGAGGTCCAGGTTTCCAGGCTACTCCTGGGGCTGTTGATAGGTGTCAGGAAGTTCACAAGGAACATAGTGCTTATCACAATACAGTTCCACAATGAACAATCTGGGTGATTAATTAATCACTCCTTCCCAGTGCACATGGGTATCAGAACCGGCATGGAAAGCATAATGGAGGCTATTGATGAAGGTGCCGAGATAAGAGATGACAACGCTCACTGTTCAGGAGAACCTGCTGCTCTCTCTCACAGTGGGCACCATGTCACTAGCCACCTGCATTCCTTCAGGGTCACCAAGAAAGGGCCCTGTCCACTTCTCAGAAGTGTACACAGAACATAGGGATGGGGTGGATGCTATGATGTCTATGATTAAGAACCACAAATAGGGGCTGGGAAGGTGGCTCAGTGGCAGAGCACTTGCCTTGCATGTATGAGGCCCTGGGTTCGATTCCTCAGCACCACATAAACAGAAAAAGCCAGAAGTGGCGTTGTGGCTCAAGTGGTAGAGTGCTAGCCTTGAGCTGAAGAGCTGAGGGACAGCGCCCAGGCCCAGAGTTCAGGCCCCATGACGAAATAAAAGAACCCAAAATAGGATGCAGCAGACAGCAAAAGTTTCCACTCAGGACACTGAGCTTGGCACACAAGGGACTCTTCAGGACTCTCAGGATCCAAGCTTATCTTTATCCCTCCAAGTGGGAGTTGAAAGGCTACCTTTCCTAAGATCACTGCTTTGTCCCTCTTCATAGGACACTTTTGTCTGAGCAGTAGCTAGCTTCCACGAAGAGACCAACCCGAGAGTGAGAGGGAAAAGAAAGAAAGAGGACCCCAGACAGAAGCGACAACTCATTAGATTTGCCCCAATTCTCTCCTTTGCTTCCCGTGACTGAAAAGTATTTCAGTGCAGATTAACATATATGTGTGTATCCAGGGGCTGGGAAGGTGGCTCAGTGGTAGAGTGCTTGCCTTGCATGCCTGAGGCCCTGAGTTCAATTTCTCAGCACCACATAAGCAAAAAGAAAAAAGCTGGAAGTGGCGCTGTGGCTCAAGTGGTAGAGTGCTAGCCTTGAGCTGAAGAGCTGAGGGACAGTGC
>NW_012267222.1:8283426-8287322 GCF_000151885.1 Dipodomys ordii | reverse complement strand
GTTCGATTCCTCAGCACCACATAAGCAGAAAAAAAAGCTGGAAGTGGCGCTGTGGCTCAAGTGGTAGAGTGCTAGCCTTGAGCTGAAGAGCTGAGGGACAGTGCCCAGGCTCAGAGTTCAGGCCCAATAACCGGATTCCCCCCCCCAAAAAAACCATATATGTATGTATCCAGTCGTGTGTTGTTAGACCCTTGTGTCATTCCCACCTTTGGTATTGGGAATACATGCATGTAGAACACTGATGGTGCTTGTCTTTCCCTTCTATTGAGTATGTATCTATGAGTGGCATTGTTGGGTCTGCATGGAGCTTTGAGGGGGAAATGCCAAATCAAAGCAGGTTTTTAAGACTGAAGAGTTTATGGTACTCCCTTTCATAAGAACCTCAAGGATTACCCAGCACATGGAATAAAATCCAAATACCTCACAATGAACCGCAGCCCCCTCCTAAACCCTCCCCATCCCCCATGATCCCTTGCTTTTCCCCCACTCAGTTTTCATCAGTCACACAGATCCTGCTGGGTCACTAACCCACCTTCCTTCTCCTCCTTCAGAAGCATTAGGCTGCCAAAGGAGCTCAGTGTACACACAGAATCAGGCTTCAGATTCCCACTTGAATTCCACCCTGCAAGGGAAGTTTTCTAAGAACTGTGTCAAAGGTTTGTGTCTTCCAAAGACCCTTCTTGAAACACTCTACCCATTTTTTCCTATAGCATGCAATATAATCTACATTTCAGTTATAAGCTATATATTCTGCCCAAAAAAACCCTAGTATTAGTTTGTTGAAATGGCTTGAACAGCAGAAATATGTTCTCCAACAAATCTGGGACTGCAGTGTGAAATGCAAGAAGCTACAGATCCAGGCTCTAGCTGAAGCTCTAGTTAGAACCCCGTCTTTCTCTTGTAACCCCTCATGGTGCATGCTGAATCTTGTGGCAAAGTCTCTCTGCTCGCTGGATGCTGGTGGCTCATGCCTATAATACTAGCTACTGAGGAGGCTGAGATCTGAGGATCACAGTTCGAAGCCAGCCCAGGCAGAAAAGGATGTGAGACTTTTCTCTCTAGCAAACCACTCAGAAAACTGGAAGTAGCACTGTGGCTCAAGTGGTTGAGCTGAAGAACAAAGGGACAGCACCCAGGCCCAGAGTTCAAGCCCCATGACTGACAAAAAGTCTCTCTGCTCTGCCTTCATCTTCATGTGCCTTCTTCCCTGAGTTTAGGTCTTCTCCTCTTCTGAGGCCATTCACCATTGGCTATATCCACAGCTATCACTGAGGATCATTAATTCACCTCATTACATGTGAGAAGAAATGATCTCAACAATGATGATCTTCTGTAGTGCTGTGATTTCAGCATACTTAAAGCCCCATGGGCAGATGTCTATCTGCTCATCCTTCTACCCATGATACCTGAGAATGTGCTTGGTATTGGGCAGATGCTTCTTCATTGGGATCCATGCAAGAACTTAAAGACTGAGATGGTTTGTTTCTTTCTTTTCTTCCTGTTTTTCTGTCTCCAGTGCAGTGAACCCTCATACCAGAGTGGGAAAAAATGGTTATTTTTTCTGGGGATTGAACCATAAGTTTCATGTGTGTATTCACTCTCCCAAGAACCACATTACCAGCTCCAGATTGTTTTAAAATATAGTCAATTAACATAGACAATTTGAGGTTCAATAAGCCACCAAACCAGAAAATGATTGCCATCAAAAATATATGCTTATATTCACAGGATCCCAAGGAGGGGCACAGACAAGTTGGGCACCCAAAGGAAGAAGAGTCAGAAGATAGAAGGACAAGGAGAATGATAGATAGGCCCCTTCATTGTGTTTCCACATGAAGAAATGCTCAAAGCTTAGTCACCAGCCTCAGGAGTGACTTGTTAGGAACACATAATAAACCCTGAAGCTGTCCTGATTCTCTGATGCTTGACCAGAGTACAGTCATGACAGCCTGGTGTCAAGAAGCCGTAACTGTGGTGGCTGAGGGAGGGGACTCTGTATTACTTGGCTTGTTGATGAAAAGGTGGCTCAGTGGTAGAGTACTTGCCTTGCACGCATGAGGCCCTGGGTTCGATTCTTCAGCACCACATAAGCAAAAAGAAAAAAGCCGGAAAGTGGCGCTGTGGCTCAAGTGGTAGAGTGCTAGCCTTGAGCTGAAGAGCTGAGGGACAGCGCCCAGGCCCAGAGTTCAGGCCTCATGACCGGACCCCCCCAAAAAAAGAAAAGAAAAGAAAAGTACACTCACAGGAGAGTTGTATACTGTCTCTCAGAATTGGCTCAACCTCTTAGTGACAATACCTAATAGACATCAAAGCATGCAAGCGTACAAAATAAAACAGCTAGCTAGCACAAGGAGTAAATGTGAGGCAGATTTTATAATACGGGGTAGATCTGGATAGTGACTAGAGGTAGGAGCAAAATGATCATATCTTTCTTCTGATTTTATAACCCATACGAACTGCATGCTTTCTGAATGTGTCAGTGTTATGGATGAGGACTAGAATCCTTTCCCAGAAATGTCTGTCTTTCCTCTTCTAACCTTGCTGGTGACAATCAGGGTGATGCAGTAATCACACCCATGGGGCTAAGCTTGTGCAGGTAAGTATCTGATGCAATCACTTTCAAGGAGGATGATTTCAATGTGCCAAAGCCTCTGTCTGTGAGGACAGCAGGACCCTGGAGGTAAAGGCAAGTTATAAGGTATCTGGGTCTGTGGGCATGCCAGTTGCCTGAGGTCTTTCCCAAGTGACAGGCTTTCCTCAGCTCACCCTGAAGGAAGAAGAGTTCCATGCTTTACTAATAATCCTTTGCTTTACAATATCCTTAACTTTGGTGAATGCATTCTTGTCTGAGGATCAGTTTTGTGGGTTCATGCAGATTATCTCTCTCTCTCTTTGTTTTGTTTTGCTGGTTGTGGGGCCTGAACTCTGGGCCTGGGCACTGTCCCTCAGCTCTTCAGCTCAAGGCTAGCGCCCTACCACTTGAACCACAGAACCACTTCCAATTTTTTTCTGCTTATGTGGTGCTGAGGAATTGAACCCAGAGCCTCATGCATGTGAGGCAAGCAGTCTACCACTGAGCCACCTTCCCAGCCCTCACTCTGTCTCTCTGTCTCTCTCTCTCTCTGTTGGTCATGAGGCTTGAACTCAGCCTGGCTCTGTCTCTTAAGCTCTTCAGCTCAAGGCTAGCGCTCTGCCATGTGAGCCATAGCTCAAGCAACTCTACCACTGAGCCACCTTCCCAGCCCCCAGATTATCTCTTTACTATTGACATTCCTCTTACCATCAGCCACCCAAGGAAGTTCCAGATTCTGTGTGAGGTTCTCTACCTGACAGTGACATGGGTACATTTTAGATGGTGTTGTGCTGCAATGTTGAGAACCCGAGCTTCTTGAGAGCATTTTGCAAAAACCACATAGTCTAATGGGGTACTGGCTTATGCTCATTGGTCAGTGATGATATACCAGTCATTGTGCTGGTGTGTTAAGGAGGACAATGGAAAGTGCAGTGGCCATGGAATCAGCTCTGGTTATATGTTCATGGAGCCATGGTTTTGGATTCACTGTCTGTGCAATGCAGACACCACAAATTGCTTTTTAAATATAACTGGCATTTCACTGTGTTGTAGTTTCTATGGGTCAGAGGTTTGGACACAACTTAGCTGGGTTCTAGCTTATGGATAATCCTATAGGCCCATGAAGAAGATGTTAGAACTTCAGTCTCATCTAATGCTCAACTAGTAATGGTCAAAATCCAGTTTTATTCAATAATTTAGGCAGAGTACTTTTGGGTTAAAGGCTGAGGACATGTGTTTCTTGGTCATTACTGATCAGATATCACCACTCCCAACATCCAGAACCCACTAATATCTTCCTCCCTCCCTCCCTCCCTCCCTCCCT
>NW_012267222.1:8249101-8283376 GCF_000151885.1 Dipodomys ordii | reverse complement strand
CTCCCTCCCTCCCTTCCTTCCTTCCTTCCTTCTTTCCTTCCTTCCTTCCTTCCTTTTTCTTTTTCTTTATTTGGTTTTGGGGGCTTGAACTCAGGGCCTGGGAACTGTCCCTGAGCTGCTTCTGATCAAGGCTAGCACTCTATCACTTAAGCCACAGCTCCACTTCTGACTTTTTTCTGTTTATGTGATACTGAGGAATGGAACCCAGGGCTTCATGCATGCTAGGCAAGCACTCTACCACTAGGCCACATTCCTGGCCCCTTATATCTTCTTTACATGTGGCCTTCTCCAAATAGCTGCTTCTCTTCTTAAACCAGCAAGGGAGGGACAAACTAAGGTGGTCTTCAGAATCTACTGTGATGAAATCATGAACATGTAATCACATACATGTCATATTTACCCCGTCACAAGCAAGTCACAGGAGATCACACAAGGATATAAACAGCTTGGTCCACCTTCTTTCTTTCTTTTTTTGGGTCTGGTCGTGGGGCCTGAACTCTGAGCCTGGGCGCTGTCCCTCAGCTCTTCAGCTCCAGGCTAGCACTCTACCACTTGAGCCACAGTGCCACTTCCAGCTTTTTCCTTTTTGCTTATGTGGTACTGAGGAATCGAACCCAGGGCCTCAGGCATACAAGACAAGCGCTCTACCATTGAGCCAACTTCCCAGCCCTTGGTCCACCTTAGAATCTACCCTACTCTGTAGCCATACCAGAAGGTGATGGGAAAAGAAGCCAAGTCTACTTCTCAGTTTACAAAGCAGAGAATGGCCCACATCTATGGGCTCACCCTTTAGAACTGGTGACAGCTACTTATCTAAGATGAATTCCTCTCATCTTGTCTAGCTATCTCTGCATACATACCACATTGCTCCCATCTGGCCACATCCCCAGTGAGGAACTCTGTGCTTTCTCTGGAGTGTTTTCCAGCCTATTTTCAGAATAGCATCTTTCTGCCCTCCTGTCAGAGTCCCTTCTCAACCAAAGCACTGCGATAGCAGTCCCCATTTTGCTGAGAAATGCTAGATGAAGTATGCTCTATTACCCATATGGCTATTAAGTATTTATCACAATGGATTCTCTGGATGGATTTTCACCTGGGAAAATCATCAGGTCAGTCTATGAAGAACCACACATATGACTGCTTTCCAGTCCAGATACACTGGGAAGTCAATGTTCCATGGGCGTCCTGCATCTCTTCCTCCTATGTTGTTCTTCCGGGTCATATATGAGCAGCTATAATTCTGCTCCAGCTACTCTTTGGTGCTTGGATGTTTTACATATCCATCTGTAAACCAAGACTGGGCTCTGTCTTCCTCCTTTGCCTGGTTCTAACCAAGTCTTCAGGAAGCTATGGGCATGAAAGTAGAGTTAATGAACAGGCATTATAATGAAGGAGTCCAGGCAACCTGTTCTTGCAAATCACATTTTCTCTTCAGATCTGCCTCAGCTGAGTGTCTTATTTATCACTATCAGTGATGACAGATTGCTGCTGTACATGCCTTGTACATGACCAAGTGGGTCGTCAGGAAGAACCAGGTTTATGATGGAAAGTTCAGCATGACTAAGGCCTGAATGTGTCCCCAAAAAGTGTATTCTGATCATTCATGACAAAGCAGTGAGACTCTACCAAGATTGGGCAGTGAAACAGAGCCGGTTCTCAAAAGGAGAATGTTTCTTTGCCTAAGAAGGAGATAAATTTGCTTCCAAATCTTATACTTCTGTATTACTATTTTTTAAACCAGATTCTCAGGTCACAGCTCAGGCTCCAGGACTTCACTGATGTTTGGTTAGAGACATCACTGCTTATAGAACAACACAGTGCACCTATTATCAAACTCGGAAAGAATTCTAAATCTTCCTCCCCTCTCACCTTTGTATCATATTTGATATACAGGCTATCACTGAATGAAACATTGTTTCACTCACCTGGGGAAGACCCAGAGTAAGGTCAAATAGTAGAATGCATTTATTCCCCAAGGTGATCTCTCGGGGACAGGGGCACAGTGTGATGGTTTACATACAGCCCTCTGATCCTCAAAGAAAGAATCTATCCACTCGTCAGAAGGACACATGAGCAGAAGAGTTGACAAGGTGCAATATGAGTAAGAACCATCTGCTTGTAGCAGAACAAAAACTTCCATATAAGACAATGGCCTTAGCAGAGGTTTTGTGAGATCGTTTCCTCTGGGTAGGAAATTGTCTCTGGACCATGCCTATCCTGGGTATTGAAAGGCTACTTTTCCAGCGATCTCTGTTTTATAACTCTTCATAAGACACACATCTGAATAGCTGGCTTACTTGGAGAGACTGACCAGGGAGAAACAGGAGAAAGAAAGACCCAACCCTACAGTCAGAAGCCCCATTGTCTGTTCATAGAAGCCATACCTTAGCTTTGGAAGTGGCGTGCCAATGAGATTTGCCCAGATTCTCCTCCTTGCTTCTGGAGCGGCATTACATTTCAATGCATGCACGAACACATTCGTTTATCCGCGTGTGTGCTGATAGACCCACTTGTCATACCCACTTTTAGGTATTGGGGGGTAATACCTCTGTGAACACTAAAGAACAGGGTCTACCTCAGTCCCTGTCTCCCCCCAGTGTGGGTACACAACTAGGAGCCCCATTGCTGGGTCATGGAGTGGTTTTATGTGGAACTTTTGGAGGAAATGCCCAATGGAAGTAATTTTAAAAGCGCAAGTCAACTCGTGCTATTGCGCTGCACAAAGACCTCAATCTTCCCCCAGCACTTGGAAAGAAATCCAAGTATCTTGCCTAGAAGCACAGTGAGGCCTGGTTCTTCCCCCATCCCCTGCCACCCCTTCCTCCTTTTCTCCTCACTTGGCATTGTAGCCATCCACGGCCAAGAAGACATGTAGGAAGAGTTGAAGACGTTGCTCACTCTCCAGACATTTGTGACACATCACCCACTTGCCTATGAATGACGATGGCTCCAGACTCCTTCCCCACAAAAGGCATGATGTTTGGGACCCTCCACTGCAAAGTTCCTTCCTGGGGCAGATCCCTTGATCCTCTTTCAATTCTAATAAGCCTATCTTATCTCAAGTCCTGTTCGGTTGGTTGTTTTTTCTTTTTTTTTTTCATTCCCTATTTTGCTACTCTGTGTCCAGGGTGATAGGAGAAGAACTAAGTAAGGGCATAGTTATTAGATATTTTGCAGTGCCCTTTTGTTCTGGATATTTCATGCTTACAACTCACCATCCGTATGAAGTCAATTCATGCCCCAGTTCTGGATGGGGATCTTTTCCAGACACGGAGGAACAAACCCCTTCTACAAGCCCATGTATTCTACTGTGCCTGGCTCAGCCTCACCTGTTTGGTTCCAATCTGTCTTGTTCACTTCAAAAAGTGACCACCAAAGCCATGGGAAAGGACATCCATGCTGATTCCAGGTCTGCAGGAAGATCTTCTCATCCTGGAGGTGGTTTCATTTGATCATCGTCCATAAATGTCAAGAGAAAGTTCCAAAAGATAGCACTAGAATTCTGTCTCCTGCCTCTTAGCACAATGCTGTTGCTTGGGTAGGAAACATCACTTCTCTATGCTTCAGTGTTCACTGTGCCTTTTCTGTACCTCCTTGAATCGAAGAATACCCCATTATTTGTATATAGGCTTCTCAGTTCCTACCAGGACATCCATAGGTTTCTGGATCCTTCAATCAATCTCCCTCAGTTACCTGTGCAAAGAACTTTATTCCAACAGTGGTTACCTACAACAATTCCAGGTCACCCACCTTAAAACAAGCACCATTTGGTACACAGCAAACTTCATGGGACAAGTGTTGACCTGAAAATCCATCCCGGGGGCCCCAATGTCTCAAAATGTGCTTGGTGTTGAGTAGTTCATCTTTACTGTTATCTGCACAAGAATTTACTCAAAGATGAGATTGGTTATCCCTGTCTTTGCTTAGTCTGTTCTGTCTCCAGTGGAGGATTCTCAGCAGAGGATCAAAATATGCTGTCTGTTGCTGTTGCTGGGAATTGAACAAAGAGCTCTATACGTGCATGCACTCTACCCTTGGGCCACATTCCACCAGCAACTTAGTTTATTACTAGAAAATTTGAGATTCAATAAGGCCACCAGTTCAAAAGATGATTTACACTGAAAATATAACTTATCCAGGTGCTGGTGGCTCATGCTTATAATTCTAACTACTCAGGAGGCTGAGATCTAAGGATCGAGGTTCAAAGACAGACCAGGCAGGAAAGTCAGTGAGACTCTTATCTCCAATTAACCACCAGAAAACCAGAAGTGGCCCTGTGGCTCAAGTGGTAGAGTGCTTGCCTTGAGCTGAAGAGCTCAGGGACAGCGCCCAGGCCCAGAGTTCAAACCCCCTGACCTACAAAATAAAATAAAATAAAATGAAAATATAACCTACTTCTCACTGTTCCCATGAAGGGTACAATCACACTAGGGCCAACGTACTGACAGTGAAGTAATGACTGCTAAGGAAGAAAGCTAGGAAACAACATACACAGAAATTTCTATGGTGTTTCCCCAGGAAGACAAAAGCAAGGCTGAGTCACCAGCTTCCCAACTGGGTGGCTGAGATGATTTCAGTGCACTCTGGGGAAAAAGTGTTGCACTTGATTGTCTCTTCCCTTTATAGGGTAGTCATGGCAGGTAGATAGAGACTTGTCATTGAGAGGCCAAGAATGTTGGTGGTTGAGGATGTGGATTCTGCATTTCTTAGATTATATGTGAAAAGTGTACTCACAAGAGAATTATTTGCTTTCTCTCAACATTGTTAACCTTGGAAATTGCTGTGTCTATTAAAACAACCAGGCCACACATGTCAAATCATGAAACTATAGAAAATAAGAGAGATGGCAGATATACTCGTTATGAAGCTTATTTTTAGCCTTTGAACATGTCAGACTAGGGGATGGGTAGGTAGTGGCTTTTCTTCCTCTTTTACTTTGGCACAGACACAGCTTTGCTAATCCCTGATTTTCCAACTGAGGAGAGACACAGGGCTCCTGAGAGGACTTCCTCAATGTTTTCCCAATCTCTAAGCAGCTTGGCCATGACTTGGCATCAACTCCCAGGAGTCCTTTAGCCACAACCTGCCCCTTTCCTAGCCAGACTGATGAATATTTAGGTAGTGTGATAAGACACAGCCTCATGTTGGGTTAAAACCTATTCAGTTGAGAATCGGATGCAATCACTTGCATTGAAGATGATTTCCATGTGCCAAAACCTCTACCGGCAGTGGAGAATCAGATCCTGCAAGTTATAAAGTGCCTGGGTCTGTGGGGAAGAGATATTCTGAAGACCTTTTCCAGGTGGCAGGAGTTCCTCTGCCTACTCTGAAGGAAGAAAGGTGCCATGATTGCTTTTCTGGTGCTCCTTCTCCCTGCTGGAGTTCTGGGGGTCAGCTTGTGGTTTTTAGTGGAAGATCTGCTGATTATTGATGTTCCTCCTGCTATCAGCCACAGAGTGATGTTTCGGATTTTGTGCCTTGCCTTCAACCAGATAATAAAATGGGTAAATATTATCTTTTAATGATTAAGTCTTGCTGGAGTGCTGAGAACCTGAATATTGGGAGATCATTCTGTGAAAAGACATGTGCTTTTATAATTTAGTTAGAGTTCATTGGCCAGTAGAGTGGCCATTCAATGAGCTCCTGGACAGACAGGGAACATAAGAAATTCAGAGAGTAGGTTTCTCATGAGAAAGAATCTGTAATCTTTATGTGTTAGACAGAGTTGAAGTAGTACCTGGTGGCCCTGTCTGTACAGGGTAGCATGAGTCAGTACCCAGTTGGTGAACTACTTCCTGTTATTCGTTTCAGTTGGATGAGTGAGGCTCTAATTTGCTGAGATGTCTTAGAGTTTGCAGTTGTTGGTCCGTTTGGAATGGTTGGAACCAAGGGGCATGAACCACAGCCCTGAATTTTAACATCTGCCAGGCAAGAGTTGCTGCAGTGAAAAATGGGTCTTTCATAACATCAGGAAGGATAAAAATGTCTTCTGTGACCTAATAGTGTTTGTTCTGGAGCTCTGCAACTTATATCAACAAGAGACAGAATAGTGAGACTAATTGCATATGATATGTCTATCATCATATGCAATTATATGTATGTATGTATGTATTCTTATATAGTGCAAGGACTAGAGCTTGAACTCAGGGTCTCACATTCTTACTCAGCTTCCTTGATCATGGCTAGTGCTCTATCACATGAGCCATCCCCCCATTTATTATTTTCTGGCTAATCTCAGACTTTTCTGCCCAGGCCGCCTTCCAACTGTGATCCTCTGCCTCTTTTGTAATTAAGATTATAGACATAAACCTCTACTGCCCAAATAACATTAATAATTTAATTTGGTACATAGATATTTTGTTCAAACCCTAGAAAGAAGTTAGGCCTGAGAGACCAAATGCTGTCATCAAAACAGTAATGGCAAAAAGACGTAGACAAGACAGTGTGGAAGAAGGATACAGTTTGGTAGCAGAAAACTATGAGAATGTAGCAGAAACTGACATGGAGGATACTTGTATAAGATCAAATTGTCTACTCCCAATGCAGTCCATGCATGGAGGAAAGTCCATATTGTTTTACTCTGCTATTGCTGTGCAGGTATGGTAGGTGCTCTTAGACAGAATGGGGACCATGTCAGGTCTTGAGCACCCTTTATGTCTCTGGTGTCCTGCAAGGAGTTGGGAGGCCACACAGCAGGGCCACAGTGATGCTGAACTGTGGTGAGGAGTAACCAGCCAAACTTGTCAATTCAGTTCCAGCCTCAGCTGGTCAGAGAGCAAACTGCTTCCAATGTGAGGTGTCAGTGGTAATCTAATGTTATGATGGACCGAGCCATACTATTGGCCTGCATCCGGGTGATGGCTTCCTCACACAGGGTCACACTGTTCCTGTTAAGAGCAAAACAGATGACAAGGAAGTCATGAGAAAGGGCAGCCAGTCACTTCCCAGACAGCATCGAATAGTGGTGATTAATTCTGGGGGAAGGGAGCATTGCTAGGACTCACCTCAAGGATGGAGCAACAAGGGGGGATTTCACACAGCCTCAGAGCTGCCAAGGCTGTGGAGAGAGGGAGGCCTCTGCCATAAGTCTCTGGTTCACTCTCAACTTTGCATGGACTGTGTGTGGAGGAAGAGGCCCCCAGCAGTCCAAAGGTGGCTCTGAGACCAAAACTAATAGCTTTCCTCACATGTATGTGCAATGGATGGATCGAGCACTAAATGAAAGCACTCATGTACCTCAGGAGTAAGGAAGGGATAGGCTGGGAGAAACGAGTGAAGACTCAGAATAGAAACAAAGCAACAAGGCCAGGGGCGCTTTCAAGGGAGACCGTGGGAAATTCTGATTTTGCATTTATACCTTCCCACTTCTCGGAGTCAGCTTCAATATTTATGTTCCTTGTGGAAAGACAACTCAGTCACATCAGAACCGGAGCCATGCCCACACCGATGTTCTGGGACTGACACCAGAATGGTTGGTGGGAATTGAGTCTTGAAAACGGACAACTAGATCTTGTCTCCATCTCTCATCCAGGGGCTTTTATTGGAGAAGCTGAGAATTTGCTCCATGCCTCGCTTAATCCAATTTTTACTTGATCTACACCCTAAAATGAATGACCCTAAAACGATGGTGACCGATATGCGATTTGGAACAATTCAGGTAAGGCTGTATCAGCCCAAGGGTACATCCTCCGGCCTCAGGCGAGGCATAATCTTCTACCATGGAGGAGGCACGGTGATGGGCAGTATTGGTAAGGAGTTTTCCTGGAATGTTGGATGTGGGAGATGAAGGGTCTTATTACCCCTCAGCCTCATGCCCAGACGATACCTGAGGATCTCTTGGGAGATGGCAAATCAAGTGGCAGTGGAGTTTGGTGTGGAGATGCTAGTAAGAGGCTAAGGGACACCTCAGTGGATAGAATGACAACCTCTTGGCAATATTCTTCACACTATCATCTCTTAGTCCATCTAAGAGACCTGAGACGTCCCAATGAGGCTGCCGACTCTTTCCTTCTTTCCATTATAGCCTTTGTCCTCTGACTCAGAGAACTTGAACTAATCATAATGTCCTCCCCAGCCACACCTATTTCTGCATTGAAGTGATATATGAACTTATTAATACTCCTCCTTTTAGCTAAAACTCCTTAGTGTTGGCTTTCAAATGCCTGAACCTTCTAGATCCTCAGTTGCCTCTATTGTGAAATAAACATTGAAGAAGATGAACCTCATGGTCGCCTTGAGCTATGACACGTGGTAAACGGTAGATATCTGGCTTTGCCTGTGCAGCACCGCACCGTGCTGGTTCAGAGGAGACAGGGCCGTCTGCTACCCACAGGCCTACAGCAGCACCTGTTGTTAGTGGGGCTGTGGTGAGAAGTGTTGGGCCCCCATCATGACACACACTTGTTCTTGTCTTGTAGATTTGTACCACAACACATGCAATTTCCTGGCCCAGAAGACGAACTCAGTGCTGCTCTCAGTTGGGTAAGTTTCCCAAGAGATGGGGGAGTAGCAGACTTATCAGTCCAGGATGGTTGTGGACAAGAGAGCAGATGCCCTTTGATACATTCACTCCCAGACAGAGAAAAAGGTAGCACCAGGACATCGGAAGCATGGAATAAGATACTCCTAACAGCTGGCATTATGGCTCACTCCTGTAATCCTAGTTAATCAGGGGGCTGAGGTTTGAGCTTTGTAGTTTAAAGTGAGCTCAGGCAGGACAATCTGAGACCCTTACCTCCCATAACCATGGAAACAAACAAACAAAACAAAACATGCCCCAACCAAACTGGAAGTAGAGCTGTGACTCAATCGGTAGAGAACTAGCAAGAGCTCAGGGATAGCACCTAGCACCTAGGCCCTGAGTTCAAGCCCCAGAGTTATAGGACTGGCAAACACACACACACACACACACACACACACACACACACACACACACACGGATGACCATCACTAATCAGCAAGGAGGAGCAGTGGTAAAGACAAGATTACATACTTTGACTTTATTCACTTTTCATCACTTTAACAACTGCAAAGAAAACTTCTTAAAGGAGGAAGGATTTTTGTATTAACTGATTTGGAGGTTTGATACATACTAGCTTGTTTCATTCCTGTGTTCCTGCGTGAGGCAGGTCATCATGGTGGCAGGAAGATATGAAGAAACCTGGCAAAGGTGCCCACGTCATGGTAGCAGAGAGAGATAGAACGAGACCAGAGAAAAAATACCATTGAAACACATAGACTCTGTGACCTAGTGTCTATAACTACTAGGACACAACTAAAATCACCTCTCAGCAATGCTATCAAGTTAGTGATCCATCAATAGATTCCCCCATTGATAATGTCAGTGACTCCATTATCCAGTCATAGCTCAATGATTGGATCCGTCCTCTATCAAGCATTTAACACAAATAGCCTTTTGGTGGGATACTTCATATCCACCCCTTAGCTTATAGCCATCTCATAACATGAAAAGCACTTAGTCCTATCCAAGAGTCCTCAAAACCTTAAGAGTTGCAACATTGTTCAAAAGTTCAAGTTTAATGTCACTTCAGAGACTCAAGGCAACTACCATTTGAGGGTCCCTGAAAACTTTCAATATGCAAAGGCAGAGTAAACCTTCCTATTTGAAAAGCAAAGCAGCACAGAAACAAAAACGAATTAGAAACATGAAGCCCTAAGGATCCCTTTCTGTCAAACGATGTGGGATATGACCCTCACATGATATTGGCAGTTCTGTACCAATGACTGGATGATGGCAATCCTTTCTCTCGGCTGAGCTGGCTCTGGACCCTGGCTGCAGATTTGCTTAGCCTGAGATCCATATTCCTGACAGCCTTAACTCCCTTGGCTCTCCACTGTAGCTTAGGCTTCACCTTCACACCTTTGCCCATCCACCATCTTTTCATGGATGGCTTGAGGGAACATCAACATTGCCATACATTGTCTAATTCCCTCTGGCTTCCTTTGAACTCTCAGAAGTCTACATTGCATATCTGCAAAACATCAGCACATGGACGATCCCAATAGCTATGTACCAACATTTCAGGAAGTAGCTGGTTCCCTCTGTGCACCACAGGTGCAATGGCCACCTAGTGTATAAGTGAAATTGATAGTGGAGAAATAATTTTGTAGGAGTCCCTATAGAAGGCAAGTGTTCTAGGGTTAAGTATAGACTTTTACACCTGAGCTTAAGAAGGGGAGATGTCTGGTTACTCCCTGAGCTATCCTGAAGGTGTTTTCCTTTTTGCTTTCCTTTCTTTTTTTCTTTCCTTTCTTTTCTTTTTCCTCTGTCGACCATGGGGCTTGAACTCAGGGCCTAGGTGTTG
Organism: Dipodomys ordii; assembly: GCF_000151885.1. Lineage (NCBI taxonomy): Eukaryota > Metazoa > Chordata > Mammalia > Rodentia > Heteromyidae > Dipodomys > Dipodomys ordii. The sequence continues at coordinate 8,273,051 of NW_012267222.1, read as the reverse complement.
TCCTTGAGCTCTTTTGCTCAAGGTTAGTACTCTACCACTTTAAGCCACAGTGACACTTCCGATTTTCTGGTGCTTAATTAGAGATAAGAGTCTCACAAACTTTCCTGTTTGGGATAGTTTTGAACTGAGATCCTCAAATCTCAGCTTCCTGAGTAGCTAGGACTACAGGCATGAGCTGCTGGTGCCCAACAATTCATTCTTATTGTCTATAAAAAAAACTAATGATTTTAACAACCACACTATCTTTGTTCACAAATTCCACCACAATAGCACTTTGCTGGTTAAACTGTACATTTTTTCACTTATTCCTGCACTGCCTTTTGCTGCCAGATTTCACTAAAACATGAATTAAGAAAAAGTTAGAAATACCCATGCCATAGCCTATACTGAGCTGCCTTGATATGTCTTCCATCAGATTTTCACTTAGTCCTCCCACTTTACTTATTGATTTATATTATCTTTAAGGAGGTGTACAAAAGGCTTTGCCATTTAACAAAGCAGTTTATGAATACAATATTCCTTGATCAATGTTACCCTTCCATCACTATTCTTAATTTTGTAGGACATACATTGGATCCTTGTCTGCCATCCCCCTCTCTTCCCCTCTGCATTCGCCTACCCTTTTAAAACCCTTCACTCCACCCCATTCCTTTTGAGTACCTGCTTCTTGGTGTTCTACTTTGCTGAACTTTGACTTTGTCTTTCTAAGGAATTACACTGAGTTCTCCACTGAATCTACCATACGTTGGTGTATACATTAGTATATACTTGCGTACCCTCCAACATATTTACTTATACATTTATAGGCTAAAACTACTTTCCACATATAAAGGAAAACATGCATCCTCTGTCTCTCTGGGTCTGACTCACTTCACTTAACTTTTTTCCAGGTCTTTCCATTTCTTTACAAATAGTACAATATCATTCTTTCTAATGAACCCTTCAACTTTAAACTTAGTCTCTCACAAAATCTTAAGCCATGGACAAAATATAGACAAGCGCTTTGCCATAATGCAGCATGAATGGATTGATTCTCAAGAGAAATTGTTTCATCTGAGACCTCGTGAACTCAGTCTCTTATGTCTACATTCTTATTGGTATTCTGGTTTTCAGAGCTTCTCCCAGAATCACCAACCTCACTCCAGTTGTAGCATTTTGGGGCCTTGCCACCTTACATATCAGTTTTTCATAGGCTAGCATTCTACCACTTGAGCCACAGAGCCACTTATGACTTTTTCTGCTTATGTGGTGCTGAGGAATCGAATCCAGGGCCACATGCATGCAAGGCAAGCACTCTACCACTGAGCCACTTTCCAAGCCCTCTTATATTTCTTTCATGAACCAGTTTCAAGGGCTTCAGAACCATATTATCATGTGGTCACTGCAACATTCCCATTTCTCCAGTTAATTTTCTTTGTTACTTGAAAGTTTGATCACTCTAACAACCTCTCAAAGATTCAAGTGTTATCAGTCCATGATCAAATTGTTCCACTGTTATGGAGTTGCTATAAGCTAAAACTGATGATAGCAAGACAGTGTGGCAGAGCAGTCGCTCACTATGTACAAACCAGAAAGCAGAGAGAAACAGTAAGTGCTTAAGGACCAAGGTATACTTCAGAGGCACCATAAGTGATCTATTGCCTCCAGCTAAGCCCCACCATCAATCAGTGCCCAATAATGTCAACTAATTATGAATCCAGCAGTTTTTAATCTATTGTGCAAGCCAGAACCCTCATGATCTCATTACCAGGTAGTGGTATCAGTGGTATCAGCCTTTCTAGATTCTTGACATCTCTAAGAACTGAATAAACTGTACATAGTAACGTGAAGCACACAAATTTATTAAAGAGAAAATAAGTGGAATATATTGTATACTATGGGATAAGGCCAGAGCAGGAAAGCTCCAAGGCTCTGCCAAATGGGGGCAGGAACAATTTAAGGCTGCTTTTGGCTGAGTGGAAGGTTGAGAACCTCTCACAGGAGTACTTCATGATGGACAGTTCTCAGTGGCAGCTGATGGTTATATAGTATTTTTTAACATGCATACTCATTCCCACAATGCATTCTGTTACAATGCTATGAATGATCTGCAGAGCATAAACATTAAACCTTAATTAGGGATTTCTCTCCTCAAAAGTTCTCTTGAGCAAGCACTGCTAGGTACAGTACTGCAAATGTGTCATAAAGGGCATTTTATTTCGTTGAAAAAGAAAATTGCCTGCTATTGGCTACTTGCCAGTACTTTTTGATGGTTTATAAGGTAGGGAATCAGATGGTGTCTTGGGGTGTTCCTTAGGCAAGGGCTAGTAACTAGAACAGTCGTACATATGACTATGAAAACAATAGGCCCTGTTTTTTCTGCCTGCGTCAATCCAAAGATGTCTTGATAACTTGATCCACCAGCTAGAGAACAAGACTGGAGCAAATGAGCCTTTGCAGATGGAATACAACACACCCAAATGATAGAGCAACGGAGCCATAAGGCAATATTCAATAGCTATTTGGTAAACGAAACCACCCTAACAGCCTAAGATGTAAAGAAATCTTAGAAAAATTAAAGGAAACATGTTCACAAGTGTACAAAAAGCCTGATAATATCCTTAGGAATTTAAAAACAAAACCAAGCCAATATTTAAAAAAATTGCCTAGGCCCAATAAAACAATGTAAAAAGGAATGGACAAAATAAGGTGAATCTGAGAATCAGGGTAGCATATCTTTCAGAGGAGAAATGGATGAAGCAATTAGGGAATCAGCCTTGTCTGAAGGTCATGGACAATGTCTTGTTAATTGGTAGGACAATGGTTCAATAGGTTGAACTTCACTGCATTTTTCAAGTACTTACTTACATACCTCAATCAACTTCTAGGAAGGTAAAAAGCAAGGTGGAAAGAAACTCATGAAACAACTCTAGTCCTTGAGAAACCAAGGGAACATTTGAGTGAAAGAAGAGGCAGTTAGGTGCTAGTCACTGTGATTCTGGGTCTTAATCCAAAAGATCACAAAAAGTCAATATGATACAGTTTAGAGAAGGAAATGAGAGAAATAAAATTAACAATCATTCTGTTATTTTATGTTTCACCAATGGACATATTTAATTTTGGGTTTCCCTAGAATGAGTAGACAATGCAGCTGTAGGATGCCAGTAAATCACTAAGCACCACTAGTCATAACACTGAGGAGAAGAGCATCTCTTCAGTTGGGAGGATCTGGCTAACATGGCATCTAGGTTTCTAGCATAGTAATCCATGATCCAGAAAGCCTTGGAGAAAATGAAGATCCCTTGAACAGAAACCACAGAAAGGTATGCACAAGCAACTGCTCTGATGTCTTCTGAGGAATTTCAGAGTGTATCATTATAGCAGATACTTGCAGAGATGGGCAGAGCAGATTGATGGACAGCTGTGTAATTGCTCAGGGAGGAAAGGAGCTTCAGATTTGCCAGAGGACTGCCATAGGATATGTCTGGGAGAAGATGGCTGAGAGATGCTTCAACATGGGAATACCGTCTCTTTCCCTCTGACATTATTGATTTTCTTTTCTCCTTTCTATTCTTGGCTCCCTTCTTGAAAGCAATTCCCCCTTGAGATCAGCCTCAACTTCCCTTCCACTACTGACAGACAGTGGGACCACTGGCAGCTTCAATTGCCTTTTTCCCCCCATGATTGTTTGTTTTCTGTTTCTAAAGCCAACAAATTTCAACTTGCAGAATCCTGGTGGGTTTGTTATATATGGAGTCAGTGTATAGATCTGGATGGAGAATTTCAGCCACTCTGACTCTAAACAGATTCTTTACACACACACACACACACACTCACTCACACACACACAACCACACACAACCACACACACACACAGCAACCACACACATAGCAGGCACACAATATGAACAAAGATTTTAGTTTTTTAGAAACATTTAGAGGGATTAATCAGACATGGTCTCCTCAGTGGGGTAGAAGACTGTTCATATGGCCTCTTCTAACTCTCTGCTCACTAGGGTATTGGGTTTTCTTTTTTCCCCCACAGGTACCGAAAGCTTCCTGATTACCATTATCCTGTCGGTGCCTCCGATTGCTTGCATGCTGCCATCCACTTCCTGAAGACACTAGATATCTATGGGGTGGACCCCTCCCGGGTTGTGATCTCTGGGGACAGCATTGGGGCTTCTGCTGCAGCTTTCATCAGCCAGGCATTGGTGGGCAGAACAGATATTCCAAAACTTCGGGCTCAGATTTTGGTTTACCCTGCTCTCCAGGGCATCAATTTGCAGTTACCATCACATCAACAGAACAAAAATATCCAATTTCTCACAAGAGACTTCATGATTTTGTGTTTCTGCCGATATTTTACAATTGACCCCTCCTGGAAAGATGCCTTGTTAACAGGTGCTTGTGTTCCTGCCCATATGTGGGAGAAGTATAAGAAATGGCTGAGCGCTGACAATCTCCCTGAAAGGTTCAGATACAAGTACCAAGCAGAATTTCCCGCACCTTTTAATGAGGCTGCCTACCTGGAAACCAGACATGCTTTTGAAGTAGAAAATGTCCCCCTCATAGCCGATGACCAGATTGTCGCTCAGCTTCCCGAAGCTCTCATAGTGACCTGTGAGTGGGATATCCTCCGAGATGATGGCCTACTGTATAAGAAGCGCTTGGAAGACCAGGGGGTCCCTGTGACCTGGTACCACGCAGAAGATGGTTTCCATGGATGTATGGTATTCCTTAATGGCCTTATATCTTTTCCCTGTACTCTGAACGTTGGTAATGTTATAGTCAACTTTCTAAAGGAAATATGATGAACTAGGGATGTTTTTTAAATTTAGCCTTATTGTAAAGTTGATGTACAGAGAGGTTACAGTTACATACATAATGAGTACATTTCTTTTTTCTTTTTCTTTTGGGTCCGGTCGTGGGGTCTGAACTCTGGGCCTGGGCACTGTCCCTCAGCTCTTCAGCTCAAGGCTAGCGCTCTACCACTTGAGCCACAGTGCCACTTACGGCTTTTTTCTTTTTGCTTATGAGGTGCTGAGGAATCGAACCCAGGGCCTCATTCATGCAAGGCAAGCACTCTACCACTGAGCCACCTTCCCAGCCCATGAGTACATTTCTTATCTAACATTGTTACCCTTTCCCTTGTTTTCTCCACTTTCTCTCCCCCCAACCTCCCTCAAGATGTAATGTTCATTTCCAACATAGTATCTTGTGAGTATCACTATTGCATTGGTTCACCCTTTGTCCTTTGTCTCACCATTTTGTTATTCCCTTTCCTGTCCCCAAATTAGACAAATGTATATACAAGACACAGGGTACCAAAATCAAAAACAGTGACAACAGGAGATAAAAGGAAAAAAATGAAAGAATAAATAAATAATTTCACAAAGAACATTAAAAACATCAATAAAACCCTGTTGTTTCCATATCTTGGAGTTCATTTCAATTAGCATAATTTTATATGGTCATATGTATGTAGCTATTATTCTATTGTGATCCTTTGCTAGGACTATTCTAAACATATACTAAGTAGTACAAATGTGAGAAACCATGAAGCCTATGTTTCTTTGGGTCTGGCTTACTTCAGTAAGTATGATTTTTTCCAAGTCTTTTCCATTTTTTTTTTTGTCAGTCGTGGGGCTTGAACTCTGGGCCTGGGCACTGTCCCTCAGTTCTTCAGCTCAAGGCAAGTGCTCTACCACTGAGCCACCTTCCCAGCCCAATTATTTGTTTTCTTGATACTGGTCATTCTAACTGAGGTGTTGGAGAGAGGCTATCATTGCCATGCTGTTAACTCTAGGACAGTCATGTAATTTTCACCACAAGGGGGCAGTGAGTGATCCTCACTCCAGGAAAGTTCAACACAGGGCAAAAGATAGGTTTTGTAAGGGACAATTTTCAACAGGCATGTACCAATGTCTCTATGCATACATGTATTAATCCATTTGTTTGCTCATTTGCAAATTGACACTTTCATGGATTTAGTTACCCATCCATCTATATACTCATGCATACATTCAGAATATAGAAACAAGTCAAGTTGCTAGAGGTCCAGCAAGGCAACACAACAGAGGTCTTCTCAAACTTGGTTTTTCTGTTCTTACTGGAGGAAAGCACGCAGAAAACATGAGTCATTTGACAAAATGATTGTCAACAACAACACATAAACACACACATTTGACAAAATGATTATCTACAACACACACACACACACACACACACACATGAAAATTGTGAGAATAAATAGACCTCAAAAGGGTTCTCTTTTATACTATGAGGGTTTATGTAAGGAGATAGAACAGCCACGCCTCATTTTCCTTCAGTGGGGAACTTGGGTGTTTAGTGAATCAAAGTTTTTCCGGTTCTGAATCATATAAAAGTGAGCAATATACACAGTCCATCAAGAATTACTTAGAAGATCATAAGTAAGTTTTAGTGGCCAGGTGGTTCCTTAAATATGGACTTTCCAGGGCATGGGAATGGGATACACCTCTTGCAGCCTATCTACCCATTTGGACATTCTAGTAGAGAGATCTGTAGTCCAAGTGTGAGCAAAGAAACAGAGACTAAGCTGTAGGGAAAACTACCATTGCATTTGGAATCATGGTCTGAAGATCCAGTGATGCACACAGGAAAATCACAATGAAGAATTTCAGCATTTTAGACCACATTTATTTTACCTGCTCAAAGATGTGTGTGTGTGTGCGTGCGTGCATGTGTGCACTCGCAAACACAAAGTCTGCTTTAAAATGAAGCAGATTTTCCATAGCACCTAAATAAAGACTGCAACTGTGTAGAGATATCTTGGTTTTCTGACCTCAGACTACAGGGCTTTTGTGTTGTAAGAAGCCACTATGTTTGTGATGATGGGTTATCATAGTCACAGCACAGGGACACAAGTTAAGTATATACTCAGCTATTCAATCAAGGCTGATATAACCGAATATTAGCCAATGATAATCTGTCACAAGTGGAGACCAACCCCTAAACCACAAATGACATTGTTATTTCAACAAATACCTTCCATGTAGATCAGATCCTGAGGTCCTATAACCTCCATGAGTGTGATTCATATCCTGTGTGATCACCTTCTGTGAGCCAGACTTCCAACTTGCTTCTGAGCAAACACAACATTGGTGACTGAATGCACACAACTACATGTTTGTGACTCCATGAGTAGTTCTGGTGATGATCTTTCTCCAGTCTGTCCCTCCCGCTTGTTTATGGAGAAGCAGCCATTTAGAGAAAGTCAGAAGAAGAAAAGAATAAATGGATTCGAGAAAACAGGAGAGCTGACATCTGGCTAACAGCTAGAAGAAACACAGGCTCTCAATCTCTCACCTAAGGGGTCTGTACTCTACCTAACAACAGAAGGTTGAATATGGATCATTTCTAGTTGAGACTGAGACAGAACTCCAACATGTTCCTGGAAGCCCAGTGAAGCCCTAAACCAGAACTTAGCTGAGCTATGTGAGACTCCTGATCTTCAGAAACCACAATATAATGAGTGTGTTGTATTGTTACCAAATCTGTGAAACATTTGTTGTGTAGAAAGAAAAGGAAGCTGGGCCCCAGGTGCTCATGCCTGTAACCCTAACTACTCAGGAGGCTGAGATCTGAGGATTGGGGTTTAAAGCCAGCCTGGGCAGGAAAGTCCATGAGACTCTTATCTCCAATAAACCACTAGAAAACCGGAAGTGGCGCTGTGGCGCAAGCGGTAGAGCACTCACCTTGAGTTGAAGAGTGCAGGGACAGCACCCAAGCCCAGAGTTCAAGCCCCATGATGGACAAAAAACACCAAAAAACACCAAAAAAAAACCAGAAAGAAAGAAAGAAAAGATTGCCAATATATCCAGGTGCTGTGGCTCATGCCTATAAACCTAGCTACTCAGGAGGCTGAGACCTGAGGATTTTGATCTGAAAACAGCCTGGGCAAGAAAGTCCATAAGGTTCTTTTTTTTTTTTTTTTGGGTCCGGTCGTGAGGCCTGAACTCTGGGCCTGGGCACTGACCCTCAGCTCTTCAGCTCAAGGCTAGCGCTCTACCACTTGAGCCACAGCGCCACTTCCGGCTTTTTTCTTTTCGCTTATGTGGTGCTGAGGAATCGAACCCAGGGCCTCAGGCATGCAAGGCAAGCGCTCTACCCCTGAGCCACCTTCCCAGCCCATCCATGAGGTTCTTATCTCCAACTAACCACCAGAAATTCAGAAGTGGAGCTGTATATCAAAGTGGTAGAATGCTAACCTTGAGTAAAAGAGCTCAGGGACTGTACTGGGGAAGCAGCTGATGTATAAAACATGAACTATGTCTGCTTAGACTCTCAAGAGCACAACACAATTGGATCTACCAAGAGGCCTAAAGGACACAAGAGGCCTAAAGGACAACACCCTCCATGAATCATAGAGGATGAGGGGGATTGTCACCATTGATCTGTGCTTCATTATTTGGGGACATGGCGTTGCTATGGAGCCCAGAGTCTCCAGAGTTTGCTATGCCTATGATGCCACCACATGCCTTCCAGTATTAGAGGAGTGTGTTATCATTGCTGTTTTGGTTGATTATTCTTGATTGACAACTTAATTGCATTGAGAGGTGTGTGAGAGATTAGAAAAGCATAATTTTTCTCTGTGAGGATGTTCCTAGAGAGGATTAAATAAAGGAGAAAGACCCATATGAATTTAGGATGCAATATCCCAAACAGAGCAGACTCACAAAAAGAGGAAAGTAGAAAGCCAGTGGGTGTACACTCTTTTCTCTTCCTCCTACCCTCCCTCCATTCCCCCTCTCTGTTTTCTTTCTGCTTCTTGACTGCCATATGACTAGCTTTGCAATATCCTCTCCACCACAATTGATGGAACTTCTGAAAAGCTCTGAACCCCACAGACCTCCATCAATGCTTCCTCTCTTAAATGGTTCTTTGTGCATTAGTTTTAGCAATGAAAAGTGTGACTAACACAGTATTGGAACCCAGAGAGGTGATGTTAGCACAGAAGAGATCCTCCAGCTTCATCTCTTCCCTACATTAGGACCACAATGGGGCTGGGGCTTTCACAGATGCCCATCTTGCTCATTGGCCACTGTGGCTGACCCAGCATGCAATGAGAGGTCCCCATCAGTTATCTATGAACAGAGAGAATGACACTGGCGAAGTCAGGACTATGTACTTTTATTTTTTTTTTTTATCGGTTGTGGGCCTTGAACTCTGGGCCTGAGTGCTGTCCCTGCGCTCTTAAGTTCAAGGCTAGCACTCTACCACTTGAGCTACAGCGCCACTTCCGGTTTTCTGGTGGTTTATTGGAAAGAACAGTTTCCCAGACTTTCCTGCTCAGGCTGGCTTTGAACCGTGATCCTCAGATCTCAGCCTTCTGAGTAGCTAGGACTACAGGCGTGAGCCACCGGCACCTGGCTAGGACTATGTACTTTCTAACCACCTAGAGGCTCTCTTGAGAAAGGAGTCTGCACCTGACTCTCTTAGGGATGGACATTTCCATCCCTCTACACTTCCCATGGAAGACTTGTCCCTAAGGATCTGGTTCTTGGGAGTCGGGGATCTACCTCAGGTATTCTGATTAAAGACTTGAACTATACACAAAGCTTGAAGCTCATCAGAATTAATCTTTGGCTGCCATTTCTCCTCACTTTGCTCCTTCTCTCTCTCTCTTTCTTATAAAGCCCTCTTTTTGAAGTCCATCCCAAGGATGACTGGTTTAACAGCTCAGCTGGAGGCATTGCTAGTTGGGCTTTGTTGGACCCACGATGACCTCAGGAGTAATGAGGTGATTCCACCTTTAGAAAGAGTGTGTCCCTGGAAAGCTTTGGCATCAAGAGGACGATTCACCCAGTGACAGCATGACATATAAGTGCGATTTATTCTGCACAGGCCTATGCTTCAAAGAAGAGACCAACGGAAGCCATTGTGTCTGCCTTTGATAGCAGCATTTTCCTCAGTGCTGTAGAACTGGTGGATAGATCATCTGAGCTCATCTTCAGCAGGGCCTCTTGTATATACCATTTAGTTCTTCTTTCTGTTTATTTGGTGCTGTGTTTTCTTAGTTTTTGTTTACTTTTCTCTTTCCTATTTTGAGTGCTGTAAATCAAACCTAGGGTCTTGTAGGTACTAAGTAAATTCATTACCACAGACACACAACAAATCCATCATATTTCCCTTAAGTATTTGACTATGGCAGACATAACTTTCTCACAACAGGGGAAATTGAAAAAAATTGTAGAAAATAATGCTAAGCACCCATGGAAACCATCTTCTGCGTGGTACCAGGTCACAGGGACCCCCTGGTCTTCCAAGCGCTTCTTATACAGTAGGCCATCGTCTCTCAAGGAGTCCCACTCACAGGTCACTATGAGAGCCCCTGGAAGCTGAGCAATAATCTGGTCATCGGCTATGAGGGGGGCATTTTCTACCTCAAAAACATGTCTGGTTTCCAGGTAGGCAGCCTCATTAAAAGGTGCAGGAGATTCTGCTTGGTACTTGTATCTGAACCTTTCAGGGAGATTGTCAGCGCTCAGCCATTTCTTATACTTCTCCCAGATATGGGCAGGAACACAAGCACCTTTTAACAAGGCATCTTTCCAGGAGGGGTCAATTGTAAAATATCGGCAGAAACATATCATGAATTTTGTGACAAGAACTGGGACTTTTTTGTTCTGTTGATATGATGGTAACTGCAAATTGATGCCCTGGAGAGCAGGGTAAACCAAGATCTGACCCCGGAGCTTTGGAATATCTGTTCTGCCCACCAAGGCCTGGCTGACGAATGCCACAATGGTAGCTCCAAAGCTGTCTCCAGAGACCACAACCCGGGAGGGGTCCACCCCATAGGTATCTAGTGTCTTCAGGAAGTGGACGGTGGCATTCAGACAATCCCTGAAAGAGACTGGGTGGTGGTAGTCAGGAAGCTTGCGGTACCTGCGGAGGAAAAAGGAAACCCAGTACCATAGTGAGCAGAGGGTTAGAAGAGGCCATTTGAACAGCGTCCTCTACCACACTCAGGAGACCACTTATGATAAAGTCCTCAGACTGTGTGTAGCCAACAAACAGGTGGATTCCTATCTTTTCTATGTGTGCATATGAAGAACCTGCTTAGAGTCATAGTAGCTAAAGTTCTCCATCCAAACCAATATCTGTTTCCTTAGGCAAACAAAGGGAGGATTCTGAAACTTCCAATCTGTTTGCTTTGGAAACAAAATAAACAATGATAAGGGCTGACACACATTTGGGGGGGGGCTTGGGGGTTTGGGAGAGAGGCAATTTAGCTACTGGTGGTCTCACAGTCTTACAGCAGACATGGGGAAGCTAAGATTGACATCATAGTGAAATTGTTTTTTTTTTCACATAGGAGTAAATAGGAAAGAAGAGAAGGTAATATAAGAAGCAAAAAGTTATTTATGAATTGAAACTTCTCTCGGCCATCTTCTCCTCGACTGGTCCTATGACACCCTCTGGTAAGTCTGAAGCTCCTTTTCTCCCTGCATAATTCCAAAGCTGCCCATCAATCTGCTCTGATCCATGGGCCAGATCTCTGCAAGTATCTGCTATTGAAACACACGGTGAAATACCTTGGAGGCATCAGTGCAATGGCTGCATACACCTTGCTGTGGTCTCTGTTATGGAATTTCATTTTATCTAAGGCTTTTTGGATCATGGACTATTATGTTAGATGCTCAGATACTATTGTAGCCAGTTGAGATCAGGTCATGACACTGGAAAGGTTTTCCTCTTCTTAGTGATTTTAAAATAGTCTAGTGATACTTAGTAACTTATTGGAGTCCTACAACTGCCTTGGCGCCTCATGTAGAGGAAATCCAAATGGAATGAGTCCATCAATGTGGCATAAAATTATAGTCTTTTAAAAAACTTCACTCACCCCCTTCTCTAAACTGTATCACACTGACTTTCCATGACCTTTTGGACTTAGATACAGAATCATACTGATCAATGCACATTTTTTTTCATCCCAATGATTTGTTGATTTCTCCAAGAACATGATTTATATTTAGTTACTCTCCAACATTCATCTTTGCATTTTTTGGCAGGGGAGTATGTACATATGCAGGTAGGCAAGTACATAGGAAAGTACATAGGTAGGTAAATAAGTAGGTTTAAACAAAGAACTGTCAACCTGTAGAACCATCAAGGATGATATACAATGAATAGGACATTGACCTACGCTTGCAGACAATGCTGACTCCCTAACATCTTCATCCATATCTCCCCTGAAAGACATGCTACCCTGAATCTCAGATTCACCTTATTTTGTGCTTTTCTTTTTACATTGTGGTATTGAGTCCAGGCAAATTTTAAAAATATTGATGGTGTTTTTTTTTAATTCTCAAAGATATTAGCAGATTTGGGGGGGGGCGGTTGTGGGGCCTGAACTCTGGGCCTGGGTGCTGTCCCTCAGCTCTTCAGCTCAAGGCTAGCGCTCTACCACTTGAGCCACAGCACCACTTCCTGGCTTTCTTTCTTTTTGCTTATGTGGTGCTGAGGAATCAAACCCAGGGCCTCATGCATGTAAGGCAAGCGCTCTACCACTGAGCCACTTTCCTAGCCCATTAGCAGACTTTTTATACTTGTGAAAACCCTCCCCTTAATTTTACTAAGATTACTTAACATCTTCACTGCTCTTAGAGTTCATTTCCAAAATATCTCTCGAGTATTCCCTAATAGCTCAGTCATTCTACAGTTTGGATAGGAGGTATGTGGGAAAGGCTAACTTATCCAAGTCTTGTTTCCTACTTGGTAGAGCCAATCCTTGAGACACGACCTGATTGAATCACAAAGAAACCAGGATCTATTGTTCTCATAGTCACTTGTAAGAGCAGCCAATTAATTTGCCCCTGACATTATACCTTTATAACGATCAAAAAGCACTGTTGGCAAACAATTCTGATTGGTTAACAAAACAACATTCCACTTCATGTCACATCATATGCATCCTTCCTGTGGGGGATTCTCTACCTTTTCCCTCTGCCTAAACAGCCTAATATCCCAGCCAACGTTCCTCTGGCCTTGCCTCTCTCTTGCTCAGGTTCACTGGCTACCTGTGGAGTGTAGCCTACTCACTATAGCTCACTTTCCCTTCAATGAACTTCTGCTTCTCTCATTACTCATGTGTGTGGTGTTTTGTTTTGGGTCAAGTACTCAGAGCTTTCCCTATGCTACTTTTTCTCAAAGTTACCATTGTAGCCACTTGAGTCACAGGTACACATCTGACATTATTGGCAGGTAATTGGAGATACAAGTCTGAAGAACATTTCTACCTGGGCAAGCTTTAAACTATGTACTTCAGATCTCAGACTACTGCATAGCTAGGATCATAGGGAATGTCTTCTTCAATTATTTGAGGGAGATTTTATGAACCTAGAATGACATGCAACTCAGATCACACTCTGGTAACACAATGTTGTGGGCTCTTACATCAATAATGGATGGAACACTTCTTGACTCACAATCTCTTGTCATTATAGGGAAGTGACTGGTGGTCAGATTTTGTTAGAAGAAGTAGATTACTGAAGGTGCTGTTCAAGTATACCTTCTCTCTGGACACTGACTCTCACTGTCATCTTTCTGAAACAACTGATGAGAATTTTGCTCTGTTTTTTCACCTTATGATCAGTCCATTTCAGTGGAGCAAATTGGCTCTGAGTTGTTACTTCTGAAACCATGAGCTAAAATAACTTTTTACAAAATGGTCAGTGTGAGGACCACTTCTCTGAACTGATGTGCAGAGAAGTAGGATGGTTGCCATGACCACACTAGAATATGGTTCTTAAGCCCTAGGAACTGCTCTGTGGAAGGAATATGGAAAACTTTGGTATGTAAGGTGGCAAGGCCCCCAAGTGTGGACCTAGAGGGAAGTAGGTGATTCTGGGAGAAGATCTGAAGACTAGAATGCTGATAGGAATGTTGACATAACAGATTGTGCTCATGAGGTCTGAGGTAGAGACAGGTTTCTATTGGGAATCGGATTAAATGCCATTCCTGTAACAGTATTGCAAAGAACTCTCCATTTTTCCCATGCCTTGAGACTTTGTGAGAGATAAAGGCAATTGTCAAGCAGGAACATTGGAAAAATAGATAGTTTTCCCAGAAACAATGATTAAAACTATACTAAAACTGTTGTACATAGTGTCTGTGGATGTTAAAGAAAGTAGTTAAGTAAAGAGAATAGTTAAGTAAAAGGAAACAACACTTTCCTAATGGATGGGAAAGATCCCTTGAGAGAATCTCCAGAATTGCCCAGACCCCATCCATTTAGGCGATCAACTGTGAAAGTTTATACTCACACTTGAGCACCTTCCTTCCATAGGACCTATAGGAAATTATTTCTTCAGGACTTATTTTACCATGATCAGTAGCCCTTGCAGTAGTTGGCTAAGACACAGTGAGCCACAGAGGCCCAGTTACTCCATACACTGTTGGTACACAGTTGTAGACATCATCCATGACTACTCTAGATAGTGTTGTATAGTTCCACTGAGAATTCAAAGGAAAGCTTGAGAAGCTAGGCAAAGCAGAGCAGTGTTTGAGTCCCCACAGGCAGGTAGTCTTTGAGATGGGTAATTGGTGGGGGAAGGTGTGAGGGTGAAGCTATGCTTCAGTTGAGACACAAAGAAGTTGATGTCAGCAAAATGGGTTATATGCTAAGTAAATCTTCAGGCAGTGATGAGAGCCAGCGCAACACAGAAGAAGTTGGGTTTTAATCACACAGCTCACAGGAACATTTGGAGATCACACCACACAACTTTTACTCCAGCTTAATGCTTTCCCAGCTATGGTTTGGTCTTACTCTGTTCACCTTCTTGCTCTGGAACTCCCATACTTCCCTTTTGGAATGAGAGTGTTTACTCTGTCCCATTTCATCTTGAAAGAATTTAACTTGCTCTTAAGTTTTCAAGGACCCATGATAGTAATTTGAGTTTGGACTTGAACTTGTTTTGCCAGTCACGGAGCTTGAACTCAGAATCTGGGCACTTACTATCCTTGAGCTTCTTTTGCTCAAGGCTAGAACTCTACCACTTGAGCCACAGCACCATTTCTGGCTTTTTCTGTGCATGTGGTACTGAGGAATCTAACCCAGGGCTTCACATGTGCTAGGCAAGCACTCTACCACTAACCCACATTCCCAGTCCCTGAACTTGAACTTTTGAACAATTGTGTAGCTTGTAAGACTTTGAGGAGTCTTAGACAAGGACCAATGTCTTTTGCAGTTTGAGATGGCTATGAGCCCTTGAAGTCCATTGTAAAATGTTGTGGTTTGGATACATTGTATCCATAATAACCTCATGGATTGATTGCTAGTTCCATAGTTATTGGAACCAATTGTTGAAAGGTTATAGGACAAAGATGGATCTTAATTCACCATTATATGAATCCAGTGATGAAATATCAAGGTAATATTAAGGTATTATTAGGACATGAGATTGGGTGCTACTTGGAGAAAGTAGGCTACTGTGTTTGAATTGTGTCTTGTTTCTGATACGTTCTTGTCCTTTCTGCTTCCTGATTACAATTGTGTAAGCACTTCTGCTTTGCCATGTCCTCCTACCACAATGATGACCTACGTTCAGAGACACACATAGGAACAGAACAACCCTGCCTTTCAGATAAATGTAAACAATAAATCCTAATTCTTCTTAAGATAAGTTTCTCCTGTAGCATTTAAGGTGAAGAAAAATGTGTAAAATGGAGGGTTGTAATCTTGTATTTACTCTAGCACAGCTGATCCTTGCATGCCCAGTGTATGTGATGTTTTTCCACTCTTCTGATGTCCTATGGCATATCTGTCAGGGAGTGAATGTATAAAAGGGCACCTGTGGTCAGGGCTCCTTGATCTTGTACATCATCCTTCTGGACTGCTACTCTCCCTCTCTTACTCTACTTACCCTACTGAGAGCACCACTGAGTCTGTCTTCAGGGCCAGGAAACTGCACATGCTGTGGTACATATCTGCAAGACAGGAATAACAGAGTTCAAGCCATGATGAGGATGAACACGTGCCACCACCGCCCCACTGAGAACAGCTGCTGTTGTAGGCCTCTGGATAACAGACTGTCTGTGTCCTTTGGTCTCCTCTGAAATAACACTGTGAAGCTCTGTGTAGACAATGCCAGATATCTATCTGCGATTTACCACATGTCATAGCTCAAGTGGACCATGAGGTTTAACTTCTGCAATGCTAATTTTACAGTTTGGTAAATTGAGACCCCAGAAGGCAAAGGCATCTGAAATAGACTTTGGACTAGAAGTTTGAACTAATGAGTTTGGACTAGGGGAAGGAAGATTAACAATTTTATATATTCACTTTGGTAAGGAACTTGATGTCTCAGAATGGCCCACTGTAATTAATGCAGGGGTTTGTCAGAGGTTCTACAAGGCAGAGAGGATATTATTTAGGCAGTGATGGAAGAGAGGAGTCATAGCCATGTATCTAGAAGCCCCTTTGGAAAATCCCTGACCTACACCTGCACTGAGAGATCATATTGTGAAGAATTCAGGCAGGAAGCTCCAATTCCATTGATGGTGTGTTTCTCGCCTCTACTTAGTTGCACTAGATGGAGCTCCATTGACTGCTAGAATTGGCCCCACCCAGGGGTCACTGGATAGCTAGCTGAGGCTGATGGGTAATGAGGCCCTTCCTCCATGACCACACACCACAGGAAAGCTCTTTACCCAGACTTCCTATCACTGCACCCCCTCCATGGTAGAAGATGACGCCTCGACGAGGGCAAGAGGACACTGCCTTCGGCTGGAACAGCCTCACGCTGATTGTCCCAAATCGCAGGTTGGTCACCACCACTCTAGGGTCCTTCCTTATTGGCTGTAGGTGTAGTACAAATTGACAAAATCTGGGCATGGAGCAAATTCTTATCTTCTCAAGTATACACCCCTGGAGGAGAGTTGGAGACAAAGTTGAGTTATCTGTTTTCAAGACTCAGTTCCTTTCAATAAGCTCTATGAACCATTTTGGAACCAGTGCCAGACAATCAGTGTGCACACAGCTCCCATGTGGAGATCAGTTCATCAGCTTCCCCTAAGTTTTATGGACACTGATGCTTGTCAAGTAGTTCTGAGAACAGAGAAACAAGAAGCCCAGGAAAGCTATACCTTCTCATCAGATGGAATTCTTATTGCATTCATATTAAAGACTCCTGAGCTACTTGCCTTGGATCAATGCTGATTCTTACATTATTTCTACCAGCCAGCACCTCATTACCAAGGTCAAATGGAGACTTCCTTTATTATTTCACTCATTCCCTGTATACACATAGGAGAAAATTTACACCACTACAGTCCTAAGACCCAACTCTTAGGGTCCTCTTTTTCCACACATTCCACTGCAAAGACAAAGGTTGAGTAGGGACCTGCTGCAAGTTCAGCCCTGCCTCCACAGACTTGGAAACTCTACTCCCCGTGTGAAGACTGCTGTACTGCTGCCTCAGCCTTGAATGAGGTGATTCAACTTCACCTTTCCTGGCGGTGCCCTCTTCAGAACAGCAGGGTTTTCTGAGTGCATGAAATCTGCACAGAATGAACTTTGCAAAGATGATTTGCCTTTTTCATGATTTCTTCAGCATCTGCCCTTTCTTGTCAGGGACAATGGCATGTTCTAAGTGTGATGAAGGCACTTTGGGGTTACCCTTATGCTATAGCAATTAAAGTTATAGGCAATGGATTTTGGTAGCTATAAATTTATCACAGTGATGGTTAATCTGCTTTCTGATCAGCTGTACTACTGAGGCTGGGGCTGAGTCAATGAGTTTGGCTGGTTATGCATGACACAGATTCATTATCACAATGGGAATTGTAGCATGGAATCTGGTTTCCATTTGAGGTTTCTTTTGACTTGCCATTTCACTGGAGGACCCCAAAGAGCTAGAATGTTCTGAAGGCTTCTGATCTCCCTAATAGAACTTAGCATCCTGGAGCAGAAAGGCAGACTAAAACAAGACAGAGTCTACCCTGTCCATAGGTATGTATCAACTTATACATTTATATCAACATATACGTATGTATCAATATTTATCTCTGTAGATATAGATAGGTAGATAAACAATTTGATATTCCACAAGTACCCCTTGGACGTACTCTCACATAATTTTCTGAATTATACTCTGCTTCCTTTGTCTTCTCTACATCTTTATTATTGTGTTTTAGGATGGCATTGATCTCTCATGCCTAACTACTTATCTATGGTTAAGACAAATAGCTATCGGCCAAATAAAATGAATAACATTCCTGGGTATTGAAGCTTTATGCTGCTAATCTTAACTACTTAAGAGAATGAGATTCATTAAGTCATGACTGGAAGCCTGCATAGACAGGAAAATCTGGGAGACTTCCTTTTCCTCCAATGAAACAACAAAAAGGTGAAGTAAAGGTGTGGCTCTTGTAATAGAGCACCAAACATGAGCAAGGAAGCTGAGTGAGGGCATGAGGCCTTGAGTTCTAACCCAAGTACTGACACATTAAAAATATTCAAGTATTAACATCATACATTACTCTTATTGTTCTATATCTTAGCTAAGTTTCAAAGCTGGACAGATGCTATTAGGTTACAGATAAAAATTTTTCATCCTCTCCAGTTTTATGAAGGAATTTCACTGGCAACAAACCTTTGTCAAGGAGATTTTAACCTCATATCTCTGGTGAATAACTGCTGGTTCCAATCTTCCAAAGCATATCAACAGCCACCGACTCCTACAGTCTCACTTGCCTAAGTGATATATGAGTAACAGGATGTGTTTTACCCAATCTGCTATGGACTGTTTAACCCATGCTGTCCTGCATAGTCAGGGCCACTAGGCACTATACCAACTCATTGTCTAACTCAAAAAGACCACAGATTCTTTCTTTTTAGAACCTACTCTATGAGTTTCTTCTGTTAACTGCCTGTTTGGTGAGTGGACACAAGGACAGTCAAGGCTCATTTTTATGACCATCACATTTGCTTTGTTTTTCCATAATAACCCCAGAGCAAAAGGTGTGGCATCTTTTCATTGATCAATATGTATTAGCCTGATTGTAGACTATGGGCCTTTTTGCAAAATGCTGTCCCAAGGCTTCCCTTCTCAGTACTCTGGCATGATACAATAATTAAAAAAAAAAATTTACCCATGTGAATATTAGATGGCCAAAGGAGTACAGAATCCGAAACTTCATGGGGTGGACGATTGCAGGTGGAACATCAATAAACATCCAATAGTCTATGAGAATCCACAAGCTGAACCCCAGGAACAGGATGTACCCAACAGTGAGAAGGATCACCAACAAAGCAATCATGGTGTGCTTCTTCCTTCAGAATGGGCTGAGGAACTCCTGCTACCTAGAGAAGGTATTAAGATTATCTCTTGCCCACAGATCCAGGTACTTTATAACTTGCAAAGTCTGGATCACCCACAGAGATAAAGGTTTTGCCATACTGAAAAATGAGAAAAGAGATTGCATCAGATCCTGCTCTGGACACATTGTGGCCCAACATCTGTGAAGCCCGGGCTCCTGGTTCTAGGTCAAGGCTATATTATCACACCACCCTAATATTCTCCAATCTGGTCAGGAGCGGGACAGATAGTGATAAAGAGGTTTCTATGAGATGTTGCAAACCCATGGCCAGGCTACTCAGAGATTTGGAAAACATTCATGAAGTCCTGTAAGGAGCCCTGTATGTCTCCTCTCACTTGGAAAACCAGAAATTAACTAGGTTGTGTCTGTACCATGGTAAAAGAGGAAGAACAATCACCCTTACCTGAGTCTTGCCCTTCCTCCTCAATTTCTTGGTATGCTAAACTAAAAATTAACATCACAATTAGTCTTTATATTAGTGTCCTGTTTTTGTATACTCGTGTTTTGACATCTATGGCCTTGCTGAACCAAAAAGGACAGCAATTCCTCGGTTTGGAGACAGCAAATAACTTACCTGTGAATATACTTTTCATGCATAAACCAAGAAGTGCAGACTCCACACCCACAACCACCACCATTCTTGGCTTGTCAATGCTAAGCCACTATCCACCTCCTATGATTACTCAATGAACAGGGACTACACAACCAAGGGGAACATGATTGCCCTGGTTTGGACTGAAATCATTTCAGCCTCCCACTGCAAATCAGGTGACTCAGGCTTGCTTTTGTCTTCCTATATACAGACACACCATAGAAACTTCTTTGCATGTTGCCTCCTATCTTTCTGCCTCTGAGCAGACATTGCTTCATTGTTTGTGCCTGTCCCAGATTGAATGCTTCCCTCATGGGAACTGTGAAGAACAAGGTGTATTTTCAGTGGAAATTATCTGCTCAACCAGTGGCCTTATTGAATCTCAAATTATCTAGTAATAAAGGCAATAGCTGGTGGTATGGCTCAAGGGGGGAATGCATGCAAGCATGAGGCTCTTGGTTCAATCCCCAGCAACGGACACCACATTTTTATCTTCTGTGCTAGCACTTGGGTATTATTTGGAGAAAGTAGGTCAATGCCTGCCTATTATAAACTTTTTTTTTGTCTTTTCTTTTTTGGTACTGGGGATCGAACCCAGGACGTTGCACTTGCTAGGCAAGCGCTTTGCCACTGAGCTACATCCCAGCCCATGCCTATTATAAACTTTAGTGTTATCCCTGGCCCTTTCCCTCCCCCTTCCCCTGTCTGGTTGTTGATTAACACAATGCGATCACCCTCCCTCTGTCATATCCTTCTACTGCTATGATGATCTGCTTTACCAGAAGCACCTTAGGGATACTCTTGACAATGAACCCAAGCACCTAAGCACAGCTCAAGATAATCTGCAGAATCCTGCAATAACTTCATGGCTGGGCAATGGATGGAAACGCTGTACTAGAGCAAATAGTGGTCTCCAGAGTTTTGGTTTGCTATAGAGCATTACCTAATCAATCAGTAAATGAATTAAAGTGATGGGCTTGAAGTAACAATAGTTTAAGTAAACATTTCAAATTTAGCATGTGAGACACATTCTTTTCAAACGTAAATATGTTAGGAATGCACATATTACCACTAAAATTCTATACAAAGAAAGAAAGGGAAGAATATGTAGAATATTCAGGGAAATCCTTTCCTCCATTAGCAAAGGGGAATCAACTAGGCCAAGATGATGGCGTAGTCAGTGTTGGCCTAAGATCACAGACAAGGTTCTGGTCATCTGGTCATTGTTAATGAAATGGTTTGGCAAGTGTCCATCAAATTGTTAAAATACCTACTTACATCACTGCCACCAGAGACAAAGACAAACTGAGATCTACTAGGACACAACTCTGATTTTTGGAAACAAAAGGATCAGATTGTGGTCCCACAATCCCACTGATGTCTTTCTCTTTTCTGGTCACCCCTGATTAGTCTATTTGGTGGCATCCATCTACCCTCAGGTGGTGCACAAATGTTGTTGCAGGTCAATTTGCAAACAAACAAGCCCATTTGTTTGTCTACCTTTGTTTCTCAATTTGTCTATACATGTTTCTCAAGAAACTTCCAGAGGCCATAGCCATACTCTGGGGAAGGAGAAGCCAATGAAGTAGATGCTGATAGTCAAAGAACTAGCTATCTGCTCATGTCACTCACAGGTGCTCTCTGATCCTGTCTGAGCCTAGTCTCTTATGTATTTTCAAGTGTGGCCAAAAGTTACTCAAGGAAGACTTCCTCTTGCATTCCTCAGAGAAGATTCCAAACCCAGCACCTCTGTGCTCATGCTCTGCAGGACCATACACATTGAAGCCAGGTTCTGTGTCTATAGTGGCTGTGCTTCATTAAATGTGTCTTTTTATTGTTTGTTTTGTTATGTTTTAAATCCAGGAACCTATCTCTCCAATTTTCTCTGGTAAGTAAAATGTTCTTTATATTTACTTTCTCTGTTCAAATTCCTGTGTGCTGTCTGCTTCCTTCTTGGTCACCATTGAGACAGAATTGATACAAGAAATCACGTAGGTGATAGACTATAATATGGCTGTGATGGTTGCTTTGGTTATGTCATTGGGATTTAATGCGCAAATCTTATGTCCTAAGTGGATTTTGAAGTATGAAGCATGGGTCTTGCCTGGTGCCAGAGTCTCATACCAGTACACCTACCAACTCAGGAGGCTGAGATCTGAGGAGCTTGGTTCAAATCCAGGAAAGGCAGAAAAATGTCTAAGTCTCTTATCACCAATTAATCACCAGAAAAGCCTGAAGTGAAACTGTATTTACAGAGGTACACTACTAGCCTTGAGCAAAAAGCTCAGGGACAGGGCTGGGAAGGTGGCTCAGTGGTAGAGCACTTGCTTTGCATGCATGAGGCCCTGGGTTAGATTCTTCAGCAACATATAAGCAAAAGAAAAAAGCCAGAAGTGGTGCTGTGGCTCAAGTGGTAGAACGCTAGACTTGAGCTGAAGAGCTGAGGCACAGAGCCCAGGCCCAAAGTTCAGGCCCCACAACCGCCCCCCCAAAAAAAAGCTCAGGGACAGTGCACAGGCCCTGAGTTCAAGCCCCAAAATTGGTACACACACACCAAAAACTGGGGTTCTGTATTTAAATTTAGAATACACTGAAAAGTGGAACCTCAAAGTAAACTGTAGAATATCCTAGTAATGAAGGTAGCTTACCTTTTCTATTTCAGAGGACACTGTTCTCTCATGTCTGTGAGCTCTAAAAACTTTGTGGGAAAATGTGGAATCAATTCTACTGCTCCAGGTAAAAATAATCATTTTTATCATTGGACTCAAAAATCTTGTTTCATGGAGGATGTGACACTGTAACACACAGCAGAAACTCTGCTACAGATCAAAAGAATTATAAAATGTTGATTATACATATCATAAACAACTTGAGCCCTACAGGTAAGAGTACATTTCTTTGTCTTCATCAAAGTGTACAGTGCTCTGGTAAGAAGTATACAAAAGAGAGCATTTTAAGCATCTTCACTCTGGAGGATCAAATAAAACACCATCATACACAGAAATACAGCTAGGCCTTGTTCATGCTCTTTCAAAACTAGAGGCAGAGTGGGGAGGACAGTAGCTTCTTTGGTCAGTAGTGGAAAACTTGCATTAGGACTGATCTATGTTCATAAGGATGTCATATGAGGGTTTGGTTAGCACTTTGTGGCTGAAGATTCCAAATGCTCAGAAGAGTGGACACGCTGGATTCAATGTGTCTTCTGCAAACGACACATCCTAAACCTCGGCTGTTCTTGAGAAATACATCAGCAAGAACTGGCCAGACTGGGAGAAGATCTTCAATATCCATACAACACTCGTGGGCCTCATATCCAAAATATGACTACAGCTTAAGAATTAAATTTCCCCCAAAACAACCCCCCATAATACAACCACCCCATTAAAAAGTGGGTTCAAGCCTTGAAGAGAGACGTCTCTGAAGAGGAAAAACCAATGGCCAAGAGACAGGTGAAGAAGTGCTCAGCATCTCTGGCCCTAAAAGAAACGCAAATCCAATCAACACTGAGAGGGCGGGGCCAAGACCGGAAACACCACGGGCTCTCCACCCGAATGGAGAGCTCGGCCTCCAAGCTGCTTTTCCTCAAGAGACCCACACCAGCAAAGAGGCGAGTACTCAGAGAGAGACGGGAATGAGCGGAAGAAAAGGAAACGCGTCGGAAGCCACACAGAGCCGGTAAAGCGGGAAGACCCGTCCCCACCTCTCGCTGTGGCCCTGCCCAGCCGCCCAGGCGGCCTGGCTGGGGACCCACCGGGGACCACAGAGCCACAAGGGTCCCGAGGCTTCCAGAAGATTCCCAAGAGCCGGTGCTGACCGGGAGAATACAGGAACTCAGAACCCGCATGAAGGCCCCTCAGCCGCCGCGGACTCTCTGCTCCCGCCCGTGGATGCGGCCCAGCCCAGCGGGGGCGGCGGCTGCCGCGGCTGCAGTGAAGGATCCCAGTTTCGCAGTGCAGCGCCCGTCTGCTCCGGCCCGCGGAAGGGGCCCAGGCCAGCGGCAGCGGCGGCCCT
>NW_012267222.1:8207690-8248536 GCF_000151885.1 Dipodomys ordii | reverse complement strand
CCCAGCGGGGGCGGCGGCTGCCGCGGCTGCAGTGAAGGATCCCAGTTTCGCAGTGCAGCGCCCGTCTGCTCCGGCCCGCGGAAGGGGCCCAGGGCAGCGGCGGCCCTCAGGCTTGAGTCGTGGCGCCCGTCTGCTCCGGCCCGCGGAAGGGGCCCAGGCCAGCGGGGCGGCACGGCTGAGCGGCCAGAGACCCCAGTCTTGCAGTGCAGCGCCCGGAAGCGCTACCCGTGGAAGCGGCGCAGCCCAGCCCGAGCCAGCTGTGACCGAGGCAGTGGTAGCGGCCAGAGACCCATTTCGCGGTGCAGCGCCTGTCAGCTCTGGCCCGCGGATGTGGCCCAGGCTGGGGCAGCAGAGGAGGCGGCGGTGGAGGCAGCAGACTTGGGACCCGGTGACCCTCTGCTCCGGCCCAGCCAAAGGCAGCTTCAGCGGCGACGGCGGCAGCGGCGGGACCCCAGAAGCGGTCCAGTCTGGGCAGGGCAGGGCAGCTGGGAGGAACCCCAGACTCGCGGGACAGCGCCTCTCTGCTCTGGCCGCAGACAGCTGCAGCAAGGGAGCCCAGAATCATGGTACAGAACCGCCCTGCTCTGTCCCATAGAAGCGTCCTGGCCTGAGGTGGTGGTGGCAATGGCGGTAGGAGGTGGGGAAGGAGTTAGGGTGGAGTGACCCCTGACCCGCTGTGACCCCGTAAGGTCCTGTGGAAGCAGCCTAGCCTGCAGTGGTGGTGGTGGCCGGGGACCCCAGAAACCCAGCGGTCCAACCCGAAGAATGACAGCGCAAAAATCACCTGCAGCAACGATGCAGACCCCATAAACAGTGGCAAACACTGTGAAACACAGCTCCAGGCCACACCACCACCCAGCACAGCCCACAATCATCTCAACAAACAGGCAACACAGTGGTGACCAGCAATCTACAGTCGACAAAAACAGGGATCTGACACAGCACCTCTGGACAGCTACCAACCAGTACAAGGATAAGTAAGTACCCCCACAGGGGAAACCCACTCCAACCCCCCCCCCCGTACCTCAACCCCCCTGCCGTGGGAGACCAGCACTGGTGGGAACTCCCCAGAACTTGACTGGGACACCCCCATTCTAATACCTGGGCTACAGGTCCTATAGAATCTGGGAAATATGCAAGTGCACCAGCAACCAGTGGGCACACCCAGCTGGCCAGGCTTGACCAAGAGCACCCCTGGGAGGGAATGGGAGAAGTCTAGGATGCTGGTCCTTGACTAAAGGCAAGAACTGCCTAGGATACCAGGAGGCAGGCGAAGGAACCCTACCTGCATTCCAGGCAGAAACCTGAGCTAACTTAACTGCTTGCCACTGACTGGTCAGGCACACCACAACAGAGGGCGGAATGTGTCTGCCCAGCACAATCTAACAAGAGTAAGCCCTGTGTGGGTCAGACCAGCAACTGGAAAGCAGCCCCTCCTGAAGTAGAACTGGGACTAGGAAAAGTATTCTCAACCAGCCCAGTGCCAAGAGCAAGCTACATCAATTGATCCAGGACTAAATCCAGAAACAAGCAAAGGTAGCCACCTAGTGACCAAAACAGTCAGAGTTCTGGAATTGGTCTCCAATAATCCCTGAAACCACATGCAAAAATCACAGAGTACAGGATTCATCAATGGCCAAGATAGCAAATCAGACCCAAGGCCAGCAACCACACATGGGAGAACACCAGTGGAAGCACAAAAGAAATGGAAGACAAACGCTACATCCAAGAGATGAGAAGGCAATGACTCAAGAACTAAAGTGAGAAATAGATCAGAAATTTAAAGAACAAAGAAATACAAGGCCTCCAAACAAGAAATACACTCAAAAATAGATGCAGTGCACACCTCTCTAAAAGATGAGATTAATACTCTAAGAAACAACATAGAAATTGTAAATGGCTCAATTTCCTCCATGCAAAATTCAATTTCCTCCATGCAAACCACAATGGAAGCCGCAGTAAATAGAGTGAATGAAATGGAAAATAGAATATCAGGTACTGAAGACAAAATGCAGGCAATGGAAAAAAACACTCAAAATATGCCAAAGGGAAGTCCAAGAACAAGCAGACAGTGCCAAGAAATTGAACCTTCATATATTTGGAGTGGATGAAGGGAAGGAATACCAGAACAAAGGAATGCAACACTTACTTAATAAAATCATCACCGAAATTTTCCCCAGACTTAAAAGAGCAAATCTTACCTACATAATAGAGGCTTACAGAACACCTAACAAGCAAGATCACAGGAGGAGCACAGCTAGACACATTATAGTAAAAATGCTAGATTTTTAGCACTAAAGAAACAATCTTGCACCCAGCAAAAGCAAAGAAGGAGCTATACTACAATGGGAAAAAAAGTAGAATCACTGCAGATCTCTCCACACAGACACTGAATGCAAGGAAAGACTGGGAAAGTACCATCTGAGCCTTGAGAAGCAATAACTGCCAGCCCTCACTGGTAAATCCAGCAAACCTAGCATTCACATTCGATGGAGAAACTAAAATTTGACTAGCAAAGAAAAACTACATGAATTCATAAACAATACGCTAACATTACAAAGAGCATTGAGGGGGATTACAATCTTAAGAAATAAGATCAGAGACCCATACCACATATATATCTCTAGGAGACGAACTTAATAAAAGAAGGAGGAAAGAAAAGAAAAATGTAGGAAAGTAGGAAAATGATAGGAAGCACAATATACCTCTCCATAATAGCCATAAACAAAGCCAGCCTGGGCAGGAAAGTCTTTCAGACTCTTATCTCCAATTAACCACAGGAAAACTGGAAGTGAAGCTGAGGCTCAAGTGGTAGAGCAGTAGCCTTGAGCCAAACAGCTGAGGACAGTGCCCAGGTCCAGAGTTCAAGACCCATGACTGACAACAACAAAAACAAGAGACCTACATTACAGCCAAAGATAAAAGCAAACTCTAAGTGAAAGAATGGAGGAAGATCTACCATGCAAATACCCCCAGTAAGAAGTTAGGAGTTGCTATCCTGATATCTGATAAAATGCACTTTACATTAAAATCATTTCGAAAAGACAAAGAAGGTCACTGCATACTAATACAGGAAACAATCCAAGAAGAGGATATCACCATTGTTAACCTATATGCCCCAACCATCGGTGCATCCAAATATGTTTAGCAAATACTCTCAGATTTACAGGAAAAGATAGTTCCAAATACAATAATACTAGGGGACTTTAATACTCCACTCTCACCAAAGGACAGGTCTACTACCCAAAGAATTGGCAAAGGCATTTCTGAATTATGTGATGTCAAGTGGACTTAGAACTGACATATACTGAGTTTTCCACCCAACAACAACCCAGTAGACATTCTTCTCAGCAGCCTAAGGCACTTTTTCTAAAATAGATCATACCATAGTTCATACAAGGAATGTAAGCAAAAACAACAACAAGAAAAAAAACAGGATTGATATAATTCCCTGCATTCTACCTGACCATAGTGGAATCAAACCAGTTCTCAATAACAAGGCATTAAGTAGAAAAGACTCAAAGACATGTAAATTAAACAGCACATATCTGAGCAACACCTAAGACACAGAAGAAACTAAAGAGGATATTAAAAAGTTCCTACAATTCAATGAAAATGAAGACATAATTAAAAAGAAACATATGGGACATGGCAAAGCAGTCCTGAGGGGCAAATTTATTGCTTTCAGTAAACATATAAGAAAACAGAGACATGCCAAGTAAACAATTTCATGACACAATTAAAACTGCTGGAGAAATAAGAAAAAGTTGAACCTAAAGTTGCCAGACAGAGCAAGATATCCAAAATAGCTGAAATTAATAAGAGAGACCAGGAAAAGTATAAATAAAAGCAATAAAAGGCTGGGTTATTTTAAACAAAAATCAATAAAAATGGACAAACTAAAGAATAACTAAAAATAGAAGAGAGAAGTCCCAAATCAACAAGATCAGGGATGCTACAGGAAAAATTACAACAAACATCGCAGACATCCAAACAATTAATAAAGAACTACTTGCAGATTCTATACTCACTAAGGAAGGAAAACCTTGCAGAAATGGATGAATTTCTGGAGAAATACAACTTGCCCAAGCAGAAACTAGAAGAAAAAAGGCAATTAAATATGCCAATAACCTACAATGAGTCAGAGGAAGCAATCAGAACCCTTCCAACAAGGAAAAGCCCAGGACCAGATGGATTCACTATGGAATTCTGTAACACCTTTAAAGAGGAACTAACACCCATATTCCTCAAGCTCTTCAGAGAAATAGAAACAGAGGGAGCAATCCCCAAATCATTCTATGAAGTCAATATCACACTCATCTCCAAACCAGGCAAAGACCCAACCGAAAAAGAGAACTACAGACCAATCTCTTTGATGAGCACAGATGCAAAGGTCCTCAACAAAATTCTAGCCAACAGAATCCATGATATATCACAAAATCATACATTAGGACCAAGTAGGCTTCATCCCAGACATGAAGGGATGGTTTAACATACATAAATCAATGAATGTATTCCATCACATCAACAGATCCAAGATCCAGAAACACTTGATTATCTCCATTGTCCCAGAGAAGGCTTTTGATAAAATACAGCACTTATTCATGTTAAAAGCTCTGGAAAAATAGGAATAGCAGGAACATTCCTGGCTGGGAAGGTGGCTCAGTGGTAGAGTGCTTTTGTTGCATGCATGAGGCCCTGGGTTTGATTCCTCAGCACCACATAAGCAAAAAGAAAAAAGTCAGAAGTGGTGCTGTGGCTTAAGTGGTAGAGTGCTAGCCTTGAGCTGAAGTGCTGAGGGACAGCGCCCAGGCCCAGAGTGCAGGCCCCACCACTGACAAACAACAACAACAAAAAAAGAAGGAATGGAGACATACAGTGGAAGAATCATAGCCTCTTCAACTACTAGTGATGGGAAAAATAGGTGGTCACAAACAGAAAACTAAAAATAGACACTAGCCTCTCACCATGCACTAACATCAACTCAAAATGGATCACAGACCTTAACATCAAGCCTGATACTTTGAAACTACTACAGGAAAGAGTATGAGAGACACTTGAATTTATTGTCACAGGCAGGATCTTGCTGAACAGAGTCCCAGGGTCACAACTAATTGGAGAGAAACTCGATCAAAGGGACACCTTTAAATAAAAAGTTTCTGTACAGCTAAAGACATAATAACCAAACTAGAAAGAAAGACAACTATTTGAGAAAAAAATATTTACCAGCAATATATCAGACAAGGTCCTAATAGCCTTTAAATACAGGGAACTCAAGACACTAACCCCTCCCAAATCTAACAAAGCAATCATGAAATGGGCAAGGGAGGTAAAGAGAGACTTCTCAGAAGAAGAGATCAAAGTGGCAAAGAAACACATGAAGGAATGTTCATCTTCCATGGCTGTAAAGGAATTGCAAATAAAAATAACCTTGTGTTACCGCCTTACACCAGTCAGAATGGCCACGTCCTAAAGTCAGCCAAGGACAAATGCTGGAGGGGATGGGGAGAAAGAGGAACCCTACTGCATTGCTGGTGGGAATGGATACTGATGCAAGCACTTTGGAAAGCAGTCTGGAGGTACCTCAGAAAACTAAATATAGATCTCCCCTATGACCCAGCCATACCACTTTGAGGCATCTACCCTGAACAACAGGAACCAGGATACAAGGATACATGCACCTCCATTTTTATTGCAGCACTGTTCCCAATTGCCAAAATATGGAAACAACCCAGATGCCCCACTCCTGACGAGTGGATCCAAAATTGTGGTGCCTATATACAATGGAATATTATTCAGCCATTACAAAGGACTCAATAATGGCATTTTCAGGGGAATGGATGGAACTAGAGTGAACCATTTTGAGAGAGGTAACCCAAAAACAAATAGACAAATGGCACATGGTCTTCCTGATATGTGGATGCTAAAGCCAACATGCAAGGAAGTATGACAAACTAAACAGGACTGTAGAAACAACGGGCAGCTTCTCATTTTGTCATATCATTGCTAAATGACTCCATGTTCTTGACCATATATATTGTATATATGCACACAATCGAGGGAAGATAGGAGGATGCAGAATAAGTGAGAAATGGAACAACACACAACAAGGGGGTTCATCAGCTGCAGTGGACATAGATGAAATTGAACTAAGCAACCCAAAGATAGTGATGGGATGGGAGGAATGAGAGGGAAAGAGGGAATAGCTTACAGTAAGAAAAAAAAAGAAATGTAAATATCAGGGTTGGGAAGGTGGCTCAGTGGTAGAGCACTTGCCTTGCATGCATGAGGCCCTGGGTTTGATTCCTCAGCACCACATAAGCAAAAAGAAAAAAAAAGCTGGAAGTGGCACTGTGGCTCAAGTGGTAGAGTGCTAGCCTTGTGCTGAAGAGCTGAGGGACAGTGCCCAGGCCCAGAGTTCAGGCCCCATGACTGGACCCCCCACTGCCCCCCCAAAAAAGAAAAGTAAACATCTCCTGATGTGGAAAAAATAATTGTATTGACAAAGCTCATAGAATTCACAAACTTCATAGACCATGATAATGACAATTTGTCTTGTGAAGATTAAAATTTATTTGTGATTTTAACTAAGTATTACTATTCCAAAATACTGTGAAATATGTGAAATTTATGTAATCACCTAATCTCAATTTTTAAAAAAAGAAAAGTGAGAGAAGGGATGGGTTAGGAGCGATGGGTGACAATGTTGTCAGACACCTTGTATTCATATACTGTTTTGTAGAATGGGAACTTCTTTTTACACCTATTTAAAGAAAATAAACAAAGAAAAAAGAAAAAAATTCTAAGGATGTAGGTTGCTAGAGACAGATTCTCAAAGGTCTTGCTGTTCTGAAGTATATACAACTGAGTAAGATACTTACTGCATCCCAATTTAATCTTCAGATTATAAGTAACTTTAATTGGTTGTGTGATTCCTCAAATATGGACATTTCCAGGCATGAGAAAGGGCTGCACCTCTTGCAGCGTATCTACCCTAGATGTACATAATTGCACAATGTACAGTCTATCTACTCTACATTGTACATAATCTATACTGTAGATGCTAATGGAACTATTTCCAGTCCAAGTGTGAGCAAAGAAATGTAGCCTTGGCACTGAGGACAGCCCAGGCTGCAGGGAAAAGTATTCTTGAACTTAGACTCATGATCTGAAGGTCCAGTGATATATGTAGGAGAATAACAATGAAGTATTCTATCATTTTAGAGCAAATTTACCCTTAAATAGGTGTTTTGGTAAGTGCACATACACTTTGAACACACACATACATGCACACAGACACACACGCCCATGCTCACACATACATGGAGTCTGCTTTAAAATTGAAACAGGTTTACATAGTGCCTAAATAAAGAATGTGACTGTGTAGACACATCTTGGATTTCTGACCTCAGACTGCAAGGCAATAAATTGGTATTGTAATAAGAAACTATGTGCAAACATGGGGTTACTCTAGTCAAAGGGACAAGGATGATATGACTCTCAATACTATCAAATGATAATCTGTCACTAATGGAGACCAACCCCTAAACCACAAATGACACTGTTATTTCAAACAAATAGCTTCCATGTAGATCAGATCCTAAAGTCCTATAACCTCCATGAGTATTATTCATATCCTGTGTGATCACCTTATGTGAGCAAGACCTCCAACTTGCTTCTGAGCAAACATGGCATTGGTAACTGAATGCACACAACTACATGTTTGTGAATCCATGAGTGGTTCTGGTGACAATCTTTCTCCAGTCTGTCCTTCCCACTTGTTCATGGAGAAGCAGCCATTTAGAGAAAGTCAGAAGAAGAAAAGAATAAATGGATTCGAGAAAACAGAGCTGACAACTGGCCAAAAGCTAGAAGAAACACAGGCTGTCAATCTCTCACCTGAGAGGTCTGTACTCTACCTAACAACAGAAGGTTGAATATGGATCATTTCTAGTTGAGACTGAGACAGAACTCCAACAGGTCCCTGGAAGCCTAGTGGAGCCCTAAACCAGAACTTAGCTGAGCTATGTGAGACCCTTGAATTTCAGAAACCACGATATAATGAGTGTGTTTTGTTGTTACCAAATTTGTGATACAATTGTTGTATAGAAAGAAAAGAATGCCAGTGTAGCCAGGGGTCTCTGGCTCATGACCGTAAAAGTACCTATTCAGGAGTTTGAGACCTGAGGATTTTGATTTGAAACTAGCCTTGGCAAGAAAATCCATGAGGTTCTTATCTCCAACTAACCACCAGGAAACCAGAAGAGTAGCTGTGTATCAAAGCTGTAGAATGTTAGCCTTGAGCAGAAGAGATCAGGGACTATACTCAGGAAGCTGCTGATGTGTAAACCATGAACCATGTCTGCTTAGACTCTTAAGAGCCCAATACAATTTGATCTACCATGTGGACAGGAGAGGCCTAAAGGAAATCACTCTCCATCAATCATAAGGATGGGGGGGGTTGTTACCATTGATTTGTACTTCATTATTTGCGGACATGGCATTGCTATGGAACCCAGAGTTTGCTATGCCTATGATGCCACGACATGCCTTCTGGTATTAGAGGAGTGTGTTTTAATTGCCATTTATGTTGATCATTCTTGACAACTTGTTTGGATTGAGAGTTGTGTGAGAGATTAAAAAAGCATATTTTTCTCTGTGAGGATGTTCCTAGAGAGGATTAAATAAAGAAGAAAGACTCATATGAATTTAGGATGCAATATCCCAAAGAGAGCGGACTCACAAAAAAGAGGAAAGCAGAAAGCCAGTGGGTGTACACTCCTCACTCTCCCTCTCTCCCTCATTCCCTCCATTGTCCCTGTCTTTTTTCTTTCTGCTTCTTGACTTTTGTGATGTGACTAGCTTTCCAATATCTACTCCACGACAACTGATTGAACTTCTGAAAATCTCTGAACCCATGGACCAGCATCAATGCTGGATGGTTCTTTGTGCATTAGTTATAAAAATGAAAGAGTGACTAACACAGTATTGGAACCCAGAGAAGCGATGCTTGCACAGAAGTGATCCTTCAGTTTCATCTCTTCACTGCATCAGGACCACAATGGGGCTGGAGATCTCACAGATGCACATTGGCCATGTAGCCACTACTGTGGCTGACCAAAGGTGCAATGAGAGGTCCCCATCAGTTATTTATGAACAGAGAGAATGACACTGGAGTAGCAAAGACTATGTACTCTCTAACCACTTTCAGGACACAGAGGGTCTCCTGAGAAAGGAATCTGCACCTGACTCTCTTAGGGATGGACATTCACATCCCTCTACACTTCCCATGGAACACTTGGCCCTAAAGACCTAGCTCTTGGGAGTCAGGAATCTACCTCAGGATTTCTGATTAAAGACTTGAACTACACAAAGCTTGAAGCTCATCAGAACTCATCTTTGGCTGCCATTTCTACTCACTTTCCTCCTTCTCATTCTCTTTCTTATAATGCCCTCTTTTTGAAGTCCAGCCCAAGGATGACTGGTTTAACAGCTCAGCTGGAGGCATTGCTAGTTGGGCTTTGTTGGATCAATGATGACCTCAGGGGTAATGAGGTGACTCCACATTTAGTAAGAGTATACCTCTGGAAAGCTTTAGCATCAAGAGGACAATTCACCCAGTGACAGCAAGACATATAAGTGCAATTTATTCCGCACAGGCTTATATGCGCTTATATGCTGCAAAGAAAACTCCAAACTGAAGCTATTTTGTCTGCCTTTGATAGCATCATTTTCCTCAGTGCTGTAGAACTGGTGGATAGATCATCTGAGATCATCGTCATCAGGGCCTCTTGAATGTACCATTTAGTCCTTATTTCTGTTTATTTGGTGCTGTTTTTTTTCTTTGTTTTTTGTCTCTCTTCCCTGTTTTCAATGTTGCAAATCGAATCCAGGGTCTTGTAGGTACTAAGTACAGTCATTAAAACAGAGACACAACAAATCCATCATATTTCCCTTAAGTATTTGACTATGGCAGACATTACTTTCTCACAACAGGGGAAATGGAAAAGAATTTTAGGAAATAATGGTAAGCATCCATGGAAACCATCTTCTGCGTGGTACCAGGTCACAGGGACCCCCTGGTCTTCCAAGCGCTTCTTATACAGTAGGCCATCATCTCTGAAGGAGTCCCACTCACAGGTCACTATGAGAGCCCCTGGAAGCTGAGCGACAATCTGGTCATCAGCTATGAGGGGGACAATTTCTACTTCAAAAGCATGTCTGGTTTCCAGATAGGCAGCCTCATTAAAAGGTGCGAGAAATTCCTCGTTGGACTTGTATCTGAACCTTTCAGGGAGATTGTCAGCGCTCAACCATTTCTTATACTTCTCCCAGATATGGGCAGGAACACAAGCACCTTTTAACAAGGCATCTTTCCAGGAGGGGTCAAATGTAAAATATCGGCAGAAACATGTAATGACATCTCTGGTGAGAAATGGGACATTTTTGTTCTGTTGATGTGATGGTAACTGGAAATTGATGATCTGGAGAGCAGGGTAAATCAAGATCTGACCCCGGAGCTTTGGAATATCTGTTCTGCCCACCAAGGCCTGGCTGACGAATGCCACAATGGTAGCTCCAAAGCTGTCTCCAGAGACCACAACCCGGGAGGGGTCCACCCCATAGGTATCTAGTGTCTTCAGGAAGTGGACCGTGGCATTCAGACAATCCCTGAAAGAGACTGGGTGGTGGTAGTCAGGAAGCTTGCGGTACCTGCGGAGGAAAGAGGAAACCCAGTACTATAGTGAGCAGAGGGTTAGAAGAGGCCATTTGAACAGCGTCCTCTACCACACTCAGGAGGCACTTCTGATAAAGTCCTCAGACTGTGTGTAGCCAAAAAACAGGTGGATTCCTATGTTTTCTATGTGTGCATATGAAGAACCTGCTTAGAGTCAGAGTGGCACAATCCAAACACCTATCTGCTTCCACAGGCAACCAAACCCAAGTTTCTGAAACTTCCAATCTGTTGGCTTTGGAAACAGAAAATACACAATGATGGGGGCAGGGAAGCACTTCAGGTACTGGTGGTCTCATAGGCTTTCAGCAGTCATGGGAAGGTAAGATTGATGTCATAGTGAAATTGCTTTTTTTTTTTTCCAACAGAGGAATAGACAGGAAAGAAGAGGGGGTAATGTGAGAAGGAAGAACTTATTTCTGAATTGAAACTTCTCTCAACCTTCTTCTCTTCGACTGTTCCTATGGCACCCTATGGTAAGTCTGAAGCTCCTTTTCTCTCTGCATAATTCCAAAGCTGCCCATCAATCTGCTCTGATCCATGGGCCAGATCTCTGCAAGTATCTGCTATAACAACACACGGTGAAATTCCTCGCAGCCATCAGTGCAGGTGCTCGAGGACACCTTGCTGTGGTCTCTGTGAGGCAATTTCATTTTCTCCAAGGCTTTGTGGATCATGGACTATTATGTTAGAAGCTCAGGTACTATAGTAGCCAGTTGAGATCAAGTCTTGACACTGTAAAGATTTTGCTCTCCCTAGTGGTTTCAAAATAGTCTAGAGATGCTTAGTAACTTACTGGAGACCTACAGCTGCCGTGGCACCTCATGCAGAGGAAATCCAAATGGAATGAGTCCATCAGGGAGGCATAAAGTTAGAGTCTTCTTAAAAACTTCACTCACTCCCTTCTCTAAACTGTCTCACACTGACTTTTCAGGACCCTTTGTACTTAAATATAGAATCATACTAGTACCAGTGCCTACTATTTTTTTCTCCACTCCAATGATTTGTTGCTATCTCCAAGAACAGTGATTTATATTTAGTTACTCTCCACATTCATCTCCGCATTCTTGGCAGTTGTTAGGTAGAGGAGTATGCACATACGCAGGTAGGCATGTACATGGGAAGGTACATAGGTAGATAAATAAATAGGTGTTTAAATGAAGAATTGTCAACGTGTAGAACCATCAAGGATGGTATACAGCGAACAGGACATTGACCTGGGCCTGCAGACAATGCTGCTTCCCTACCATCTTCATCTAATCTCCTCTGAAAGACATACTACCCTCATATTCACCTTATTTTGTCCTTTTCGTTTTACACTGTTGTTTTGGGTCTAGGGAAATTTTTAAATATTGATTTGGTGTTTTTTTTTAATTCTCAAGGTTATTAGCAGACTTTTCGTATACAACTGCTCCAGATGATGGAAAGGTACCACATGGCTTAATGTTTTCCCATCTATGGTTTGGTCTTGCTCTGTTCTCCTTCTTGCTCTGGAACTCCCATACTTCCTTTTTGGAATGGGATTATTTACTCTGTCCCATTTCATCTTGGAAGAATTTAACTTGCTCTTTAGTTTTCAAGGACCCATGATAGAAATTTATTTTGAGTCTCAGAAACCACTTTGGATTTGAACTTTTTTGATAGTGCTCGTTCTTGAACTCAGGGCCTAGGCACTCACGGTCCTTGAGCTTCTGTTGCTCAAGGCTAGCATTCTACCACTTGAACCACAGCACCACTTCTCACTCTTTCTGTGTATGTGGTACTGAGGAATCAAACTCAGGACTTCATGCATGCTAGGTGAACACTCTGCCACTAAGCCACATTCTCGGTCTCGGGACTTGAACTTGTGGACAATTTTGTAACAAGTAACTCTTTTAAGACTCTTGGACAAGGACCAATGTCTTTTGCCTTGTGAGATGGCCATGAG
This sequence comes from Dipodomys ordii, assembly GCF_000151885.1. Classification (NCBI taxonomy): domain Eukaryota; kingdom Metazoa; phylum Chordata; class Mammalia; order Rodentia; family Heteromyidae; genus Dipodomys; species Dipodomys ordii. The sequence goes on along the minus strand of NW_012267222.1, from coordinate 8,235,874 downwards.
TCCTTGAAGTCCATGGCAGAATGTTGTGGTGTTGATATATTGTATCCCTAAAACCTCATGGTTGAAGGCTTGTTTCATAGTAATTGACAAAAATTATTGAAAGTTATAGAAAAAGGAAGGATCTACATTTACACATGAATGAATCCACTGATGAATTAATAATTTCAGGGTATTATTTGGACATAATAAGAATTGGGTGGTACATGTAGAAAGTAGGTAACTGTGTTTGTATTGTGTCTTATTTCTGATTCATTCCTGTCTCTTTCTACTTCCTGACTACAATTGTGTAAGCACCTAGGCTCTGTCATGTCCTCTTGCCACAATCATGACATACCTTAACAGAGGGACCTAGAAATGAAACAAGCTCGCTAGCCTGCATGGACTAAACTCTTCAAATAGTGAGCAAAACTAAAATCCCATTTCTCCATAAGATACTATCCTCCTGTGTTTGTTAAAGTGATGGAGACTGTGTGAAATGGAAGGATGCAATCTTTTGTTTATTCCACCACTGCTGATCCTTGCATGCCCAGTGTTGGTGAGGTTTTTCCACCCTTCTGATATCCTATGGCACTTTTCCTATGGCTGGGAGTGAATGTATAAAAGGACACCTGTGGTCAGGGCTCCTGGATCTTGTACATCCTCCTCCTGGACTGCTATGGCTGCTACTCTCCCTCTCCAATCCACTTACCCCACTGAGAGCACCACTGAGTCTGTCTTCAGGGCCAGGAAACTGCACGTGTTGTGGTACACATCTGCAAGACAGGAACAAGAGACTTCAGGCCATAATGGGGATGATCACTTACCACCACAGCCCCATGAGAGCAGCTGCTGTTGTAGGCCTCTGGATAACAGACTGTGTCTTTAACTGTCTCCTCTGAAATAACACTGTGAAGCTCTGTGTAGGCAATGCCAGATATCTATCTGCAATTTACCACATGTCATAGATCAAGTGGACCATGAGGCTTAACTTCTGCAATGCTTATTTTACAATAGGGTAAATTGAGATCCTAGAAGGCATAGCATCTGAAATAGACTTTGGACTAGAAGTTTGGACTAAGGAGTTGGGATTAGAAGGAAGAAGGTTAACAATTTTATCTATTCATTTTGGTGCGGAATTAATGTCTCTGAGTGGCCCACTGTGATTAATGCAGGGGTTTGTCACAGGTTCTACAGGCAGAGACGATATGATAAAGGCAGTAATGGAAAGGAAGGGAGGAGTCATAACCATGTATCTAGAAGCCCCTTTGGGGATATCCTGACCTGCACCTGCACTGAGGGACCATATTGTGAAGAACACTGCCAGGAAGGTGCAGTTCCACTGATGATGTGTTCCTCACCTCTACTTGGTTCAGCTCCAATGAGCTCCATTGACTGCTAGAATTGGCCCCTCCCAGGGGTCACTGGATAGCTAGCTGAGGCTGATGGGTAATGAGGCCCTTCCTCCATGACCACACACCACAGGAAAGCTCTTTACCCAGACTTCCTATCACTGCACCCCCTCCATGGTAGAAGATGATGCCTCGACGAGGGCAGGAGGACACTGCCTTCGGCTGCAACAGCCTCACGCTGATTGTCCCAAATCGCAGGTTGGTCACCACCACTCTAGGGTCCTTCCTTATTGGCAGTAGGTGTAGTGCAAATTGATAAAATCTGGGCATGGAGCAAATTCTTAGCTTCTCAAGTATACACCCCTGGAAGAGAGTTGGAGACAAAGTTGAGTTATCGTTCAAGACTCAGTTCCTTTCAATGAGCCATTTTGAAACCATTGTGAATCAATGTGCACACTGCTCCCACGTGGAGATGAGTTCATCAGATTCTCCTAAGGTTTATGGATATTGACACTTCTCAAGTGGTTGTGAGAACCGAGAACCAGGAAATCCAGGAAAGCTATTCATTTTCATCAGATGGAATTCTTGCTGCTGCTTGCCTTGGATTAAATCTGATTCTCACACAATTTCTACCAGCCTGCACCTCATTACCAAGGTCAAATGGAGACTTCCTTTATTACTTCACTCTTTCCTTGTACACATATGAGAAAAGTCACACCACTAAAGTCATAAGACACAACTCTTAGGGTCCTCTTTTTCCACACATATCACTGCAAAGACAAAGATTGACTATGGACCTGCTGCAAATTCAGCCCTGTCTCCACAGACTTGAAAACTCTACTCTCCTTGTGAAGGCTGCTGTACTGCTGCCTCAACCTTGAATGTGGTGATTCAATTTCATTTTCCTGGTGGTGCCCTCTTCAGAACAGCAGGGTTTTCTGAGTGCATGAAATCTGCACAGAATGAACTTTGCAAAGACAAATTGGCCTTTTCATGATTTCTTCAGCATCTGCCCTTTCTTGTCAGGGACAATGGCATGTTCTAGTGTGATGAAGGCACTGGGGTTACCCTGATGTTATGGCAATGCTAAGTTACAGGCACTGCACTCTGGTAGCTATAAATTTTTCACCTCGATGATGCATCTGCGTTCTGATCCGCTGTAATACTGAGGCTGGGGCTGAGTCGGTGAGTTTGGCTGGTTATGCATGACACAGATTCAATATCACAATAAGAATTGTAGCGTGGAATCTGGTTCCCATTTCAGGTGCCTCTTGACTTGCCATATTGCCTCCTTTCTCACTGGAGGAACCCAGAGACCTAGAAGGTTCTGAACGCCTTCTGATCTCCCTAATATCACTTAGCATTCTATGGCAGAAAGGCAGACTAAGACAACACAGACTCTAGTACCCATTAGATCCACGCTCACATAATTTTCTGCCAACAAAATACACTCTGCTTCCTTTGTCTTCTCTACATCTTTATTATTGTTTTTTAGGATGGCATTGATCTCTCATGCCTAACTACTTCCTATGCTTTAGACAAATAGCTCTCTGCCAAATATAATGAGTGACATTCACTGAGTACTGAAGCCTTATGCTTCTAATCTTAACTACTTAAGAGAATGAGATTCAGAAAATTATGACTGGAAGCCTGCATAGACAGGAAAATCTGGGAGACTTCCTTTTCCTCCAATGAAACAACAAAATGGTGAAGTAAAGGTGTGGCTTTTGCAATAGATCACCAAACATGAGCAAGGAAGCTGAGTGAGGGCATGAGGCCTTGAGTTCTAATCCAAGTACTGTCACATTTAAAAAATTCACGTATTAACATCATACATTTCTCTTGTTGTTCTATGTCTTAGCTAAGTTTCAAAGCTCAAAGACACAGGCTATTATATTACAGATAACATTTTTTATCTGCCCCAGTTTTATGAAGGAATTTCATTGGCAGCAAACCTTTGTCCAGGAGATTTTAACCTCATTTCTCTGGTGCACAACTGCTGATTCCAATCTTCCAAAGAGATCAACAGCCACTGATTCTTTCACCCTCACTTGCCTAAGTGAGATATGAGTAACAGGATGTGTTTTACCCAATCTGGTGAGTTTGGCTGCTTATGGCTGACACAGATTCATTATCACAATGGGAATTGTAGCATGGAATCTGGTTTCCATTTGAGGTTCCTTTTGACTTGCCATTTCACTGGAGGACCCCAAGGAGCTAGGAGGTTCTGAAGGCCTCTGATCTCCCTAATAGCACTTAGCATCCTATGGCAGGAAGGCAGACTAAAACAAGACAGACTCTCCTCTCTCCATAGGTGTGAATCAACTTATATATTCATAGCAATGGGTATATATACATATATGTGTGTATATCAATATTTATCTTAGTAGATATATGTATAGCTATATACAGATATATCAACAATTTGATACTCCAAAAGCACCTCTTAGACTCACTCTGACATAATTTTTTGCTACCAAACTATACTCTGCTTCCTTTGCCTTCTCTACGTCTTTATTATTGTTTTTTAGGAATGCATTGATCTCTCATGCCTAACTACTTCCTGTGCTTTAGAGAAATAGCTATCTGCCAAATAAAATGAGTAACATTCATTGGATGCTGAAGGATTATGCCCCTAATCTTAACTACTTAAGAAGTTGAAATTCCAAAAATCTTGACTCGAATCCTGCATAGGTAGGGAAATCTGGAGACTTCCTTTTCCTCCAATAAAACAGTAAAATGGTGAACTAAAGGTGTGGCTCATGGGATAGAGCACCAAACATGAGCAAGAGAACTGAGTGAGGGCATGAAGCCTTGAGTTCTAACCCAAGTACTGTCACATTAAAAAATATTCTAGTATTAACATCGTACTTTAAGTGACTGATAAGCAACAGGATGTGTTTTACCCAATCTGCTATGGACTGTTTAACCCATTCTGTCCTGCATAGGCAGGGCCACTTGCCATTATAACAACTCATTCTCTAACTCAAAAAGTCCACAGATTCTTTCTTTTTAGAACCTACTCTATGAGTTTCTTCTGTTAACTGCCTGTTTGATGAGTGGACACAAGGACAGTCAAGGCTCATTTTTTATTTATTATTTTATTTTATTTTTTGAGTCCGGTCGTGGGGCCTGAGTGCTGTCCCTCAGCTGTTCAGCTCAAGGCTAGCTCTCTACCACTTGAGCCACAGTGCCACTTCCGGCTTGTTTTCTTTTTGCGTATGTGGTGATGGGGAATCAAAGGGCCTCATGCATGCAAGGCAAGCGCTCTACCACTGAGCCACCTTCCCAGCCCATCAAGGCTCATTTTTATGGCCATCACACTTGCTTTATTTATCCACAATGAGCCTAGAGCAATAGGTATGACATCTTTTCATCGATCAATTTGTATTAGCCTGAAATTTTAGACTATCTGCCTTTTTGCAAAATGTTGTCCCAAGTCTTCCCTTCTCAGTACTCTGGCATGATACAATAAGTAAAAAAAAACAAATTTACCCATGTGAATATTAGATGTCCAAAGGAGTGCAGAATCCGAAACTTCATGGTGTGGACGATGGCAGGTGGAACATCAATAACCATCCAATATTCTATGAGAATCCACAAGCTGAACCCCAGGACCAGGATGTATCCAACAGTGAGAAGGATCACCAACAAAGCAAACATGGTGTGCTTCTTCCTTCAGAATGGCCTGAGGAACTCCTGCCACCTGGAGAAGGTCTTAAGATTATCTCTTGCCTACAGACCCAGGCACTTTATAACTTTCAAAGTCTGGATCACCACCAGAAAAAGATGTTTTGCCATACCAAAAAATGAGAAAAGAGATTGCATCAGATATTGCCCTAGACACAAAGTGGCCCAACATCTGTGAAGCCCAGCGGTCTGGTTCCAGGTCAAGGCTGCGTATTACCACACCACCTTAATATTCTCCAATGTGGTCATGACAGGGACAGATAGTGGGAAAGAGGCTTCTGTGAGATGTTGCAAAGCCATGGCAGGGCTACTCAGAGATTGGGAAAACATTGAGGAAGCCCTGTAAGGAGCCCTGTATGCCTCCTCTCACTTGGAAAATCAGAGCTTAACAAGATTATTTCTGTACCCTGGTAAAATTGGAATAATTATCACTTTACCCGAGTCTTGGTCTTCCTCCTCAATTCCCAGGTATGCTAAACTAAAAACTAACAGTAGTCTTTATATTAGTACTTGTTTTTGTATACTCGTGTTTTGACATCTATGGTCTTGCTGATCCAAACGGGACAGAAATTCCTAGGGTTGAGAGACAGCAAACAACTTACTTGTGAGTACACTTTTCATACACAATGCAAGAAGTGCAGACCCCACACCCTCAACCACCACCATTTTTGGCTTCTCAATGCTAAGACACTATCCATCTGCTATGACTACTCAATGACCAGGGACTAGACAACCGAGGATAACACGTTTTCCCCGTGTGGACTGAAATCATTTCTGCTACCCACCGTAAATCGGATGACACAGCCTTGCTTTTGTCTTCCTATTTACAGACACACCATAGAAACTTCTTTGGATGTTGCCTCCTATCTTTCTGCTTCACTGTTTGTGCTTGTTCCAGATATGAATGCTTCCCTCATGTGAACTGTGAAGAACGAGGTGTATTTTCAGTGGAAATTATCTGTTAACCTTATTGAATCTCAAATTATCTGGCAATATAGTCAATAGCTGGTGGTATGGCTCGAGGGGGGAATGCATGCATGCATGAGGCTCTTGGTTCAAGCTTTAGCAAAAGACACCACAATTTTATGTTCTATGGGAGCACTTGGGTCTTATTTGGAGAAATTAGGTCAATGCATGCCCATTATACACTGTTTTGTTATTCCTGGCCTTTACCCTCCCCCTCCCCCATCTGGTTTTTGGTTAGCAAAATGTGATCACTTGGCTCTATCATATCCTTCTAGTGCTATGATGTTGGGTCTTCGTCCGTCTTTGGACAGACGGGGTCCGAGGAGAGGTAAGTGCGAAGTGAAGTGTGGCCGCTAGCCCGTTCCCCAGCCTCCTTAGCCCAGGCCTCCCTTAGCCCAGGAGACAATCAGGCGTGGAGGGGAGTCAAGTCAAGAAGGAACTAATGTATTAACAGGGAGCATCCCCTTTTTAAAGCAAAAGACTGTGTGGGAGGAGAGGAAATGGAACCAACCAATCACTGAAAGGCCACACCTTAACATGCACCTAAGCTTCCATGAGTTGTTGACACACTGAACCTAAACAAATCCAACTCTGCTCACTCAACTTCCTCTCAGGGCCATCTTTGCTACCCCCACATATTCACCCTTTTTGTTTTAATGGCAGATCCACCTCCCAGTTAGTTATCTCTTTCCCCTTCTCCATAAAGGTTATTTTAACAGGATTACATTTGGCCACGCAGGGGGTTGGAGGCAAGTCTGGGGGGAAGGAGGGCCCTTGTGCATAAGAGCCCGTCCCAGTTACCTCTCATCCCCACCTAGCACAATAAAAAACATCAGCCCCACCACATTTAGAGTTTGAAATGTCCCAAGCAGTAAAATTTAAAATAAACTGTGCAGACTTAGCAAAGCAATCCCGGGCACCTGTTGTCTTTCAAGTAAGCCAGTTCCTTGTACATGCCTTCAAGCGAGCACAGGGATCAAGATGACCTTTAAGCTTTACTGTCAGCTCCCAACACCCCGTCTTTGTCTAAAGAAGTGAACCCGCCTGTCTTAGGTTGGGTAGATCGCCTTGTCTGTCTTACCCGTCATCGGGAACTTCTTCAGAGCAAAGCTGAAGGCCCTGTCTTAGGTTGGTCAGACTGGCACCCCCTCTTACCCGTCTCTGGCTGCGGTTCCTCTCGGGGGAAATTTATTCACTTGGAGCTTGATCTTATGTAACTGGCTGGCTCATAAGAGTTTTGCAGTGCACGTATAATGCAAGGAAGGCATAGAAAAAGCATCAGCAAAAGCATTCCCAGGCCAACAATGTCATTAGCCCTTTAACTTTAGGGATGGGATAGCAGTCTTTGCCACTTTAGAGTCAGGGTGGGGCTTGTTCTAGAGCAGGTTTCAGACATATTTACAGGACGCATAACAAAAGGTGGTTGTACAAGCAATTAGTAAAAGAACAATTAGAGCAGATAACATTAAAATAGATAGCTCCTACAAAAATATGTTTTAAACAGTCCATATGTAATGACATAGGGTGGTGATCAAAATGAAGGTCAGGCCACCAGGTCGAAGGGACAGCTTCTCTTGTGATGCTATTGATGATTTTTGCATTGCCAGTGCTGATCACTGCCCAGGTCACCCATTGAGGTTGATGTGGATTCCGTAGCCATTGCCGGGACTGGGAAGGTCAGGACAGCCATCAGCTAGAGTATCACCATCTGCAATTGTTAAAGAACACAAGAGCTTCTCAAGGGCTGGTTGCCCTTGGGGATGGTTAGTTTATCCTTAGGCATCCTCCTGTATAGAGGAAATGGGTAAAAACTTAAGGTTCCTGGCAGGAATCCAAATGGGGGCTGTCTCCCCTATGGGAAAAATGTATCCAAATCCCCTGCCCATGGTAACTAGGGGGTCAGGTCCTCTCCATTGTTGTGTCAGGGGGTCCTTCCACCTGACTTTCACTCGGGGCATAGGGTTTAGTTGTCCCCAGTCAGTTGCCCCTTTTGAAAAATTGAAAATGTTAACTGTATATAGGGGGCTAACTCCCCCTTTTTGTTTTTGCTCCTTAAGACATTGCTGATTTCTTTTTATAATTGCTTGGCCTTGGGGATTATAGGGAATTCCTGTAGTATGATTAATATGCCATTTGTCAAAAAACTCTGACATTGTTTTACTGACAAAACAGTGTCCATTATAGGTTTTAACTTGTGCTAGTAGACCCAAGATGGCAAAGCATTGAAGAAAATGTGTTTGTGAATGTTTATTCCTTTCTCCTGTATGTGCTGTGGCCCAGGGAGAGTTTGGGCCATCCTCCGCCACCGCCTGGCGGAGCTCTTTAAGATCCTTAGCTTCCCATGGATACCATTCCAAGGGCCTGTTAGCCCCTGATGCCACATTGACCCGATACACTTGGGGAAGCAAATCCTGTGGCCGAGAGTCTGGGCTCTTGGGTGGCCCTTACTTTCAAGAGGAGGTCTTCAAGTAGGTTACTTTTCCAGCCCTTGGCCCCTCCATGGGGTAGGGGTCTGAGTTTTGCAAATCCCTCTCGCAGGTCTCATAGGCAGCCGTACCTCCCTTCCAATCAGGGGAATAGGGAGGGGGCCTAGGACCTTCAGGGGCACCTGAGTAGCTGCCTCCACCTCTGCATGCACAGATAGTGCGTTCCCGGTCGAATTTGACCTGTTCCTTTTCCTTTTTCCTTTTTAAGTCTTCCTGTACTCTTTCTAGGCCTAGTGTTGCCTCTTCCTCCTCCTTCTTTTGTGATAAAGCATTACCCATACTTAGGGTTTCACTTACCCCGAAAGACCACTTAGCCTCGGCCGGTATCTTTTCCTTTTGTGCCCCATGTTGGGCGCCAGATGTTGGGTCTTCGTCTGACTTTGGACGGATGGGATCCGAGGAGAGGTAAGTGCGAAGTGAAGTGTGGCCGTTCCCCAGCCTCCCTTAGCCCAGGAGACAATCAGGCGTGGAGGGGAGTCAAGTCAAGAAGGAACTAGTTTATTAACAGGGAGCATCCCCTTTTTAAAGCAAAAGACTGTGTGGGAGGAGAGGAAATGGAACCAACCAATCACTGAAAGGCCACACCTTAACATGCACCTAAGCTTCCATGAGTTGTTGACACACTGAACCTAAACAAATCCAACTCTGCTCACTCAACTTCCTCTCAGGGCCATCTTTGCTACCCCCCACACTATGATGCTCTGCTTTACCAGAAACACCTTAGGGATACTCTTGAAAATGAACCCAAACACCTGAGCACAGCACTGAGGAAATCAGCAAAATTCTGGAATAAATTCATGGCTGGGCAATGGATACAAAAGCTGTATTAGAGTGAATAGTGGTCTCCAGAGTTTTAGGTTACTAGAAAGTATTACATAATCAATCAGTAAATAAACTCAAGTGATGGGCTTGAAGTAGTAATAATTTAAGTAAAATTCAAGTTTAACCTAAGTGAGATACATTCTTTTCAAAAGTAAAAATGTTAGGAATGCACAAATTAACACTACAACTCTATACAAAGAAAGAAAGGCAATAATATGTAGAATATTCAGGGAAATCGTTTCCTCCACTGGCAAAGGGAAATCAACTAGGCCAGGATGATGGGGTAGTCAGCGTTGGCCTAAGGTCACAGTCAAGTTTCTAGACATCAGGTCATTGTGAACAAAATGGTTTGGTAGATGTCCATCAAATTGTTAAAATACCTACTTACATCACAGCCACCAGGGACAAATATGAACAAATATTTACTAAGACACAACTCTGATTCTTGGAAACAAAAGGATCAGATTGTGCTCCCACAACCCCACTGATGTCTTTCTCTTTTCTGGCCACCCCTGATTAGTCTATTTGGTGGCATCCATCTACCCTCAAGTGGTGCACAAATGTTGCAGGTCAATTTGCAAACAAACAAGCCCGTTTGTTTGTCTACCTTTGTTTCTCAATTGGTCTATCTTTGTTTCTCAAGAAACTTCCAGAGGCCATAGACATACACTGGAGAAGGAGAAGTCAATGAAGTAGATGCTGATGGTCAAAGAACTAGCTATCTGCTCAGGTCACTCACAGGAGTTCTCTGATCCTGTCTGAGCCTAGTCTCATGTATTTTTACCTGTGGTCAAAAGTTACTCAAGGAAGACTTCCCCTACATTCTTTAAAGTAGATTCCAAACCCAGCACCTCTGATCTCATGCTCTGCAGGCCATAGCCACATCCACATTAAAGAAGCCAGTTTCTACATCTATGGTGGATATTCCTTATATCTGTGCTTCCTTAGAGGTGTCTTTTCCTGGTTTGTTTTGTTATGTTTTATTTATTTATTTATTTTGAGGTCCGGTCATGGGGGCTGAACTCTGGGCCTGGGCACTGTCTCTCATCTCTTCAGTTCAAGGCTAGTGCTCTACCACTTGACTTCCGGCTTTTTTCTTTTTGCTTATGTGGTGCTGAGGAATCGAACCCAGGGCCTCATGCATGCAAGGCAAGCACTCTACCACTGAGCCACCTTCCAAGCCCTGTTTTATTATGTTTAAAATCCAGGAATCTACCTCTCCAATCTTCTCTTGTAAGTAAAATGTTCTTTGTATTCACTTTCTCTGTTCCAATTCCTGTGTGCTGTCTGCTTCCTTCTTGGTTACCATTGAGACAGAATACATAGAAGAAATCATGTAGGTGATAGATTATAATATGTTTGTGAGGACTGGCTTGGTTAAGTCCTTGGGTTTTAATGTGCAAATCTTATGTCCTAAGGGAATTCTGAAGTATAAAACATGGGCTCTTGCCTAGTGCCAGTGCCTAATACCAGTATACATACCAACTCAGGAGGCTAAGATCTGAGGATCATGGTTTAAACCCAGCAAGAGCAGAAAAGTCTCTAAGTCTCTTATCACCAATTAATCACCAGAAGAGCCTGAAGTGAAACTGTATCTCCACAGGTGTCCTGCTAGCCTTGAGCAAAAAGCTCAGGGACAGTGCACAAGTCCTGAATTCAAGTCCCAGAATTGACACACACACACCAAAAACTGGAGTTCTATATTTAAATTAAGAAAACATCGAAAACTGGAACCCAAAATAAACTGCAGAAAATCTTACTAGTGAAGGTAGCTTACCTTTTCTATATCAGAGAACATTGGTCTCTCATGCCTGTGAGCTCTCAAAACCTTGTTGGGCAGACATGTCAGATATCAATTCTACTGCTCCAAGTAAAATCAACATTTTTTTATCATGGGACTCAAAAATCTTCTTTCATGAAGGATGTGACACTGTAACACACCACAGAAACTCTTCTAGAAATCAAAAGAATGATAAAATGTTGATTATACATATCATAAACAACTTGAGCCCTACAGATAACAGTACATTTCTTTGTCATCATAAAGACCGTACAGTACTCTGGTAGGAAGTATAAAAAGAGTGCATTTTAATCATCTTCACTCTGGAGGATCAACTAAAACAGCATCATACATAGAAATACTTCTAGGTGTTGTTAATGCTTAAGAATTAAGTTCCCCCAAAAACAACCCCCCAAAAAACAACCACTCCAATAAAAAGTAGGTTCAAGCCTTGAAGAGACACATCTCTGAAGAGGAAATACCAATGGCCAAGAGACTTGTGAAGAAATGCTCAACATCTCTGGCCATAAAATCCAATCACCACTGAGAGGGAGGGGCCAAGACCGGAAACACCATAGGCTCTCCAACCAAATAGAGAGCTCAGCTTCCAACTGTTTCCACAAGAGACCAACACCAGCAAAGAGGCGAGTACTCAGAGAGAGACAGGAATGAACAAAAGAAAAGGAAACACATCGGAAGCCATACAGAGCTGGGTAAAGTGGGAAGCCCCTTCCCCACCTCTCACTGTCCTCCTGCCGAGCCACCCAGGCGGCCTGGCTGGGGACCCACCGGGAACCACAGAGCTACAAGGGTCCCGAGGCTCCCAGAAGACTCCCAAGAGCCGGTGCTGACCAGGAGAATACAGGAACTCAGAACCCACATGAAAACCCCTCACACGCCTGGGCACCCCACCGCTCTGCTCTAGCCACCTGGATGCAGCCCAGCCTGGTCCAGGGCAGCGGCCTGCAGAAGCAGTTCAGCCAGGGACAGTGGCAGAGGCTGCAGAGGTGAAGGACCCCAGACTCGCTGTGTGACAACTCTCTGCTCCTTCTTGCAGAAGACCCCTGGCCAGAGGTGGCAGAAGTGTGTGTGTGTGGGGGTACTCCTAAACCCGTGATGTGACCCCGTGCAGTCTTGTGAAAGCAGCCTGGCCAGTGGTGGCAATCGTGGCCAGGGACCCTAGAAACAAGGTGGTTGGACAAGTAGAAGGACAGCCCAAAAACACTCGCAATGAGGAACTGGGCCCCATAAACAGTGACATACACAGTGAAATACAGACCCAGCCCACACCACCATCCAGCACAGCCCACAATCATCTCAACAAATTCGGAACATGTGGTGACCAGCTACCTAAAGTGCACAAAAACAGACATCTGCCAAAGCACCGCTGGACAGCTCTAACCAGTACAAGGATAAGTCAGTACCCCACATGGGACACTGCTCCTCTCTGCCCCCCCCTTCCACAGGAGACCAGCACTGGTGGGAGCCCCTCAGTGGTGATAATCCCCCACTACCACCTAGGCTACAGGTCCTAAGGAATCTGGGAACTGTTCAAGTGCACTAGCAACCAGTGGGCACACACAGCTGGTCAGGCTTGACCAAGAGCGCCCCCAAGGAGGGAATGGGAACAGTCAAGGCTGCTGGTCCTTGAATAAAGGTGGGAACTGCTGAGGATATCCAGGAGACAGTTGAAGGAACTCTACCTGCATCTGAGGCAGAAACTTGAGCTGTCTTAACCGCTTGCCCCTGAAGGGTCAGGATCTGAGTGCACACCACAGCAGAGGGCCGAATGTGTCTGCCAAGCACAATCTAACAAGATTAAGCCCTACATGGGTTAGACCCGAAACTGGAAAGCAGCCCCTCCTGAAGTAGTACTGGGACCAAGAAAAGTATTCTCAACCAGCCAAGGCAAGCTACATCAATTGATCCAGGACCAAATCCAAAAAAAAGCAAAGATAGCCACCTAGGGACCGGACCCATCCAATTATCCCTGAAACCACATGCAAAAAAATCAGAGTACAAGATTCATCAATGGCCAAGTTATCAAACCAGACCCAAGGACAGTAACCACACATAGGAGAACACCACTGGAAGCACAAAAGAAATGGAAGAAAAACGCTACATCCAAAATATGAGAGAGGCAATGACTCAAGAATTAAAGTGAGAAATAGATCAGAAATTTAAAGAACAAAGGAATGAGTTATCAAAAGTGATCCAGGCCTTCAAACAAGAAATACACTCAAAAAAATAGATGCAATGCACACCTCCCTAAAAGATGAGATTAATACTCTAAGAAACAACATAGAAATTGTAAATGGCTCAATTTCCTCCATGCAAAATTCAATTTCCTCCATGCAAACCACAATGGAAGCTGCAGTAAATAGAGTGAATGAAATGGAAAATAGAATATCAGATACTGAAGACAAAATGCAGGCAATGGAAAAAAGTTACAGATATGGAAAAAACACTCAAAATATGCCAAAGGGAAGTCCAAGAACAAGCAGACAGTGCCAAGAAATTGAACCTTCATATATCTGGGTGGATGAAGGGAAGGAATACCAGAACAAGGGAATGCAACACTTATTCAATAAAATCATCACCGAAAATTTCCCCAGACTTAAAGAGAAAATCTTACCTACATAACAGAGGCTTACAGAACACTTAACAAGCAAGATCACAGGAGGAGCACAGCTAGTAAAAATGCTAGATTTTAGCACTAAAGAAACAATCTTGCACCCAGCAAAAGCAAAGAAGGAGCTATACTACAATGGGAAAAAAAGAATCACTGCAGATCTCTCCACACAGACACTACATGCAAGGAATTCTGGGAAAATACCATCTGAGCCTGAGAACCAATTTCTGCCAGCCCTGACAGCAAAACTAGCATTCACCATATTTGATGGAGAAACTAAAATTTTAATAGCGAAGCAATACTCAATAAATTCATAAACAGTACACCAACATTGCAAAGAATATTAAGAGGGGGATTACAATCTGAAGAAAACAAGATCAGGGATCCATTCCAGGTAGATATCTCTAGGAGACCAACTTAGTAAACATAGGAGGAAAGAAAAGAAGAAAAACAGGAACATAGGAAAATGACAGGAAGCACAGTATACACCTCTAGAATAATCATGAACCTTAATGGACTTAATTCACTAATTAAAAGAAAAAGAACTACAGGTTATATCAGAAAACAAGATCCATCAATTTGCTGTCTTCAAGAGACTATCCTCAGCTGGGTGTTCGTGGCTCACACCTGTAAATAGCTACTCAGGAGGCTGAGATCTGAGGATCATGGTTCAAAGCCACAACCAGCAGGAAAGTCTGTGAGACTCTTATCTCCAATTAACCACCAGAAAACTGGAAGTGAAGCTGTGGCTCAAGTGGTAGAGCAGTAGCATTGAGACAAACAGCTGAAGGACAGTGCCCAGGTCCAGAGTTCAAGGCCCATGACCGACAAATACAAAAAAAAAAGACCTACATCACAGCAAAAGATAAAAGCAAACGCTAAGTGAAAGAATGAAGGAATGTCTACCATGCAAATGCCCCCATTAAGAAGACAGAAGTTGCCATCCTGATATCTGATAAAATACACTTTATATTAAAATCATTATGAAAAGGCAAAGAAATCCACTAACATATTAATACAGCGAACAATCCAAGAAGAGGACATCATCATTGTTAATCTATATGCCCAAACATCAGTGCACCCAAATATATAAAGCAAATACTCTCAGATTTAAAGGAAAAGATGGATCCAAATACAATAATACTAGGGGACTTTTATACTCCACTATCACCAAAGGACAGGTCTACCACCCAAAGAATTGTCAAAGACATCTCAGAATAAAGTGATGCCATATCTCAAGTGGACTTAACTGACATATACTGAGTTTTCTACCCAACAACAACCCAGTAGACATTCTTCTCAGCAGCCCTGGGAACTTTTTCTAAAATAGATCATTTCTTAGTTTGTACAAGGAATTTATGCAAATACAAAAGGATCAACATAATCCCCTGTATTCTATCTGACCATGGTGGAATCAAACCAGTTCTCAATAACAAGGCATAAGGTAGAAAAACCTCAAACACTTGGAAATTAAACAGCACATATCTGAGCAACAACTGGGTCACAGAAGGAATTAAAGAAGAAATAAAAAGTTCCTACAATTCAATGAAAATGAAGAAACATCACAAAGAAAACTATGGGAGGATGGGAAGGGAAAACAAAGGAGAAGGCATCAATGCTTGACAAGAAATGTACTCATTACTTTGCCCATGTAATTGTAACCCCTCAGTATGGTATTTTCACAATAAATAAAAAAAAAAAGAAACTTATGGGATGTGGCAAAAGCAGACCTGCGGGGGGGGGGGGGGGGGGACAAATTTATTGCTTTTAGTGCACATGTCAGGAAAACAGAGACAGACCAAGTAAACAATCTCATATGCAACTAAAACTGCTAGAGAAGTGAGAAAAAGTTGAACCTAAAGTTGCCAGACAGAGCAAGATATACAATATAGCTGAAATTGAGATATAGAGAATAAGAAACTATAAATAAAATGAATAAAACAAAAGGCTGTTTTTTAAAAGAATCAATAAAAATGGATGGAGCACTGGCAAGATTAAGTAAAAAAAGAAAAGAGGAGACCCAAATCAACAAGATCAGGAATGCCACAGGAAAAATTACAACAAACATCCAAGACATCCAAATGATTATAAAGAACTATTGTAAGACTCCATAAAGTTTGAAATGGATGAATTTCTGGAGAATTACAACTTGCCCAAACTGAACCAAGAAGAAATAAAGCAATTAAATATGCCAGTAAGCTACAATGAGATAGAGGAAGCAATCAAAAGCCTTCCAACAAGGAAAAGCCCAGTACCAGATGGATTCACTACGGAATTCTATAAGACCTTTAAAGAGCAATTAATACCTTTACCCCTCAAGCTGATCAGAGAAATAGAAATAGAGGGAGCAATCCCAAACTCATTCTGTGAAGTCAATATCACACTCATCCCCAAACCTGCAAAGACCCAACCAAAAAAGAGAACTACAGACCAATCTCTCTGATGAACACAGATGCAAAGCACCTCAATAAAATCCTAGCCAAGGGCTGGGAAGGTGGCTCAGTGGTAGAGTGCTTGCCTTGCATGCTTGAGGCCTTGGGTTCGATTCCTCAGTACCACATAAGCAAAAAGAAAAAAGACAGAAGTGGTGCTGTGGCTCAAATGGTAGAGCACTAGCCTTGAGCTGAAGAGCTGAAAGGACAGCGCCCAGGCCCAGAGTTCAGGCCCCATGACTGGACCCCCACCCCCCGCAAAAAAAAATCCTAGCCAATCAAATCCAGAAGCATATCAGAAAATCATACATTATGACCAAGTAGACTTCATACCAGAGAAGCAGGGATGGTTTAACATACATAAATCAATGAATGTAATCCATCACATCAACAGAACCAAGGTCCAGAACCACATGATTATCGTGATTGTTGAGAGAAAGGCTTTTGATAAAATACAACACTCATTCATGTTAAAAGCAAGGGAAAAAGTAGGAATAGAAAGAACATTCCTTAAAACAATCAAAGCCTTATACAGCAGACCAATAGCCAATATTATACTTAATGGGAAAAAATTACAACCAATTCCCCTAAAAAGAGGAACAAGGCAAGGATGCCCACTCTCTTCAATCCTCTTCAGTATCGATCTGGAATCCTTAGCCAGAGCAATAAGGCAAGAGAAAGGCATTAAAGGCTCCACAAAAGAGAAGTTAAATTATCTCTTTTTGCAGAGGATATGATTTTTATAATTTATCGATCCCAAAGCTCCATCCCCAAACTCCTAGAGCTTATAAACCGCTTCAGCAAAGTAGCAGGATACAAAATTAAGCCACAAAAATCAGTTGCCTTCTTGTACACTCACAATTTACAAGCAGAAAGGGAAATAAAGGAAACAATCCCATTCACAATAACCTCAAAAAAATTACCTAGGAATTAACCTAACCAATAATGTAAAGGATCTATTTCACGAAAACTATAAAATCCTTAAAAAAAGAATCATAAAGGATACCAGGAAATGGAAAGACCTCCCATGTTCCTGGATAGGCAGAATTAATATAGTAAAAATGGCCATACTGCCAAAATTGGTATTCACATTGAAGGCAATTCCATTAAAACACCAATGATTTACTTTACTGAAATGGAGAAAAGAGTCACAAAATTCATATGGAACATCAAAAGACCTAGAATAGCCAAAACAGTTCTAGACAAAAGAAAGAATGCAGGAGACATCACCATATCGGATTTCAAGCTCTACTATAGAGCCATAATAACAAAAACAGCTTTTTCTGGCACAAAAAGAGACCCAAAGACCAATGGAACAAACTTGAGGACCCAGAAATAAAACTGCATATATACAGTCAGTTGATATTTCACAAAGGAGCCAAGGACATACAGTGGAAGAATCATAGCCTCTTCAACTACTGGTAATGGGAAAAATAGGTGGCCACATGCAGAAAACTAAAAGTGGACCCTAGCCTGTCGCCATGCACTGACATCAACTGAAAATAGATCAAAGATCTTACCATCAAAGCTGATATTCTGAAACTACTGCAGGACAGAGTAGGAGAGACACTTGAACGTATTGGCACAGGCAGGATCTTGCTGAACAGAGTCCCAGGGTCTCAACAAACTGGAGAGAGACCTGATCAAAGGGACACTTCGAAATAAACAGTTTCTGCACAGCTGAAGACATAGCAACCAAACTAGAAAGAAAGACAACTAAATGAGAAAAATATTTACCAGCAATATATCAGACAAGGTCCTAATAGCCATTATATGCAGGGAAATCAAAACACTAACCGCTCCCAAATCTAACAAACCAATCATGAAAAGGGCAAGGGAGCTAAAGAGAGACTTCTCAGAAGAAGAGATAAAAATGGCAAAGAAACACATGAGGAAATGTTCATCTTCCCTGGCTTTAAATAAATTGCAAATAAAAACAACCTTGTGATAACGCCGTACCCCAGTCAGAATGGCCCACGTCCAAAAGTCAGCCAATGACAAATGCTGGAGGGGATGGGGAGAAAGAGGAACCCTACTGCATTGCTGGTGGGAATGGATACTGATGCAAGCACTTTGGAAAGCAGTCTGGAGGAACCTCAGAAAACTAAATATAGATGTCCTCTGTGTCCCAGCCATAACACTCTGAGGCATCTACCCTGAACAATGGGAACCAGGATACAAGGATACATGCACCTCCATTTTTATTGCAGCACTGCTCACTATTGCCAAGATATGGAAACAACCCAGATGCCCCGCTCCTCATGAGTAGATCCAAAAATTGTGGTACCTATATACAATGGAATATTATGCAGCATTGCAAGGGAATGGATGGAACTACAGTGAACCATTTTAGTGATGTAAGCCAAAAAAAAAAAAGACAAATGGCACATGGTCCCCTGCTGTGGATGCTAAAGCCAACATGCAAGCAAATATGACAAAGTAAACAGGACTCGTGAAATAAAGGACAGCCACTCATTTTGTCGTATCATTGCTAAATGACTCCATGTTCTTGACCATATATATGGTATATACATGCACACAAAGGAGGGAAGCTAGCGGGAGGATACAGAATAAATGGGAAACACAACAACACAACAAAGGCCCCATCTGCTGCTCTGGACATTAATGAAAATGAGAAAAGCAACCCAAAGACAGTGATGAGGAAGGAAGAATGAGAGGGAAGAGCTTACACTAAGCTAAAGGAAAACATCTCTTGATGTGGAAAAAATAATAGAATTGTCA
The DNA here is from genome assembly GCF_000151885.1 of Dipodomys ordii. Classification (NCBI taxonomy): domain Eukaryota; kingdom Metazoa; phylum Chordata; class Mammalia; order Rodentia; family Heteromyidae; genus Dipodomys; species Dipodomys ordii. The sequence goes on along the minus strand of NW_012267222.1, from coordinate 8,216,996 downwards.
AAGCTTAAAGAACTGACAAACTTCACAGACCATGATAATGACATTTTGCCTTGTGAAGGTGAAAATGTGTTTGTGACTTTAACTGTCACTATTCCATAGTACTGTGAAATTTATGTAATCACCTAATCTCAATAGTAAAAAAAAGAAAAGAAAAGTGAGAGAAGGGATGCATTAGGAGCGATGGGTGAAAACCTTGCCAGACACCTTGTATTCATATACCGTTTTGTAGAATGGGAACTTCTTTGTACAGCTACTTAAAGATAATGAACAAAGCAAAAAGAAAAACATTTCTAAGGCTGTAAGTTACTAGAAACAGATTCTCAAAGGTTTTGCTGTTCTGAAGTATATACAACTGAGTAAGATACTCAGTGCATCCAATTTTAATCTTCAGATTATAAGTAATTTTAAGTGGCTGTGTGATTCCTCAAATATGGACATTTCAAGGCATGAGATAGGCTGCGCCTCTTGCAGTATATCTACTCTCCATTGTACATAGTTGCACAATGTACACCCAATCTACCGTACATTGTACATAATTGCACAATGTACAGCCTATCTAATCTACATAGGACATAATCTACATTGTAGATGCTAATGGAACTATTTCCAGTTCAAGTGTTAGCAAAAAAATGGAGCCTCATCACCGAGGGCAGCCTAGCTAGTGAAAGCAAACCTTGAACTTAGACTCATGATCTGGTGGCCCAGTGATACATGTAGGAGAATGAAAATGAAGTATTATAGCATTTTAGAGCAAATTTGCCCCTAATACGTGTTTTGGTAAGTGCACATACACTTGCACTCACACACATGAGTGCATACAGACACACGCCCATGCTCACACATACATGAGGTCTGCTTTAAAATTAAAACAGGTTTACATCGTGCCTAAATAAAGGATGCCATTGTGTAGACACATCTTGGATTTCTGACCTCAGACTGCAAGGTAATACATTGGTATTGTAAAAAGCAACTATGTGTGTGAACATGGGTTACTCTAGTCAAAGGGACAGGGTAAAAGTATACAATCAGCTATTCTATCAAGGCTGATATGACTCAATATTATCCAGTGATCATCTGTCATTAGTGGAGACCAACCCCTAAATCACAAATGACATTGTTATAAAAAATAGCTTCCATGTAGAGCAGATCCTAAGGTCCTATAACCTCCATGAGTGTGATTCATATCCTGTGTGATTACCTCATGTGAGCAAGACCTCTGACTTGCTTCTGAGCAAACATGGAATTGGTGACTGAATGCAGACATCTACATGTTTGTGACTCCATGAGTATTTCTGGTGATGATATTTCTCTGTCCCTCCCACTTGTTTATGGAGAAGCAGCCATTTAGAGGAAGTGAGAAGAAGAAAAGAACAAATGGATTTGAGAAGACAGGAGAGCTGACATCAGGTCCCAAGCTAGAAGAAACACAGGCTCTCAATCTCTCACCTAAGGGTCTATACTCTACCTAACAACTGAAGGTTGGATGTGGATCGTTTCTAGATGAGACTAACACAGAACTCCAACATGTTCCTGGAAGCCCAGTGGAGCCATAAACCAGTACTAAGCTGAGGTATGTGAGACCCTTGAGCTTCAGAAACCAGACATAATGAGTGTGTTGTGTTGTTACCCAATTTGGGATGCATTTGTTGTGTACAAAGAAAAGGATGCCAATGTAGCCAGGAACCTGTGGCTCATGCCTATAAACCAAGTTATTCAGGAGATTGAGACCTGAGGACTTTGATTTGAAAACAGCCTAGACAGGAAAGTCCATAAGGTTCTTATCTCCAACTAACCACCAGAAATATAGAAGTGGAGCTGTGTATCAAAGCTGTAGAATGTGAACCCTGAGCAAAAGAGCTCAGGGACTGTACTCAGGAAGCTACTGATGTATAAACCATGAACTATGTCTGCTTAGACTCTCAAGAGCCCAGTACAATTGGATCTACCATGTGGACACCAGAGGCCTAAAGGACAACTCCCTCCATCAATCATAGAGGATGAGGGGGATTGTTACCATTGATCTGTGCTTCATTGTTTGGGGACATGGCGTTGCTATGGAGCCTAGAATCTCCCAGAGTTTGCTATGCCTATGATGCCACCACATGCCTTCTGGTATTAGAGGAGTGTGTTATCATTACTATTTATGTTGATTATTCTTGATTGACAACTTAATTGCATTGAGAGGTGTGTGAGAGATTACAAAAGCATATTTTTCTTTGTAAGGATGTTCCTAGAGAATATTAAATAAAGGAGAAAGATTCATATGAATTTAGGATGCAATATCCCAAAGAGAGCAGACTCACAAAAAAGAGGAAAGCAGAAAGCAGTGGGTGTACACTCCTCACTCTCCCTCTCTCCCTCGTTCCCTCCATTGCCCCTGTCTTTTTTCTTTCTGCTTCTTGACTTCGGTGATGTAACTAGCTTTGCAATATCCTCCCCACCACAATTGATTGAACTTCTGAAAAGCTCTGAACCCCACAGACCCTCATCAATGCTTCCTCCCTTAAATGGTTCTTTGTGTGTTAGTTTTAGGAATGAAAAGTGTGACTAGCACAGCATTGGAACACAGGAAAGCAATGTTGCACAGAAGAGATCCTCCACCTTCATCTCTTCCCTGCATCAGGACCACAATGTAGCTGGGGCTTTCACAGATGCCCATGTTGCTCATTGGCCATGCAGCAACTACTGCAGCTGACCCAGCATGCAATGAGAGGTCCCCATCAGTTATCTATGAACAGAAATACTGACACTGGAGAAGCAAGGACTATGTACTCTCTAACCATCCGCAGGACACAGAGGCTCTCCTGAGAAAGGAGTCTGTACCCGACTGTCTTAGGGATGAACGTTCACCTCCCTCTACACTTCCCATGGATCCCTTGGCTCTTAGAATCTGGTTCTTGGGAGTCAGGGATCTACCTCAGAAATTCTGATTAAAGACTTGAACTACACAAAGCTTGAAGCTCATCAGAACTCATCTTTGGCTGTCATTTCTCCTCACTTTGCTCCTTCTCTCTCTCTCTTTCTTATAATGCCCTCTTTTTGAAGTCCTGCCCAAGGATGACTTGTTTAACAGCTCAGCTGGAGGCATTGCTAGTTGGGCTTTTGGACCAATGATGACTTCAAGAGTAATGAAGTGACTCCACTTTTAGTAAGAGTGTGTCCCTGGGAAGCTTTGGCGTCAAGAGGAAGGTTCACCCAGTGACAGCAAGACACATAAGTGAAATTTATTCTGCACAGGCCTCTATGCTGCAAAGAAGAGACCAAACCCAAAGCCATTTTGTCTGCCTTTGATAGCATCATTTTCCTCAGTGTTGTAGAACTGGTGGAGAGATCATCTGAGCTCATCCTCATCAGGGCCTCTTGTATATACCATTTAATTCTTCTTTCTGTTTATTTGGTGCTGTGTTTTTTAAAAATAGTTTTTGTTTACTTTTCTCTCTTCCCTGTTATCAGTGCTACAAATGGAACCCAGGGCCTTGTAGGTATTAGGTAAATTCATTATCACAGACACACAACAATTTCATCATATTTCCCTTAAATATTAGACTATGGCAGACATTACTTTCTCACAACAGGGGAAAGTGAAAAAAAATTTATGAAATAATGGCAAGCATCCATGAAAACCATCTTCTGCGTGGTACCAGGTCACAGGGACCCCCTGGTCTTCCAAGCGCTTCTTATACAGTAGGCCATCATCTCTGAAGGAGTCCCACTCACAGGTCACTATGAGAGCCCCTGGAAGCTGAGCAATAATCTGGTCATCGGCTATGAGGGGGTCATTTTTTACCTCAGAAACATGACTGGTTTCCTGATAGGCAGCCTCATTAAAAGGTGGGGGAAATTCTACTTGGTACTTGTACCTAAACCTTTCAGGGAGATTGTCAGCGCTCAGCCATTTCTTATACTTCTCCCAGATATGGGTAGGAATGAAAGCACCGTTTAACAAGGCATCTTTCCAGGAGGGTCATTTGTCAAATATCAGCAGAAACATATCATGAGTTCTCTGAAGGGAAATGGGACATTTTTGTTCTGTTGATGTGATGGTAACTGCAAATTGATGCCCTGGAGAGCAGGGTAAACCAAGATCTGACCCCGGAGCTTTGGAATATCTGTTCTGCCCACCAAGGCCTGGCTGACGAATGCCACAATGGTAGCCCCAAGGCTGTCTCCAGAGACCACAACCCGGGAGGGGTCCACCCCATAGGTATCTAGTGTCTTCAGGAAGTGGACGGTGGCATTCAGGCAATCCCTGAAAGAGACTGGGTGGTGGTAGTCAGGAAGCTTGCGGTACCTGCGGAGGAAAGAGGAAACCCAGTACCATAGTGAGCAGAGGGTTAGAAGAGGCCATTTGAACAGCGTCCTCTACCACACTCAGGAGACACTTATGATAAAGTCCTCAGAATGTGTGTAGCCAACAAACAGGTGGATTCCTATCTTTTCTATGTGTGCATATGAAGAACCTGCTTAGAGTCACAGTGGCTGAAGTTCCTGATCCAAACCCCTATCAGATTCCACAGGCAAGTAAAGCAAGGTTTCTTTCTCTTTTTTTTTGTTGGTATAGAGCATTTATTTTCTTTTTTTTATTGTGAAAATACTCTACGGAGGGGTTACAATTTCATGGGCAAGATAATGAATACAATTCTTATCAAGCATTGTAGCCTTCTCCTTTGTTTCCCCTTCCCATCTCTTCCCATCCTCCCCCTGCCCTCCCACCCAATCCTCCCCGCTTCCCCCCCCCACGAAAGTTGTAAAGTTCGTTTTTTTTGGGGGGGGGTCCGGTCGTGGAGCCTGAACTCTGGGTGTGGGCGTTGTCCCTCAGCTCTTCAGTTCAAGGCTAGCGCTCTACCAATTCAGCCACATCGCCACTTCCCGCTTTTTTCTTTTTGCTTATGTGGTGCTGAGGAATTGAACCCAGGGCCTCAGGCATGCAAGACAAGCGCTCTACCACTGAGCCACCTTCCCAGCCCATAAAGTTCGTTTTTGACATAACGACTTGTACATTTCATTGCTGCAATGCTAACCCAGGTTTCTGAAACTTCCAATCTGTTGGCTTTGGAAACAGAAAATACACAATGATGGGGGCAGGGAGGCACTTCAGCTACTGGTGGTCTCACCGTCTTTCAGCAGACATGGGGAAGCTAAGATTGATGTCATAGTGAAATTGTTCTTTTTTTCACAGAGAAATAAACAGGAAAGAAGAGGGGTAATGTAAGAAGGAAGAACTTATTTCTGAATTGAAACTTCTCTCAGCCATCTTCTCTTCGACTGGTCCTATGGCACCCTCTGGTAAGTCTGAAGCTCCTTTTCTCTCTGCATAATTCCAAAGCTGCCCATCAATCTGCTCTGATCCACGGGCCAGATCTCTGCAAGTATCTGCTATAACAACACACGCAGGTGCTCGAGGACACCTTGCTGTGGTCTCTGTGAGGCAATTTCATTTTCTCCAAGGCTTTGTGGATCATGGACTATTATGTTAGAAGCTCAGATACTATAGTAGCCAGTTGAGATCAGGTCTTGACACTGTAAAGATTTTGCTCTCCCTAGTGGTTTCAAAATGGTCTAGAGATGCTTAGTAACTTACTGGAGTCCTACAGCTGCCGTGGCGCCTCATGCAGAGGAAATCCAAATGGAATGAGTCCATCAGGGAGGCATAAAGTTATAGTCTTCTTAAAAACTTCACTCACTCTCGTCTCTAAACTGTATCACACTTACTCGTCATGACCTTTTGGACATAGATACAGAATCATACTGACCAATGCCTGTTCTGTTTTTATTCCAATGATTTGTTGATTTCTCCAAGAACAGTGACTCTATACACTCATCTCTGCATTCCTGGAAGTTGTTAGGTAGGGGAGTATGTTGTACATATGCAGGTAGGCAAGTACATAGGAAGGTACATAGGTAGATAAATAAGTAGGTGTTTAAATGAAGAATTGTCAACCTGTAGAACCATCAAGGATGATATATAGTGAACAGGACATTGACCTGGGCCTGCAGACAGTGCTGCTTCCCTACCATCTTCATCCCTATCTCCCCTGAAAGATATGCTACCCTCACAGTCACCTTATTTTGTCCTTTTCTTTTTACATTGTTGTTTTGCGTCTAGGTGAATTTAAAATACTGATTTGGTGGTTTTTTTTGAATTCTCAAGGATATTAGCAGAATTTTGGATACTTGTGAATATTTTCCCCTTAATTTTACTAAGATTACTTAACATCTTAACTGCTCTTAGGGTTCATTTGCAAAAGATCTCTCAAGTGTTCCCTAATAGCTCAGTCATTCTACAGTTAGGATAGGAGGTATGTTGGAAAGGCTCATTTATCCAAGTCTTGTTTCCTGCATCATAAAGCCAATTCTTGAGACATGACCAGAATCAGAGAAACCAGGATCTGTTCTTCTGTAGTCACTTGTAAGAGCAGCCCATTAATTTGCTCCTGACTTTATACCTTTAAAACTATCAGAAAGTACATTTGGGAAACAGTTTTGATTGGTTAACTAAATAAAATTCCACTTCATGTCACATCATATGCACAGTGCACTGCCAGGGTATTCTTAAGAGAAATCTGGGAAGAACCCCCCTATAATTAACTCCTATGTTTATGTGCTACATACCATTAATATTATTATACCAGAATCCATTGTTAGGACAGACACACAGTTACATAACTATTACACTACCATCAACAGTCACTCAAATCTGTCCCATGGCAAAGCATCTGTGCTGTGAGAGGAATTCCCAACCCTTTGCCTCGGTCTAAACAGCCTAATATCCCAGCCAACATTCCTCTGGCCTTGCCTCTCTCTTGCTCAGGTTCACTGGCTACCTGGGGAGTGTAGCCTGCTCACTATAGCCCACTTTCCCTCAAATGAACTTCTGCTTCTCTCATTACTCATGTGTATAAAGTTTTGTTTGGGTACCTAAACTCAGGGATGTCCTTAAGCTTCTTTTTCTCAAGGTTACCAATGTAGCACTAAAGCCACAGGAACACATCTGGCATTTTTGCCTGGTAATTGGAGTCTCAAAGACATTTCTACCTGTGCTAGCTTTGAACTTTAATCTTCAGATCTCAGTCACCTGCATAGCTGACATCACAGGTCATGTAGGTCTTATTCAATACTTTGCTGGAAGTTAGGTGAACCTAGAATGGCACCCAACTGAGATGGCAGTCTGGTAACAAGAAGGGAGGGTCTTATTTCAGCAATGGATGGAACACTTCTTGACTCACAATCTCTCAGCATTATAGGGCATTTATAAGACCTAGTTACAAGAAGTAGATTATTGAAGGTGATGTTCAAGTATACCTTGTCTCTGGACACTGACTCTCACTATCTTCTTTGGAAAGTACCTGATGAGAATTTTGCTTTGGTTTTTTATTTTATTGGGGGGGGGGGTCCGATTGCCGGGACTGAACTCGGCCTGGGCGCTGTCCCTCAGCTCTTCAGCTCAAGGCTAGTGCTCTCCACTTGAGCCACAGCGCCACTTCCGGCGTTTTTCTTTTGCTTATGTGGTGGTGAGGAATCAAATCCAGGGCCTCATGCATGCAAGGCAAGCGCTCTACCACTGAGCCACTTTCCCAGCCCCTTGCTTTGGATTTTGACCTTATAATCAGTCCATACTAGTGGAGCAAACTGGCTATGAGTTGATATTTCTGGGACCCTGAACTAAACCTTTACAAAGTAATCAACGTGAGGACGCTTCTCTGACTGATGTGCTGAAAAGTAGGATGGTTACCACGACCACACTTAAGCCCTAGGAACTGGTCTGTGAAATAAATATTGAAAACTTCACTATGTAAGGTGCAAGGCCCCCAAGTGTGGAACTAGAGGAAAGTAGGTGATTCTGGGAGAAGTTCTGAAGCCTGGAATGCTGATAGGAATGTTGACATAACAGATTATGCTCATGAGGTCTGAGGTGGAGACAAGATTCTGTTGGGAATTGGATTAAATGCCATTCATGTAACATTATAGTGAAGAACTCTTCACTTTGCCCATGCTTTGAGACTTTGTGGGAGATAGAGATAATTATAAACAAAGAGACTGAGCAGGAACATTGGAAAAATGGATACTCTTTTCCAGAAAACTATTATTAAAACTATATTAAAACAGTTATACATAATGTGTATGGTTGTTAAAGAGAAAAATTGAGTAAAGAATAGTTAAGTACAAGGAAACAACATTTTGCTTAAGGAATAGGAAACATCCCTTGAGAGTATCTCAAGAATTGTCCAGAACTGGGCGCTAGTGGCTCTTGCCTGAAATCCTAGCAACTCAGGAGGCTAGGATCTGACAATTGCAGTTCAAAGTCAGCCTGGCAGGAAAGTCCGTGAGACCCTTATCTCAAATAAACCACTAGAAAACTGTAAGTAGCCCTGTGGCTCAAGTGTTAGAGGGCTCATCTTGAGCTGAAGAGCACAGGGACAGTGCCCAAGCCAAGAGTTCAACCTCTGTGACTGACAGAAAGAAAAAAAAAAACATGGTCCAGACGCCATCTGTTAGGTGATCAAGAGTAAAAGTTTATACTCACACTTGAGCACCTTCCTTCCATAGGACCTATAGGAAGTTATGTCTCTAGGATTCTTTTTACCATGGTCAGTAACTCATGCAAGTTGGCTAATGTCACAGTGGTCCACAGAGGGCCAACTACTCCATATGCTATTGGTACACAATTTTTGGCATCATCCATGACTTCTCTGGATAGTGTTGCATACTTCCACTGAGAATTCAGAGGAAAGCTTGAGAAGCTAGGCAAAGCAGAGCAGTGTTGGAGTCCCGCAGGCAGGCAGTCCTTGAGATGGGTATTTGGTGGGGGAAGGTGTGAGGGTGAAGCTATGCTGCAGTGCAGACACAAAGAAGTTGATGATGTCAGGAAAATGGGTTATATGCTAAGTAAATCTGCAGGCAGTGACGAGAGCCAGTGCAACACAGAAGAAGTTGGGTTTTAACCACACAGCCCACAGGAACATTTGGAGATCACACCACACAACTCTTGCTCCAGATGGTGGAACAGGAACCACATGGCTTAATGCTTTCCAAGCTATGGTTGGATCTTGCTCTGGCCTCTTCTTGCTCTGGAACACCCATAATTCTCTTTTGAATTGGAATATTTACTCTGTCTCATTTCACCTTGAAAGAAATTAACTTGCTCTTAAGTTTTCAAGGACCCATGATAGTAACTTCTTTTGAGTCTGAGAAACGACTTTGGACTTGAACTTTTTTGGCCAGTCCTGAGGCTCAGGGCCTGGGCACTCACTGTCCTTGAGCTTTTTTTGTCAGCTGTGGGGCCTGAATTCTGGGCCTGGGCACTGT
>NW_012267222.1:8186616-8205130 GCF_000151885.1 Dipodomys ordii | reverse complement strand
AACTCTTAGGGTCCTCTTTTTCCACACATATCACTGCAAAGACAAAGGTTGACATTGGACCTGCTGTAAGTTCAGCCCTGCCTCCACAGACTTGGAAACTCTAATCCTCATATGAAGGCTGCTGTACTGCTGCCTCAGCCTTGAATGAGGTGATTCAACTTCTCCTTTCCTGGTGGTGCCCTCTTCAGAACAGCAGGGTTTTCTGAGTGCATGAAATCTGCACAGAATGAACTTTGCAAAGATGATTTGCCTTTTTCATGATTTCTTCAGTATCTGGCCTTTCTTGTCAGGGACAATGGCATGTTCTAAGTGTGATGAAGGCACTGTGGGGTTACCCTGACACTATGGCAATGCTAAGTTACAGGCAATGGACTCTGGTAGCTATAGATTTCTCACAGTGATGGTTATCTGCTTTCTGATCAGCTGTACTACTGAGGCTGGGGCTGAGTGGGTGAGTTTGGCTGGTTATGCATGACACAGATTCATGATCACAATGAGAATTGTAACATGAATCTGGTCCATCTTGGTGCCTTTTGACTTGCTATATGGCCTCCTATCTCACTGTAGGACCCCAAAGACCTAGAAGGTTCTGAAGGCCTTCTGATTTCCCTAATAACACTTACCATCCTGAGGCAGAAGGGCAGACTAAGACAACACAGAATCTATCCTGTCCATATGTGTGTATCAACTTATATATTTATATCAACATATATGTATATATCAGTATTTATCTCAGTAGGTATAGATAGATAGATAAACAATTTGATATTCCACAAGCACCCCTTGGACCTACTCTCACATATTTTTCTGCCACCAAAGAATACTCTGCTTCCTTTGTCTTCTCTACATCTTTATTAGTGTTTTTTAGGATGACATTGATCTCTCATGCCTAACTACTTCTTATGGTTTAGACAAATAACTATCGGCCACGTAAAATGAGTAACATTCACTGGCACTGAAGCCTTAAGCGTCTAATCTTAACTACTTAAGAGAATGAGATTCAGAAAATCATGACTAGAAGCCTGCATAGGTAGGAAAATCTGGGAGACTTCCTTTTCCTCCAATGAAACAACAAAATGGTGAAGTAAAGGTGTGGCTTTTGCGATAGATCACCAAACATGAGCAAGGAAGCTGAGTGAGGGCATGAGGCCTTGAGTTCTAACCCATGTACTGGCACATTAAATAAATTCACGTATTAACATCATGCATTTCTCTTGTTGTTCCATGTCTTAGCTAAGTTTCAAAGTTCAAGGACACATGCTATTAGATTACAGATAACATTTTTTATCTGCACCAATTTTATGAAGGAATTTCACTGGCAGCAAACCTTTGTCTAGGAGATTTTAACCTCATTTCTCTGGTGAAAAACTGCTGATTCCAATCTTCCAAAACACATCAACAGCCACTGATTCTTATATGCTCACTTGCCAAAGTATATGAGTAACAGGATGTGTTTTATACAGTCTGCTATGGACTGTTTAACCCATGCTGCCCTTCATAGGTAGGGCCACTAGTCACTATACCAACTCATTGTCTAACTCAAAAAGACCACAGATTCTTTCTTTTTAGAACCTACTCTATGGTTTCTTCTGTTAACTGCCTGTTTGGTGAGTGGACACAAGGACAGTCAAGGCTCATTTTTATGGACATCACACTGCTTTGTTTTTCCACAATGAGCCTAGAGCAAAAGGTGTGGCATCTTTTGATTGATCAATATGTATTAGCCTGAAAGTATAGACTATGGGACTTTTTGCAAAATACTGGCCTAAGGCTTCACTTCACAGTACTTTGACATAATACAATAATTACAAAAACAACATTACCCATGTGATATTAGGTGGCCAAAGGGGTGCATAATCTGAAATTCATGGTGTGGACGATTGCAGGTGGAACATCAATAAAAGTCCAATATTCTATGAGAATCCACCAGCTGAACCCCAGGACCAGGATGTAACCAACAGTGAGAAAGATCACCAACAAAGCAATCATGGCGTCCTGCGTCCTTCAGAATGGGCTGAGGAACTCCTGCCACCTAGAGAAGTTACTAAGATTACCTTTATAACTTGCAAAATCTGGGTCGTCACCAGAGATAAAGGTTTTTCCACATTGAAAAATGAGAAAACAGATTGCATCAGATTCTTCCCTGGACACATTGTGGCCCAACATCTGTGAAGCCCAGGCACCTGGTTCCAGGTCAAGGCTGTGTATTATCACACCACCCTAATATTCTGCAATGTGTTCAGGAGAGGGGCAGATAGTGGTAAAGAGCCTTCTGTGAGATGGTGAGAAGCCATGGCCAGGCTAATCAGAGATGGGGAAACACTGAGGAAGTCCTGTAAGGAGCCCTGTATCTCTCCTCTCATTTGGAAAATCAGAGATTAGCAAGGTTGTGTCTGTGCCATGGTAAAAGCGGAAGTACATCACCCTTACCCCAGTCTTGCTCTTCCTCCTCAATTCCCGGGTATGCTCAACTAAAAACTAACCTCACAATTAGTCTTTATATTAGTGACCTCTTTTTTTATACTCGTGTTTTGACATGTATGGCCTTGCTGATCCAAAAGGGACAGCAATTCCTAGGCCTGAGAGACCGCAAACAACTTACCTATGAGTACACTTTTCATATATAATGAAGAAGTGTAGACCCCACACTCTCAACCACCAACATTTTGGGCTCCTCATTACTAAGCCACTATCCACGGCTATGACTAGTCATTGAACAAGGACTAGACAGCCAAGGGCAACATGATTGCTCTGGTTTGGACTGAAATCATTTCAGCCACCCACTGTCACTCAGGTGACTCAAGCTTGCTTTTGTCTTCCTATATACAGACACACCATAGAAACTTCTTTGCATGTTGCCTCCTACCTTTCTGCCTCTTGAGCAGACATTGCTTCACTGCTTGTGCCTGTCCCAGGTATGAATGCTTCCCTCATGGGGACTGTGAAGAAGAAGTTGTATTTTCAGTGGAAATTATCTACTGAACCAGTGGCCTTATTGAATCTCAAGTTGTCTACTAATAAAATCAGTAGCTGGTAGTATGTCTGAAGTGGAGAATGCATGCATGCATGGCTGAAGTGGAGAATGCATGCATGCATGCATGAAGCTCTTGGTTCAATCCCCAGCAACAGACACCACATTTCTATCTTTGTGGTAATAGTTGGGTCTTATATGGAGAAAGGAGGTGAATGCCTGCCTGTTATAAACTGTCGTGCTATCCCTGGCCTTTCCCTCCCCCTTCCCCTGTGATCACCTTCCCTCTGTCATATCCTTCTACTGCTATGATGATCTGCTTTACCAGAACTACTTCAGTGATACTCTTGTAAATGAACCCAAGCACCTGAGCACAGCTTAGAGATAATCAGCAGATTCCTCTAATAACTTCATAGCTGGGCAATGGATGGAAAATCTGTACTAGAGTGAATAGTGGTCTCCAAAGTTTTAGGTTGCTATAGGGTATTACATAATCACTCAGTAAATGAACTAATGTGATGGGCTTGAAGTAAGAATAGTTGAAGTAAAAAATTGAAATGTAACATGTCAGAAACATTGTTTTCAAAAGGAAAAATGTTATTAATGGATATATTACCACTAAAACTATACAAAGAAAGAAAGGGAAGAATATGTAGACTATTCAGGGAAATCCTTTCCTCCATTGGCAAAGGGAAATCAACTAGGCAAAGATAATGGGGTAGTTAGCATTGGCCTAAGATCACAGTCAAGTTTCTTGTCATCAGGTCACTGTGAATAAAATGGTTTGGCAGGTGTCCATCAAATTGTTAAAATACCTACTTGTACACAGCCACCAGAAACAAAGATGAACAGAAATCTACTAAGACACAACTCTGATTCTTGGAAACAAAAGTACCAGATTGTGGTCCCACAATCCCACTGATGTCTTTCTCTTTTCTGGTCACCCCTGATTAGTCTATTTGGTGGCATCCATCTACCCTCAGGTGGTGCACAAATGTTGTTGCAGGTCATTTAGCAAACAAACAAGCGCGTTTCTTTGTTTACCTATGTTCTTTAATTTGTCTCTATATGTTTCTCAAGAAACTTCCAGAGGCCATAGCCATACTCTGGGAAAGGAGAAGTTAATGAAGTAGATGCTGATGGTCAAAGAATTAGCTATCTGCTCATGTCACTCACAGGTGCTCTCTGATCCTGTCTGAGCCTAGTCTCTTATGTATTTTCATGTACAGCCAAAAGGTACTCAAGGAAGACTTCCTCTTCATTCCTCAGCGTATTTTCCAAACCCAGCACCTCTGTGCTCATGCTCTGCAGGGCCATACACATTGAAGCCAAGTTCTCTGTCTATGGTGGCTATTCCTTACATCTGTGCTTCCTTAAAAGTGTCTTTTTCTTGTTTGCTTTGTTATGTTTCAAATCCAGGAACCTACCTCTTCAATCTTCTCTGGTAAGTAAAATATTCTTTATATTCAGTGTCTCTGTTCCAATTCCTGTGTGCTGTCTGCTTCCTTCTTGGTCAACATTGAGACAGAATTAATACGAGAATTCATGTAGGTGATAGACTATAATATGGTTGTGAGGACTGGCTTGGTTAAGTCCTTGGGTTTTAATGTGCAAATCTTATGTCCTAAGGGGATTCTGAAGTATAAAACATGGGCTCTTTTCTGGCGGTGGGGGGGAGGGGTAGAGTGGAGTGACCCCTGACCCCCTGTGACTTCTTAAGGTCCTGTGGAAGCAGCCTGGCCGGCAGTGGCCTTGGTGGCTGGGGACCCCAGAAACCCAGCGGTCCAACCCAAAGAATGACAGTGCAAAAAACACCTGCAGCAACGATTCGGACCCCAAAAACAGTGGCAAACACTGTGAAACACAGCTCCAGCCCACACCACCACCCAGCACAGCCCACAATCATCTCTACGAACAGGCAACAAAGTGGTGACCAGCAATCTACAGTCGACAAAAACAGGGATGACACAGCACCTCTGGACAGCTACCAACCAGTACCAGGATAAGTAAGTACCCCCACAGGAGAAACACACTCCTACCCCCCCGTACCTCACCCCCCCTGTCGTGGGAGACCAGCACTGGTGGGAACTCCCCAGAACTTGACTGGGACACCCCCATTCTGATACCTGGGCTACAGGTCCTATAGAATCTGGGAAATGTGCAAGTGCACCAGCAACCAGTGGGCACACCCAGCTGGCCAGGCTTGACCAAGAGCACCCCTGGGAGGAAATGGGAGAAGTCTAGGATGCTGGTCCTTGACTAAAGGCAAGAACTGCCTAGGATACCAGGAGGCAGGCGAAGGAACCCTACCTGCATTCCAGGCAGAAACCTGAGCTAACTTCAGTGCTTGCAACTGACTGGTCAGGCATACCACAACAGAGGGCGGAATGTGTCTGCCCAGGACAATCTAACAAGAGTAAGCCCTGCGTGGGTCAGACCAGCAACTGGAAAGCAGCCCCTCCTGAAGTAGAACTGGGACCAGAAAAATTAGTCTCAACCAGCCCAGTGCCAAGAGCAAGCTACATCAATTGATCCAGGACTAAATCCAGAAACAAGCAAAGGTAGCCACCTAGTGACCAAAACAGTCAGAGTTCTGGAATTGGTCTCCAATAATCCCTGAAACCACATGCAAATATCACAGAGTACAGGATTCATCAATGGTCAAGATAGCAAATCAGACCCAAGGCCAGCAACCACACATGGGAGAACACCAGTGGAAGCACAAAAGAAATGGAAGACAAACGCTACATCCAAGAGATGAGAGAGGCAATGACTCAAGAATTAAAGTGAGCAATAGATCAGAAATTTAAAGAACAAAGGAATAAGTTATCAAAACAGATCCAGGCCTTCAAACAAGAAATGCACTCAAAAATAGATGCAGTGCACACCTCACTAAAATATGAGATTAATACTCTAAGAAATGACATATAAATTGTAAGTGGCTCAATTTCCTCCATGCAAAATTTAATTTCCTCCATGCAAACTACAATGGAAGCCACAGTAAATAGAGTGAATGAAATGGAAAATAGAATATCAGATACTGAAGACAAAATGCAGGCAATGGAAAAAAGTTACAGATATGGAAAAAACACTCAAACTATGCCAAAGGGAAGTCCAAGAACAAGCAGACATTGCCAAGAAATTGAACCTTCATATATCTGGGGTGGATGAAGGGAAGGAATACCAGAACAAAGGAATGCAACACTTACTTAATAAAATCATCACCGAAAATTTCCCCAGACTTAAAAGAGAAAATCTTACCTACATAACAGAGGTTTACAGAACACTTAACAAGCAAGATCCCAGGAAGAACACAGCTAGACACATTATACTAAAAATGCTAGATTTTAGCACTAAAGAAACAATCTTGCACCCAGCAAAAGCAAAGAAGGAGCTATACTACAATGGGAAAAAAAGAATCACTGCAGATCTCTCCACACAGACACTAAATGCAAGGAAACCTGGGAAAACACTATTTGAGCCCTGAGAACCAATTACTGCCAGCCCTGACTGTCAAATCCAGCAAAACTAGCATTCATCATATTCGATGGAGAAACTAAAATTTTTAATAATGAAGAAAATCTCAATGGATTCATAAACAGTACGGCAACATTACAAAGAATATTCAGAGGAGCATTACAATCTGAAGAAAACAAGATCAGGGAACAATGCCAGGTAGATATCTCTAGGAGACCAACTTAGTAAACTAGGAGGAAAGAAAAGAAAAAAAGCATAAGAAAATAGGAAAATGACAAGAAGCACAGTATACCCCTCTATAATAATCATAAACCTTAATGGACTTAATTCACTAATCAAAAGAAAAAGAACTACAGGTTATATCAGAAAACAAGATCCATCAATTTGCTGTCTTCAAGAGACCATCCTTAGCTGTGTGATCCTGGCTCACACTTGTAATCCTAGCTACTTACGAGGCTGAAATCTGAGGATCAGGGTTCAAAGCCACACCCAACAGGAAAGTCTGTGAGACTCTTATCTCTAATTAACCACCAGAAAAATGGAAGTGAAGCTGTGGCTCAAGTGGTAGAGCAGTAGCCTTGAGCCAAACAGCTGAGGGACAGTGCCCAGGTCCAGAGATCAAGGTCCATGACGGACAAAATCAAAAACAAGAGACCTACATCACAGCCAAAGATAAAAGCAAACTCTAAGTGAAAGAATGGAGGAAGATCTACAATGCAAATGCCCCCATTAAGAAGGCAGGAGTTGACATCCTGATATCTGATAAAATACACTTTATATTAAAATCATTATGAAAAGACAAAGAAATTCACTAAAGTATTAATACAGGCAACAATCCAAGAAGAGGACATCATCTTTGTTAATTTATATGCCCCAAACAACAGTGCACCCAAATATGTTTAGCAAATACTCTCAGATTTACAGGAAAAGATGGATCCAAATACAATAATACTAGGAGACTTTAATACTCCACTATCACCAAAGGACAGGTCTACCACCCAAAGAATTGGCAAAGGCATTTCTGAATTATGTGATGCCATATCTTAAGAGGACTTAACTGACATATACTGAGTTTTTCACCCAACAATAACCCAGTAGGCATTCTTCTCAGCAGCCCTGGGAACTTTTTCTAAAATAGATCATTTCCTAGTTCCTACAAGGAATTTAAGCAAATACAAGAGGATCAACATAATCCCCTGTATTCTATCTGACCAGGGTGGAATCAAACCAGTTCTTAATAACAAGCCATAAAGTAGAAAAAACTCAAACACTTGGAAATTAAACAGCACATATCTGAGCAACACCTGGATCACAGAAGGAATTAAAGAAGAAATAAAAAGTTCCTACAATTCAATGAAAATGAAGAAACATCACAAAGAAAACTATGAGAGGGAGGATGGGAAGGGGAAACAAAGGAGGAGGCATCAATGCTTGATAAGAAATGTACTTATTTCCTTGCCCATGTAATTGTAACCCCTCACTACGGTATTTTCACAATAAATAAAAAGAATGAAAAAGAAACCTATGGGACGGGACGTGGCAAAAGCAAACCTGTGGGGGGCAAATTTATTGTTTACAGTGCACACATCAAGAAAATAGAGACAGACCAAGTAAACAATCTCATGATGCAACTAAAACTGCTAGAGAAGTGAGAAAAAGTTGAACCTAAAGTTGCCAGACAGAGCAAGATATCCAATATAGCTGAAATTGAGACATATAAGAAACTATAAAATGAATAAAACAAAAGGCTGTTTTTTAAAAGAATCAATAAAAATTGATGGAGCACTGGCAAGATTAAGTAAAAAAAGAAAAGAGGAGACCCAAATCAACAAATCAGGAATGCCACAGGAAAAATTACAACAAACATCCAGGACATCCAAATGATTATAAAGAACTATTGTAAGACTCCATAAAGTTTGAAATGGATGAATTTCTGGAGAATTACAACTTGCCCAAACTGAACCAAGAAGAAATAAAGCAATTAAATATGCCAGTAAGCTACAATGAGATAGAGGAAGCAATCAAAAGCCTTCCAACAAGGAAAAGCCCAGGACCAGATGGATTCACTACGGAATTCTATAAGACCTTTAAAAAGCAATTAATAACTTTACCCTAAAGCTCATCAGAGAAATAGAAATAGAGGGAGCAATCCCAAACTAATTCTATGAAGTCAATATCACACTCATCCCCAACCGGCAAAGACCCAACCAAAAAAGAGAACTACAGACCAATCTCTTTGATGAACACAGATGCAAAGCTCCTCAATAAAATGCTAGTCATGGCTGGGAAGGTGGCTCAGTGGTAGAGTGCTTGCCTTGCATGCCTGAGGCATGCCACTCTGAGGCATCTACCCTGAATAACAGGAACCAGGATACAAGAATACATGCACCTCTATTTTTATTGCAGCACTGTTCACAATTGCCAAGATATGGAAACAACCCAGATGCCCCACTCCTCATGAGTGGATCCATAAATTATGGTACCTATATACAATGGAATATTATGCAGCATTGCAAGCGAATGGATGAAATTAGAGTGAACCATTTTAGTGATGTAAGCCAAAAAAAAAGAAAGAGAATAATGGCACATGGTCTCCCTGGTATGTGGATGCTAAAGCCAACATGCAAGGAAATATGACAAAATAAACAGGACTAGAGAAATAAAGGATACCCACTCATTTTGTTGTATCATTGCTAAATGACTCCATGTTCTTGACCATATATATGGGTATATATATATATATATATATATATATATATATAGATAGATAGATAGATAGATAGATAGATAGATAGATAGATAGATAGATAGATAGATATATGCACACAAAGGAGGGAAGCTAGCAGGAGGATACAGAATTCATGGGAAACACAACAACACACAACAAAGACCCTATCAGCTGCACTGGACATAAATGAAAATGAGCAAAGCAACCCAAAGACAGTGATGAGAAGGGAAGAATGAGAGGGAAAGAGGGAACAGCTTATACTAAGCTAAAGGAAAGAAATGTAAACATCTCCTGATGTGGAAATAATAATTGTATTGTCAAAGCTTAAAGAATTGACAAACTTCACAGACCATGATAATGACATTTTGCCTTGTGAAGGTTAAAATGTGTTTGTGATTTTTAACTAAGTATCACTATTCCACAATACTGTGAAATATGTGAAATTTATGTAATCACCTAATCTCAATAGTAAAAGAAAAGAAAAGAAAAGTGAGAGAAGGGATGCATTAGGAGCGATTTGTGACAATGTTGTCAGACACCTTGTATTCATATACTGTTTTGTAGAATGGGAACTTCTTTGTACAACTACTTAAAGATAATAAACAAAGCAAAAAGAAAAACATTTCTAAGGCTGTAAGTTGCTAGAAACAGATTATCAAAGATTTTGCTGTTCTGAAGTGTATACAACTGAGTAAGATACTCGGTGCATCTAATTTTAATCTTCAAATTATAAGTAACTTTAAGTGGCTGTGTGATTCCTCAAATATGGACATTTCAAGGCATGAGATAGGGCTGCACCTCTTGCAGTCTACTCTACATTGTATATAATTGCACAATATGCACCCTACCTGCCCTACATTGTACTTAATTGTGCAATGTACAGCCTATCTACTCTACATTGTACATAATTTACATTGTGGATGTTAGTGGAGCTATTCCCAGTTCAAGTGTGAGCAAAAAAATGGAGCCTCATCACCGAGGGCAGCCTAGGCTATAGTGAAAGCTAACCTTGAACTTAGACTCATGATCTGGAGGCCCAGTGATACATGTAGGAGAATCAAAATGAAGTATTATAGTGTTTTAGAGCAAATTTGCCCCTAAATACGTGTTTTGGTAAGTGCGCATACACTTGCACACACACACACACACACACACCCATGCTCACACATACGTGAAGTCTGCTTTAAAATTAAAACAGGTTTACATAGTGCCTAAATAAAGAATGCCATTGTGTACACACATCTTGGATTTCTGACCTCAGACTGCAAGGCAATACATTGGTATTGTAAAAAGCAACTATGTGTGTGAACATGGGTTACCCTAGTCAAAGGGACAGGGTATAGGAATACAATCAGCTATTCTATCAAAGCTGATATGACTCAATACTATCCAGTGATCATCTGTCATTAGTGGAGACCAACCCCTAAATCACAATGACATTGTTATAGCAAATAGCTTCCATGTAGAGCAGATCCTAAGGTCCTATAACCTCCATGCGTGTGATTCATATTCTGTGTGATCACCTCATGTGAGCAAGACCTCTGACTTGCTTCTGAGCAAACATGGAATTGGTGACTGAATGCAGACATCTACATGTTTGTGACTCCATGAGTATTTGTTTATGGAGAAGCAGCCATTTAGAGGAAGTGAGAAGAAGAAAAGAACAAATGGATTTGAGAAGACAGGAGAGCTGACATCAGGTCCCAAGCTAGAAGAAACACAGGCTCTCAATCTCTCACCTAAGGGTCTATACTCTACCTAACAACTGTAGGTTGGATACGGATCATTTCTAGTTGAGACTAAGACAGAACTCCAACATGTTCCTAGAAGCCCAGTGGAGCCATAAACCAGACCTAAGTTGAGCTATGTGAGACCCTTGAGCTTCAGAAACCAGACATAATGAGTGTGTTGTGTTGTTACCCAATTTGGGATGTATTTGTTGTATACAAAGAAAAGGATGCCAATGTAGCCTGGGGCCTGTGGCTCATGCCTATAAACTTAGCTACTAGGAGGTTAAGACCTGAGGACTTTGATTTGAAAACAGCCTAGGCAGGAAAGTCCATAAGTTTCTTATCTCCAGTTAACCACCAGAAATATAGAAGTGGAGCTGTGTATCGAAGTGGTAGAATTCAAACCTTGAGCAAAAGAGCTCAGGGACTACATTCAGGAAGCTGCTGATGTGTAAACCATGAACTATGTCTGCTTAGACTCTCAAGAGCCCAATACAATTGGATCTACCATGCGGACACCAGAGGCCTAAAGGACAACACCCTCCATGAATCATAGAGGATGAGGGGGATTGTTACCATTGATCTGTACTTCATTATTTGGGGACATGGCGTTGCTATGGAGCCTAGACTCTCCCAGAGTTTGCTATGCCTATGATGCCACCACATGCCTTCTGGTATTAGAGGAGTGTGTTATCATTACTATTTATGTTGATTATTCTTGATTGACAACTTAATTGCATTGAGAGGTGTGTGAGAGATTAGAAAAGCATATTGTTCTCTGTGAGGATGTTCCTAGAGAGGATTAAATAAAGGAGAAAGACCCATATGAATTTAGGATGCAATATCCCAAAGGGAGCAGACTCACAAAAAAGAGGAAAGCAGAAAACCAGTGGGTGTATATTCTCTCTCCCTCACTCCCTCCATCCCCCCTCTCTCTTTTTTCTTTCTGCTTCATGACTTCAGTGTTGTAACTAGCTTTGCAATATCCTCTCCACCACAATTGATTGATCTTCTGAAAAGTTCTGAACCCCACAGACCCCCATCAGTGCTTCCTCCCTTAAATGGTTCTTTGTGCATTAGTTTTAGGAATGAAAATGTGACTAGCACAGCATTGGAACACAGAAAAGTGATGTTGCACAGAGAGATCCTCCAGCTTCATCTCTTCCCTGCATCAGGACCACAATGTGGCTGGGCCTCTCACAGATGCCCATCTTGCACATTGGCCAAGTAGCAACTGCTGTGGCTGACCCAGCATGCAATGAGAGGTCCCCATCAGTTATCTATGAGCAGAGATATTGACACTGGAGAAGGAAGGACTATGTACTCTCTAACCACCTGCAGGACACAGAGGCTCTTCTGAGAAAGAAGTCTGTACCCGACTGTCTTAGGGATATAAGTTCACATTCCTTGGACTTCCCATGAATCCTTTGGCCCTTAGAATCTGGTTCTTGAGAGTCAGGGATCTACCTCAGAAATTCTGATTAAAGTCTTGAACTAAACAAAGCTTGAAGCTCATCAGAACTCACCTTTGGCTGCCATTTCTCCTCACTTTGCTCCTTCTCTCTCTTTCTTATAAAGCCCTCTTTTTGAAGTCCCACCCAAAGATGACTAGTTTAACAGCTCAGCTGGAAGCATTGCAAGTTGGGCTTTTTTTTGGACCATCAAGAGGATGATTCACCCAGTGACAGCAAGACACATAAGTGCAATTTATTCTACACAGGCCTCTATGCTGCAAAGAAGAGACCAAACCCAAAGCCGTGTTGTCTGCCTTTGATAGCATCATTTTCCTCAGTGTTGTAGAACTGGTAGAGAGATCATCTGAACTCATCTTCATCAGGGCCTCTTGTATATATCATTTAGTTCTTCTTTTTGTTTATTTGGTGCTGTGTTTTTTTTATTAGTTTTTGTTTACTTTTCTCTCTTTCCTGTTTTCAGTTCTATAAATAAAACCCAGGGGCTTGTAGGTATTAGATAAATTCATTACCACAGACACACAACAATTTCATCATATTTCCATTAAGTATTTGACTATGGCAGATAATACTTTCTCACAACAGGGGAAATATTCCAAAAGAGAAGTATGGGAGATCCAGAGCAAGAAGGGACCAGAGCAAGATCCAACCATAGCTGGGAAAGCATTAAGCCATGTGGTTCCCATTCCACCATCTGGAGCAAGAGTTGTGTGGTGTGATCTCGAAATCTTCCTGTGGGCTGTGTGGTTAAAACCCAACTTCTGTGTTGAGTGGCTCTCATCACTGCCTGCAGATTTACTTAGCATATAACCCATTTTCCTGACATCCTCAACTTCTTTGTATCTCCACTGCAGCATAGCTTCACTCTCACACCTTCCCCCACCAATTACCCATCTCAAGGACTGCTCTGCTTTGCCTCACTTCCCAGGCTTTCCTTTGAATTCTCAGTGGAAGTATACAACACTATCCAGAGTAGTCGTGGATGATGCCAAAGATTTTGTACCAAAAGCATATGGCGTAGCATATGGAAATATTTACTCTGTCTCATTTCACCTTGAAAGAAATTAACTTGCTCTTAAGTTTTCAAGGACCCATGATAGCAGCTTATTTTGAGTCTCAGAAACGACTTTGGACTTTAACATTTTTGGCCAGTCCTGAGGCTCAGGGCCTGGGCACTCACTGTCCTTGAGCTTTTTTTGTCAGCTGTGGGGCCTGAATTCTGGGCCTGGGCACTGTACCTCAGCTCTTCACCTCAGGGATAGTGCTCTACCACTTGAGCCACAGTGCCACTTCTGTTTTTTTCTGCTTTATATGGTGCTGAGGAATCAAACCCCGGTCTTTACGCATGCTAGGCAAACACTCTCCAGCTAAGCCACACACCCAGCCCCTCCCTGTACTTGAATTTTTGAATAATTTTGTAATTAGTAAGACTTTGAGGACTATTGGACAAGGACCAAAGTCTTTTACATTGTGAGATGGCTATAAGGCTTTGAAGTCCATGGCAAATGTTCTGGTTTAGATACATGGTGTCCCTAAAACCTCATAAATGTTTGTTCCATAGTTATTGGAACCAATTATTTTTATTTTTTACGGGTCTTGTGGCCTAAACTCTGAGCCTGGGCACTGTCGTCCCTCAGCTCTTCAGCTCAGGGATAGTGCTCTGCCACATGAGCCACAGTGCCACTTCCAGGTTTTCCTGCTTCTCTTGTGCTGAGGAATTGAACCCAGGACGTCATGCATGCAAGGCAAGCACCCTACCACTGAGCCACCTTCCCAGACCCAGGTTATAGGACATGGAAGGTTCTGAATTCACAAATGAATGAATCCACTGATGAATTAATAATTTCAGGGTATTATTTGGACATAATAAGAATTGGTTGCTACTTATAGAAAGTACATAACTGTGTTTGTATTGTGTCTTATTTCTGATACATTCCTGTCTCTTTCTGCTTCCTGACTACAATTGTGAGAGCAGCTAGGCTCTGTCATGTCCTCTTGCCACAATATGACATACCTTAACAGAGGGACCTAGAAATGAAACAAGCTTGCTAGCCTGCATGGACTAAACTCCTCAAATAGTGAGCAAAACTAAAATCCTATTTCTCCATAAGCTACTTTCCTCCTGTGTTTGTTAACGTGATGGAGACTGTATAAAATAGAAGGATGCAATCTTGTGTTTACTCCACCACAGCTGATCCTTGCATGCCCAGTGTTGGTGAGGATTTTCCACCCTTCTGATATCCTATGGCACTTTACCTCTAGCTGGGAGTGAATGTATAAAAGGGAACCTGTGGTCAGGACTCCTGGATCTTGTACATCATCCTCCTGGATTGCTATGGCTGCTACCCTACCCCTCTTACTCCACTTACCCCACTGAGAGCACCACTGAGTCTGTCTTCAGGGCCAGGAAACTGCACGTGTTCTGGTACATATCTTCAAAGACAGGAACAAGAGAGTTCAGGCCATGGGGACAAACACTTGCCACCACAGGCCCACTGAGAGCAGCTGCTGTTGTAGGGCTCTGGATAACAGACTGTCTGTGTCCTATTATTGTCTCTTCTGAAATAACACTGTGAAGCTCTGTGTAGACAAAGCCAGATATCTATCTGCAATTTACCACATGTCATATCTCACATGGGCCATGAGGCTTAACTTCTTCAATGCTTATTTTCCAATAGGGTAAATTGAGACCCTACAAGGCATAGGCATCTGAAATAGACTTTGGACTAGAAGTTTGGTCTAAGGAGTTGGGATTAGAAGGAGGAAGGTTAACAATTTTATCTATTGATTTTGGTGAGGATTTAGTGTCTCTGGGTGGCCCACTGTGATTAATGCAGGGGTTTGTCACAGGTTCTACAGGCAGAGAAGATATGATAAAGGCAGTAATGGAAAGGAAGGGAGGAGTCATAGCCATGTGTCTAGAAGCCCCTTTAGGGATATCCTGACCTGCACCTGCACTGAGGGACCATATTGTGAAGAACACTGCCAGGAAAGTACAATTCCACTGATGATGTGTTCCTCACCTCTACTTGGTTCAGCTCCACTGAGCTGCATTGACTGCTAGAATTGGCCCCACCCAGGGGTCACTGGATAGCTAGCTGAGGCTGATGGGTAATGAGGCCCTTCCTCCATGACCACACACCACAGGAAAGCTCTTTACCCAGGCTGCCCATCGCTGCAGCCCCTCCATGGTAGAAGATGACGCCTCGACGAGGGCAGGAGGACACTGCCTTCGGCTGGAACAGCCTCACGCTGATTGTCCCAAATCGCAGGTTGGTCACCACCACTCTGGGGTCCTTCCTTATTGGCTGTAGGTGTAGTACAAATTGATAAAATCTGGGCATGGAGCAAATTCTTTGCTTCTCAAATATATAGCCCTGGAGGAGAGTTGGAGTCAAATTTCAGTTATCTCTTCAAGACTCAGTTCCTTTCAATGAGCTCTATGAGCCATTTTGGAACCAGTGTCAATCTGTGTGCACACAACTCCTTTGTGGAAATGAGTTCATCAGTTTCTCCTAAGGTTTATGGATATTGATGCTTGTCAAGTAATTGTAAGAACTGAGAAACAGGAAATCCATGAAAGCTATTTAATCTCATCAGATGGTACTCTTGTTGCTAATTGTCTTGGATCAAATCTGATTCTTACATTATTTCTACCAGCCTGCACCTCATTACTGAGGTCAAATGGAAACTTCCTTTATTTCTTCTCTCATTCCCTGTATACACATAGGAGAAAAGTCACACCACTGAAGTCCTAAGACACAACTCTTAGGGTCCTCTTTTTCCACACATATCACTATAAAAACAAAGGTTGACTATGGACCTGCTGCAAGTTCAGCCCTGCCTCCACAGACTTGGAAACTCTAATCCTCATATGAAGGCTGCTGTACTGCTGCCTCAGCCTTGAATGAGGTGATTCAACTTCACCTTTCCTGGAGGTGCCCTCTTCAGAACAGCAGGGTTTTCTGAGTGCATCACAATGGGAATTGTAACATGAATCTGGTTTCCATTTTAGGTGCGTTTTGACTTGCTATATGGCCTCCTATCTCACTGGAGGAACCCAAAGACCTAGAGGGTTCTGAAGGCCTTCTGATCTCCCTAATAACACTTAACATCCTGGGACAGAAAGGCAGACTAGGACAACCCAGAATCTACCATTTCCATAGGTGTGTATCAACTTATATATTTATATCAACATATATGTATGTATCTATATTTATCTCAGTAGATAGACAGACAGATAGAGAGACAGACAGACAGACAGACAGACAGATAGATAGATAGATAGATAGATAGATAGATAGATAGATAGATAGATAGATAGATAGATAGATAAACAATTTGATATTCCACAAGCACCCCATTGATCTCTCATGCCTAACTACTTCCTATGCTTTAGACAAATAGCTATCCGCCACATAAAATGAATAACATTCACTGGGCACTGAAGACTTATGCTTCTAATCTTAACTACTTAAGAGAAGAGATTCAGAAAATCATGACTGGAAGCCTGCATAGACAGGAAAATCTGAGAGACTTTCTTTTCCTCCAATGAAACAACAAAATGGTGAAGTAAAGCTGTGGCTCATGTGATAGATACCAAACATGAACAAGGAAGCTGAGTGAGGGCATGAGGCCTTGAGTTCTAAACCAAGTACTGTCTCATTAAAAATATTCAAGTATTAACATCATGCATTACTCTTATTGTTCTATAACTTAGCTAAGTTTCAAAGCTCAAGGACACATGCTACTAGATTACAGATAACATTTTTTATCCTCCCCAGTTTTATGAAGGAATTTCACTTTGTCCCAGAGATTTTACCTCATTTCTCTGTTGCATAATTACTGGTTCCAATCTTCCAAAGCATATCAACAGCCACGGACTCCTACAGCCTCACTTGTCTAAGTTATATATGAGTAACAGGATATGTTTTACACTGTCTGCTATGGACTATTTAACCCATGCTGTTATTCATAGGCAGGGCCACTAGGCATTATAACAACTCATTATCTAACTCAAAAAGACCACAGATTCTTTCTTTTTAGAACCTACTCTATGAGTTTCTTCTGTTAACTGCCTGTTTGGTGAGTGGACACAAGGAGAGTCAAGGCTCATTTTTATGGCCATCACACTGCTTTGTTTTTACACAATTAGCCCAGAGTTAAAAGTATGGCATCTTTTCATTGATCAATATATATTAGCCTGAAATTGTAGACTTTTTGCAAATTGTTGTCCCTAGGCTTCCCTTCTCAGTACTCTGGCATGATACAATAATTTAAAAAACTAATTTACCCATGTGAATATTAGATGGCCATAGGAGTGCAGAATCTGAAACTTCATGGTGTGGACGATTGCAGGTGGAACATCAATAACCGTCCAATATTCTATGAGAATCCACAAGCTGAACCCCAGGACCAGGATGTACCCAACAGTGAGAAGTATCACCAACAAAGCAATCATGGCATGCTTCTTCCTTCAGAGTGGGCTGATGACATCCTGCTTCCAAGAAAAGGTCTTAAGATTTTCTCTTGCCCACAGACCCAGGCACTTTATAACTTGCAAAGTCTGGATCACCACCAGAGATAAAGGTTTTGACACACTGAAAACAGATAAAAGAGATTGCATCAGATACTGCTGTGGACAGGAAGTGGCCCAACATCTGTGAAGCCCAGACACCTGGTTCCAGGTCAAGGCTGCGTATTATCACACCACCCGAATATTCTACAATGTGGTCATGGGAGGGACAAATAGTGGGAAAGAGGCTTCTATGAGATATTGAGAAGCCATGGCCAGGCTACTCAGAGATTGGGAAAACATTGAGGAAGCCCTGTAAGGAGCCCTGTATGTCTCCTCTCACTTGGAAAATCAGAGATTAACTAGGTTGTCTGTACCATGGTAAAAGAGGAAGAACAATCACCCATACCCAAATTTTGTTCTTCCTCCTCAATTCCAGGGTATGCTAAACTAAAAACTAACCTCACAATTAGTCTTCATATTAGTTACCTGTTTTTTTTTATTGTAAAGATACTATACAGAGGGTTACAGTTACATGAGTGAGGTAATGAGTACACTTCTTCTTGAACATTGTTACCCCCTCCATTGTTTTCCCCCTACCATCCCCTCCCTCCCTCCCTT
>NW_012267222.1:8135901-8181029 GCF_000151885.1 Dipodomys ordii | reverse complement strand
TATGCTCAGCTTTTTACTTCAGTTGGGAGGAGTTGGTTGTGTTGTTCAGGCGCCGGATCCCCGGGCCTGGTTCAAGCCCCAGTCTGGAGTGTGCTCGTTAGGCCTGTGCTGATGTGTATACCACCTAGGTTATGCAGCCTGGAGGACACAGTTCAAATTTTTTCCACTGTTAGTAGTCTTGACCTAGGGGTGCTGTTCCTGGCTTGGGCATTTAAGCTCCCTTCCAGGGGCACTCTTGCTCTGGCCTGGCCAGCAGAGTGTGCTCCACGGGCTGGTGGAGCTCTTGAACAGTTCCCAGTTTTAGTGGGTCCTGTGGTCTGGGTGTTGGGGTAGGGAGTCTAGGTCAGGGTCTGGGGATTCCCTCCAGCTCTGGTCTCCCTTGAGGGATACACTGTCACCTGTGGGGTACTCACCATGAAGCTGGTTGTTTCTGTGTGGTGTAGGTCGTCAGTTGTTGTTGCAATCCGAGTTCAGTTGGGGTGGTTGTAGGCTGGGCTGGGGGGTGGTGGCTCTGTGTGATTCTTTTCTGTCTCTGCCTCTATCGAAGCTGTTGGGTCCACAGTGTCCATGCTCAGGCGGCTTCTTCGTGCGTTGTAGAGATCCAGTGGGTCTGCTGCCAGTGCCTCAGGCAGCTTCTGCGCGGGTGATCTGCAAGCAGCCCCCTGTGCCTCTGGGACCTGGGCGGCCCCTGCCGGGTCATTGCGATCGCGATCCAGTTACCTGTTTTTTTATGCTCATGTTTTGACATGTATGGCCTTGCTGTTCCAAAATGGACAGCATTCGTAGGGTTGAGAGAGAGCAAACAACTTACCTGTGAGTACACTTTTCATACATAATCCAAGAAGTGCAGACCCCACACCCTCCACCACCACCATTCTTGACTCCTCAATGCTAAGACACTATCCACCTGCTATCACTACTCAATGACCAGGGACTAGACAACCAATGGCAACACGTTTTCCCCAGTGTGGACTGAAATCGTTTCTGCCACCCACTGTAAATTGAGTGACTCAGCCTTGCTTTTGTCTTCAAATATAGAAACTTCTTTGCAAGTTGCCTCTTATCTTTCTGCTTCACTGTTTGTGCTTGTTCCAGATATGAATACCTCCACCGTGGGAAAAGGCAGTAGCTGGTGGTATGGCTCAAGGGGGGAATGCATGCATGCATGAGGCTCTTGGTTCAATCCCCAGCAACAAACTCCACATTTTTATCTTCTGTGCTAGCACATGGATCTTATTTGGAGAAAGTAGGTCAATGCATGCCTTTTATAAACAGTTGTGTTATCCCTGGCCTTTTCCCTCCCCCTCCCCCTGTCTGGTTTTTGGTTAACACAATGTGATCACCTTCACTCTGTCATATCCTCCTAGTGCTATGATGATTTGCTTTATCAGAAGCACCTTAGGGATACTCTTGAAAATGAATCCAAGCACCTGAGCACAGCACTGGGGAAATCAGCAGAATCCTGGAACAACTTCATGGCTGGGCAATGGATGGAAAAGCTGTATTAGAGTGAATAGTAGTCTCCAGAGTTTTAGGTTGCTATAGGGTGTTACATAATCAATCAGTAAATAAACTCAAGTGATGTGCTTGAAGTAATAATAATTTAAGTAAAAATTCATGTTTAAAATAAGTGACATACATTCTTTTCAAAAGTAAAAATGTTAGGAATGCACATATTACCACTACAACTTTGTACAAAGAAAGAAAGGGAATAATATGTAGAATATTCAGGGAAATCCTTTCCTCCACTGGCAAAGGGAAATCAACTAGGCCAGGATGATGGGGGTAGTCAAGTTGGCCTGAGATCACAGTCAAGGTTCTGGTCATTGTGAATAAAATGGTTTGGCAGGTGTCCATCAAATTGTTAAAATACCTACTTACATCACAGCCACCAGGGACAAATATGAACAAATATTTACTAAGATACATCTCTGATTCTTGGAAACAAAAGGATCAGATTGTGCTCCCAAAACCCCACTGATGTCTTTCTCTTTTCTGGTCACCCCTGATTAGTCTATTTGGTGGCATCCATCTACCCTCAGGTGGTGCACAAATGTTGTTGCAGGTCAATTTGCAAACAAACAAGCCCGTTTGTTTGTCCACCTTTGTTTCTCAATTTGTCTGTATATGTTTCTCAAGAAACTTCCAGAGGCCATAGCCATACTCTGGGGAAGGAGAAGCCAATCAAGTAGATGCTGATAATCAAAGAACTAGCTATCTGCTCATGTCACTCACAGGTGCTCTCTGATCCTGTCTGAGCCTAGTCTCTTATGTATTTTCATGTGTGGCCAAAAGTTACTAAGGAAGACTTCCTCTTCATTCCTCAGCGTATTTTCCAAACCCAGCACCTCTGTGCTCATGCTCTGCAGGCCATAGCCACATCCACATTAAGGAAACCAGGTTCTGTGTCTATGGTGGCTATTCCTTACATCTGTGCTTCCTTAGAGGTGTCTTTTTCGTTTGTTTGGTTATGTTTTAAATCCAGGAATCTAGCTCTCCAATCTTCTCTTGTAAGTAAAATGTTCTTTGTATTCACTTTCTCTGTTCAAATTCTTGTGTGCTGTCTGCTTCCTTCTTGGTCACCATTGAGACAGAATTAATACGAGAATTCACGTAGGAGATAGACTACAACATGGTTGTGAGGACTGGCTTGGTTAAGTCCTTGGGTTTTAATGTGCAAATCTTATGTCCTAGGGGGATTCTGAAGCATAAAACATGGGCTCTTACCTAGTGCCAGTGCTTCATACCAGTACACATACCAACTCAAGAGGTTAAGATCTGAGGATCATGGTTCAAATCCAGGAAAGGCAGAAAAGATTCTAAGTCTCTTCTCACCAATTAATCACCAGAAGAGCCTGAAGTAAAACTGTATCTCCACAGGTGTCCTGCTAGCCTTGACAAAAAGCTCAGGGACAGTGCACAGGCCCTGAGTTCAAGCCCCAAAATTGGCACACACACCAAAAACTGGGGTTCTATATTTAAATTAAGAAAACATTGAAAACTGGAACCTCAAAATTAACTGTAGAAAATCTTACTAATGAAGGTAGCTTACCTTTTCTATTTCAGAGGACACTGGTCTCTCATGTCTGTGAGCTCTCAAAACCTTGTTGGTCAGACATGTCAGAAATCAATTCTTCTGCTCCAAGTAAAATCAACATATTTTTTTTTATCATGGGACTCAAAAATCTTCTTTCATGGAGGATATGACACTGTAATACACCACAGAAACTCTTCTACAGATCAAAAGAATGATAAAATGTTGATTATACATATCATAAACAACTTGACATTTCTTTGACATCATAAAGAGTGTACAGTACTCTGGTAGGAAGTATACAACAGAGTGCATTTTAATCATCTTCACTCTGGAGGATCAAATAAAACAGCATCATACACAGAAATACTTCCAGGTGTTGTTCATGCTTAAGAATTAAATTCCCCCAAAACAATCCCCCCAAAAGCCACCCCATTAAAAAGTGGGTTCAAGCCTTGAAGAGAGACGTCTCTGAAGAGGAAATAGGAATGGCCAAGAGACAGGTGAAGAAATGCTCAGCATCTCTGGCCATAAAAGAAATACAAATCCAATCAACTGAGAGGGCCGGGACAAGACCAGAAACACCACAGGCTCTCCAACCGAATGGAGAGCTCGGCCTCCAAGCTGCTTTTCCTCAAGAGACCCACACCAGCAAAGAGGCGAGTACTCAGAGAGAGACGGGAATGAACAGAAGAAAAGGAAACACGTCAGAAGTCACACAGAGCCGGGTAATGTGGGAAGACTCCTCCCCACCTCTAGCTGTGGCCCTGCCGAGCTGCCCAGGTGGCCTGGCTGGGGACCCACCAGGGACCACAGAGCCACAAGGGTCCCGAGGCTTCCAGAAGATTCCCAAGAGCCGGTGCTGACTGGGAGAATACAGGAACTCAGAACCCGCATGAAGGCCCCTCAGCCACCCGGGCACCCCACTGTTCTGCTCTATTCTGGGAAGCAGCCCAGCCCAGCCTGGGGCAGCAGCAGAGGCTGCAGGGGGGAAGGACCCCAGACTCGCTGTGTGACGATGCTCTGCTCCTTCCTGCAGAAGAGGCCTGTCCAGAGGTGGCAGAAGTGGGGGGTACCCCTAAACCTGCGATGTGACCCCGTGCACTCCTGTGGAAGCAGCCTGACCCATGGTGGTAATCGTGTCCAGGGACCCTAGAAACAAGGTGGCTGGACACGTAGAAGGACAGCACACAAACACCTGCAGGGCGGAATTGGACCCCATAAACAGTGGTGTACTCTGTGAAACACAGACCCAGCCCACACCACCACCCAGCACAACTCACAATCATCTCAACAAATTTGGAACACGGTGGTGACCAGCAACCTAAAGTGCACAAAACTGACATCTGCCAAAGCACCACTGGACAACTCCAACCAGTACCAGGATAAGTGAGTACCCCACGAGGGACACTGTCCCCTTCTTGCCACTCCCCCCTCTACTTCAACAGGAGACCAGCACTGGCGGAACCACCAAGTGGTGGTAACCCCCCCCCCACCACCTGGGCTAAAGGTCATAAGGAATCTAGGAACTGTGCAAGTGCACCAGCAACCAGCGGGCACACTCAGCCCATCTGGCTTGACCAAGAGCACCCCTGGGAGGAAATGGGAGCAGTCAAGGCTGATGGTCCTTGAATAAAGGTGGGAACTGCCTAGGATATCCAGGAGGCAGTAGAAGGAACCCTACCTGCATCCCAGGCAGAAACCTGAACTGTCTTAACCGCTTGCCACTGACTGGTCAGGATCTGGGTGCACACCACAGCAGAGGGCGGAGTGTGTCTGCCAAGCACAATCTAACAAGAGTAAGCCCTGCGTGGGCCAGACCAGCAACTGGAAAGCAGTGCCTTCTACAATAGAACTGGGGCCAGGAAAAGTATTCTCAACCAGCCCAGTGCCAAGAGCAAGCTACATCAATTGATCCAGAACTAAATCCAGAAACAAGCAAAGGTAGCCACCTAGTGACCAAAACAGTGAGAGTCTGGAATTGGTTTCCAATAATCCCTGAAACCACATGCAAAAATCACAGAGTACAAGATTCATCAATGGCCAAGATAGCAAATCAGACCCAAGGCCAGCAACCACACATGGGAGAACACCAGTGGAAGCACAAAAGAAATGGAAGACAAACGCTACATCCAAGAGATGAGAAAGGCAATGACTCAAGAACTAAAGTGAAAAATAGATCAGAAATTTAAAGAACAAAGGAATGAGTTATCAAAAGAGATCCAGGCCTTCAAACAAGAAATGCACTCAAAAATAGATGCAGTGCACACCTCGCTAAAAGATGAGATTAATACTCTAAGAAACGACATAGAAATTGTAAATGGCTCAATTTCCTCCATGCAAAATTCAATTTCCTCCATGCAAACCACAATGGAAGCCACAGTAAATAGAGTGAATGAAATGGAAAATAGAATATCAGGTACTGAAGACAAAATGCAGGCAATGGAAAAAAAGTTACAGATATGGAAAAAACACTCAAAATATGCCAAAGGGAAGTCCAAGAACAAGCAGACAGTGCCAAGAAATTGAACCTTCATATATTTTGGGTGGATGAAGAGAAGGAATACCAGAATAAAGGAATGCAACACTTATTCAATAAAATCATCACCGAAAATTTCCCCAGACTTAAAAGAGAAAATCTTACCTACATAACAGAGGCTTACAGAACACCTAACAAGCAAGATCACAGGAGGAACACTGCTAGACACATTATACTAAAAATGCTAGATGTTAGCACTAAAGAAACAATCTAGCCCCCAGCAAAAGCAAAGACGGAGCTATACTACAATGGGGGAAAAAAGTAGAATCACTGCAGATCTCTCCACACAGACACTGAATGCAAGGAAAGCCTGGGAACATACCATCTAAGCCCGGAGAACCAATTACTGCCAGCCCTGACTGGTAAATCTAGCAAAACTAGCATTCACCATATTCGATGGAGAAACTAAAATTTTTAATAGCTAAGAAAAACTCAATGAATTCATAAACAATAAGCCAACATTACAGAGAATATTAAGAGGGGGGATTACAATCTGAAGAAAACAAGATCAGGGATCCATTCCAGGTAGAGATCTCTAAGAGACCAACTTAGTATACTTAGGAAAGAAAAGAAGAAAAACATAGAAAAATAGGAAAATGACAGGAAGCACAGTATACCCCTCTATAATAATCATAAACCTTAATGGACTTAATTCACTAATCAAAAGAAAAATAACTACAGGTTATATCAGAGAACAAGATCCATCAATTTTCTGTCTTCAAAAGACCATCCTTATCTGTGTGATCCTGGCTCACACTTGTAATCCTAGCTACATAGGAGGCTGAGATCTGAGGATCATGGTTCAAAACCACACCCAACAGGAAAGTCTGTGAGACTCTTATCTCCAATTAACCACCAAAAAACTGGAAGTGAAGCTGTGGCTCAAGTGGTAGAACAGTAGCCTTGAGCCAAACAGCTGAGAGACAGTGCCCAGGTCCAGAGATCAAGGCCCAGGACCGACAAAAAACAAATCAAGAGACCTACATCACGGCCAAAGATAAAAGCAAACTCTAAGTGAAAGAATGGAGAAAGGTCTATCATTCAAATGCCCCCAGTAAGAAGGCAAGATTTGCCATCATGATATCTGATAAAATACACTTTATATTAAAATCATTATGAGCTTTTTCCCAGCTATCTCTTTCCAAGCTCTCTTTCTCAGCTCTTTCCCAGCTCTCTCTTCTCTTTTCTAGCTCTTTTCTAGCTCATTCCCAGCTCTTTCCCAGCTCTCTCTCTTCTCTTTCCCAGCTCTCTCTTCTCTTTTCCAGCTCTCTTTCCCAGCTCTTTCCCAGGCCTTTCCCGGCCATGTGGAGGGCCAACATGACCTGGTGCCACCACATGGGTGGTGCTGTTCTTACTCGGCTACCTCTTTTTAAAAACCTTACATAAATGGTGCCGAAACCCAAGAAGGGCTCAAAGTCAGGATAGGTGGGATTCCTCTCCATTTTTTTTCTTTTTTCCCCCCCTTTTTTGCTCTGAGGAATACCCATAGTTCTGACGGCCTTTTGCAAACCCATCTGTCTGCTGCAGACACAGCGCATCAATACCATTGCTGGCCTTTACATCCACGTCCACACCACTTCTCTACTCTGGTAAGTGAAACTACTCTCTATGGTTCTCTGTTGCTCAGTCTCTGCCCAGACGTGGTGCCATGCTAGAAAGCTCCTATGGCCTTTAGCTGAAAGGCCAGTCATCTCTGAAGCCGAGGACGCTTGGATTTGGGGGCTTGGTTATTTCTCTCTATAGGGCTCTGGGGGAAGTTGGGATGCCGCTTCTGCCTGGTCAGCTCTCCTTCACTCACCAGACTGACTCTCCTACTCATTTAATGGGGTGCTGCGAATCACGCCCAAGTTGTGAAACCCCTTTGAAATGCCTCCTGCGCTTCCTGGAAAGCCAGAGCGCCTCATTTTTATGCCATTCTCAGATGTAGACAGTTTTTGCCACTGCAATGGTAAATGGTCAGAAGTCTGTTTACTTTCAGGCTCTCTTTCCTCTCTCTCTCTCTCTCTCTCTCTCTCTGCCATTCATGTCCAACTTTCCCTATCTTTTCCTTTCTCTTTTCTACATTTTGGCTTGTGCCCTGAAAAGTGTGATGCAGGCTGGGTCCCGGGGACCCCCCTCTAGGCTCCCTCTCAAAGGCTAGCCAATGTAGGCTTGATCTATTTGTTCAGGATTTCTTTGCTTTTTTTTTTCAGAAATTTGCCATCTTGAGTTCAACATTTTGGCCACATGGTGGGTTAAGGGTTTGGCTCCATCTGACCCTTAACCTTCCACCAAGCTTACCACTCCATCCATCTATTCTAAGGTGCCTTGCTAACAAGTTGCTCTTTTCACAGGCCCTGGTAAGTGAGGCCCAACCATCTGATGTGTTTTGTTAACAAAGATGTCTACACAGTGTTGTCAAAAATTTTAGGTTTTGAGTTTTGCCTTTTTTGTTTTGTGTTGTGTATTCTACTACTG
Organism: Dipodomys ordii; assembly: GCF_000151885.1. Classification (NCBI taxonomy): domain Eukaryota; kingdom Metazoa; phylum Chordata; class Mammalia; order Rodentia; family Heteromyidae; genus Dipodomys; species Dipodomys ordii. Next base: position 8,172,999 of record NW_012267222.1, on the reverse strand, counting down.
ACTATGTGGTTCTAAAATACTGAGCATATCTGTGCTAAAATTCTCTAACAAGTTTTGTCATTGCAGAATATTTGTTGGTCAAGGGCTGGGAAGGTGGCTCAGTGGTAGAGCGCTTGCCTTGCATGCCTGAGGCCCTGGGTTTGACTCCCCAGCACCACATAAGCAAAAAAAAAAAAAAGAAAGAAAGAAAGAAAAAAAGCCAGAAGTGGCGCTGTGGCTCAAGTGGTAGAGCACTAGCCTTGAGCTGAAGAGCTGAGGGACAGCGCCCAGGCCCAGAATTCAGGCCCCACGACCGGACCCAAAAAAAAAAAAAAAGAATATTTGTTGGTCAATTCTTGATAAGAACTAGGTAATCTCTATTCTATTTGATCTCCTTGTTGTCTTAATTGGAAATAATAAAGGGCTTTTGTGGCAAAGATTGCAGTTCAAAGCCCACCCAGGCTGAAAAATCCCTAAGACTCCATCTTGCAACAAACATGCAAAGAGCCAGCCTGGAAGCATGGCTCAAGACTCTTATCTCTAACCAGCCAAACACTGGAAGTGGTACTGTAACAACATGGTAGAGCACTAGCCTTGAGCAGAAGTGCTCAGGGATAGTGCCCAGGCCTTGAATTCAAACCTCCTTGAATACCAACTGGGACAAGCCATCCCAGCAATGAGCACCTAGATTCAGCCAGTCTGGGGAACAAGGGAACATGGAGAGGGGTAAGAGGAGATGATGTCACATCAGCTACTTTGTTCCTGCTCTTTCAAAATTAATCAGATCTGGGGGGGTCAGTAGAAGTAAGAAGCCTGCCCATCTAATGTCCATACCTGTCTACCTTTTAGCTGGACAGGAATTTATATTCTTGCCTTTGTCACCTGACTTCTCCTCTACCTAGTAGCCAGATGTCATAAGTAGCTAGGGACATTTCTACCAACATTTTCAGCCCAAGTCCTTTCTCTTGCCATTTATTTGCTCTCTAGTATTTTTTTCCCAGCCCCTCAATGCCTCATGAGACTTCTCCAGACTTCATCTAAGAACTCATACCATCAAGGGACAGCTGCTGCTCACTCACTGCCTTCTCTGGGAGGGGACCAAATTCCAGCCTCTTACCCCTAATGTCAACACCCCTTGTCAGCAGGAAGTAGCCAGAGAGAATCCATGCCCTATTTCATGATTATTAAAAGGCTGGAATGTAAGGTCCACTCCTGGATGGTGAGCAGACTCCACCCTCCTCGCAGCAAAGTCTCTACCCAGTACCTGCATTACTTAGGCTACTGGCACACCTGGTACAGGTCACATCTGCATCCCCTGAGGTCACATCTGAATTCTCCACCATACCCTAAATAAGGCTTCGCCCAGGCCCAGATGCTCTCTTTCCCAGCTATCTCTTTCCCAGCTCTCTTTTTTCCTAGCTCTCTTTTTTCCCAGCTCTCTTCCCCAGCTGTCTTTTCCAGCTCTTTCCCAGGCCTTTCCCTGCGTGGAGGGCCAACATGGCCTGGTGCCAGCCAGAATGATGAATAAAACTACCCCTTACTGAAAAAAAAATAAAATTATGAAAAGACAAAGAAGGTCACTATGTATTAATACAGGGAACAATCCAAGAAGAGGATATCACTATTGTTAATCGATATGCCCCAAACATCGGTGCACCCAAATATGTTAAGCAAATACTCTCAGATTTACAGGAAAAGATGGATCCAAATACAATAAACTATACTCCACTATCACCAAAGGACAGGTCTACCACCCAAAGAATTGGCAAAGACATCTCCGAATGAAGTGATGCCATATCTCAAGTGGACTTAACTGACATCTACTGAGGTTTCTACCCAACAACAACCCAGTAAACATTCTTCTCAGCAGCTCATGGAACTTTTTCTAAAATAGATCATTTCTTAGTTCCTACGAGAATTTAAACAAATACAAGAGGATCAACATAATCCCCTGTATTCTATCTGACAATAGTGGAATCAAACCAGTTATCAACACAAGGCATAACATAGAAAAAACTCAAATGCTTGGAATTTAAACAGCACATATCTGAGCAACACCTGGGTCACAGAAGAAATTAAAGAAGAAATAAGTTTCTACAATACAATGAAAATGAAAAACATCACAAAGAAAAACTATGGGAGGATAGGAAGGGGAAACAAAGGAGGAACCAACAATGCTTGATAAGAAATGTACTCATTACCTTGCCCATGTAATTATAAACCCTCTGTATGGCATTTTCACAATAAAAAAATTTTTTAAAGAAAAAGAAACCTATGGGACATGGCAAAATCAGACCTGGGGGGCAAATTTATTGCTTTCAGTGCACACATCAAGAAAACAGAGACAGACCAAGTAAACAATCTCATGAAGCAACTAAAACTGCTAGACAAGCAAGAAAAAGTTGAACCTAAAGTTGCCAGACAGAGCAACATATCCAATATACCTGAAATTAATGACATAGTGACTAAGAAACCTATAAATAAAATGAATAAAACAAAAGGCTGTTTTTTTAAAAATCAATAAAAATGTATGGAGCACTGGCAAGATTAAGTAAAATAAGAAAAGAAGAGACCCAAATCAACAAGATCAGGAATGCCACAGGAAAAATTACAACAAACATCCAAGACATCCAAATGATTATAAAGAACTATTGTAAGACTCCATAAAGTTTGAAATGGATGAATTTCTGGCGAATTACAACTTGCCCGAACTGAACCAAGAAGAAATAAAGCAATTAAATATGCCAGTAAGCTACAATGAGATAGAGGAAGCAATCAAAAGCCTTCCAACAAGGAAAAGCCCAGGACCAGATGGATTCACTATGGAATTCTATAAGACCTTTAAAGAGCAATTAATACTCATACTCCTCAAGCTCATCAGAGAAATAGAAACAGAGGGAGCAATCCCAAAATCATTCTATGAAGTCAGTATGATACTCATCCCCAAACCAGGCAAAGACCCAACCAAAAAAGAGAACTACAAACCAATCTCTTTGATGAACACAGATGCAAAGCTCCTCAATAAAATTCTAGCCAACAGAATCCAGAAGCATATCACAAAATCATACATTAGGACCAAGTAGACTTCATTCCAGAGATGGAGGGATGGTTTAACATACATAAATCAATGAATGTAATCCATCACATCAACAGAACCAAGGTTCAGAACCACATGAGTATCTCCATTGTCCCAGAAAAGGCTTTTGATAAAATACAGCACTCATTCATGTTGAAAGCTCTGGTAAAAGTAGGAATAGAAGGAACATTCCTTAAAACATTCAAAGCCTTATACTACAGACCAATAGCCAATATTATACTTAATGGGGAAAAATTACAACCAATTCCCCTAAAAACAGGAACAAGGCAAGGATGCCCACTCTCTTCACTCCTCTTCAGTATATATCTGGAATCCTGAGCCAGAGCAATAAGGCAAGAGAAATGCATTGAAGGGATCCACAAAAGGGAGGAAGAAGTTAAATTATCTCTTTTTGCAGATGATATGATTTTATATTTTATTGATCCCAAAGCTCCATCCCCAAAATATCAGAGCTTGTAAACCACTTCAGCAAAGTAGCAGGATACAAAATTAAGCCACAAAAATCAATCGCCTTCTTGTACACCCACAATTTACAAGCAGAAAGGGAAATTAAGGAAACAATCCCATTCACAATAACCTCAAAAAAAATACAGTACCTAGGAATTAATCTAACCAAAGATGTAAAGGATCTATTTCATGAAAACTATAAGAGCCTTAAAACAAGAATCATAAAGGGTACCAGGAAATGGAAAGACCTCCCATGTTCATGGATAGGTGAAATTAATATGGTGAAAATGCCATACTGCCAAAATTGATATTCACATTCAATGCAATTCCATTAAAACCTCAATGACATACATTACTGAAAGAGAAAACAGTCCCAAAATTTATATGGAACATCAAAAGACCTAGAATAGCTAAAGCAATTCTAGAGAAAAGAAAGAATGCAGGAGGCATCAAGAGACTGGATTTCAAGCTCTACTATAGAGCCATAATAACAAGACAGCTTGGTACTGGCACAAAAAGAGACCCAAAGACCAATGGAGCAAATTGGAGGACCCAGAAATAAAACTGCATATATACAGTCAGTTGATATTTCACAAAGGAGCCAAGGACATACAGTGGAAGAATCACAGCCTCTTCAACTACTGATAATGGGAAAAATAGGTGGCCACAAACAGAAAAATAAAAGTGGACCCTAGCCTGTCAACATAGACTAACATCAACTCAAAATGTATCAAAGACCTTAACATCAAACCTGATACTCTGAAACTACTGCAAGACAGAGTAGGGGAGACACTTGAACGTATTGGCACAGGCAGGATCTTGCTGAACAGAGTCCCAGGGTCTCAACAAACTGGAGAGAGACCTGATCAAAGGGACACTTCGAAATAAAAAGTTTCTGCACAGCTGAAGACATAGCAACCAAACTAGAAAGAAAGACAACTAAATGAGAAAAGTATTTACCAGCAATATATCAGACAAGGTCCGAATAGCCATTAAATACAGGGAACTCAAAACACTAACCCCTCCCAAATCTAACAAACCAATCATGAAATGGACACGGGAGCTAAAGAGAGACTTCTCAGAAGAAGAGATCAAAATGGCAAAGAAACACATGAGGAAATGTTCATTTTCCCTGGCTGTAAGGAATTGCAAATAAAAACAACCCTGTGATAACGCCTTACCCCAGTCAGAATGGCCCACATCCAAAAGTCAGTCAATGACAAATGCTGGAGGGGATGGGGAGAAAGAGGAACCCTACTGCATTGCTGGTGGGAATGGATACTGATGCAAGCACTTTGGAAAGCAGTCTGGAGGTACCTCAGAAAACTAAATATAGATGTCCTCTGTGTCCCAGCCATACCACTCTGAGGCATCTACCCTGAACAATGGGAACCAGGATACAAGGATACATGCACCTCCATTTTTATTGCAGCACTGTTCACAATTGCCAAGATATGGAAACAACCCAGATGGCCCACTCCTCATGAGTGGATCCAAATATTGTGGTACCTATATACAATGGAATGTTATGCAGCATTACAGGGTAATGGTTGGAACTCGAGTGCATCATTTAGCGATGTAAGCCAAAAACAAAGAAAAAATGGCACATGGTCTCCCTGATATTTGGATGCTAAAGCCAACATGCAAGCAAATATGACAAAGTAAACAGGACTAGAGAAATAAAGGGAAGCCACTCATTTTGTCGTATCATTGCTAAATGAGTTCATGTTCTTGACCATATATATTGTATATATACATGCACCCAAAGGAGGAAAGATAGCAGGAGGATTCAGAATAAATGGGAGGATTCAGAATAAATAAATAAACACACAACAAAGGCCCCATCAGCTGCACTGAACATGAATGAAAATTAACAAAGTAACGGAAAGACAGTGATGGGAAGGGAGGAATGAGAGAGAAAGAGGGAACAGCTTACACTAAGCTAAAGGAAAGAAATGTAACATCTCCTGATGTGGAAAAATAATTGTATTGTCAAAGCTCATAGAATTGACAAACTTCATAAACCATGATAATGACATTTTGTCTTGTGAAGGTTAAAATGTGTTTGTGATTTTTAACTAAGTATCACTATTCCACAATACTGTGAAATATGTGAAATTTATGTAATCACCTAATCTCGATTGTAAAAAAAAAAAAAAAGTGAGAGAAGGGATGGGTTAGGAGCGATGGGTGACAATGTTGTCAGACATCTTGTATTCATATACTGTTTTGTAGAATGGGAACTTCTTTGTACAACTACTTAAAGATAAAAAAACAATGCAAAAGAAAAAACATTTCTAAGGATGCAGGTTGCTAGAAACAGATTCTCAAAGGTTTTGGTGTTCTGAAGTATATACACCTGAATAAGATACTCAATGCATCTGAATTTAATCTTCAGATTATAAGGAACTTTAATTGGTTATGTGATTCCTCAAATATGGACATTTCAAGGCATGAGAAAGGGCTGCACCTCTTGCAGTCTATCTACCCTAGATTGTACATAATTGCACAATGTACACCCAATCTACCCTACTTTGTACATAATTGCACAATATAAAGTCTATCTACTCTACATTGTACATAATCTACATTGTAGATGCTAGTGGAGCTATTCCCAGTTCAAGTGTGAGCAAAAAAAATGGAGCCTCATTACCTAGGGCAGCCTAGCTAGTGAAAGCTAACCTTGAACTTAGACTCATGATCTGGAGGCCCAGTGATACATGTAGGAGAATCAAAATGAAGTATTGTAGCATTTTAGAGAAAATTTGCTCCTAAATAGGTGGTTTGGTAAGTGCACATACACTTGGACACACATACATGCTTTCCCACAGACAAACACGCACATGCTCACATATACATGAAGTCTGCTTTAAAATTAAAACAGGTTTTCATAGTGCCTAAAGAATGTAATTGTGTAGACACATCTTGGATTTCTGACCTCAGACTGCAAGGCAATACATTGCTATTGTAATAAGCAACTATGTGTGTGAACATGGGGTACTCTAGTCAAAGGGACAGAGTATAGGTATACAATCAGCTATTGTATCAAGGCTGATATAACTCAATACTATCTAATGATTATCTGTCATTAGTGGAGACCAACCCGTAAACCACAAATGACATTGTTATACCAAATAGCTTCCATGTAGATCAGATCCTAAGGTCCTATAACCTCCATGACTGTGATTCATATCCTGTGTGATCACCTTATGTGAGCAAGACCTCTGACTTGCTTCTGAGCAAACACGGCATTGGTGACTGGATGCACACAACTACATGTTTGTGACTCCATGAATAGTTCTGGTGATGATATTTCTCCAGTCTGTCCCTCACATTTGTTTATGGAGAAGCAGCCATTTAGAGAAAGTCAGAAGAAGAAAAGTCTAAATGGATTTGAGAAGACAGGAATGCTGACATCTGGCAAGCAGCTAGAAGAAAAGGCTCTCAATCTCTCTCTGTACTCTACCAAACCACAGAAGGTTGAATATGGATCATTTCTAACTGAGACAGAGACAGAACTCCAACATGTTCATGAAAGCCCAGTGGAGCCATAAACCAGTACTAAGCTGAGCTATGTGAGACCCTTGAGCTTCAGAAACCAGGACATAATGAGTGTGTTCTGTTGTTACCAAATTTGTGATATATTTGTTGTGTACAAAGAAAAGGATGCCAATGTAGCCAGGGGCCTGTGGCTCATGCCTGTAAACCTAGCTATTCAGGAGTTTGAGACCTGAGGATTTTGATCTGAAACCAGCCTGATCAGGAAAGTCCATGAGGTTCTTATCTACAACTAACCACCAGAAATACAGAAGTGGAGCTGGGTATCAAAGTTGTAGAATGCTAATCTTGAGCAAAAGAGCTCAGGGAACTGTACTAAGGAAGCTGCTGATGTGTAAACCATGAACCATGTCTGCTTAGACTCTCAAGAGCACAATACAATTGAATCTGCCATGTGGACGCAAGAGGCCTAAAGGAAAACACTCTCCATCAATCATAGAGGATGAGGGGGATTGTCACCATTGATCTGTGCTTCATTATTTGGGGACATGGCGTTGCTGTGGACCAAGAGTCTCCAGAGTTTGCTATGCCTATGATGATACCACATGCCTTCCAGTATTAGGGGAATGTGTCATCATTGCTGTTTAGGTTGATTATTCTTTTTTTTTTTTTGGTCCAGTCGTGGGCCTGAACTCTGGGCCTGGGCGCTGTCCCTCAGCTCTTCAGCTCAAGGCTAGCGCTCTATCACTTGAGCCACAGCGCCACTTCCGGCTATTTTCTTTTTGCTTATGTGGTGCTGAGGAATCGAACTCAGGGCCTCAGGCATGCAAGGCAAGCACTCTACCACTGAGCCACCTTCCCAGCCCCTAGGTTGATTATTCTTGATTGACTACTTAATTGCATTGAGAGGCGTGTGCGAGATTATAAAAGCATATTGTTCTCTGTGAGGATGTTCCTAGAGAGAATTCAATAAAGGAGAAAGACCCATATGAATTTAGGATGCAATATCCCAAAGAGACCAGACTCACAAAAAAGAGGAAAGCAGAAAGCCAGTGGGTGTACACTCTTCTCTCTTCCTCCTACCCCCCCCCTCCATCCCTCCTCTCTGTTTTCTCTTTCTGCTTCTTAACTGCCATGATGGGACTAGCTTTGCAATATCCTCTCCACCACAATTGATTGAACTTCTGAAAAGCTCTGAACCCCACAGACCCCCATCAATGCTTCCTCTCTTAAATGGTTCTTTGTGCATTAGTTATAGGAAAGAAACCTGTGACTAACACAGTATTGGAACCCAGAGAGGCGATGGTTACACAGAAGAGATCCTCCAGCTTCATCTCTTCCCTGTATCAGGACCACAATGGGGCTGGGGCTCTCACAGATCCCCATTTACACATTGACCACTGTGGCTGACCCAGCATGCAATGAGAGGTCCCCATCAGTTATCTATGAACAGAGAGAATGACACTGGAGAGCCAAGACTATGTACTCTCTAACCAACCTCATAACCCAGAGGCTCTCCTGAGAAAGGAGTCTGCACCCGACTCTTTTAGGGATGGACGTTCACATACCTCTACACTTCCAATGGAAGATTTGGCACTAAGGACCTGGTTCTTGGGAGTCAGGAATCTACCTCAGGAATTCTGAATAAGACTTGAACTACACAAAGCTTGAAGCTCATCAGAACTCATCTTTGGCTGCCATTTCTCCTCACTTTGCTCCTTCTCTCTCTCTTTCTTATAAATCCCTCTTTTTGAAGTCCAGCCCAAGGATGACTGGTTTCACAGGTCAGCTGGAGGCATTGGGCGTGGGGCTTTGTTGGACCAATGATGACTTCAGGAGTAATAAGGTGACTCCACCTTTAGAAAGAGTGTGCCCCTGGAAAGCTTTGCCATCAAGAGGACGATTCACCCAGTGACAGCATGACATATAAGTGCGATTTATTCTGCACAGGCTTATATGCTGCAAAGACAATACCAACGAAAGCCATTTTGTCTGCCTTTCATAGCATCATTTTCCTCAGTGTTGTAGAACTGGTGGAGAGATCATTTGAGCACATCTTCATCAGGGCCTCTCCTATACACCATTTAGTCTTTCTTTCTGTTTATTTGGTGCTGTTTTTTTCATAGATTTTGTTTACTTTTCTCTCTTCCCTGATTTGAGTGCTGCAAATCGAACCCAGGGCCTTGTAAGTACTAGGTAAATTCATTACCACAGAGATAAACAATTTCATCATATATCCCTTAAGTATTTGACTATGGAAAACATAACTTTCTCACAACATGGGAAATGGAAAAGAATTGTAGAAAATAATGGCAAGCATCCATGGAAACCATCTTCTGCGTGGTACCAGGTCACAGGGACCCCCTGGTCTTCCAAGCGCTTCTTATACAGTAGGCCATCATCTCTGAAGGAGTCCCACTCACAGGTCACTATGAGAGCCCCTGGAAGCTGAGCAATAATCTGGTCATCGGCTATGAGGGGGGCATTTTCTACTTCAAAAGTATGTTTGGTTTCCAGGTAGGCAGCCTCATTAAAAGGTGCGAGAAATTCTGCTTGGTACTTGTATCTGAACCTTTCAGGGAGATTGTCAGCGCTCAGCCATTTCTTATACTTCTCCCAGATATGGGCAGGAACACAAGCACCTTTAAATAAGGCATCTTTCCAGGAGGGGTCAATTGTAAAATATCGGCAGAAACATATCATGAATTTTGTGACAAGAACTGGGACTTTTTCATTCTGTTGATGTGATGGTAACTGCAAATTGATGCCCTGGAGAGCAGGGTAAACCAAGATCTGACCCCGGAGCTTTGGAATATCTGTTCTGCCCACCAAGGCCTGGCTGACGAATGCCACAATGGTAGCCCCAAGGCTGTCTCCAGAGACCACAACCCGGGAGGGGTCCACCCCATAGGTATCTAGTGTCTTCAGGAAGTGGACGGTGGCATTCAGGCAATCCCTGAAAGAGACTGGGTGGTGGTAGTCAGGAAGCTTGCGGTACCTGCGGAGGAAAGAGGAAACCCAGTACCATAGTGAGCAGAGGGTTAGAAGAGGCCATTTGAACAGCGTTCTCTACCACACTCAGGAGACCACTTATGATTAAGTCCTCAGAATGTGTGTAGCCAAAAAACAGGTGGATTCCTATCTTTTCTATGTGTGCATATGAAGAACCTGCTTAGAGTCAGAGTAGTTAAAGTTTTCCATCCCAACCCATATTTGTTTCCCTAGGCAAACAAAGGGAGGATTCTGAAACTTCCAATCTGTTGGCTTTCGACACAAAATAAACATTTATTGGGCAGGGGGAGGCAATTTAGCTACTGGTGGTCTCACCGTCTTTCAGCAGACATGGGAAGCTAAGATTGACCTCAGAATGAAATTGCTTTTTTCACAGAGGAGTAAACAGGAAAGAAGAGGGGGTAATGTAAGAAGGAAAGAGAAGGTATTCCTGAATCTAAACTTCTCGCAGCCATCTTTTCCAGGCTTGTCCTATGGCACCCTCTGGTAAGTCTGAAGCTCCTTTTCTCTCTGCATAATTCCAAAGCTGCCCATCAATCTGCTCTGATCCATGGGCCAGATCTCTGCAAGTATCTGCTATAACAACACACGGTGAAATACCTCGGAGGCATCAGTGTACACATTGCTGTGGTCCCTGTGAGGCAATTTCATTTTCTCCAAGGCTTTTTGGATCATGGACTATTATGTTAGAAGCTCAGATACTATAATAGCCAGTTGAGATCAGGTCTTGACAATGGAAAGATTTTGCTCTCCTTAGTGGTTTCAAAATAGTCTAGAGATGCTTAGTAACTTACTGGAGTCCTACAGCTGCCATGGCACCTCATGCAGAGGAAATCCAAATGGAATGAGTCCATCAGGGAGGCATAAAGTTATAGTCTTCTTAAAAACTTCACTCATTCCCTTGTCTAACCTGTATCACACTGACTCGTCATGACCCTTTGGACATAGATACAGAATCATACTGACCAATGCCTGGTTTTTTTTTTCATTCCAATGATTTGTTGATTTCTCCAAGAACAGTGATTTATATTTAGTTACTCTCCACATTCATCTCTGCATCCTTGGCAGTTCTTAGGTAGGGGAGTATGTACATATGCAGGTAGGCAAGTACACAGGAAAGTATATAGGTGGGTAAATAAGTAGGTGTTTAAACAAAGAGTTGTCAACCTGCAGAACCATCAAGTGTCATATACAATGAACAGGACATTGACCTGGGCCTGCAGACAATGCTGCTTCCCTAATATCTTCATCTATATCTCCTCTGAAAGATATGCTAGATATGCTTCTCTCAGATTCACCTTATTTTGTCCTTTTCTTTTTACATTGTTGTCTAGGCAATTTTTTTCAATATTGATTTGGTTTTGTTTTTAAACTCTCAAGGATATTAGCAGACTTTTTGTATACTTGTGAAAACTTTCCCCTTAATTTTACTAAGATTACTTAACATCTTAGCTGCTCTTAGGGTTCATTTCCAAAATATCTCTTGAGTATTCATTAATAGCTTAGTTATTCTACAGTTTGGATAGGAGGTATGTTGGAAAGGCTCATTTATCCAAGTCTTGAAACATGACTTGATTGGATCAGACAGAGAAACCATGATCTATTGTTCCAATAGTCATTGTAAGAGCAGCCAATTCACTTACCTCTTACTTTATAACTTTATACCAATCAAAAAGTACTGTAGGCAAACAATTCTGATTGGTTAACAAAACAACATTCCACTTCATGTCACATCATATGCATCCTTCCTGTGGGGGATTCTCCACCTTTTCCCTCTGCCTAAACAGCCTAATATCCCAGCCAACATTCCTCTGGCCTTGCCTCTCTCTTGCTCAGGTTCACTGGCTACCTGTGGAGTGTAGCCTACTCACTATAGTCCACTTTCCCTTCAATGAACTTCTGCTTCTCTCATTACTCATGTGTGTGGTGTTTTGTTTTGGTCCTTGAACTCAGAGCTTTCCCTATGCTACTTTTTCTCAAAGTTACCATTGTAACACTTGAGCCACAGATACACATCTGACATTATTGGCAGGTAATTGGAGATACAAGTCTCAAGGGCATTTCTATCTGGGCTAGCATTGAACTATATACTGCTGATCTCAGACTACTGCATAGTTGGGATCACAGGGAATGCATGTCTTATTCAATTATTTGCTAGAGATTTTATGAACCTAGAATGGCGCCCAACTGAGATGGCAGTCTGGTAACAAGATGGTGAAGGTCTTACTTCAATAATGGATGGAACAATTCTGAGTAATGTTCTCTTGTCATTATAGGGAAGTGACTGGTGATCAGACCTTGTTAGAAGAAGTAGATTACTGAAGGTGCTGTTCAAGTATACCTTCTCTCTGGACACTGACTCTCACTGTCATCTTTCTGATAAAATTGATAAGAATTTTGCTCTGTTTTTTCACCTTATGAGCAGTCCATTTCAGTGGAGCAAATTGGCTCTGAGTTGTTACTTCTGAAAACATGAGCTAAAATAAGTTTTTACAAAATGGTCAGCGTGCGGACCACTTCTCTGAACTGATGTGCACAGAAGTAGGATGGTTCTATGACCACACTAGAATATGGTTCTTAAGCCCTAGGAACTGGTCTGTGGAAGGAATATGGAAAACTTTGGTATGTAAGGTTCAAGGCCCCCAAGTGTGGAACTAGAGGGAAGTGGGTGATTCTGGGAGAAGATCTGAAGACTAGAATGCTGATAGGAATGTTGACATAACAGATTGTGTTCATGAGGTCTGATGTGGAGACATGATTCTGTTGGGAATTTGATTAAATGCCATTCATGTAACATTATGGCAAAGAACTCTCAATTTTTCCCATGCCTTGAGATTTTGCTGGTGATAAAGGAAATTGGAAACAAAAAGACAAAACAGGATCATTGGAAAAATAGATAGTTTTCCAGAAAATTATTATTAAAACTATTGTACATATTGTGTGTGGTTGTTAAGAGAATAGTTGAGTAAAGAGAATAGTTAAGTAAAAGGAAACAACACTTTACTAAGGAATGGGAAGATACCTTGAGAGAATCTCAAGAATTTTCCAGACCCCATCTGTTTAGGCGATCAATTGTGAAAGTTTATACTCACACTTGAGCACCTTCCTTCCATAGGACCTATAGGAAGCTAGGTCTTCAGGATTTATTTTACCATGGTCAGTAACACTTGCAATAGTTGGCTAATGCCACTGTGGTCCACAGAGGCCCAGTTACTCCATATACTGTTGGTACACAGTTGTTGGCATCATCCATGACTACTCTAGATAGTGTTGTATAGTTCCACTGAGAATTCAAAGGAAAGCCTGAGAAGTAGGCAAAGCAGAGCAGTGATGGAGTCCCTGCAGGCAGGCAGTCCTTGAGATGGGTATTTGGTGGGGGAAGGTGTGAGGGTGAAGCTATGCTGCAGTGCAGACACAAAGAAGTTGATGATGTCAGGAAAATGGGTTATATGCTAAGTAAATCTGCAGGCAGTGACGAGAGCCAGCTCAACACAGAAGAAGTTGGGTTTTAATCACACAGCCCACAGGAACATTTGGAGATAACACCACGCACCTTTTATCCCAGATGATGGAAAGGGAACCAAAAGCCTTGATGTTTTCCCGGCTCTGTTTTGGTCTTGCTTTATTCTGCTTCTTGTTCTGGAACTCCCATACTTCCCTTTTGGAATGGGAGTGTTTACTCTGTCCCATTTCATCTTGAAAGAATTTAACTTGCTCTTAAGTTTTCTAGGACCGGTTATAGAAACTACATTGGACTGGAACCTTTCTTTGCCAGTCCTGGTTCTTGAACTCAGCGCATGGGCACTCACTATCCTTGAACTTCTTTTGCTCAAGGATAGAACTCTACCACTTGAGCCACAGCACCACTTCTGGCTTTTTCTGTGCATGTGGTATTGAGGAATCTAACCCAGGGCTTCACACGTGCTAGGCAAGCACTCTACCACTAACCCACATTCCCAGCCCCTGAACTTGAACTTTTGAACAGTTTTGTAGCTTGTAAGACTTTGAGGACTCTTAGACAAGGACCAATGTCTTTTGCAGTTTGAGATGGCTATGAGCCCTTGAAGTCCATAGTAGAATGTTGTGGTTTAGATACGTTGTATCCATAATAACCTCATGGATTGAATGCTAGTTCCATAGATATTGGAACCAGTTGTTCAAAAGTTATAGGACAAAGATGGATCTTAATTCACCATTATATGAATCCAGTGATGAAATAGTAATATCAAGGTATTATTAGGACATGAGATTGGGTGCTACTTGGAGAAAGTAGGCTACTGTGTTTGAATTGTGTCTTGTTTCTGATATGTTCTTGTCCTTTCTGCTTCCTGATTACAATTGTGTAAGCACTTCTGCTTTGCCATGTCCTCCTACCACAATGATGACCTACGTTCAGAGACACACATAGGAACAGAACAACCCTGCCTTTCAGATAAATGTAAACAATAAATCCTAACTCTTCTTAAGGTAAGTTTCTCCTGAAGTATTTAAGGTGAAGAAAAATGTGTAAAATGGAGGGTTGTAATCTTGTATTTACTCTAGCACAGCTGATCCTTGCATGCCCAGTGTATATGATGTTTTTCCACTCTTCTGATGTCCTGTGGCACTTTATATCTGTCAGGGAGTGAATGTATAAAAGGGAACCTGTGGTCAGGGCTCCTTGATCTTGTACATCATCCTTCTGGACTGCTACCCTACACCTCTTACTCCACTTACCCCACTGAGAGCACCACTGAGTCTGTCTTCAGGGCCAGGAAACTGCACGTGTTGTGGTACATATCTGCAAAACAGGAACAACAGAGTTCAAGCCATGATGAGGACGAACACTTGCCAGCACCGCCCCACTGAGAGCAGCTGCTGTTGTAGGCCTCTGTATAACAGACTGCCTGTGTCCTATTGTCTCCTCTGAAACAACACTGTGAAGCTCTGTTTAGACAATGCCATATATCTATCTGCAATTTACCACATGTCATAGCCCAAGTGGACCATGAGGTTTAACTTCTGCAATGCTAATTTTACAGTTTGGTAAATTGAGACCCTAGAAGGCATAGGCATCTGAAATAGACTTTGGACTAGAAGTTTGAACTAATCAGTTCGGACTAGGAGGAGGAAGATTAACCATTTTATATATTCACTTTGGTAGGGAAGTTGGTGTCTCTGAATGTCCCACAGTGATTAATGCAGGGGTTTGTCAGATGTTTTAGAAGGCAAGGAGGATATGATAAATGCAGTAATAGAAAGGAAGGAAGGAGTCATAGCCATGTATCTAGAAGCCCCTTTGGAAAATCCCTGACCTACACCTGCACTGAGAGATCATATTGTGAAGAACACTGCCAGGAAGCTCCAATTCCATTGATGGTGTGTTTCTCGCCTCTACTTAGTTGCACTAGATGGAGCTCCATTGACTGCTAGAATTGGCCCCTCCCAGGAGTCACTAGATAGCTAGCTGAGGCTGATGGGTAATGAGGCCCTTCCTCCATGACCACACACCACAGGAAAGCTCTTTACCCAGACTTCCTATCACTGCAGCCCCTCCATGGTAGAAGATGACGCCTCGACGAGGGCAGGAGGACACTGCCTTCGGCTGGAACAGCCTCACGCTGATTGTCCCAAGTCGCAGGTTGGTCACCACCACTCTAGGGTCCTTCCTTATTGGCAGTAGGTATAGTGCAAATTGACAAAATCTGGGCATCGAGCAAATTCTTATCTTCTCAAGTATACACCCCTGGAGGAGAGTTGGAGACAAATTTGAGTTTTCTATTTTCAAGGCTCAGTTCCTTTCAAAGCTCTATGAGTCATTTTGAAACCAGTGCCAGACAATCAGTGTGCACACAGCTCCCATGTGGAGATCAGTTCATCAGATTCTCCTAAAGTTAATGGATATTGACACTTGTCAAGTAGTTGTGAGAACCGAGAAACAGGAAACCCAGGAAAGCTAATCATTCTCATCAGATGGAATTCTTGTTGCATTTATATTAAAGACACCTGGGCTACTTGCCTTGGATCAATGCTGATTCTTACATTATTTCTACCAGCCTGGACGTCATTACTGAGGTCAACTGGAGACTTCCTTTATTACTTCACTCATTCCTGTGTACTCATAGGAGAAAGGTCACACCACTAAAGTCCTAAGACAACTCTTAGGGTCCTCTTTTTCCACACATATCACTGCAAAGACAAAGGCTGACTAGGGACCTGCTGCAAGTTCAGCCCTGTGTCCACAGACTTGGAAACTATACTCCCTGTGTGAAGGCTGCTGTATTGCTGCCTCAGCCTTGAATGAGGTGATTCAACTTCACCTTTCCTGGCGGTGCCCTCTTCAGAACAGCAGGATTTTCTGAGTGCATGAAATCTGCACAGAATGAACTTTGCAAAGATGATTTGCCTTTTTCATGATTTCTCAGCATTGTCAGGGACAATGGTATGTTTTAAGTGTGATAAAGGCACTCTGGAGTTACCCTGATGCCATGGCAATTCTAACTTATAGGACACTCACCATGATTGTGCATCTGCTTTCTGATTAGCTATACTACTGAGGCTGGGATTGAGTCGGTGAGTTTGACTAGTAATGCCTGACTCAGATTCATTATCACAGTGGGAATTGTAGCATGGAATCTGGTTCCCATTTGAGGTGCCTTTTGACTTGCCATATGGCCTCCTATCTCACTGGAGGATGCCAAAGACCTAGAAATTCTGAAGGTCTTCTGATCTCCCTAATAGCACTTAGCATCCTGGGGCAGAAAGGCAGACTAAGACAACACAGACTCTCCCCTCTCCATAGGTATGTATCAATTTATATATTTAAAGAAGAGGTATATATACGTGTATATCAATACTTATCTCAGTTTATATATGTAATTACATAAACAATATGTATATATATAAATAAGCACCCTCACATAATTTTCTTTTTTTGGGGGGGGACCTGAACTCTGGGCCTGGGCACTGTCCCTCAGCTCTTCAGCTCAAGGCTAGCGCTCTCCTCACATAATTTTCTGCCACCAAAATATACTCTGCTTCCTTTGTCTTCTCTACATCATTATTATTGTTTTGGGGTTTTTTTTAGGATTGCACTGACTTCTCATGCCTGACAACTTCCTATGGTTTAGACAAAGAGCTATCTGCCAAATAAAATGAGTAACATTCATTGGGCACTGAAGCCTTATGCTTCTAATCTTAACTACTTAAGAGAATGAGATTCAGAAAATCATGACTGGAAGCCTGCATAGGCAGGAAAATCTGGAAGACTTCCTTTTCCTCCAATGAAACAACAAAATGGTGAAGTAAAAGTGTGGCTCATGTGATAGAGCACCAAATATGAGCAAGGAAGCTGAGTGAGGGCATGAGGCCTTGAGTTCTAACCCAAGTACTGTCACATTAAAAATATTCAAGTGTTAACATCATACATTACTCTTGTTGTTCTATGTCTTGGGTAAGTTTCAAAGCTCAAGGACAGATGCTATTAGGTACAGATAACATTTTTTCCCACCCCAATTTTATGAAGGAAATTCCCTGGCAGCAAACTTTTGTCCAAGAGC
Organism: Dipodomys ordii; assembly: GCF_000151885.1. Classification (NCBI taxonomy): domain Eukaryota; kingdom Metazoa; phylum Chordata; class Mammalia; order Rodentia; family Heteromyidae; genus Dipodomys; species Dipodomys ordii. The sequence goes on along the minus strand of NW_012267222.1, from coordinate 8,155,428 downwards.
TTTTAACCTCATTACTCTGGTGAATAACTGCTGGTTCCAATCTTCCAAAACAGATCAACAGCCAGCGAATCCTACAGCCTCACTCGCCTGAGTGTTAGATAAGCAACAGAATGTGTTTTACGTAATCTGCTATGGACTGTTTAACCCATGCTGTCCTGCATAGACAAGGACACTAGACACTATAACAACTCATTGTCTAACTCAAAAGACCACAGATTCTTTCTTTTTGAACCTACTCTATGAGTTTCTTCTGTTAACTGCCTGTTTGGTGAGTGGACACAAGGACAGTCAAGGCTCATTTTTATGGCCCTCACACTTGAGGTGTTTTTCTACAATGAGCTGAGAGCAAAAAGAATGACATCTTTTCACTGACCAATATGTATTAGCCTGAAATTGCAGACTATCTGCCTTTTTGCAAAATGTTGTCCCAAGGCTTCCCTTCTCAGTACTCTGGCATAATACAATAATTAATAAAACAAATTTACCCATGTGAATATTAGATGTCCAAAGGAGTGCAGAATCTGAAACTTCATGGTGTAGACGATTGCAGGTGGAACATCAATAACCATCCAATATTCTATGAGAATCCACAAGCTGAGCCCCATGACCAGGATGCATCCAACAGTGACAAGGATCACCAACAAAGCAATCATGGCGTACTGCTTCCTTTGGAATGGGCTGAGGAACTCCTGCCACCTGGAGAAGGTCTTAAGATTATCTCTTGCCCACAGACCTAGGCACTTTATAACTAGCAGTGTCTGGATCACCACCAGAGATAAAGATTTTGCCACATTGAAAACCAATAAAAGAGATTGCATCAGATCCCGCCCTGGACACGTTGTGATCCAACATCTGTGAAGCCCGGGCACCTGGCTCCAGATCAAGGCTGTGTATTATCACACCACCCTAATGTTCTCCAATGTGGTCATCAGAGGGACAGATAGTGGTAAAGAGGCTTCTGTGAGATGTTGCTAGGTCATTGCTGGGCTACTCAGACCGGGGAAACTTTGTGAAAGCCCTGTCAGGAGCCCTGTGTCTCTCCTCTCAATTGGAAAATCAGACATTACCAAGGTGGAATCTGTGCCATGATAAAAGAACTATCACCCATACCCCAGTCTTGCTCTTCCTCCTCAATTCTTCAGTATGTTAAACTAAAAACTCACAATTAGTCTTTATATTAGTGACCAGTTTTTTTCTCTCTCTCTTTTTTTCCCCAGTCCTGGAGCCTGAATTCACTGCTGCCCCTGAGTCTCTCTGTGCTCAAGGCTTGTACTCTATCACTTGAGCCACAGCATCACTTCCAGCTGTTCTTTAATCCAGTGCTGAGGATTCAAACCCAGGACATCTTGCATGCTAGGTAAGCACTCTACCACTAAGCCACATCCCCAGCCTGAGTGGCCTGTTTTTTTATACTCATGATTTGACATGGATGGCCTTGCTGACCAAAAATAGATAGCAATTTCTAGGCTTGAGAGACAGCAAAACCTTACCTGTGAGTATACTTATCAGACATAATCCAAGGAGTGCAGACTCCACAGCCTCCACCACCATCATTCTTGGCTCCTCAATGCTAAGCCACTATCCACCTGCCATGACTACTCAATGACCAGGGACTAGACAACCAAGTGCAACATATTTGTCCTAGTGCACACTAAAATGATTTCAGCCACCCACTGTTAATTGGGTGACTTAGTCTTGCTCATGTCTTCGTGGAAACACCTTAGAAACTTAATTGCATGTTGCTCCTATCTTTCTGCTTCTTCAGCAGTTGTTGCTTCACTGCTGCTGCCTGTCCCAGATATGAATGCTTCCCTCATGGGAACTGGAAAGAACAAGGTGTATTTTCAGTGGAAATTATCTGCTGAACTAGTGTCCTTATTGAATCTCAAACTGTCTAGTAATAAAGTCAGTAGTGGTGGTATGGCTCAGGGGTGGAATGCACACCTGCATGAGGCTCTTGGTTCAATCCCCAGCAACAGACACCACATTTCTACCTTCTGTGGTAATAGTTGGGTCTTATTTGGACAAAGGAGGTCAATGCCTGCCTATTATAAACTGTTGTGTTATCCCTGGCTCTTTCCCTCCCCCTTCCCTGGTCTGGTTTTTGGTTAACACAATGTGATCACCTCTGCTCTATTATATCCTTCTACTGCTATGATGATCTGCCTCACCATAAGTACTTCTGAGATACTCTTGAAAATGAACCCAAGCACCTGAGCACAGCATTGAGGGAAACAGCAGAATTCTGGAATGACTTCATGGCTGGGCAATGGATGGAAAACCTGTACTAGAGTGAATAGTTGTCTCCAGAGTTTGGGTTTCCTTCTTTATCCTCAGTACCATGAGTTTAGTTCTAGATATACAGTAAGGTGACTACTAGGCTTTTTTCCTCTTTACGTGCATAATAATTACAGGCTATATTGTTAATTACTCAATTTTCTATTTTGCTCCCAATCTCATTTTTATGTTGGCATTACTTTTTTACATACATAATTTCTCTGTTTACTTTTATTTTTATTTCCTCTTTTCTTTTTTTTCTGTTTTCCTCTAAAATTAGCTCTTATTTCCCTTCCTTCTGCTCCTTTTCTTCTATATATTCCACTACTCTTGTCTGTACTTCCCACTGGTTTTCCTATACCCCTCCCCAATTTTTCTTCTAATTTCTCTGTAATCTGTTTCCCTTCATTTCTAGCCCTTTTCTCCTCCTCCATTTTCTTTAGTTCATTGATCTCTAAGTGTTTGTGTCTGAGTCAGACTGCATTTAGTTCCATTATGACTGAGTCCAAGTGGCTCATTTTGTTATCCTTTCAGTTCAGACTGTTTTATTGCTAACAATAGATTTGTTCACTCTGACAAGCATATGTAATCCCCATTCCTGAATCACAATAGCCCTCCCCAAAGGAAAGGAGTGGTAGATACAGGAATACCTTTCTATGATTTTGAGCCCTTAACGTCTGTACAATTATAGCATGCTGGGTTAGTTCTTGTTTTAAAATAGTGTTCTCTTGTCCTATTGCATTGGCTTTTGCATCCAAATGGGAAAAATAAACCATAGAAACATGAGAAACATGAAATTCAATTCCCACTCAAAATCAACAGGCAATAGAGTAGTCATGGAAAGACCTAGAGGATAGTTCTCAAAATGCTTTAAAAATCATGCCGGCAGCCGGGTGCTGGTGGCTCATGCCTGTAATCCTAGCTACTCAGGAGGCTGAGATCTGAAGATCACAGTTCAAACCAGCCCAAGCAGGAAAGTCTGTGAGACTCTTATCTCCAATAAACGACTAGAAAACTGGAAGTGGTATTGTACCTCAAGCGGTAGAGCGCTCGCCTTGAGCTGAAGGACACATGTACAGCACCCAAGCTCAAAATTCAAGTCCCACCAGCAACCAAAAAAAAATCATGCCAGCAAATATAGTGAATGAAAAGGTTGAAATGTCTCTGTGTGAACATAATGAGGTGAACCAAGATTAACAGGGGAATTCAAGAATCCAAAAATAGAAAACTGAATGAATTCCAACCAAAGAAAAGGAAGACCAATGAAAATATGGCCACCCAGCTAAAGGACTTGAGGGGAAACAGACAAAGAGAGAGACAGAGACAGACAGAGACAGACAGACAGAGGGACAGAGAGAGACAGAGACAGAGAATCAAGTCAAGGGAGTAAAGAAGTCCATACAAGATCTCAAACAAAGCTTCAATAAAGAGATGGAAGCCATAAAAAAATGAACAGTTAGAAGGAAGGGAGATAAAACTCAATGTAGAAAGTCTTGACAACAGATTATACAACACAGAATGTAGAATCTCTGGAATTGAAGATTGTACAGACAATTATTCAAAACAAATCCATGAAATAAGATACAAAACACAATCCAGCAGCGATGGGAAGAAGGGAATGAGAGAGAAAGAGGGAACAGCTTGCACTAAGCAAAAGGAAAGAAATGTAACTATCACTCAATGTGGAAGAAATAGCTGTACTGTCAAAGCTCAGAGAATTCACAAACTGTATAGACCATGATAATGACAATTTGCCTTGTTAAAGTTAAAATGTGTTTGTGATTTTCACTATTACTATCCTATAATACTGTGAAATGTGTGAATTTTATGTAATCACTTAATCTCAATTAAAATTATTTAAAAACCACAATCAGAATACCTAATTTTAGGCTAACTGGTATTGAGGAGGGTCTAGAGAAAACAGCTAAAGGAATAGGAAATGTATTTAACAGAATCTTAGCAGAGAATGTCCCAAATATCCAAAAAGATAAGCTCATCCAATTACAAGAATCCTTTAGAAGCCCAGACAGACCAGACCAGAATAGGACTTTTCACTGCCACATTGTAATCCACACAGGATCAATAGAGACCAAGGAAATGAACATTAAAGCTGTCAGGAAGAAGAGATCAATCAATAAGAATTACTACAGATTTCTCAGCAGAGACCATGAAAGCAAGAAGAGCCTGGATTGAGGTATTCTCTGCCCTAAAGACAACCAATGAACCAAGAATAGTGTAACCAGAAAATCTCTCATTCATCAGTGAAGAACAAATAAAATTTTTTACAGCAAGAAAAAATGGAAACAATGTATCTCCACCAAGCCAGCATAACAGAAAATGCACAAAGATGTTGTACACATAGAAAACCAACAAGAACATTATTTGGCCAGAGAAATGACCCCCTAAATAGAGAACCAGACAATTATAGTAAGACTTGATAAGGCACAGCCCCTAAGAAAGTGGATAACATGGTAGGAACTACCAAACACTTCTCAAACCTAACTCTCAATATTAATGGGCTTAATTCTCCAATTAAATGACAAGACTGACTACTTAGATATAAATCAAGATCCATCTTTCTTCTGTCTTCAAGAGACACATCTTACCCTCAAAAATCAAACATACTCTAAAAGCAAAAGGTTGGAGCAAAAATCTATGAATCAAATGGCCCCTGTAAATTGGCTGGACATGCAATCCTAATATCAGACAAAATTGACTTCAAACTAAAATTAGAGAGACAAAGAAGGTCATTACATACTAAGAAAGTGATGTCTCTTACAAGAGGATATAACAATCCTAAATATCTATACACCCAATGCCAAAGCAGCCAGTTAATCAAACAAATACTACTTACCCTAAAAACACATATATCTAAACACTTTGCTCATTGGTTTCCTTAACATACCACTGTTAGCTCTAGATAGATCAACACAACAAAAACTCAGTAGAGAAACTTCAGAATTAAACCATTGCATAGACCAACTAGACTTAACAGACATGTACAGTATATTTCACTCAGAAGCACCCAAATATATATTCTTTCAGCAGTATATGGACTATTCCTCTAAAATAGATCTTACGTTAGGCACAAATAAAATCTGTGCAAATTCAGAAATATTGAAATCATTCCCTGAAATCTCTTAGATCGCAATGGAATATAATTAGAGCTCAACACCAAATACCACCATAGAAAATCTCATAACACATGGAGGCTGAACAATGCATTGTTGAAACACCACTGGGACATTGAAGGGATCAGAACAGAAATTCATAAGTTTATAGTATTTAAAATGAGCTCACAAGGGGTTTGGAAGGTGGCTCAGTGGTAGAGTGCTTGCCTCGCATGCATGAAGCCCTGGGTTCGATTCCTCAGCACCACTTAAGCAGAAAAAAACTAGAAGTGGCTCTGTGGCTAAAGTGGTAGGGCACTAGCCTTGAGCTGAAGAGCTGAGGAATAGTGCTCTGGCCCAGAGTTCAGGCCCCATGACCAATGGGGAAAAAAAAGAAAAAGAAAAAAGTAAATAAAATGAGCTCACAAAATATCAGCTCCCCTGGGACAAAGCAAAGACAGTATTTAGAGGAAAATTTGTAGCTCTGGGTGCCTACATAAACAAGTTGAAAAAAATCTCAAGCCAACAATTTAATACTACACATTTAGCTCCTTGAAAAGAGCAGCAAGTCAAACCCCAATCCAGCAGATGGGAAAAAAATAATTAAAATAAATCAGAATTAAATAAAGTAGTATCCAAAATAAACCCATAGAAAGAATCAACAAAATGAAGAGTTGGTTCTTCTAAAAAAATTTAACAAAATCCACAGATTCTTAGCAAATCTGGCCAAAAAAGAAGAGAACACACCCAAGTAAATAAAATCAGAGACAAGATTGGAAACATCATGACAGATAAAAGCAAGATTCAGAACATTATAAGGAAACACTTTGTAAACCTTTATGCTAACAAGTTCAAGAATCTGTAAGAAATGGAAGAATTTCTAGCAAATATTGATACCGCCAAACTAATCCAAGAATATGTAAACCAACTAAGTATAGATGCATACCAATTAATAAAAGAGGAACAGCAATAAGAGGTGTCTCATCCAAGAAAAGATCAGGGCCAGATAGATTAACAACCAAATTCTAAAAGTGCTTCCAAGGAGAACTCACTCTAATACTCCTCAAACTCTTCAATGAAGTGAAAAGCAAAAGGTTACTACCAAACTCATTCTATGAAGCCAGCATAACCCTTATCCCAAAAGCAGGCAGGGACTTAGCAAAAAAAAAAAAAAACTATAGACCCATTTCTTTGATGAACATTGATGCAAAACTTCTCAACAAAATCCTGGCCAATTGAATTCAACATCTCATCAAAAAAATATACACTGTGGTCAAACAGGATTCATTCCAGGGATGCAAATCTGGTCCAATATACTCGCTTAATGTAATTCATCAAATCAATAGGAGCAAGGACAAAAACCACATGATCTTCTCCATAGCTGAAGAAAAGGACTTTGAAAGATCCAACATGGCTTTATGAATAGCACTTGAGAAACTAGGAAGCCATGGAACATTCCTCAATATGATAAAGGCAGTACAGGACAAACTTACAGCCAGTTTTATACTTAATGGTAAAAAGTTAAAGCCATTTCCTCTAAAATCAGGAACAAGACATGGATGTCCACTCTCTCTACTCCTCTTCATTATAGTATTGGAACTCCTAGCTAGAGCAATGAGACAAGAGGCAAACATAAAGGGGATCCAAATAGGGAAAGAAGAAGTAAAACTCTCCCTCTTTGCAGATAACATGATCCTGTATTTAAAGAACCTCATAGACTCCACTTCCATGGTACTCTAGGGGATCCAATTTTTGGCAAAATAGCAGGGTATAAAACTAACCCACAGGAAGTGGCGCTGTAGCTCAAGCGGTAGAGAGCTTGCCTTGAGCTGAAGAGCTGAGGGACAGCGCCCAGGCCCAGAGTTCAAGCCCCACGACCGACCCAAAAAAAAAAAACTAATCCACAAAAACCAATAGCTTTCCTGTATGCCAACAATGAGAAGAGAAATGCTGCAATCAGTAAAGCAACTCCTTTTGTAATAGCTCCCAACCCCCAAATAAAATACTTAGGCACTAACTTAAACAAAGAAGTCAAGGACCTCTATATTGAAAACTTTAAAAACCTGAAAAGAAAAAGCAGATGTAAAGAAGTGGAACAACCTTCCATGCTCCTAGATTGGGAGGATTAACATCAAGAAAATGGCAATATGCCAAAAGCTATCTACATATTCAATGGAATGTCCCATCAATATACCAACATCATGCTTTAATAAAATAGAAGAAGCAATCCAAAAACTCACATGGAAAAATAAAAGACCCCAAGTAGCAAAAACAATCCTTAGCATGTGGGAGGAATATCAGTACCAAACTTCAAACGCTGTTATAAAGCCCTAACAAACATCAAACTCTATTATAAAGCCCTAGTAACAAAAACAGCTTGGTATTCGTACAAAATCATGCCTGAGGACCAATGGGATACAAATGAAGACCCAAAAAAAAACCTGCAGACCTATGGCCACCAAATCTTTGATAAGGGAGTAAAAAAAAAGAGAATGGAAGGAAGATAGCCTCCTCAGCAAATGGTGCTGGCAGAAGTGGCTAAACATGGGCAGAAAACTCAAGTTAGATCCATATATATTACCCTGCACCAGAACCAATTCCAAATGGATCAAAGACCCTGAGGTAAAAGCAGATGTCCTGAAAATATAGGAAGGATAGGGAAAACACTAGGGTGCCTTGGCACAGGTCAAAACTTTTAAAAGCCCACAGATTGGGAGAAGATCTTCACTAGCCATACAACAGACGTGGGCCACATACCTAAAATATACTTAGAGCTCAAAAAATTAAATCTCTCAAGAATAAATTCCCAAAGAAACAACTATTCCCAATAACAAGAAAGATTTCTCTGAAGAGTAAATACAAATAGCCAATAGTCATATGGAGAAATGCTCAACACTTCTGGCCTTAAAAGAAATGTATATCAAAAGAACATGCAGTTCCACCTTACCCCACTTAGAATGGCCATTATCAAGAAATCTAATAACAACAGATGCTGGTAGGAATGTGGCCAAAGGGAATGTTACTCCACTGTATGTGGGGGAGGAAACTTGTTCAACCACTCCAGAAAGCAGTATGGAGGTTCCTTAAAAAACTGAACGTAAAGCTCCCCTATGACCCAGTGATCCCATTCCTGAGCATTGATTTACCCAAATGACCACAAGCAAGGCCATACTAAAGCTACCATCACAACCATATTCATTACAGCATTGTTTACCATAGCTAAGACCTGGAACCAACCCAGATGCCCCTCTGTAGATGAATAGATCAAGCAAATGTGGTTTATATACACAGTGGAGGTCTATGTTTTCATCAGAAAAAAATGTCATTTGTAAGAAAATGGAAATACCAGGAAAAGAATTACACTGAGTGAAGCAAGCCAGGCCCAAAGAAATGTAGGTTGCCTGGTTTCCCTCATTTGTAATAAGTAGAAAATGTCTATGATATTCATAGCAGGGGATCACAATAACCCAATCTCTAAGTGCATATTAAAATGAAGCATATTAAAATGAAGTCCAGGAATTGGAAACAAGAGGATCTTATTGTGTTCTGTTTGCAGTACATGCTTCCTAGTTTCCATTTTGCTGAACTTTGATTTTGCTTTTTTAATAAATTACACTATTTGACTTCTCGATTGAATCTATTGTATTTCAGTTAATAAATTTGTATACACTTGGTTATACTCCAATGTATTTACTTATAAATTTATAGGCTAAATCTAGTTTCCACATGAAAGGGCCTGACTTCACATAACAACTTTTCTCCAGATCTTTCCATTTCTTTACAAATAGTACAATATCATTCTTTCTTTCTTTTTTTGGGGGGGGGGGTCTGGTCGTGGGCCAGAACTCTGGGCCTGGGCGCTATCCCTCAGCTCTTCAGCTCAAGGATAGCGCTCTACCACTTGAGCCCCAGCGCCACTTCTGGCTTTTTTTTTTCTGTTTATGTGGTGCTGAGGAATGGAACCCAGAGCCTCTGGCATGCAAGGCAAGCACTCTATCACTGAGCCACCTTCCCAGCCCCGAATATCATTCTTTCTAATGAGCCCTTTAATTTTATACTTAGTCTCTCACAAAAGCTTTAGGCATGGACAAAATGCAGACAAGTGCTTTGCCATAGTGCAGCATGAAAGGCATTGATTGTCAATAGAATATTTTCCATCTGCAACCTCATGAACTCAGTCTCTCAGGGTACATTCTTATTGGTATCCTAGTCATCAGAGCTTCTCTCAGCATTACCAATCTCACTCGCATAGGAACATTTCTGGGGACTTGCCACCTTTCATACCAAAGATTTTCTTATATTTCTTTTACCACTTCCAAGGTCTTAAGAATGATATTATCCTGTGGTCACTGCAACATTCCCATTTCTCTGGCAAATTTTCTTTCCATCTCAGAACGTTATCATTCTAGCTACCTCTCAAAGACTTATTTTACATAAGAGTTTCAGATATATAAGGCCATGACCAAATTGCTCCACTGCTATGGAGCTGCTATAAGCTAAAAATGGTGGAAGCAAGACAACATGGCATTGCTCCCTATGTACAAACCAGAAAGCAGAGAGAGACACAAGGTAGACTTCAGAGGCACCATCAGTGATCTACTTCCTCCACACCACACACACACACACACACACACACACACACACACACACACACACACAATGTGAATGACGATTTTAGTTTTGAGAAATATTCAGAGGACTTAATCAGCTATGGTCTCCTCTGTGGGGTAGAAGACATGGTTCAAATGGCCTCTTCTAATCCCCTGCTCACAAGGGTACTGAGTTTCCTTTTCCCTCCACAGGTACTGTAAGCTTTCTGACTATCACTACCTGGTCTGTTTCCCTGATTGCCTGAATGCCACCATCCACTTCCCTCCTGGGTTATGGTCTCTAGAGACAGTGTTGGAGGTACCACTGTGCTTTTGTCACCCAGGCCTTGTATACAGAACAGATATTCCAAATCTCTAGGCTAAGATCTTGACTAACCCTATTCTCTAGGGCATCAATTTGAAGTTATCACCCTTTCAACCAAACAAAAACTCCCATTGTTTCCAGAGACCTCATTTTGTGTTTCTGCCAATATTTTACAATTGACCCCTCCTGAGAAGATGCCTTGGTGAAAGGTGCTTGTATCCCTGCCAATAACTGGCTGGATAATATTAAATTGCGTTAAATACTATGTAAACTAGAATTTGGTACATCATGGCCTCTCCTCGATCTCCTCAGTAATGGTCACTTTTCTGAAAATTGGAAAAATACAGACTCTGTCTCCATGGCTGCATGGACAAGGTTATCTCTGAAATCACACTTCTCTCATTGATAGTCAGGGAATGTTCCAACATCTTGGAAAATCAAGCAGTAAGTTTGGGCCCCATTGATATAGTACCAAATCTACCTCCCAGGTGAGTAGGTTACACTGTGGTAAAATGCTGTATGACAAGAACAAGTCTAGCACTTTCCTATCAGAGCCTCAAGGCTGCAGCTTGTGACAATGAGGTTCTCTATCTGCTTCTGTTCTTGCCTCTTCCAAAATGACCCTGGAACTGTCTGCTTGGGCAAACCCAGACATCTGTCCTCACCATACTAATTAAACATTGGTGCTCAAGATGACATTTAGGCTCACATTCTGCAACATTTATTAAGCTTTATGGTTGGGGAAACTGGGGACCAGGAATGTTTGAAAACCTGAAGTGAACTAAGGAAGGAAGGCATGGCCCCCAACATGTCCTGGCTGGCTTCACTCCCACTTCTGCCATCTGCCATCTTTTCTGTTCTCCTGTGTCTCCTATCACCCCTGCCTCAGAGCTATGCATCTGTCAGCCCGTCCTACATGAACTAACCAGGTAAGTGAAACATTGCCTTTGGGTTCCAGGACCCATCATCTTCCAGTGAGGCAGTAGTTCGATGCAATATTTTACAATGCCTGAAGGAATGACCCAACCTGTCATAATGAACATAGTAATAAATTTGGAGCCAGGCTCCAGCTTGGCACTTGCACACAGCACTTAGCCTGGTGGGCACCTGCCTTCTTTGCTGCTAATGGGGGCACCAGTGGCTCACACCTGTAATCCTAGCTGCTCAGGAGGCTGAGACCTGAGGATCGCAGTTCAAAGCCAGCCTGGGCAAGAAAGTCCATGAGACTCATATGTCCAATAAACCACTAGAAAACCGGAAGTGGTGCTGTGACTCAAGTGGTAGAGTGCTCATCTTGAGCTGAAGAGCTGAGGGATAGTGCCCAAGTCCGGAGTTCAAGCCCCCGCTACCAACAACTATATATATATATAGATAGATAGATAGATATAGTTAGATATAGATAGATATATATATACACACACACACCATAGTACATTGGAAGATTAGGTGCTTGGTGTCTGTCTCTGTCTCATAAGCTTAGAGACCATTTGAGCTTTGTCTGCATTCAGTAAGTACCTGAAGAGTTGGGGTGGAGACCCCAGGGGAATGTGACAAGGAAGAGTGCTCCTGGACAAGTACAAGGTCTACATATGGCACATACTCAGCGTTTACTCCCTCGTTGGAGACAGGCTATCATTGCCATGCTGTTAGCTCTAGAACAGCCATGGTAATTTTCACCACAAGGGGGTAGTAAATGATCATCACTCCAGGAAGGTTTAACACAAGGTAAAAGATAGGCTCTGTACTGGGACAATTTTCAACACACATGCACCAATCTCTCCATGGATACATCTATATTCATCCATTTGTTCATTTGCAAACTGTCACTTTCATGCATTTAGTCATGCATCCATCTGTATAGTCATGCATACATTCAGAATATAGAAATAAGGCGCTAGAGGTCCAGCACCAAGAGGAGTTATTTGACAAAATGACTGTCTACACACACACACACACACACACACACACACACAGGAAAAGTGTGAGATAAAAAGAGAACTCTTTTATAGTATGAGGGCTGATATAAGTAGAAGTGCAGCCACACCTCATTTGCATTCAGTGGGGAACTTTTGTCTGTTCAGCGACTCAAAGGTTTTGCAGTTCTGAAGTATATACAACTGAGTAAGATACTCAGTGCATCCAAATTAATCTTGAGATTATAAGTAAATTTTAGTGGCCAGGTAATTCCTCATGAGAATGCTCTTGCATGAGAATGGCTCTTGCAACCTGTATACCCTACATTGTACATAATTGCACAATGTACATTCTATCTACTCTACATTGTACATAATCTACATTATAGACTCTAGTGGAATTATTCCCAGTACAACTGTGAGCAAAGACGTGGAGTCTCAGCACTGAGGGCAGCCTAGGCTGTAGTGAAAACTAACCTTCAACTTAGACTCATGATCTGAAGGTCCAGTGATACATGTAGGAGAATCACAATGAAGGATTCTACCATTTTATAGCAAATTTCCTTTATCCCTAAATAGATGTTTTGGTAAGTGCACATCCACTTGCATGTACAAACACGTGCACGTGCGCGTGCGCGCACACACACACACACACACACACACACACGAAGTCTGCTTTAAAATTAAAACAGGTTTACACAGTGCCTAAATAAAGAATGCAACTGTGTAGATACATCTTGGATTTCTGACCTCAGACTGCAAGGCAATACATTTGTGTTGTAATAAATGACTATGTTTGTGAACATGGGTTACTGTAGTCAAAGGGAGGTGTATAGGCATACAGTAAGCTATTCTATCAAAGCTGATATGATTCTTAATACTATCCAATGATAATCTGTTACTAGTGGAGACCAACCCCTAACTCACAAATGACACTGTTATTCCAAACAAATAGCTTCCATGTAGAGCAGATCCTAAGGTCCTATAATCTCCATGAGTGTGATTCATATCCTGTGTGATCACCTTCTGTGAGCCAGACTTCCAACTTGCTTCTGAGCAAACACAACATTGGTGACTGAATGCACACAACTACATGTTTGTGACTCCATGAGTAGTTCTGGTGATGATCTTTCTCCAGTCTGTCCCTCCTGCTTGTTTATGGAGAAGCAGCCATTTAGAGAAAGTCAGAAGGAGAAAAGTCTAAGTGGATTTGAGAAGACAGGAGAGCTGACATCTGGCCAACAGCTAGAAAAAACACAGGCTCTCAATCTCTCACCTGAGGATTCTATACTCTACCTAACAACAGAAGGTTGAATATGGATCATTTCTACTTGATACTATTGAGACAGAACTCCAACATGTTCCTGGAGCCCAGTGGAGCCATAAGCCAGAACTTAGCTGAGCTATGTGAGACCTTTGACCTGCACAGAGCATGTTATACAGAGATATAATGTGTTCATTGTTACCAAACTTGTAATACATTTGTTTTGTAGAAAGAGAAGGATGATATCCCTGCCCACTGAAGGGGCCAATGTAGCCAGGTACCTGTGGCTCATGCTTGTAAAGCTAGCTACTAAGGAGGCTGAAACCTCAGGATCATGGTTTAAAACCAGCCTGGGCAGGAAAGTCCATGAGGTTCTTTTTTTTTGGGGGGAAGGGTCCGGTCATGGGCCCTGAACTCTGGGCCTGGGCACTGTCCCTCAGCTCTTCAGCTCAAGGCTAGCGCTCTACCACTTGAGCCACAACACCACTTCTGGCTTTTTTTTCTTTTTGCTTATGTGGTGCTGAGGAATCGAACCCAGGGTCTCATGCATGCAAGGCAAGCGCTCTACCACTGAGCCACCTTCCCAGCCCAGTCCATGAGGTTCTTATCTCCAACTAACCACCAGAAAATCAGAAGTGGAACTGAGCAAAAAATCTCAGTGACTGTACTCAGGAAGTTGCTGGTACATAAAATAGGAACTATGTCTGCTTCGATTGCGAATAGCCCAATAAAATTTAATTTCACATGTGGACACAAGAGGCCTAAAAGACAACATCCTCCATCAATCATAGAGGATGAGGGGGATGGCACCATTAATCATGTGTTTCATTATTTTCAGACATGAACTTGTTATGTAGCCAAGAGTTTAGCAGAGTTTACTATGCCTGTGATGCCACCATATGCCTTCTGGTTTTAGAGGAGTGTGTCATCATTGTTGTTTAGGATGATTATTCTTGATTGACAACTTAATTGCATAGAGAAATGTGTGAGAGATTAGAAAAGCATATTGTTCTCTGTGAGGATGTTCCTAGAGAGAATTAAATAAAGGAGAAACACCCATATAAATTTAGGATGCAATATCCCAAACAGAGCAGACTCACAAAAAAGAGGAAAGCAGAGAGCCAGTGGGTGTATACTCTTCTCTCTTCCTCCTATCCTCTCTCCATCCCTCCTCTCTGTTTTCTCTTTCTGCTTCTTGACTGCCATGATGTGACTAGCTTTGCAATATCCTCTCCACCACAATTGACTGAACTTCTGAAAAGCTCTGAATTCCACAGACCCCCATCAATGCTTCTTACCTTAAATGGTTCTTTGTGCATTAGTTATAGGAATGAAAAGTGTGACTAACACAGAATTGGCACCCAGAGAGGCGATGTTAGCACAGAAGAGATCTTCCAGCTTCATCTCTTCCCTGTATCAGGACCACAATGGGGCTGGGGCTTTCACAGATGCAAATTGTTCATGCAGCCACTACTGCAGCTGACCCAGCGGCAATAAGAGGTCCTCATCAGTTATCTATGAACAGAGAGAATGACACTGGAATAGCAGGGACTATGTACTCTCTAACCACCTGCAGGAAACAGAATCTCTCCTGAGAAAAGAGTCTGCACCTAACTCCCTTAGGGATGGATGTTTACATCCCTCTACACTTCCCATGGAAGACTTGGCCATAAGACCCTGGTTCTTGGGAGTCAGGGATCTACCTCAAAGATTCTGATTAAAGACTTGAACTACACAAAGCTTGAAGCTTATCAGAACTCATATTTGACTGCCATTTCTCTTCATTTTCCTCCTTCTCTCTCTCTCTCTTTCCTATAAAGCCCTTTTGTAGTTCATCCCAAGGGTAACCTGTTCTACAGGTCAGCTGGAGGCATTGGGAGTTGGGCTTTGTTTGACAGGTGATGACTTCAGGAGTAATGAGGTGACTCTACCTTTAGTAAGAGTTTGCCCCTGGAAAGCTTTGCCATCTAGAGTATATATTCACCCAGTGACAGCATGACAAATAAGGGCAATTTATTCTGCACAGGCTCATATGCTGCAAAGAAAAGACCAAACCCAAAGCCATTTTCTCTTCCTTTGATAGTCATCCTCTGAATGAGAATGGCAGAAAATGGTGCCAACTGAGACACTGGATATTTTGGGTTCTGGAGACAGGTTCAAATTCTATGTTTATGAAGCCAGGTGACCTTTCTTGTTCTCTCATCCTCATGCCCTGGACCATGCATTATTAAGTATCATTTTCCTCAGTGTTATAGAACTTCACGAAGGCCTCATCTGGTGGAGAGATCATTCAAGAGTCTACTTACTCAGGGCCTTCTGGTTAGTGCCATTTATCCTGGCTTTCTGTTTATTTGGTGGTGTTTATTTTCTTGTTTCTTGTTTTCTTTTCTCCGCCATTTTTGGAGGTGCAAATTGAGCCCAGGGCCTTGTAGGTACTAGGTAAATTCATTACCACAGAGAAAATCAACAATTCCATCATATTTCCCTTAGGTATTTGACTATGGAACACATAATTTTTTCAGATTAGGGGGAGAAGAAAAAAAAGCTATCAAATGATATTAGGCATCCATGAAAACCATCTTCTGTGTGGTACCAGGTCACATGGACTCCTTGGTCTTCCAATCGCTTCTCATACAGCAGGCCTTCATCTCAGAAGATGTCCCACTTACAGGTCACTAGAGAGCCTCTGAAAGCTGAACAATAATCTGGTAATTAGCTATGGGGGGTTCATTTTCTACCTCAAAAATATGTCTGGTTTCAGTTAGGCAGCCTCTTTAAAAGGTGCATGAAATTCAGGTTGGCAGTCTTTGTTTCTGAACCATTCAGGGAGATTGTCACTGCTCAGCCATTTCTTATCTTCTTCCAGATATTGGCAGGAACACAAGCACCTTTCACAAGGCACCTTTCCAAGAGGGGTCAATTGTAAAATATTGGCAGAGGTCTCTGGCAACAATGGGAAAGTTTTTGTTCTGTTGATCTACAAATTGCTGCCCTGGAGAGCAAGGTAAATAAATATCTGAGCCCAGAGCTTTGAAATATCTGTTCTGCCCACCAAGGCCTGGCTGACAAATGCCAACATGGTAGCTCCAGTGCTGTCTCCCGAGATCACAACCCTGGAGGGTTCCACTCCATAGGTTGTTGGTGTCTCCAGGAAGTGCATGGTGGCATTCAGGAAATCCTAGAAACAGAGCAGGGAGTGGTAGTCAGGAAGCTTGTAGTACCTGTGGAGAGAAAAGGAAACCCAGTACCCTACTGAGCAAAGGGTTAGAAGAGGCCATTTGAACAGTGTCCTCTACCCCACTGAGAAGACTATGATTAAGCAAACCCACCACAGAGGATTCTGAAACTTCAAATCTGTTGACTTTGGAAACAGAAAATAAACATTGATGGGGTGGAAAGGAAATTGAATTTTCTGGTGGTCTTACTATCTGTCACTTGGAGTGGAGAAGCACAGATGTAGGTAAAAAAGTGAAATTGCTTTTTTCATAGAGGAGAAAAGAGGAATGAAGAGGAGGTAATATAAGAAAGGAGAGCAGCACATGGAACATTGTCCAAAATAGAGATTTTAGGTCACAAAGAAAATTTGTTCAAACTCAGAAACATTGAAATTATGACCTACATTCTCTCAGACCACAATGGAATAATTAGAACTCAGCACCAAAAGCCACCAAAGAACACATGGAGGCTGAACAACACGCTCTTTTTTTTAATAGGAATTTTTTTAAATTGTGAAAATACTGTACAGTGGTTACAATTACATGGGCCAGATAATGAGTACATTTCTGATCAAGCATTGTAGCCTCCTCCTTTGTTTCCCCTTCCCATCCCATCATACACCTACCCTCCCCCACCCAACCATCCTCCCCTCCCAACCAAAGTTATAAAGTTCGTTTTCGACATAACGACTTGTACATCTCATTGTTGCAATGGGACCACATGTATCCCTATTTAAACAATTTTGAACAACACTTTCTTGAACCACCAGTGCGTCATGGAAGAGATTAGAAAGGAAATTCAAATGTTCATGATATTTTACAAAAATGAACACATATATTACCAGCTCCTCTGGGACACAGCAAATGCAGTACTCAGAGGCAAGTTCATAGCTCTGAGTTCCTACATCAACAAAATGGAGAGATCTGAAACCAACAATTTAAGGAGGCACCTGAAGCTCCTTGAAAAAGAGCAACAAGTTAAACCCCAATCCAGTAGATGGAAACAAACAATTAAAATTAAATCAGAATTAAATAAATTAGATTCCCCAAAAAACATAGAAAGAATCAACAACATAAAGAGTTAATTCTTTGAAAAATTAACAAAATTGACAGATCCTTAGCAAATCTTATCAGAAAAAGAACAGAACCACCCAAATAAACAAACTCAGAGATGAGAATGGAAACATCACCACAGAAACAACAAAGATTCAGAACATTATAAGGGAATACTTCTCAAACCTTTATGCTAATAAGTTTGAGAATCTGGGAGAAATGAACCACTTTCTAGCAAATATTCACATGCACAAACTAAACCAAGATGATTTAAACCAAATTAACAGACCCATATGAAGTATCAAAATAGAAGCAGCAATAAGAGACCTCACACCCAAGAAAAGCCCAGGACCGGATGGATTTACAGCTGAATTCTACAAGGCCTTCAAAGCAGAACCCACACCAATACTCCTCCAACTCTTCAATGAAATTGAAAGTGAAAGTTCACTACCAACCTCTTTCTATGAAGCCATTGTAACCCTCATCCCAAAACCAGGCTGTGACTCATTAAAGAAAGAGAACTATTGACCCATTTCTTTGATGAACATCGATGCAAAACTTCTCAACAAAATGTTGGCCAATCGACTGCAACAACTCATCAAAAATATTATAAACCATGTTCAAACAGGATTCATTTCAGGGATCCAAAGCTGGATCAATATATGCAAAGCAATTCATATAATTCATCACATCAACAAGAACAAGGATAAGACTTATATGATTTCTCAATAGATGCAGAAAAATCATTTGACAAGATCCAACACCCCTTTATGATGAGAACTCTGGAAAAGCTAGGAATCAATGGAACATTCCTCAATATAATAAAGGCTGTGTATGACAAATCTACAGCCAGCATTATACTTAATAGCAAAAAGCTAAAGTCCTTTCCTCTGAACTCAGCAATGAGATAAGGAGGTCCACTTTCTCTACTCCTCTTCAATTTAGTATTACAATGCCTAGCTACAGAAATAAGACAAGATGAAAACAAAGGGGATCCAAATAGGGAAAGATGAAGTAAAACTCTCCCTCTTGGCAGATGACAAGATCTTGTATTTAAGGAACCCCATGGACTCCACTCCCAAATTACTAGAGCTGATCCAAAACTTTGGCAAAGTAGCAGGGTATAAAATTAACCCTCAAAAATCAATGGCTTTTCTGTAAACCAACAATGAGAAGAGCACGACTAAAATCAGGCAAACAACTCCTTTTGTAATAGCCCCACAAAAAATAAAATATGTAGGAGTTAACTAAAGAAGTAAAGGGGGCTGGGAAGGTGGCTCAGTGGTAGAGTGCTTGCCTTACATGCATGAAGCCCTGGGTTAGTTTCCTCAGCACCACATAAGCAAAAAGAAAAAAGTGGGAACTGTCGCTGTGGCTCAACTAGTAGAGTGCTAGCCTTGAGCTAAAGAGCTGAGGGACAGTGTCCAGGCCCAGAGTTCAGGCCCCACAACTGGACCCCAAAAAAAAATAGAAGTGAAGGAACTTTTAAAGTGAAAACTTTAAAAACCTGAGACAGAAACTAAAGCAGAACTAAAGAATTGGGAAAAAACCCCCATGATCCTGGATTGGGAGGATTAACATCGTGAAAATGGCAATACTGCCAAAGGCTATCTGTGGTGAACGCCTTCTCGGCCAGCGAGGAAGAACGACCACCACACCAGGAGTCTTCTCGGATCACGCTTTATTGGAGAGCCTTTGAATTGATGGGAGAGCTTGAACGCGAGAGAGCGTGTACCCAAAGCATGGCTGTTTATATAGGGAGTAGGAACCGTTTTTCCCAT